>NW_028275162.1:10580926-11198904 GCF_013281855.1 Momordica charantia
CCGGTAAAAAGAATAGAGTGAGGTTTTGATCTTTATCACACGGAACAAAGTTGGTTTAGTTCTAGATCTCATAAAAAGAGTGATTTGTAACGTTGGTCTTGAATCCGTTAAAAGGAATGAGCTTGCGATCTTAAACCCATAAAAATATTGTGTTAGTGGAAAATCTCGAGAGGTTCTCAAGGAGTGAAGTACGTCGAGGGATGGCCAAACCACTATAAATCTCTCAGCATAAAATTTTGTAACCTATATTTTTTATTTATTGCAATTTATTTTTCAAGTATATTTTCTTTTATTGCAAATAATTGTTGTGCTTATCTCGAATGTTTGTTTTTATGATTTTTTGTTAGTATAAATTGACATATATCATTTTGACATAAAAGTTCAATTAATTATTTTATTTAAACTTAAAATTGAAAAAGTTTAGTAAATTAATCTTCAATATTATTCATCCCCTCTAATATAGTCATGTCGATCCAACAACATCGACGTAACTGAACAGCAAGCAAATGAGAGGGATGTAAATAAGCACATAACAATCTACAAGAAAAGATTCAGAGAAATAAAAAGGGGAGGTATATCTACGTTATTGCTAATACCCACTGCCCAACATCGAATTTCTGCTACAGCCAAACAGACACGATTATCTTCCGAAACACTCAAATTTTCTATCCTACAACTTCTGTTACTTCAAGAAACAATAAAATCAGTTTTTAAAACAAATATTAGGTAAATCTTATCTCTACGTCTTTACGCTCTATGTAGATATAAAGATCTTAAAGCCAATCAAAGTTTGACATATATTTCTATGTGTTTCCCAACAATAAAAACACCAGGAGTGAAGTATGTTGATCAAGCATTTAAGAACACTCAATAATAAAAATGAACCTTACTCAACAAGTAGAAGGAGCTTGATACTCAAGAAATGAAGTTGGTACGCAAAAGAATTTAACCTCTCCAAAGAGGGTTTAGCTCAAATACATCATAAAATAGTTCCAAAACAAATGAAAAACTACAACCCATAAAGAAAATTAGGAGAAATTTGCTGCTGACCTCGAAAGTTCTGATGCTCGAACAGTGCTTAAACGACCAAGCTAAAATACTTAAAATGAGTGAACGTTTTATACTGTTTGAAATAATACTCATAGATGACTAATTCTCAAAATTACAACAATAATTCAGCATTGAATACACATGTAAACCAAGCTACGGTAGTCAAAACAATAACAAATTCTTCTTAATGATACCAAAAAACTCTCTCATGAGAGTTACCGGTTACTCACTTATTGAGTAAAATTGAGAACATTTGGTTACAAAACAATTCATATGGAGACATCTTTATCAATTGCTATAACCTCTTAGTGTATACTTGGACTTCTGCTGGCATTATATTGTTAAGACAATAATAAGAAAATTTTAATTCAGATTATTCATTTTAAATTTCCAAAATAAATGGTGTCTAATACCAAAAGTATATTTGGATCCTCTATACATATGCACACACATATACACACAATATTTCACGGTGGAGATTCTAACTTTTCTAACTTCCGAGAGAATATACGTCTTAACTAGTTGAACTATGCTCAGGTTAGCTCCGAAAATATTATTATTTTGGTTGGATGGCTTCCATTTTCAATTAGCTACCATAAACTGTCAATAACCTAAAGTGGTTCCCTACATTTTACTTCAAATGATTGATAAATGATATATATTCATCCAACATGGCAAATAGCAAATGACAATTAGTACCGTAAAATCAAAGCATACAATAAGAAACTTTTAAGGGGCCATTGTTTCGTGGGAATTTGAGGTTCATGATGGACGAGTATCTAGATTCCCACGTTTGTTTGACAAGAATCTAAGATACTCGAGAATGTTGAGATGTCCGGTATCCTAGGATGTCCATACGGGAGACATCTTACGAGTTTTGGATGCCCTTCTGAAACATAGGTTTCCAAGATTCCTGTGTTGAGAGCATCTATTTTCAATTTTTGTCCTTCATTATTTTCTCCATATATTTTCTTTCATCAATTTTTTTAATTTTCCTCAAAAAATTCTTTATTTTAAAATTTTAAATTATAATTAAAAATAATTCAATGTACTCATGCTCCAATAAAAAATTTTATGCTATTAGTATATTTGTACATTAGATTTACATGTAAAATAAATTGTAATTAAATTATATAAACCTTCATTATTTTTAATATTTTGAAGGAATTACATTATTCATAATATTTATTATCATAAATATATAATTTTAAAGCAACATTTTTTTTTACCACCAACATACCTATGGTATTTTTCCTCTTAAAAAATATAATGTGCTGATAGGCACCTAAGATAGCATAAATTATATGATTGTCTTTTTGAAAAAGTATTAAAGTTGAAAATGAAATATACAGGAGGAGATGGAACAACATCCAAGCTGTGACAACCTAGCAGCAATAACCTGCTTATCAGCTTTCTTTTCATTACAAACAAAGTGATTTCAAAAGACAATTCTTTCTCTACTGCTTCTTGACGAATGATTGATAGGAATGGATTGCCTGAGCCTCCCTGCATCCCAATCCTGTCTTTCGATTATTAGTCGAGGTTGTGCTAGACTGATTTTCTTAATCTTTTGACGAGATAGAACGCAATAGAAACAAAGGCACAGGGAACGAGTTACCTACTAGAAAGGGGGCAAAATCACAGGTTTCATGGCCAAAATCACAGGTTTCATGAAGCTCACTCAGAAGCAGATGACCAAAATCTTTCCTAGAATTCTTAGTGGGGCTGTTGGACGATGGTTATAAGTTAATATGAATTAATTTGTTCTACAAAATAACATATAAAATATAATAAATTAATTCAAATAAATCTATTATATTAAATTAATTATAAATTATATAAATATTCATAGGACATTTTTTAAATTTAAAACATTCTCAAGAATAAATCCTGCAAAACAACGTGACTATCCAAATATTCCGAGATATCCTTATAAATTGTGCTTATCTAAAGATGCTAGACATCTAAAATTCTGGGCATCTGAAATTCCAGACATCTATAGATGTCGGACATTTACATTCTTGAAAGGGGTTAAAATTTCTTGGGAGGGATCACACATACATATAAGAGTTTTTATAAATGTAGTTAAAAATCCGAATTGAATTATAGGAGGGTCAAAAATCCTAATTTTCCCAAAGTATTCAACAACTTATTCAACAAAAATCATTGTAAAAGTATAAAAAAAAAAAATTTGAGTTGACAATTTGGGATTATTCCTTTTGACATAGAAAAGATATAATTTTTTTTTCATTTTAAAACATTAAATTGCTCTCAAGGTAGTAACTATCATTCGAGAGCATTGATTTTGCTATAAAAATACAAACAAATTATTAAAAGCATGCACATGATCCATGGCATGCACGAAATGGGAAACTTTCAAAACTAAAAATAAAAATGCTATGGAAAAAGATGGACTAATGGTTTTCCATGAAACTCTTCGCTGTAGTAGAACCAATTAATCAGTTGATGGGCCATCAAGAGGAGCAACTTCAGCGCAGATTTTAGGGTTTTGCTTTCCGGAAATGGTGGGCTTCACATTTGCACACTGAGATGTAATCGGACCTTGACTTCCACTGTACGTCAGGTCAATATCAGCAACTTCTACACCCTCACATGGTATGCTTTTGCTGCAAACAAGTTTGACTGCGACTGGGAGTAGCAGATGTGCCTTTGATATTTTTGAAGCTAACTTTACTGACCTTAATTTTTGATGGAACCTGAGCAGTAAAAAGAAAACATTATTGTCATATATAACTCAATTTTCCACTGTTTTTTTAAATACATTTTTCAGTTAATAATTAGTTGAACTAAATAAGGTACAATTTTAATACATACCTTTCGATTGCACTGATTCCATGGACAATATTCTTGGTCTATAATGACAGGATTACTGACGTTAACCATTTCAATATCTTCAAAATGCATGTCTGATGCTCCGAATGAACCAGCAGAATCCGGCCATGTTTTGATCCTGACACCGTTTGTAGTATCAATTAATTTGCATTTTTTATTGTAACTCCTTCCACACCTTGTTCCCTGGTGTACTTGCCCAAACTTCCTATGGCAATGCCATGTCCTGGTCCACAAGTTACATCACTGATAGTTATTTGTTTGTTAGTATCTCCTACAGAGATACAATCATCTCCGGTTGCGATTTTGTATTAAGAATGTTAATCCTTCTGAACAACCAATGTGAATTCCATCGGTGTTGGGACTATTCCCTGGTGCAGTAATTGTCACATGTTGGAAGGTCAGATTTTTGCAGCCCAAAACATTGATATGGAAATTTTTGCTGTCCAAGGAAGTTATATCCTTCACTATTGAATTAGTGACGAAATTGAACTTCAAACTCTGTTCATTTGGAACAAATAAAAAGCTCTTAGTGTCAAAAGTATATAATTAATTGAGATTACATATATTTAATAATAAACGATATTAGGCTATATTAATGTATATGTATGTATATATATTTATTTATTTAATGATTGAACACTTACCATGGCAAGCTTGGTGCATCTTTCTTTGGTGGCAATCATTCTTTGCCCAAGCTGCTTTTCCTTGGCCATCAAAAGTTCCAGTGCCTGACAATGTCAATTGATCGATATAATCCAACATAATCCACCCTTCTCCTTTCACTTCGCTCGGAGCTTGTAAAATCCCATCTACTTGGACCTCAATAGGACTCTTACAAGGGCCTTTGAGGCTGGCTCCACTTAATAGGTAAATTCCTTTTGGAATCAGTAATTTACTTGGAGTGATTGATGCACATGCTTCTTTCCATGCAGTTGCTAAAGCCTGTAGAGTGAATTACTTCATCAAATAAACGTTTATTGTATAAATTAAAATGGTCTATCAAATTAATATACACTTACTTGAGTAACATCAGTGTTGGGTTTGGCACCATACTTGAGTATATCAAAAACACCCGCACCAGGTTGACATTTAGCAGTAGACGCTAAAAGTAACAATAACAGTAACGCTACAAAGTTTGATGTAATAAATCCCATTCCTTTATGTGCCTTCTAAGCTTCTTATCTTCTCTTAGTCCTAATTGCTAACTTAGAAATTAGTATGAATGTTCCTCTTTATATATGTGAAGAAATTAACATTATTGGAAATTATCTCCCGATTCCTATGAGCTAAATTTATCAAAATCATTGAGAGGTTGAAGTTAAACAATTGCTTGCCTATTATTGGCATTTGCTTTGTTATTGGAACGACTACTTCTCTTAGTCACTTCAACAAAATTCATTCCGTAAATTTGTATCCGAGACAAACCTGCATGGCCACATAGCACAATACGTAACAAGTGGTGTACAAAAAATATGAGTAATTAATTGCGGATTTGATTTATAATTATTCAAATATCTAATCCTATTTCAATAATTTAAAATTTTAACTTTTTTTTTCATTGATTCAAATGTTCTATATTTATGACAACTCGGACTTTTTTAACTAACTTAGACAGTCTTTTAACATTTAAAACAATAACGATAACATCACATATAAATAATTAAGATGTCTATTTGATATTTCATATAAAATCTACATAAATCATAATAATAACAAAATTGACTTTTGATAAACAATTGATCTCAACAAACAAAACATAAAAAACTAATTTGGAGACTGAAATCTAGGTAGTAAATATCGTCGATTAGTCACCTTGTACGTCTTTGCTTTTTACTAAAAAAAATATAGAAGGAATGAATATTAAAACATGATCGGTCATTAGTCTTGCTCACGGGATCGGAGAGTCATTCACACACACATAATATGATTTATGATATCGTAAAACATGTGGGACCTAAAACTATTGTTAAAATATATAGTTATAACTTTGACAAATTAGACAAGTAACAGCTCCAAAAACTTGTTTGATGTCTCAATTTAGATGCTATAAGATTTTATGCGAAACCTAAACTTCAACGGATGATAATTGGTACCCAGTTAACAAAGTCAAGTAATCGTACCCAATTAAGTACCTCTTAATATATATGTTTTCCCAACTCAACGCGGCTGCCAGTGAAAAATTTAGAAAGCAAAGGAATGTGATAGTTTAGGTCTAAACACCAACGTGGGAATCATTTTATCATAGTTTTCTATTTATAATTTTTTTCTTGTTTTTCTAGTTAGGAAAATCTTATTATAAATTCGTAATATTTTCTGAAGTAAATCTTAGACTAATTATTTATTTTTAGATTTCTAAGTTAATTAATGAGATATTCATATGACTAATTCAAAAATATTAAATTTACCAATTATCCTACCAATAACCTTACTAAAAATATGGGCAAGAGGTAGTCTCTAAACTTTACTGTCAAAGCTCTTTTTCCTTCTTATCGACATATTATTTAAATTTGTTTAGATTACTAATTTAATTAATGAAGCATTCATATGAATAATTAAAAATATTGAAATTACCAACTATCCTACCATTATATTACTAAATATATACACACCATCAAATACAAATCCCCATACTTTGTCTTAAAATGTAGTTTTATCGTATCAACTTGAACTTAGCTCAATTAGATAAGACATCTATCTCCAACTTAACCAAAAGGTCATATATTTTGAATTCCTACCTTCACGTTTTATACTAAAAAGAAAAGGAAAAAAAACTCATTTTATCCGATGCAATATGAAAATTTAACCATTTTGTTCCAAATAGATTTGTGAAAATTCAAGGTATTAAGTAGAATTTAAAAATAGAAAAATGAAAACATAATTTTGCAAAGATTTGGACTAATTTAAACTTTTAATTTTGTTTGGGGAGAAAATTGTAATGCCATGTGGAGAACAGAAAGAGCTCAAGGTGAGTACGGGTGTATACTTAGTTGCAAAGGTAGGAAGTAAGAATTTTGTGGGATGACAAACGATTAGGAGGTATGATCAACAGCACCACCCAACATGTCCGACCTTCGGGCCGATATGAATAATTGCATGTCGGATCCCCAACCTATAAATAGGGGGCCTCACTCCTGCATCAGGTATCGAATTCCATCTCGAACTCCTATTAAATTCGAGTTTATACTGACCTAAGCTTCGGAGTGTTTGCATATCTTGTGCAAGGTCATTCCACATATGGGTCTTTCGGCTATTCCACCAATTATACCTTGACCAGGTTGGACCTTATTCAACTTTTCGTATAAACATTTGGTGCCGTTTGTGGGCACTATCGACATTTTAAGTCATTCCTAACTAGAGTTAAAATGGCACCAGCCATGTCAACTGATTCTAATCATCCCAATCGTTGTGCGATGCTTCTAACCCTCAGCATGAGGGAACCTCTAAAGGAGGAGAGGATTGAGCTCGGGTCTAATTAGCAGGCGACTAACCTTGTAAGTCTACTCGAAATGCACTCCCACCGTTTCCACCCCGCCGGACCAAATGTTCGCATCGAACCCGTGGAGGGGGCACTAAAAAGACCGAATGGAAGCTTCTTCGTCAGGCTAACCCCGACACTTTAGCAGCAATGCAGGTCGAGTTAGATGATATGTTTGCTGGAGTTTGAGCCATGAAGAACTCTACAATAACCTGGTCGATGTGACCAGGACGGGACTCATTCTTGTATCCAAGATGAGGATGAATAGCGTACTTCCCAAGTGGAACGACGTAATGAAGCTGGGGACTACACTCAACATCTGGTAATTGGAAGACACCCATCCCATCTCCAGGGTATAGATAGTTGTAGGGAAGGCACAACCTACGAAAGTATTTCAACTACAAGGTGCGAGATGAGAATTTCGTTGTAAATGGAGGGAATGTCTCACAGAGCGACCTGCGTAACAAGCTCAACAACAAGGTTCAATCCAAGTACACACTGATCGAGCCTCAAGCATTGATCACCAGGAAATAGTGTGACCATATGAAAAGCAAGTTTGATGCTCAGGTCGAAGCCCTTAAGAAGAAATGCGAGAAGAAGGAATGTATTTCCAACAATGGCGAGCCAGGCAAATCACCATTTAGTCTAGATGTCTTAGATGCTTTAATTCTGAGCAAGTTTAAGACGCCCACCATGAATCCCTATGACGGATTTGAAGGACTACGTTGAGCTCTTTGAGGATCTCATAGACTTCCAGGTAGCATTGATGCCATCAAATATCGTGCCATTCAGAATGCCTTAATTGGGAGTGCATAGCTCTAGTACCAAAAGTTGCCAACAAGGTCAATCTCGACCTAAAGTCTACTGAGGAAAGAACTCATTAGCCAATTATCTTATTGACATTAAGATACAAAAACAACGACTCACCTTGTCACCATCAGGCAGAAGGAGAATGATACGTTGTTGAAGGAGTATGTGGCCTAGTTTCAAGAGGAACAACTCAAGGTCATATATTACTCAGACGACTCAGCAATGTGTTACTTCCTAACAAGCCTGGCAGACTAGACTTTAACTGTAGTCAGATTGGGAGAAGAAGCCCCTGCAACATTTGCTGAGGTCTTACAAAAGGCCAAGAAAGTTATTGATAGACACGAGTATAGCTCAAACAAAAACAGGTCGGATAGAGAAGAATCCTGACTAGAAGAAATCAAGTCGCCCTGAAAAGGGCAACTTTGACTCCAAATCTAAGGATAGGGGATATGCCTTCCAAACCTTATAGCATCACACTGATTACAAACATTCAGATTTTGGAACAAGTAGGAGCTCACCTTACGAAAGATACACTCCTACTACCATCCCTATCTCACAGTTCTGGACTAATATAGAAGAAACAAGGATGGAAAATGTTTTTATTTTTAAACGTCCTGACAAGCTCATAGGAGATCCCAACAAGCGTGACGAAGGGAAGTATTGCGGCTTCCAGATCCTGAATTATTCGACACCGAGTGGTGTTGGGATAATTAGAGGATAGCTAAAGACTTCACGTGAATATTACACTACTGCTCTCAAAGACTCCGTCATGCACGCGATCTCCGAGAAGGCCAACCATGAACAAGCACCTCGACAAGAGCATCTACTTATGTGGAAAAGTTGGAGCTTGTTCCCTACTTAGCCCTGAGTCGCATGTCATCATAGATACCAAGATGGGGGCCACTAAGAGGGAGAAACTCATTAACTTCGTCGAAGTTAATTCAGATGTTTTTGAATTGTCTCACGAGGACATGTCAGGCATTGATCCAAGGTTATGGGTGCACCGCCTCCATCGACCCATGGTTCCAACCTGTTTAGCCAAAAAGAGGCTTGTAAATAGAGATATGAGAGATGTAATTTTTTAGGAAGTGAAAAAATTGCTTAAAGCATAATATATAGAATAAGTTATCTATCTCGACTGGCTATCTAATGTAGTATTAGTCAAGAAATCTAACGGAAAATGGAGAATGTGTGTGGATTTCACAATTTCAAGAGAGCATGCCCAAAGCATTGCTTTCCAATTCCAAGGATTGACTAGCTCGTAGACGCCACAACTAGGCACGAACTATTCATCTATATGGAAGCCCAGTCCATTTATTATCAAATTAAGATGCACATCCTTGATTAAGTACATACCTTCTTCATAATTGAATAGTGCTTGTACTGTTATAAGATCATGTTGTTTAGCCTGAAGAACGCATGTGTGATCTACCAAAGAGTGGTACAAAATATTTGAAAAGCAGATTAAGCGTAATATGGAAGTTTATGTGTAAGGACCGTTTGGAGTTAAAAAAATAAATAATAAGAAAAAATGGAATAAGGGCATTTTGGTCGTTGGATAAAAAAAAGAAAAAAATGAATTTTTTTTTGTGTTTAAAAAGAAATTGGGAAATTGAAAAAAAAAATAGGGTGCAAGTGTGTGTGGTGTAAGAGGACACGTGGTGGTAGGAAAATTAGATAAAAAAAAAGAAGAGGAAAGGAAAAGAAAGAGAACGAAAAGGAAGAAGGAGGAGAAGAAAAGGGGATCTTGGCGTTTTCAACCGAAACATAAGGAAGAGGAAGAAATTGATGGTGATTGTGAGCCGGATTGAAGAACCAACCTTAGAAGTGGTAATTAAGTTATTTTTATTTGAAGGTTTGGGAAGAAATAGAGGTTGAAGAGAAATAGTCTATGGCTTTGTTGTTTTGCCTAAGAAATCTCTTGAAATAGGTGTCGAACTTGGATTTCTGGTTTATGTGAATATGCGTATCGATGAGTTAGCTTCAATTTATGCGTTTTGGTCACATATCTGGATTGGTATAGTTTGCAGAAGAAGCTAAAAAAAAGAAATGGAGGGGAAGAAGCCATGGTACGGTGGTTTTGGGTCAAGGAACAAGATGATCAATAGTAGAGGAGAGAGAGTGTGGTTTTTAAATTAAATAAAAAAAGAAAAAAAGAAGAAAAATGTTGGAAAATTGGGCTATTTGTGTGAAATAGAGTGGGAGAAAGAGAAATTTAATGGGTTTGGTGGGACCCACTTGTAAGAAGAAAAAGTAGTGAGTTTTAATGAAGAAGAGAGCGAATGGGGAATTGGGGTAATTGGGTTATTTTGAAGTTATTGTGATTAAAGTTTGAATTAGTTATGTTGAAATGTGAAATTGGAATTAAGTGAAATAATGGTATTAAATCAATATTTCAGGTCAAGCGGAAATTTGAAACAGCGTACGACTCCCTTAAAGGATTTGTGAGTGGTTGTTTTATTAAACGTTTTTGGATATTATTATTGACTTGAGTGGTTACTTTATTAAATGCTTTGGATATTATTATTGGAATTTGTGAGTGGTTATTTTATTAAATGTTTTGGATAGTATTATTGGAATTGTGGGTGGTTTATTTTAGAAATGTTTTTAGAAGTATATCATGATAGAATTTCAAGAAAGTACATATATTATGTATGATGTAGCATTTCTGCTAAGAATGAAAGAAAATATGTTTTTTCGAGAATTAGAAATGTTTATGAGAATTCAGAAATGCTCACGAGTTTAAAGAATTGTTTAAAGCTTATGAAATGTTATTTAGAAAGAGATTTCAGAAAATGAGTTTAGAATTTCATGAAATGTGTTTAGAAAAAAATTTCAGAAATGGTTTCAGAAAGAAAGAAAAGTTCTCAGAAGAAGAAAAGAAGAAATTTAGAAAAGTTTATGAGATTGAGAAAGAAATTTTCAAAACCACCATGTTATTGTATCCAGGTGATTACCCGTATGTTATGTGAATGTGTTTCTACAGTATATCCAGAAATACAAGGTCTTTGGGACCATTTTAATCCACGTGTTGAG
This sequence comes from Momordica charantia, assembly GCF_013281855.1. Lineage (NCBI taxonomy): Eukaryota > Viridiplantae > Streptophyta > Magnoliopsida > Cucurbitales > Cucurbitaceae > Momordica > Momordica charantia. The sequence goes on from NW_028275162.1 coordinate 10,592,151, forward strand.
AGAATTATTCTGCTGTGTATATTGAGATTACTCTATGCCAGTAGACCAGAAATAGAATTATTCTGCTCTGCGTATTGAGATTACTCTACGCTAGTAGACCAGAATAGAATGTGGATACATGTGTGTGTGTCGAGTTTTCTGAACCTATTTATTGGTTGAAAGAAAATGTTTGATATGATATTAGAAAGTGTTTTCATAGTTGTTTAATGTTTCAGGAGAACGATTTCCAAATTTATTTAGAGAATGCGTGCTGTTACACGTTTATTATGAGAAAGTCTTTATGAGTTTTAGTTGCTCAAGTTTTATGAGATTTAATGAGAATATTATTAGAACGGTTTTATAAGGTTTGTTTTGCAGAACTTCGAAACTTCAGTTGTTTATGAAAGAAGTTTTACAATATTATTTTTTTGTATTAATTTACCACTCACTGAGCTTTTCAGCTCACTCTTTACCCCTTTGTTTTCCCCCCAGGTTGTATCTGAGTTTCAAAGAGAGAACGGACCAGCTTCTGCCACCCAGAGTCGTTAAGAAATTGCATATCATTTGTAGTTAAATCCTAAATAGTGTATCTAGAAGAAATTTAAGAATAGAAGTGATGTTAAAAATTGGTTTTAAAAGTCTAGAAGTTTTCCGACTATAGACTCTGCACCTAGTGGGGTCCATGGCCGGCGCGGTCTGTTTTGAACCAGTAGGTGTTCTGGGACGGGTTGTGTCATTATGTAGATGATATGTTTGTCAAAAGCAAGCAGTCAAGATCGCACCTATCTGACCTTGCTGAGATATTCAGAGTTTTGCATCGATATTTGATAAAGCTTAACCCGACTGACTGAATGTGTTTTTGGTGTATCCTTTGGCAAATTCCTTGATTTTATGGTTAATAATCGCGAAATTGAGGCCAACTTTGAGAAGATACAAGCAGTTCTAGAGAAGATTAATTAGTTGATGGACCATCAAAAGGGGTAACTTCAACGTAGATTTTAGGGTTTTGCTTCCAAGGTGGTGGCTTCACATTTGCAAACTGTGATGTAATCGAACTTCGACTTCCGCTATACGTCAGGTCGGTATGAGCAACTTCCACACCCTCACATGGTATGTTTTTGTTGCAAATAAGTTTGACTGCTACTGGAGTAGCCGATGTGCATTTATATTCTTGAAGTTGACTTTGCTGACCTTAATTTTTTACAGAACCTGGGCAATAAAAGAAACCATTATTGTCATATATATAGACCCTAAATTTTATAGTATTCAATTTTATCATTCGTTTTTCTTTATTTGATTTGTAATAGTTTTTTCTTGTAGAATTTTTGTTTAATTTTATAGTAAATTTTTCCTTTTTGTGTGTTTTATCAAGAAAAAATTAAAAATTAAAAAGTATTTAGTTTAAGTATCGATTTCCTTATATTTATCCAAACCAAATCTTGTTGAATAAAATAAAAAAAGTAATAAAATCAAAAAGATTTTTTTTCATTAAATGTGAATTTTTATGTTAAAATAAAAATTTTCTCATTTGGAAAAGTGTTAATTTAATTTAACAAAATTCGGTAAAAATCAAATCTTTTAATTAATATTTGAAATCATAATACTGTTTTTTCATTTTTTAAACATTCCACCAATTAATAAAAAAATATTTTTGTCATTTAATTTATTGGTTGATCTTTTCCTAGAAAAGTGGTGAGTTTGAATTCATCCTAAATAGTAGCTTGGTGGCTAGGTTTTGGGGATAGATCACAAAGAGAGGTCCAGTACCTTCAATTTTTCTCTCTTTCTCAAGGTTTGCTCCCTTTTGTCATTTTTTCTCTTGGTTCGTTGCTTTATGGTCTTTCAATTTTTTGAATAAAATTAATTTTTGATAGAATAAAGAAACACAACTTTTGGTGATAGGACGTGTCTTTTGTAAAGGATTACGAAAAGATGTAACTATTTGAATGGCCACAAATAATTTATAAACTGTGGTTTTTTTCAGTTTTGGATGAGAAAAAACTCATCCCTCAAAATATTCTATATTTTTACTTCTGTACGAGTACTTAAATACTTTGAGTTCGTTTAGTCCTGTGCGTGAAGTACTGCATTCATTGGTTGGTATACTCGTCCTATCTTGGGGGAGACAATTGTTTATGAAACCTTGAGCACCATAGAGAGAACAAATTTGTCTTAAGGAACAACGCTACATTGGGTTCGAATTGTTTATTTTCGTGTTTCCTTAAAATTGTCTACATAATATCTAACAGTCTTAAGACAAATTTTTCATATTCTTTGTTTATATATCTCTCTAATTTGTGTCTTAATTCATGTGAATTTCATGTTTATCAATCCTATTTTCTTCATCGTGACTTTATACGTTGTAATATTTTTTCTCTCTATTTGTAAATTCTGGCTCTGTCATCTTTATTGTTTGTAAATTTTGCTTACTTAAATCAGTATTGGTGTTGGTCCAATATTTATTTATATTTATCGGTTTGATTCTATTTTAGATCTCTTGGTTGGGTGTTGTTTTAATTTCTCTTTTTAAGTCTGTTGCTTTGAGTTCCTTCTCAATTGCATGGTTCTTTGAATACTGATCTTACTTTTGTTACTCTGTTTTAATTTTCTTTCTGTTCGTGTAAGTAGTATTCAAGATATTGCTGTTTTGTTTTCATAAGTTTATTCAGTAAGTTTATTTTTTTAATTATTATCTTTCATGATTACTTTCCGTTTAGCGTGTCCAGATTATTTTCAAAGTTTAATTTTGTTTTCAATTTGGGTGTTCCTTCGCTGTTGTGTGTTTATTTCACCCAAAATCTTTTTTAATTAAAAAATAAGTTCTACTACATTCTGTCGCACACAATTTAATTTAAGTCTATATATCGAGTGTTTCTTTTTAAGATAAATTGTTCAGTAAAATTATTTATTTTGTTTATATAAAATTTCATGAAAACGTTTCTGATTAATTCACAGAATGTCTTCGATGATATCGGAAATTTATAGTGGAAAAGCCTGAGAAGTTTAATGGAAATAACTTCAAACGATGGCAGCAAAAACTGTTGTTGTATCTCACAATGTTGAGTTTGGCAAGATTTCTCAAAGAAGATGCTCCTATTCTGGATGAAGGTGAGACTGACAAAGAAAAGTTGCTTGCACTCGATGCATGAAAACATATAGAATATTTGTGCAGCAACTATATTTCGAACATGCTGGACAACACACTCTACAATGTTTATAGTGGGGTTGATTCGGCGAAAAGTGTTTGGGAATCGCTAGAGAAGAAATACAAAACGAAAGATGCTGGATCAAAGAAATTTATAGTAGGAAAATTTCAGGACTATAAAATGGTTGATTCCAGAACTGTGATAAGCCAGATTCAAGAACTTGAAGTCATTTTACATGAGATGCATGCTGAAAAAATGTCTGTTGGTGAATCTTTTCAGGTTGCATCGATAATTGAGAAGTTATCTCCATCATGGAGAGACTTCAAAAATTATCTCAAGAATTGAGGGGGATAGCTAGAAACCTGAGATAGAAAATGGAGCCAATGATCCTATGATCTCAAAAGCCAATATTGTAGAAGGATCTTCTAATGCCAATAATAAGAAGTGGAAGTTTTCTGGGGCTGGTCCAAGTCAGCCACATAACAAAGGCATGAAGTTCAATGGCAATTGTTATAACTGTCGAAAACCTGGACATCGTTCCAAAGATTGTTGAAAGCCAAAGTCTTTCTAGAAGAAGAAATCAAATGCTCAACCACATGTAACAGAAATGGATAATCTTTCTGATGGGGTTGCTAACATTGATTTATCTGCTCTAGTGTCTAAATGTAACTTGGTAGGCAATACCAAATAATGGTGGGTAGACATTGGAGGCACTCGTCATATGTGTGCAAATAAGTGGATTTTCTCTACTCATACATCAACATGAAATGGAGAACAACTTTACATGGGTAATTCTTCAAGTTCCAAAGTTGAAGGACGAGGAAAAGTGGTGCTAAAAAAGACTTTTGGCAAAGAACTGACCCTTAATGAAGTGCTTCATGTTCCCGACATTCACAAGAACCTAGTGTCTGGTTCTCTTCATAGAAAAAATGGGTTCAAACTGGTATTTGTTTCCGATAAATTTGTACTTCGTAAACATGACGTCTATGTGGAGAAAACTTACTTAAGTGATGGTAAATTCAAGATTAATGTAATGACTGTTGTACCAAAGTCCCCAACTATTAATAATAAGAATGGTTCTTCTGTTTACTTGATTGACTTTTCTGATATTTGGCATGGGCGGTTGATAAGCCTTGATTAAAGGCTAAAAAAAAAAAGGTTTTCATGCTTAGTGAGAGAGTTACTTAGGATGAAAAGTGTATGATCATACACCTATCTTGGCAAAAAATGTGCATATTTTGTGATTAAGGACTTGGGCATTTAGTTATAGGTAAATGAAGGTTAATTGTGTAAATAGGTTTATTTTGTAAGGAAAAATTGAAGATTGATGATCAAAATGCGTCAGGCACATTGCACGCGAAGATTTCCCAGCTTACTAGAGGAATGTGCCAGCCACATTACCTTGAAAGATCTAGCTTTACAATGCTTCAGCCACATTTGATACCCTGATTATCAAAACGTAACCACTTTTGACCAAGTATTGGTCCAACATTTAGTCTTACTTCCTAAGATCTCTACAACAATTAGTGGCTACCCATTTCCCATGAAATTCTCAACACTTTGTTACCTCCCAAGCCTATAAATTGAGCTTCCATGGATCACTTCAATACACTTCATTTTCGATACTTTAGTTTTTCTTTTCCACCTTGTTATTAATTTTAGTTTAGTAGTTTTTATTTAAGTTTTGTTTTTCAACTATTTTTCTACAATTATTCTTTGTTTATTTTATTATAATTCAACTTGTTTCAATTTTGTACTTTCTTTCCAATTTTAATGAAAATGCATTCTTTTGTTATTGTATTTCTTTTACTTCAATGAGTAGCTAAATTATCTCTTCAACCCTCCTACGAATGGTTTAGTTCATCTATTTTAAATTACATCTATCAGTGAGCACGACGTATTATGCTCTCTTTGCTTATCTTGATTAATACAATTTATCCAGTTGATTTTCATGTTGACCACTTGTTAAATCACACTAGTTTCAATTTAACTCTGAAAAGGTTAGAGTCAAACGGATTTAATCAAGGTAAAACGGGAAGGTACTTAGACATAAGAACTAAAACAATATCCTAGACATAGACTCTCTTACCCATTAAACATAAGTTAGAATTTGATTTATTTAGGCTTCTAGAGTTTCATAGACATACGTAAATGCTAACCTAAGCTTCTAAACAAACCAAAAGCGGTATGGAATAGGAGTTGAACCAGTTTGCATAAATTGAGCATAATTACAGGCACATTTGGTAGGTGGTGTAATTAATCTTTTAGAACTAAATCTTAGTAGGGGGTTGACCTTTTAATCTTTGTGTTCTTAAATTGCGTTCCCAACAATTTCACCAATTTTTATCCCAAACTCGATTACTCATTTAAGCAATTTACAAAATCAATTTTTAAAAGAAAACTAGTCTCGTTGAGATGAACTTGGAATATTTCCATAGTATTACTTATGACAGTGTGCACTTACACTTACCTCGAGCTATTAAGTAGAGGCGCAACAGCGGTTGGGCCATGTTAATTACAAAACTTTAAATAAATTGTGCAATATAGATTTAATACATAATTTCACATTTGATCATAATAAAAAATGTGAAATATGTGTTGAATAAAAGATGACGAAACCTCCATTTCATTTAGTGGAAAGAGAAATTAAACCTCTTGAATTAATTCATATATATGTGATTTGAAATTTTTCCTACAAGAAGAGGTAAAAAATATTTTATAACATTTATTGATGACAATACAAGGTACTCTCATGTATATTTGTTAAAAAGTAAAGATGAAGTCATTTAAGTGTTGAAACACTACAAGACTGAAGTGGAAAATCAACTAGGCAAAAAGATTAAAATCTTTTGAAGTGATCGAGGGGGAGATTATGAATCAGCTTTTGAAGGTTTTTGTTCAGAAAATGGAATTGTACATCAAACTACTGCGCCTTATTCTCCTCAATCAAATGCCATAGTAGAACGAAAAAATCGAACATTGAAAGAAAAGATGAAAGCTATGTTGATTAGTTCAGGATTACTACAAAATTTATGAGGGGAAGCGTTGTTTACAGCAAATTACATCCTTAATAGAATTCCATATAAGAAAACACAAGAAATTCCATATGAATTATGGAAGGGACGAAAACCCGACTTATAAATTTATGAAAGTGTGGGGGGGTGTTTGGCCAAGGTGGCGATTCCTAAACCTAAAATGGTTAAAATAGGGCCAAAAACAGCTGACTGTGTGTTTATTAGGTACGCAATTCGGTTTCTTGTATATAACTCAGAAAATTATGACATACATGCAAAAACAATTATTGAGTCAAGGAGTGCATCATTGATTCTTTGAAAATATGTTTCCCTATAATATGAAAAATGAGTCAAATATAAGGAAAATGACACATGAATCATCATCTAATCAAGAAAATTTGGATGAGATACAACAGCCGAGACGTAGTAAGAGAACAAGAGTTGAAAAAACTTTTGGCGCAGATTTTCTAACATATTTGTTGGAAAATGAACCTCAAACATTTGCTGAAGCAATTTTTTCTCTAGAAGCACCATATTGGAAATAGGCTACACAAAGTGAAATTGATTCCATTATGCAAAACCAATTGGTTAATCTTCCTTCTGGTTCTAGACCATTGGGCTGTAAATGGATTTTTAAGAGGAAAATGAAAGTAGATGGAACAATTGATAAGTATAAAGCTTGCCTTGTAGCAAAAGACTATAAACAAAAAGAAGGGTTGAATTATTTTGATACATATTCACCCATTAGTAGAATTACTTCTATTTGCATGTTAATCGCCTTCGCAGCTTTATACAACCTTGAAACACATTAAATGGACGTAAAAACGACTTTCTTAAATGGTGACTTAGAGGAAGAAATATATATGGAACAACCGATGGTTTTGTTTGTTGTTTCTAGACAAGAGAAGAAAGTATGCAAACTGGTCAAATCTCTTTATGGTTTGAAACAGGCGCCCAAGCAATGACATGAAAAGTTTGACCATGTTATGATAACAAATATGTTTAAAATCAATTAATGTGACAAATATGTCTATGTTAAAGGAACTCAAACGGCGTTGGTAATTGTATGTTTGTATGTTGATGATATGTTAATAATTGGTAGCAACAAAAAAAATTATTTTAGCTACAAAACAAATATTGACTAGAAAGTTTGAAATGAAAGATATGGGTGTCGCATATGTTATCATGGGAATCAAGACCCATAGAACATCTGATGGATTAGCACTTTCTCAGTCACATTATATCGATAGAATTCATGAAAAATTCAAGAAATTTGATATAAAAGTTTGTAAAGACACATTTGGATGCTAGCCATCAATTTTATTAAATACGAGTGATAGTATGTCTCAATTGGAGTACTCTGGTATAATAGGAAGTTTAATGTACGTTATGAATTGTATAAGACCGGATTTAGTATATGAGAAAATAAATTATCGTTCATTGAACGAGTGTTGTCGGGTACTAATACATTCCTTATACACAAAAGACCTCCGAACCCAAATTTTTTTTTTGTTCAGAACAATTTATCCATGCATTTGAGTGGTCAGTCACATCTTATAAATAAAGACTGGTGGCAACTCCAATTTTCTCCTCTCAGGAAGAAAGTCTGCCACTCCACGTTGCAAACTCGTAGCGAGAGTTTGACCACTCCACAATGAACTTCATCTTTTAAGCAGGTCTAATTTATTTTTTGTATTATTTTCTATATGTGGCTTTATTTTATTTTTATTTTGACACACACGTACACAAGCCTCCTACTCGAGCTTTTCCATTAAGTTTAGAATCAAGGATGAGTAGTGGCGGCCTTCGTGGAGTATTAGATTCTCGTGTAGGCACATGAAATCCCTCACTCAGGTCAACCCTAATCAGGAGGTTGATAAGGGTGCGTCCATTTTTTATTCGATGAAGAAAGAATCGAGGATAGTAGAGCCTCGCCACACGCGTTGTAGTAAGGGATTATTCATATGAGTATTACATTATTTGTTTATACCTTTAATTACGATAATCTTTTGTAAACATGTTGGTGCTTTTCTTTCACTTTTATTTAATTTTTTTATATATGTTCATCATTTGTTTGTGCATGACAATTGATTTTTTTCTTTTGATGACTTAGAAAAAAGACACAAAACTTACTAGTTAGTTTTGTAAAATATAAATAAATTGAGTCTTTAGTCTTTGTGATTCTCATGTCTCACTTCTTTTATAAAAAATGTATCTTTAAAGTCCTAAAATTACTCTTCACATTTTATAACGAATGTTTTTAGATAGTTAAATTAACTCAGCCTCATTTTCCCTACTAAACAAATATATGTTGATTTAAATTGTGTTTAAGCAAAGTAGAGTCACGTCTATATAAGAAAGAAAAAAGAATGAGGAAAAAAATGAAAATGAAAAAAAAAGTGAAAAAAGTAAAAAATGTGAATGCCCTCATGGTCTCTCGAACAACTACAAGAGTTCTATATTGAGCTCTCTTTTGATGTTAAGATCTCCACCTTGACCATTTTTGTCTGAAATTTCATTGTCATTAAATTCCATATCATACTAGTTCAACCACTACCCAATGTCTTTGACCTAATTATCATTCCAAAACCTAACATGCCACTTTTTATTTTCACTCATACTCGAAATTTGAGATGAAATTATCCTTATTAACCTTAATCATATCACTATATCAAGGCCATTGGCCCATTCATTTTTCTATTATCCTTCATCATACCATTGTATGGGGGCAATTCTTAATTTTTTATTAACCTTTACCATACCGCTATATTTGGTCAATTGGCCATTCAGTTTTCTATTAACCTTCACCATATCATAATTATAGAGGGCAATTGACCAGTTTTTTTCTATTGACCTACACCATAACACTATAGTGGTGCAAATTGGCTACAATTCGTCACTTACATTATAGCACTACTAAAAATTTGGGTGCTACTGCCATCTAGGGTTGTAAGTTTTGGAGTAAGAGTTGTCTCTATTATCCTGAAGGTTCCTTAAGAAAAGACCACGTTCACGTGTCTTTATGGGACATTTGCGTTCCGGAGGATGCCGTTCGATCTTTGTAACGCTCTCGCTACCTTCCAGAGATGCATGACCGCTATTTTTCAAACATGATAGAAAGCACGATAGAGATTTTCATGGATGATTTTTCTGTGTTTGGTGAGTTGTTTGATGTTTGTTTAGAGAACTTAGAGAATGTTTTAAAAAGGTGTGAAGAGACCAACCTTGTGCTTAATTGGGAGAAGTGCCATTTTATGGTACGTGAAGGTATAGTCTTATGTCACAGAATTTCAGAAAAAAGGAATTGAGGTCGATAGCGCCAAAATAGATGTGATTGCCAACTACCCCCTTCTACAACTGTAAAAGGTGTTAGAAGTTTCTTAGGACACGTGGGTTTCTACCGCTGTTTTATAAAAGATTTTGCGAAAATTTCTAAACCTTTGTGTCAGTTGTTGGAAGTGGATCAACCCTTTGTTTTTTAGGAACATTGTTTGAAAGCTTTTGAGACACTTAAGAATGCACTTAGCTCAGCACCTATCATAATTGAACCAGATTGGAACTTGCCATTTGAACGAATGTGTGATGCAAGTGATTTTGCTGTAGGTGTGATGTTGTGTCAACGAAAAGGTAAAATTCTTCATCCTATTTATTATGCAAGTAAAACCTTAAATAGTAGTCTGTTGAACTATACTGTGACTGAGAAAGAACGTTTGGTTGTTGTTTTCGCATTCGATAAGTTTCGTTCATATTTGATTGGGACTAAATTGATAGTGTTTACTGATCATTCTGCACTTAAATACTTGTTTGCTAAAAAAGAAGCTAAGCCTAGGTTGATTAGATGGATCTTGCTGCTACAAGAGTTTGACTTAGAGATAAAGATAGAAAAGGAACAGAAAACCAAGTAGCAGATCATCTATCTAGGCTAGAGTCTTCTTTACAGCATGATAGTTGTGAGATTAAAGAGCATTTTGTGGATGAGTATCTTTTAGCTATTTTTGAAGTCCCTTGATATGCTGACTATGCGAACTATCTGGTGAGCAAAATAATTCCTAATGATTTGAGTAAGCACCAAATAAAGAAGTTTCTTCATGATGTTAGGTTTTATAGATGGGATTAACCTTTCTTGATTAAATTAGGACCTGACAATATTCTTCACAGGTGTGTTGCTGAGCATGAACAAAAGGAGATTTTATAGGCTTGCCACAAATCACCATATGGTGGGCATTTTTCTGGACGTAAGACTGCAACAAAGGTCCTCCAAAGTGGTTTCTTCTGGCCGTCCCTATTCCGAGATGCTCACATATTTGCTCAAGGGGTTGGCCGTTGTCAAAGATCAGGTAACTTGACAAGGAAGCATGAGATGCCTTTAAACCCAATATTGGATGTTGAACTTTTCGATGTTTGGGGCATCGACTTCATCGGTTCGTTCCCACCTTCATTCAGTACGAATTACATTCTCTTGGCTGTTGATTATGTCTCGAAATGGGTTGAGGCTTTTGCCACCCCTACTAACGATGCCAAGGTAGTTTCTCTCTTCTTGCAAAAGTTTATTTTCACTAAATATGGTACACCTAGATGCTTGATTAGTGATGAAGACACGCACTTTTGAATAGGGTAGTATGTAATTTGCCTAACAAGTATAACATTCACCATAAGATTGCTACTGCATATCACCCTCAAACTAATGGACTAGCAGAGGTATCAAATAGGGCAATAAAGTCAATTTTAGAGAAGTCCGTGAATGTAAATAGGAAGGACTGGGCTATTAAACTCGATGATGCTTTGTGGGCGTATAGAACTCCTTATAAAATTTCGTTAGGCATGTCCCCATATCGCATTGTTTTTGGTAAAGCATGTCATCTTCCGTTAGAATTAGAACATAGAGCATATTGGGCTACGCGGAAACTAAATTTTGATTATGTTGCTACAGGTGAAGCGAGAATTCACCAGTTACATGAGTTGGATGAATTTCGCCAGTTTTCTTATGAGAATGTCAAGATGTACAAAGAACAAACTAAGAAGTGGCATGATAAAAAGATAATGGACAAGAATTTAGAACTTGGAAACTTAGTTTTGCCTTTTAACTCTAGATTAAAGTTGTTTCCAGGTAAGCTTAAGTCTAGATGGTCGGGCCCATTCGTAGTTGAACATGTTTATCCATATGGAGCGGTGGACTTAAAGCGTTCCAAAGGTAATATCTTTAAGATAAATGGGCATCGGGTCAAGAAATATTATGGTGAGTATATTGGCAGAGGTAAAAACCTCTGTAGTACTGAAAGACCCGTGAGAAAACAGTGGAAACAATCTCTCGAACTGTTTGGGGGGTGTTTTTATGTAAAATGTTTTTTGTTTTCTTTTTGCGAAATTTTTACATTTTCTTCAAGGCTTTTTTGTGTAGATTCCAAATCTAACTTTTTTTTTTTTGCATTTGAATTTTATAGGATCAAGATCCGACCCTCGTTAACATTGCACTAGGTGCAATTTAAGAGAAAAAATTGATTTTTTTGAGTTACGGATTAGGGCTTTCGTGGGCATTATGTGGGTTATGTTTAAATGGGCTTTGGGTTGTTTTTAAATCAAAAAGAGGCCTAATTTTAAACCCAATTATATTTTTAATATGTTTTAAAACATAAAACAAAAAGCCCTAGGATTTCAAAACACCTCATTCACGATTTTCACCAAGATTTTCTCATTTGTTTTCAAATCTTATCTCAAGAAATCTTAAAGAATCTCAAAGTCTCTCTCATCTCTCTCTTTTTCGGCATATTTAGGGTTTATTGGAGAGATTTTCGTTGTCGATCGTGAAGCAAGATCAAGAACCATGGAAGGTTCATCTTCCTCCAAGCCACAAAACAAAGAGAAGGAGAATAAGAGAGTGTTGTTGCCTCCACCAACTAAATCGGGTATGATTCCTCTTGAACCTCCTCAGATTTCTCATGAAAAATTAGTTTTTGATCCTAGGGATCAAAGAAGAAAATATGAGAAAGCTATAAGAATGAACCCTAGGAGAAATCTATCCATAGGTGGTACAAATTCTGAAAAAAATTAATATGGAATCTAATGATGCTATGGTTAATAAAGAGGGTCATAGTGAGAAGAAATTAGGAGGAGTTAATAAAGTCTATCTTCGAAAAAATCAAACTTTAGAGGAAAAAGGTGCTGTTTTAGATGAAGAAATAGCTAGACTTCAAGAGAGAGTGGAGATGTTCAGTAAAAATAACGAAATTAAGGATAAAGAGAATGAGAGGGTTTATGCGAAAATTGAGGAATTAAACATAAATGGCAATAATTCATGGAAAACTCAAAGAAATTGAGTGAGGAGATTCAACATGAGTTAAATAGCACGAGTATACGTCGTAGGATGAATCTTTATCAAGATAACCCCATTTTCGAGTCTATAGAACTCTGTCTATGAATCTTTATGACTATGAAATTTGGTAAATGGACATCAAGATTGCCTTTCTGAATGACAATCTTAAAGAAAGTATTTATATGGTTCAACCCGAAGGGTTCATAGCACAAGGTCAAGAGCAAAAGTTGTGCAAGCATAACGATCCGTATATAGATTGAAACAAGCATCTCGATCATGGAACATAAAGGTATGATACTGGGATCAAATGATGTAGGATATCTCATTGACATGATTAAGTGGCTAGCTATTGAGATCGAAATAAAGGATTTGAGAGAAGCTCAACGTGTCATTGACATCCAAATTCGAAAGGATAGCAAGAACAAAACGCTAGCCTTATCTTAACCAACTTATATAGACAAGATGCTTGTTCGATATTCGATTCAGAATTTCAAGAAGCACTTATTGCCTTTTGGGTATGGAATTCATCTATCTAAGGAACAATGTCCTAAGACACCTCAAGAAGTTGAGGACACGAGACTATGTTCGCTTCCTCACAACTAGGAGAAAATTGGTGCAAGTATACACCAAAACAATCTGTTGTAGTATAAAAACAAGGTCGTCTCCATGGGGGTTACAATTTTACTTGAAATAGCAACTAAGAATACCAAAAAGTAAAATAAAAATAATTTGTTTAGAGTGTTCTGGATGCTGTAACAGTAAATGATAAAAACAAAAAAATGAAAACGAATAAAAATATTCTGCAATTATGCTCTCGAGCATCCGAAAACGGAAAACAGACAGAAAATGCGAAATGAAGGTAAATCGAGGGGGAATCACTCTAATGCTCTTACTCACGTCTAACTATGCTCTAGTAAACTCAAAATACTGAGTGCCCAAATCGACATGGCTCTCTCCCAAGATACCCAAACATGTTTAACCTCAACCCCCGTTGTAGACTAAACAAACAATACATACAGTTTATAGGCACGAAAGAGTGAGTCTCTTCCCTGAGTACTCACCATTCTACTTCAAAGAGAGAAATCCTACACAAATAGAGGCAAACACACAACACAAGGATTTTCTCAAGCCTCAAGTGAGCATAGCAAACTAATAATGTTGACCAAACAAAATCAGTAAGATGTTGCCCAAATGTTTTTTCTGTTCTGGGACTCTCTGTGGTGGCTGGGCACTATTCTTCTATTTATGTCGTGTCCTTAAAAATTAGGGCACCACCAGGAGGCTGTACGGACACGGTAAAACTGGTGCAAATAAATTACTGTGCAGTCACATGCTCTAGAGCATCCTGAGCAGCTTCCGACTCTAGAATAAATGCATCTTCCAATCATGTTCCAGCAACACTTTCACAGCCTTGAAAGCACTTCGATTGCCCTAAACAAATTTTCCAATTCCTATACAAAACATCCATAATTAAGCATAATTCATTCAAAATGAGGAAATTGAGAATTCTAATAGCTCAAGGACCTAACTAAGTGATTTCTTCTATTCTCCATGGTCTTTTGATATGGACTCTCACATTTACACACTAAAATTGCCCAAATTATGCCACAAAACACTCTCTTATGGAAAGTTACCACAAAAACTTATTCGCTCTCTCACAAATAGGAGAAACTTAGTGTAGTACACTAAATATGTAATTGTAGTACCAAACAAGGTCGTCTCCTCAGGAAAATAACTTATAAAATGTTAGTAATTAAAAAAATACCACAAAAGTAAAACAAGAAAAATATATGTTGTGCGTTGCTTTGCTGAACTTAAAGTGCATAAAGACTAAAACAAAAACTAGGCAGAACTACTTTGATCTGCTCCTAAAAACAACCACCGAAGACAACGAAATGATAAAGGATTACATTTGGTTAAAAGATTGGGGATGGGAGATTGATATATTGTTTACTCTCAAACTGCTACCTAAAAGTTCTCTTAAAGCACTGATTACCCATACCTTCACGGCTCTCTTCCAAGATACCTAACACTTGCTCTAACCCAACTCCTGCTGTGATTTAAGCAATAAAATAAAGTGGTCTAAAGGTGCTATAGAGTGAACCCCATCCCTGAGTATTCACTGTCCTGTTTCGGAGAGAAAAAGGAAACTATAGCTAACAGAAATCAATCCACTCAATAAGGACTCTCTCGAGCCTCAAGTAAGCTAGCACCCTAAATGAGTTGGCCACACAAGTTTAGTGAGAAAGAAAATAAACACATTTCTGTTAAATCAATACTTCAAAGTTCTAATGTGTAGCAAGTCGGAAATATTACAGAAACCTTCCAATCTCTCCCCGAAGGTGGGGTTTAGTTCATAATGGAAAGAAGAAAAGAGAAGGAAAATGAAGGAGAGGAGTTTATCGTTGAAGAGAATGAAAACAGAGCAGAAAGCTTCCTCAGATGTACAGTGCAAATCCTCAGTAATTTGTCACCCTTCACCTTTCTCGATAAAAATCCCCATGTCAACACGGAAACATTCCCTAAAATCAATGCTTCCAAAAAATGAACGAATCAATTTGTCCTCTTGTCTCTCCCCTGTCAGCTCAGGACCCCTTTTCCTTAAATACCAAGCCTTAAAATAGATGTTAACTTAAATGAGTTACTGCTCTAGCCTCTACTCTGGAGCATCCAGGTGACTGCAAGCTTCCAAGGTTTGGGCTTCATTTCTCAGCGTTTCAGCAGCACTTCTTTAACAAGGCAGCATCCTACTCGACCTGAGTGCCCTGCTACTCTCTTTTTGTACAAATCCTTAGTAATTTAGCATTAAATCATAAAATTGAGTGAAATCTAAGAATTATACATGTAATTCAAGTCCACTCTTGAAATTCTCACATTCTTTTTGGCTATTTGGAATAGATTCTCACATTTCCGCGCATAAATACCCCTGTTTAGCCCACAAAACACTTTCTATTCGAGAGTTATCACACTCCCAAACTTAAGACCTTGCTTGTCCTCAAGCAAGATTAATTCTAGCATCCCTGAGTAATGACAACTCCTGCATCTAATGAACGTACATCTTGCATCAAGCACTGCTTTCTACTTTCACACGCACTGCCAGCAACTACTATAGCCTACGGGTCTGATTTCACTAAAAACATCTACAAGAGAGTAGCTAAGCCTTTGCTCTAACTCTAACAAAGGTTCTTTCATACAGCTCTAGCATCATCCTACTTTCCTCTTTAAAGCCATCAACTCACCTAGGGATACACTTCTCAACTCCCTTTCGCTTGCTTTCACCACTACACTATTATTACCATTCTATCTTTTTAACTATGGGCTACTAGCCCTTCTTAGCCCTGCAGCCTCCTTAATTTTTTTTTTTTAGAGCTGAATTATAGGACTAGAAAGATTTGTAGTTATACATTACAAGCTTATCCTTACAAAAACAAAGCAAGCGCGCACACCCCCAAACTTAGATGTAACATTGTCCCCAATGTGACTGATAGCAGGATATAGGATGCTCCCGCCTACCCCCAAACTTAGAACTAAGAAAAATGGAGTTACAGAAGGGACATTTTTCGCAGGTCAAATATAGATGGTGTAAAGGGACATCAAAATGGGTGTGAAATAGAAAGATTGAGTCTATAGTGATACTAAGGTAGTGGTTGACATGGATATGGAAGTTATGGAAGCCTTCGTACTGGAACCTAAGCTAGAGCAGGAACAAAAACACTCACTGCCCACAAGTGTATGCTTTAGCAGAAAGCTAACGCCGGATTAAATAGCTACTGGCAACATTATTACTTAAGAAAGCAGCGCAAGAACAATATGCACAGGACAGTATATGCAACAACAATCATACTTCAATTCATTAAAAAAAAATTTGAAAGTGCAGAAAACTAAATGCTGAAATTAAAAGATTGATTTGAATTGGGGTTGCTGAATTGTGTTTCCAGATTGGAGAGATTTGAATTATATTATTAATTAATTGGTTATATTAATTAATTAATTATATTAATTATTAATAAGTATTATTATTAATTAAAAACTCCCGTACAAATTGTAGGGGAGTGGGAAGTTGCTGTGACGTGGAGAATTATTCCATGTCACTTTTGGTTAAAGTGTAAAAGAACTGTTTTATACTATTTCTTTCCTCTTCCCAGCATTGCAAAAACAAAAAGACTAAGAGATCTCTCTCAAATTTGCTACCTTCTCAATTCCATGTAATCGGTCCCACAAATCGGATCTTCGCCACATACATAGCAAGGAATATTGTTTGGTGTGTCCATTTGGTTTTTCTGAAAGAAAAGACTTTAAAGGTAAACCAGAGTCTTCCTCTATTATTTTGTTTTCTGTGTTTTTTAATTTCAAAAGGAAAAATCAAACCAAGCGATAAATCGCATCCGCTAGGGATTCAATCCCATCAAAAAGATATATATCGAGCAAGTTGAGAAGGCCCCACAACATAATTTAGATCTAGAAGACCTGACGGGGTAGCATTGAGACGTTACCAGAACATCTCAACACTCAAACGATGCATCCAACCAACTAACCATCCTCAAAGCATCTCAACGCTACGATGTTAAAGCATGCTTATTAACGCTTCACGTTGTAGCGTCTCAACGCCATTCATAGCGTCTTGACGCTACACGTTGTCCCTAGCGTCTCAATGTTGTCCTTAAATAATCTATAATAAAGACCTTCATGATGAATTGAAGGGAGAGCCTAGAGGGAGAATTGCAAAGTATTTCGAGGAAGAAGTGCAGTTTTGAAGATCGATTGTGGAGATTGAGTCGGGGACGATAAATCAACACGACGGGTTCACTTTCCGTCTCTTTTTCTTTTACTTTTCTAGTTGATCATGATCATGAGTAGCTGAATTCCCTTGTCTTGGGGATTGATGTAGCCATTGACGCTATGAATTCATTTTTTTGATTTTCTTGATTGAATGCATTTGTTCATTCTATTTATGTTTCTCTTTGCTTCATGCCTTTAATCTATTGGCCACAGATTAATTAATTGATCTTAGACTTGCAATCCTAAGCTTGGTAGATGTGGTTGAGAGTTGAGAACTGGGATTCATAACTGAATGACTTTTAAGATTGATAGATTTAGAATTTCTTTAGAGGTCGTTAAGAGACTTGTTCATTAAAGCATTTACTTGTTACACAACTAGATAGAGATATTGGTTTTGTAATTTAGTAAGGAGATTTGGCATACACTCGGGAGAAGCAGTTGAGATTTTAGAGTTCTTGACCTATAGAATTTATAATATGTTCAATCTTGATAAATTAAATAATTTGTCCATAGATTCGATCGGTGAAATCTATTCTGTAAGATCGTTCTTCCCATTGAATTTACATTCTTTAATAATTTATGTTAATTTACCTTTATCATATTACAAATATTCCAATTTGATTTTCTAAATAAAATTGGGCAATAGTATTTGTGGTAATTGAGTGATCTAGAAACCTAATCGTGACAACGATATCAGTATTGACTTACCACTTTATTAAAACTTGACCTGTGCACTTGCGGTTAACAATTTCTCCTACAAGTTTTTTGCGCCATTACCACGGATTGACAATTATTTAGTTTCACTCAAAATGGTGGAGAAATTGTTTGATCTTAATTTAGATTTTTGTTCTTTTATTTATTTTATTGATTGTGAGATTATTTTTATATTCTACACGAAATTTTATGTGCAAAGACAGATGCATCTTTATTTCCCTTTAATCCTGAAGTTGAAAGAACTTGCACAATCGAAAGGAAAAAAGGGAAAAGGTTGAAGATATCGACGATTCGTTCGATTCATTTGAGAATCATCCTTCACCTAAACCAATCTTGCAACAACCTCAAATGGTGCAGGATCATAAAACCATTACAGAATATTGTCAGCCAAACTTCCCTGACAATATTGGGATAACCAATTTGCCAATTAATGCAAATAATGTTGAGCTCAAACCTAGTTTGATACAAACGGTTTGAGAGAGTCCTTTTAGGGGTAATGCCACAGATGATCCAGACGGTCATTTAACAACATTTTTGGATATTTGTGTTATAGTAAAAATGAATGGAGTTATGGATGATGTTATTTGCTTACACCTTTTCCCTTTTTTTTTTTTGCAGGACAAAGCTAGAGATTGGCTACGATCTCTAAGGGAGTATCACCACTTGGCATGAGATGGTCCAAACATTCCTTGCAAATTTTTTTCCACCTGCCAAAATAGCTTAACTCAGAACGAAAATTGGATCATTCAAACAATATGACTTCGAACAAATAGTTTGAAGCTTGTGAGCGATATAAGGAACTCTTGAGAAAATTCTAACAGCATGGTTATACGACATGGTTGCAAACACATATGTTTTATAATGGATTGAATGGACAGACAAGGTCCATATTGGATGCTGCAGCTGGAAGAACTTTGCTATCCAAAATACCTGACAATGCTCACCTATTGTTATAGGACATAGCAGCTAACAACTATATGTCGCAGAGTGAGAGTTTTACTGCAAAGCAAGTTGCTGAAATTTATGATGTTAATGAGGTAAGTGTTCTAAAAGCTAAAGTTGATGTTTTGAATAGTGTTGTTTCACGACTTTCAAGACCAGGAACTTCTGGATCAAAAGAGTTAATGGCAGCTGCAAACATATATTCTTTTTATGTAGAGCCAACCATTGAGCAAGCTCAATATGTCAACAACAAAAACTTTGACTATAGAGGGAATCAGACTCAGATTTCGTTGTTGACAAATTATCATCCAAGATTGAGAAATCATGAAAATTTTTCTTACTCCAACAATAGGAATGTTTAGCATCCACCAAAACACGTTACACCTTAGTTGAACGAAAAGATATCATCCCTTGAGGAAATACTTGGTAGCTTCATCACTGAATGTAGAAGTTAGGCCAGTTGAATTGAAAAACAAATAGGAAATATGGAAGAGAAAATGGATGAAAATACAATAGCCATCAAGAATATTGAGGTGTATATTGGGCAAATGGCTAACACTTTGAATGTTATGCAGAAAGGAAAATTTCCAAGCGATACTAAGGTGAACCTAATTGAGTATTGCAAGGCAATGACTTTGTGAAGTGGAAGACAACTCTAAGAGCTAGAACATGAAGCAATTGACGAGCCAATAATCTATATTGAGAGAAAGACAATTCAAATGAGAGAGAGAAGGAAGCACCACCAACACTTGAGGCTCAAAAGCCTACTAGTTCTACTCTTCCTACTCATCCTAATAATTTACTTTATCCTCCACGTTTTCAAAAGAAAAAACTTGATGCTCAACTTAAAAAAATTTATTGGATATATTTAAAAAGCTTAACATTAATATTTCTTTTGCATATGCAGGGAGTTTTTCTTCTCCATGCAATCTTGGTATTTATGGTTTTAGAGCTTTATGTGATTTGGGTGCATTAATTTAATTCCTTTATCTTTGTGCAGAAAATTAAATATTGGAGAAATTAAGTCGACCACTGTAATGATCTAGTTAGCTGATAAATCGACTACGCACCCTTTTGGAGTCATTGAAAACGTGTGATAAAAGTCGGCAAATTCATCCTTCTAGTAGATTTTTATGTTATGGCAACTGGGTGGATTTTAATCGATGTAGAACAAAGGGAGCTCACCATCCGGGTCCAAGATGAGAAAGAAGTATTCAAAGTCACAAAGTACTTTAAAATGAAAAAGTCTACACATGAAGAGGTCAATGGAGGAAACAATAAATTTCAACCTCCTTGAATACAGTGACTTAAGCTTCGTTTAGCTACCGACGTTAAATAAAGCACCTAATGGGAGGAAATCCATATTTTCTTCTTTTGCTTTTATTTATTATTATATTCATTAGTATTTTTTATTTTTATTTTTATGGACTTCATTAACTTGTTTTATTTTTATTTATTTATTTATTTTATTATTTATTAAATTATTTTTCTTTTTGTTTCAGATAATTAAAAAAAGTGATTAAAAAGGGTGATTAAAAAAATGAAATTTCTATTCCATTTCTCCCCCTCTTTTCTTCCCCTCTCAATTTCTTCCAAATTTCTATTCCATTCTTCCATATTCCCTCATATCCACTCTATTGTTGCAGCATTATTTCAGATACAAGGAGGAAGGAAGGCATTTTCGAGGTTTTTGAAGCTACATCCATAGGTATTTATTCTCTTTACTTTTTGACAAATTTTGACTAATTCGAACTCGATTTTGTGTTGCCCATGCAACTGTATGCTTGGATAGAGTTCTTATTGACGGAGATAGATTAATTTGTGGAGAAATCAAAATTAGCCTAGCATTAGATTTGTTCTTGTGCCATGAGCCCAAGCGTGCTAGACATGTCACATCATCAAAGGTAACTTTGATCCCACCACCTTGTTTCAAAAGCGGCCGCTGATTTATATCACTGGTATGTGTGGAGCGTACGATAATTCAAGAGCGAAGCTTGGCACCATGTGAGATTCATCAACCTTGCATTTTTAATAACATTGTACAGCGTGGTTGGGGGGAGTTTGTTAAAAAACCTGAAGCTGTAGTGGTCCTAGTTACACGAATTTTATGGTAACATTATAGATGACGACCGTCATTTGTATATTTGTGGCCATCACATCCCTTTTGACCATGATCCTATAAATCAGTATTATCGCTTGCTCGGGTTCGAGCGGGATGAATATAACTGTTATGCGAGTGAGCAGTTAGATGTCCATCAAATGAAATCATTCATTTTATTTACATTTGGGACCATGTAAGTTTTAAGTTTGGGGTGTTGAGTAATTCTAGTCTATAATAATTTTGTTTTTTCTGTGATGTGGATTTGTAGAGTAATTATGGTTTGTAATAGTTTTATTTTTTCTCTCATGTGGATCTGTATAAATTGATGGGATGATTGTTGCTCTAATTCATGTATGCTGATTTTCTTTTTTAAACTTTGAATTATGATTAATACCCCTGAATATTTGATATGTTATGAATGCATCTTTGGGTCGATTCGTTATGGAATGAAAGAGATAAGAATGATCGTTTTTCTTAAAAGTTATATGATGGTATCTCATTGAAATTTTTGATTGAAAATGCACTTGACTTGATGCAATTTACACACCCAAGTAAGGTTTTTAGTCTATCAGTAACCCATTACATCTTGCTTTACTTAATTTTATTCTTGTGTGTGATCAAACTTAGCATAATTATTCTAGAACTTGCTTGTGAATGCATTTTATGACCACTTATTTGGATAGATGTTTTAATGTGATAAAGGCAATTTAGGCTTACCCTATGTTTGACTTCTAAAAAGTCCACCTTTCACTATATTTTCCTGTAGTAAGCCAAATTTGAGCCTAATTTCCTATTTTTCTTCTTGTTTAGTACACCATTTTGAAACCTTGAGGTCTTCTTATTGTTTTATCTTAAATGTTTCCCTATGGTCAAGACAAAGCAGAAAATATTGCACGGTAATATATTAAAACTTATCGTTATGCAAGTTATATGTTGAAGAGAAGAAAAATGAGGTGGTGATTAACATTGAAAAAAAAAACTATTATCATTTGGAGAATTATGCTCTAAAATTTTAGCTGATACAAAAAAGTCATTTGGAGGTTATTTTTTCAAAAAAAAAAAAAAAAGTCAATCAATTTTACTTCTCCAAAATATTTAGTACTCGAATATATGGGTGGACAGTTCAAGATGCCAGGAATACGATGTACTTTATGTTATTATGCAATTTAATAGCTCTGTTGTCTTGATTATTGAGCCTATAAATTTCCTCTTATCCCACCTTTACATAATCCCCGCTACAACAATTATTAAAGTCCCTTTGACTTTTGCAATTTATTCATCTACAAGTGGGAAAATTTGATTCATTTGCAAGCCTATGGTAATAACATGTTATGTTTGGTTTTGAGAGTAAAAAGAACCCTAAATCATATTGAGATATTGGAGTGAATTCTATGAGGGTGTCAAGTCCTTTGCATTGAATTTCAAGAAATTGATTAGATGCTTGAGTTCTTTTACAAATTATATCTTATCATGGCTTATTTCTTGATTGTCATTTTGATTCATCTCATAGACACATTATTAATTTTTAACTTTACTTGTATTTTTTGGTATTGAGAAGAAGGAAAATAAAGTATAAAGGGGAGTTGGTATAATGAATAACATGTACGTGAGCATGACTTGGATTAATTAACTATAAAAAAATGTACACCCATAATTATCCTTGATTGTTTGATATTAGATTGCTATATTTGCTTGAGGACAAGCAAAATGTTAAGTTTGGGGGTGTTGATAGCCCTCATATGGGCAATATTTTATAATCATTATGATTGAATTAATTGTTACTTTCTGTTTCTTTATGATCAATTTACGCGCATAAATGTTATTTTGTAGAATTAAGGATCAAGAAGAATTGGGACATCGAACTCATTAAATAGAATGAAAGGTCATAGCCCGAGCAAGTTAAGAAGACCCCATAACAAACTTTAGAGCTAGAAGACTCGAGGGGGTAGCGTTGAGAGGCTACCAGAGCGTCTCAACGCTCAAATGATGCAACCAGCCAACTGACCAGCAAGGGTAGCATTGAAACGCTACCTCAGAGCGTCTCAACGCTACGATGTTGAAGTGTATTTATAAACGCTTCACGTCGTAGCGTCTCAATGCCGATCATAGCGTCTCGACGCTACGACGCTAGGATCCATTTTTTCCAGCACTTAGGGCACATCGTTGAGACGTTGTCCCTATCATCTCAACGTTGTCCTGAAATAATATATAAATAAGGACCTTCATGATTAATTGAATGGAGAGCCCATAAGGAGAACTACAAATTATTTCGAGGAAAAGGCCGAGTTTTGAAGATCGATTGTGGAGATTGAGTTAGGAATGATCAATCAACACGACATATTCACTTTTTGTCTCTCTTTTTTATTTTTTGCTAGTTTGATCATGAACATGTGATACAAATCTATTTGTGACCAATTATATGTACACAAAGGAGTAATTACTACAAGAAAGTCAAGGAAAATTCAAGAGGTTTTCACACTACATCTTCAAGAGATGGTTAATCCAAAAGAACCAATAAACAGTTTTGAGTCCAAAATTCTTTACAATGTTACTTTAATGAGTCAATAAGAGAATGAAGCAATGATACTGGATACTGGTATTGATCAATTCTCCATAATTCACATCTATGCCCTTTAGCATGGCATAAACCAGCAGGGCCCTATCCTGAGTGACATGCTCATCATGCTCCGTTGGAAGAGAGTTGTGTGGGTTTTTGTTGAAATTGTAAAGCTTAGGCAATGGATCTATTTAAAGCTTCCCCAAACTAAATCGTAAATGGAAAGGGATTGAGATTTAAGTTCAACTAGGTTTCCTAAACCTAAAAGGAAAAAATAAGATTGAATTCCAAATAGGATTAGGGAAACAAGAATTGAAGTATTTTTGAGTTTAAGGAGAGATTTGAAACTTAAATCACAAAGGATTAATGTTTGACCCGAAATAAAACCCATAAAAATCGAAAAATGAAACCCAAATCACGAAGGAAAACGAAATTCAAACTGCTGGAAAAACAGGGCAGGCGCCAGGCGCCTGCGTGATTTTTATTTTTCGCAAAGGGCAGGCGCCAGGCGCCTGTGTGATTTTTATTTTTCGCAAAGGGCAGGCGCCAGGCGCCTGCGTAATTCTTTTTTTTTTCAACGTTTTTTTTTTCTTTCTTTTTGTTTTTTCAACGTTTTCAAAAACATTCTCTTAATAAGAAAATTTTATAATTAAACAGAAAGAAAATACAAGATACAAAGACTTCCTTCCTTTACTTTTGTTCTTTCAAAACAGATAAGAAGGAAAAACATTTTTCGCAAACATTTATTGACCTGAAAGTTGAATAGAGGTTTTTCCTCTATCCACTGGTTCTCCAAAATATGGCTTAAGTCTCTGCCCATTTACTTTAAAAACACTTCTCTTAGAGTCAACTAGATCCACTGCCCCATATGGGTAGACTTTAAAAACTTTAAAGGGACCAGACCATCTAGACTTAAGTTTCCCAGGAAAAAGTTTCAACCTAGAATTGAATAACAGAACCAGATCACCTTCTTGAAGATTGTTCGGCCGAAGACGCCTATCATTCCACTGTTTAGTTTTTTCCTTAAACAACTTAGCATTCTCATAAGAAAAGTGCCTTGTTCTTCTAATTCCAACAATTGTAACTTCCTCGCTTCACCTGCAGCCGACAAATCAAAATTTAATTTCTTAGTAGCCCAAAATGCTTTATATTCTAACTCAAGAGGCAAATGACACGCTTTTCCAAAGACTAGCCTATAGGGGGACATGCCGAGGGGAGTCTTAAATGTTGTCCTATATGCCCAAAGTGAATCATCAAGCTTAAAAGACTAATCCCTACGGTTAAGATTTACAGTTTTTTCTAAAATGTTTTTTATCTCCCTATTAGATATTTCGGCTAACCCATTCGACTGAGGATGATATGCTGTTGCAACCCTATGACGCACATTGTATTTAGCCAGCAACTTTTGCATAGACCTATTCACAAAATGAGCCCCCCATCACTTATCAGACAACGCGGGGTTCCATAATGCGTAAAAATGTGCTTTTGCAGAAAACGAATGACAACTTTAGAATCATTAGTAGCAGTTGCAATGGCTTCTATCCATTTCGAAACATAATCTACTGCTAACAATATATAAAACTTACCATTAGAAGATGGAAATGGACCCATAAAATCTATACCCCACACATCAAATGTTTCAATCTCCAGGATCGAGGTTTGAGGCATTTCGTGGCGTTTAGATATATTACCTGTCCGTTGGCATTTATCACAAACCTGGGCAAACTTATGTGCATCTTTGAACAGAGTGGACCAAAAGAACCCACTTTGCAAAACTTTGGCTGCGGTTTTGTGTCCTGCAAAATGTCCTCCATATGGAGACATATGACAAGCGTCTAATATCGCCTCGTGCTCTTCTTCTGCTACACACCTGCGTAAGATATTGTCAGGTCCTAGCTTATACAAAAAAGGCTCATCCCAACGATAAAATCGAACTTCATTTAGAAATTTCTTTACCTGTTGCTTGTTGAACTCATAAGGAACTATTCGACTTACCAAATAATTTGCTATATCGAAATACCACGGAACTGAATCAACTCGCAAGAGTTGCTCGTCAATAAACTGTTCACGTATAACAGTTCCATCATCACAGAGCGAGGATTCCAATCTAGACAGGTGATCAACAACTTGGTTTTCAGTACCCTTCCTGTCCCTAACTTCAATATCAAACTCTTGAAGTAACAAAATCCACCGTATCAAACGTGGTTTCGCATCATTTTTAGCAAATAAATATTTTAAAGCAGAATGGTCAGTAAAAAAAATGACTTTTGTGCCTATCAAGTAAGACCTAAACTTATCAAAGGCGAACACAACTGCTAACAGTTCCTTTTCAGTAGTAGTGTAATTGAGTTGTGCACCGGTCAGAGTCTTACTAGCATAATACACAGGATGCAAGATCTTGTTTTTACGTTGTCCTAACATAGCTCCTATTGCATAATCACTGGCATCACACATGAGCTCAAAAGGTAAATCCCAATTAGGTTCGATAATTATAGGGGCTGAACTTAGAGCAACTTTCAACATTTCAAATGATTTTAAACAATCATCATAAAAAACAAATGGTCTATCATGTTCTAACAATTGACACAAGGGTTTAGAAATTTTAGCAAAGTCTTTTATAAAGCGGCGGTAAAATCCCCCATGCCCTAAAAAACTTCTAATCCCTTTGACATTTGTAGGAGGAGGTAGCTTTGAAATGATGTCTATCTTAGCGTGGTCTACCTCTATTCCTTGCTTGGAAATTTTGTGACCCAAAACAATACCCTCTTGTACCATGAAATGACACTTCTCCCAATTTAGGACTAGGTTTGTTTGTTCACATCTTTCCAAGACTCTCTCCAAATTAACTAAACATGCGTCAAAAGAATTTCCAAAAACAGAAAAGTCATCCATAAAAACTTCTAGAATATTTTCTACCATGTCAGAGAAGATGGCCATCATACACCTCTAAAAAGTCGCGGGTGCATTGCATAGTCCAAAGGGCATTCGCCTGAAAGCGAACGTACCATACGGACACGTAAATGTTGTCTTCTCCTGGTCTTTTGGAGCAATAGTAATTTGATTATAACCCGAATATCCATCTAAAAAACAATAGAAATCCTTACCTGCCAGACGGTCGAGCATCTGGTCAATAAACGGGAGAGGAAAATGGTCTTTCTTTGTTACCTTGTTGAGTTTGCGATAGTCAATGCAAACTCTCCACCCGCTCACAGTTCGGGTTGAGATGAGCTCATTCTCCTCGTTGGCCACCACGGTTATACCCCCTTTCTTTGGTACACACTGTACTGGGCTTACCTAGCTGCTGTCAGATATTGGGTATATAACACCAGCGTCAAGCCATTTAAGAATTTCTTTCCTTACAACCTCTTTCATCTTCGGGTTCAACCGCCTTTGACTCTCAATAGAGTTCTTAGCATCTTCTTCCAATAAAATTTTGTGCATGCAAAAGGCCGGGCTTATCCCTCGGATATCTGCTATCGTCCATCCAATGGCCTTTTTGTGTTTCTCCAAAATCTGCAATAAAGAATATTCATTAGTAGGTGATAAATTTGAGGCTATAATAACTGGTAAAGTGTCGTTATCCCCTAGATACGCATATTTCAAATGCGACGGCAATGGCTTCTGCTCCAACGTGGGTGGTTCCACTATGGACGGAAGTAACGACTTGCATTCTTCTTTTTGTATTTTTTCAACAGGATTGGTCACATCTTCCGGTCCTTCTGCTATCTTATCAAGCTCTTCTTCAATCTCTATAACTAACAAGTCATAAAACTCATCAAACATAACAGGATTCAAGCTAGTTATAGTAGAGCACTCTTCAAAGTCTCCTGGTAATTTCATGGCGTCTAGAACGTTAAATTTAACTTCTTCATTATTTACCCTCATTGTAATTTCTCCCTTCCTCACATTAAAAACTGTATCCCCAGTGGCTAGAAATGGTCTTCCCAAAATAATGGGAACGTCTAAGTCTGCCTCGCAATCTAGAATGATAAAGTCTGTAGGGAAAATGAATTTGTCCACCTGGACTAAAACATCTTCTATCTTTCCCTCAGGTCTTATGATAGATCTATCTGCTAGTTGGAGGGTAACCGTAGTAGGTCTAGCTTCTCCTATGCCTAAAGATTTGAAAACTGATAATGGCATAAGATTAATGTTAGCGCCTAAATCACATAATGCCCTACCTAAGTTTTTTCCTCCTATGGAACATGGAATGGTAAAACTGCCAGGATCGTTACATTTCATGGGTAGCGGGCTGCCTACAGCTTCACTACTACATTTTGTCATGGTTACCAGTTCATGCTCTCCTATCTTTTTCTTCCTAGAAACTATATCTTTCAAATACTTAGCATAATTTGGCATCTGTTCTAGAGCATCCACTAATGGTATATTTATATGCAATTGTTTTAAAATATCTAAAAATTTTCTAAACTGGGAATCATTATTTTTCTTAACTAATCTTTGTGGAAACGGGGGAGTAGGGGTAAAAGAAGGTTGTACCTGTGGAGGAACACTCGGGGTGTCCTCATTACCTTTTCTAGTATTTTCTTTTTCTGGTGTTGTTGGATTTTCTGGTATCTTTACAGTTGATTCAGTGGACGGAATCTGTACATCTGTTGTTGGCATTGTTGGTCCATCATATGCCAGTCCACTCCTAAGGGTGACAGCTTTGCACTGTTCTTTCCCTTCTCGTTTTGGTAATTCAGTATGGCCTGGAAAAGAACCTTGTGGTCTATTCTTCAATTCATTGGCGAGCTGTCCCAATTGGGTCTCGAAATTCCTCATTGATGCTGCTTGGGATTGTATCACTGCGTCGGTTCGAGCCATGTACTTCTTCATCATATTCTCAAGATTTGAGTTGTTATTTGGAACTGGTGGAGTCTGTGTTCTCTAATTGTACTGCTGTTGCGGCGGCGGGATGTATTGCTATGTAGGTGGAACATAGGGCTGCTTGTTCTGCTGGCTCTGCCCTTGATTAAAACCGCTCGAACCTCCTTGACCTCCCCATGAGAAATTAGGGTGGTGTCTCCAACCTGGGTTGTAGGTGTTCGAATATGGGTTAAAGTTCCTATTGTTCCCATGTCCTACATAAAAAACGGAAGCAGGGTTATGTGGACTATTATCATAGATATGGTTTTCACTGCAAAATGAACAAATGAGATCGTTGACTTGGCAAACAGGGGCAGGAGTGCAATAATCCGACTGTACAGGTTGTATCGGCGTGGCTAATGGATTTTTTATTCCCAATGCCATCTCTTTTAGCCTCTGGTTCATTGTAACCATCTCTTTTTGCATCGAGGTCGCAATGTCCAGAGCCAAAACTCCAGCTGGATCTTGCTTCTTTGGTGCTGCCCTAGATCTTTGCGAACACCATAGTTCTTGGTGTGAAGCTAAGTCATTTAGGATGTCAACTATCTCGTTGAATGTCTTCTTTGTAAAGGCTCCATTGGCAGCATTGTTTAGCATCATCTTAGTAGGATGATCTAAACCTCTAAAGAAATGTTCTATCTGGATGCATGCCGGCAAGCCATGGTTCGGACATTTCCTAATTAGTTCTTTAAATCTTTCCCACACCTCGTGAACAGGTTCACGATCATACTGTCTAAAGAAGATGATCTCCTCTCTGATATCAGCGTGGCGAGTAGGTGGGAAGAATTTTGTTAAGAACTTCTCCACTAACGACCCCCATGTGGTGATGGATCCCGGTGGAAATGCATTGAGCCATGCTCTAGCTTGGTCCTTCAAAGAAAATGGAAAAACTGTTAGTCTCAGAGCATCGTCTGTTATACCAGGTAATTGAAATGCATTTGCAATTTGAATGAATGATTTCAGATAATCATGTGGATCCTCATGTTCCTGCCCTCCAAAATGTTCAATTGTCTGCAACATTTGGAACATCATTGGTTTAAGCTCAAAGTTTGCGTGGGCTGGAATAGGGTTGACTATCCCTGAATCAAAGTTCTGAAAAGCCGTGGCGGCATATTCTCGCATTGCCACGTCTCTGTTGTCCGCCATCTGAATATGGTTGAATTCATCATTTCTCGCATGATCCCTCATATTACCGTTAACAGCAGGTGGATCAACCGGATCACGAGGTGGAATATCTGCCATTGATGTGCTCGTACTCTCTACCTCACTTTCAGGACTGATTTCACCTTCTCTCTCTTTTTGCTTTTCTAGTTGTTTTCGAAGTCTTTGCTCCTTTCGAGTTTTTCGAAGGGTCCGCTCAATCTCAGGGTCAAGGGGTAGAAGAAAAGATCTTGTGCTCATGCACTTTAACTTACCCCTGTGAGATAAACGACCAAAAAATACAGAACAAACACGGTGGATGGAAATTACACCCAACAACAATTCACAAAAATAAAAACTAAAAGAATTTTAAAATAATTTTAAAATTAAAGTCCCCGGCAACGGCGCCAAAAACTTGACGGGCGTTTTGCTGAACGCACGCACTAAGCGTGGTAACAATTATAAAGATGCAAGCACACACCTGTCAGAGTAATATAAAATGGATGGAGTATCCAAGTATCGATCCTCAAGGACTTCTAAATAATTTCCAAACTCTAAAGTTTTAAAGAATAGTGAATGTTGAAATGAGTGATTCTTGTAAAATGGGAAGTGGTCACAAATAATGGTTTTGGATTTGGGATTTGGACTTATAATGATAAAACCTAGCCCGAATTACTTCAAGTTAGCCAATAAAGAATCAAGGATATGCTAAGGACGATATGCATTTTACTTTAGGAACCAACGACTACGCTTTTCACTTGACTTATGTCTAAGCAAGTTCAAAGTCCTAAGACATTCCCTAATATGTCTATTATGAGAGATATCTTAGTTTTAAGATGGAAATAGTCGCAACCTCGGGTTAAGGTCCTATGTCTAGGCTACTTAAGCAGAACTCTTATGTCTAAGGCCCTCCTCTCCTCGGTTTAACCACTCAACAATGCAAATAAGCAACGTTTTCAGTATTGACTTGTTAAGACGTACAGTGGCCTTCTCTAAATCCTAACTTTTTGGGAAAACATGTTGAGCAATGAATGGAAAGCAAAAACACTACTTCTTAGCAACCCTTGTTAGAAATAAAAGGCTAACTATCCATAATCGGGCTAGAGACGGGAATTTAGAAAGACATATTGAAGAAAATACAGCAAGTAAAATGGTTGAATGTGAAATGCATGTGTGAAAAACAAAAGTTAACTAACGGAGAGTTTTTCTCGGGATTGAGAGCTTCGCCCTTCTCTTTCAAGCAAGGGGG
Source organism: Momordica charantia (assembly GCF_013281855.1). Classification (NCBI taxonomy): domain Eukaryota; kingdom Viridiplantae; phylum Streptophyta; class Magnoliopsida; order Cucurbitales; family Cucurbitaceae; genus Momordica; species Momordica charantia. The sequence goes on from NW_028275162.1 coordinate 10,622,948, forward strand.
AGTGTCACGTGCTCTTTCCTCCAAAAACACAACTCTCTTAAAAAATAAAGTAAAGGCAAAGGGAAGATAAGCAAAGTGCTGGATTTTTATATATTTGAATAAGTAGAAAATAACTAAATACAAATGGAAACAAAACAAAGCTCAATAAAGGAATGTAAAGTACTCGGGATTTAAAAACCAAAAGCAACTAATGAAAGCAACTCAAAAGTACTTAGAAAGCAACAAAGAAACACTAAAAATGATCAAGAGAAGGAAGCAAGGCTTGATGAATTTGGTGGAGAAGCTGCTGGAATTTATAGCTGTGCCGAACTGGTTAGGTAGGTCCTAAAACGATGGTGAATCACCCATTTCCAACTCTTTTGACTGACCAAATCGTGCTCAAACTGATAGTGGAACACTTCTTCTACACGTATGCATCGGTTGGAACCACCAAAACGCATGGGAAGACGCGTTTCATTAAGGGCAAAGTTGTAAGAAAAACTGTTTTCTGCAGCCTTCCCAGGCGTCTGGCGCCTCCCATGTAGGTATTTCCGACTTTTTGCTTCTTTTGATTAATTTGCACTCTCAAATGGTCCTAAAATGTCATAAATACAATATAAGCCAACCACAAACCATAATATATGAATTTTGCATGAATTGGAACTCAAACGACTGAGAAAAATCCGAAACAAAGTTGAAACATAGTAAAAACAGCATCTAAAACCTTCTTTTTACGCATGTAAACAAGCGTAATCACACCCCAGGTCCTGCATCCCTGGTGGACAAATATGTCAGAGATCTGGACTCTGACTACTCCGACCTGGATGAAGACGAGGTCCCAAGTCAGGAACCTACTGAGGTCGGCACCACTCAAGAAGGAGTCCCTTCTCAGCACAACGGATCTCAGGAGGTCAACCTGCTAGGCTCTCAAGGCGAGCTATCTTCTCATCTCGGGAGCGGCTGAGTCTCCTCATTAGCTTTGTTTTTTTTTTTTTTTTTTTGTAAGCCTTTGGGCTGGGCTACAAGGTATACAAGCCTTGGCTCTGCCCTTTTGATTAATGAAATTTCCAATTCTTCATTTCCATTTGTTCTTCTACTACTTTTCCTTTAGGCTTTTAAACTTTCTTTTGTAAATTGGAACTTACAAATGAATAAATTCATCTCGCACCTCTAACTTAAAGGATCGCACCTCTAACTTAACTTTGGGCTGAGCTTCAAGATAACTCTTTTCACATCGTACCTCTTACCTAAGGTTTGAATTTGAGAGTTTCTTTTACTAATCTTTAATATTTCTCCTCGAACTCGGAAGTCCGAAAGAACATTAAGCAATTGGAACTTTCTACATCGCGCCTTTAACTTGTTCGTTCAAAGGGTTGAATTTTTGAGTCCCTAGTTGTTATTCACATCGCAGCTCAAACCCGTAGGTTTAGAGGTCCGAATTTCTTGAACCTCCAACATCGCACCTTTAACTTAAGCGTTCAAAGGTTTGAATTCTGGCTCGTAATTGATTTTGATATCGCACCTCGAACCCGTGGGTTTTGAGGTTGCCGATTTTAAGTCTTATGGGAGTCCGTGGCCCCCATTTAATTTCTAATCGAACTCGGAGTTATGAAATTAAATAACCCCATTTATTTGAAAGTTCCGCCCCTTGAAAATTTTTACAAGCCCATTTTGGGACTATTTTGACATTTCAGGGGTAATAGCGCTTCAAGTGCTCCGCGTTCCATGGATGCGTAAGCACTCTTCCTTCCAGGTCAGCCAGTATATAAGTTCCAGGTCGGACTATGCCTTTGACTTCGAATGGTCCCTCCCAACTTGGGTCAAGGGTACCGACATGACTCTGAATTTTTCTTAAGACTAAATGTCCAACTTGGAAGCTTCGAGGTCAAACTCGGGCATTGTAATGTCTGGTCATTCTGTTCTGATACTCTGCTAAGCGCAGCTGAGCCGTTTCCCTTTTCCCTTCCAATAAGTCCAGGTTAAGGAGTAGCTCTTCCTCGTTCTTTGTTGGCTCGTACTGTTCTACCTTGTCTGTTGGTATGCCGATCTCGACTGGTACAACAGCTTCGGAACCAAAGGCTAGCGAGAACGGAGTTTTGCCAGTTGATTCTCTTGGGCTGGTTCGATATGACCACAAAACTTCAGGTAGCTCCTCGGCCCACCTTCCCTTTCTGGAGTCCAACCTTAGTTTGAGCCCTCGCTTTATGATCTTGTTTACTGCTTCAACCTGCCCATTTGCTTTTGGATGCGCAGGGGACGAACTGAGGTGGCTTATACCAAGTTTTCTGCAAAAGTCCTTGAACTTTGCATTGTCAAATTGTTTTCCGTTGTCCGTCACAATAGCATTGGGTATGCCAAAGCGGCACACGATGTTTGTCCATATGAACGACGTGACCCTGGACTCTGTGATGTGGGATAGTGCCTCGGCTTCAGCCCACTTAGTGAAGTAGTCCACAGCGACAACGGCGAACTTTGTTTGTCCTTTGCCCAGAGGAAATGGACCTATGATGTCTACCCCCCATTGCGCAAATGGCCATGGGGCCGAGATGGGGGTGAGCAGTTCGGGAGGTTGATGGATAATGTTTGCGAAACGCTGGCAGTTGTCACAAGCTTTCACAAACTGCTTTGCATCCTGCTCGACACTGGGCCAATAGTACCCTTGTCGAACCACCTTAGCCGACAACGACCTGGCGCCAGAGTGGTTTCCACACACACCTTCATGAACTTCCCTAAGAATGTAAAGGCCTTCTTCGGGAGTCACACACTTGAGGAGAGGCAGGGAGAAGCCACGTCGGTACAACATTCCTTCTCGGAGTGTGAACCGAGCCGCTCTTCGCGCCATCTTCTTTTGCTCCTTCGGATCTTGCGGTGGGTTTCCTTTGACGAACTCCACGATTGGGTCCATCCAAGTGGGTGATGGAGTATCAACCTCCATCACATCTGGCTCCAAGATTGAAGAAGTATCCAAGATCTCGACCGGGACCGATCTAGCCAGGTCGGTCTCGTACGCTGATGCCAATTTAGCTAAGGCATCCATTAGAGTTTTCAGATCTTGGAACTTGACTCACCTCGTAAGTCCCGAACTGGGCGAGGTGCGATCTGACCTTGCTTAGATATTTTTCCATTCGGGGGTCCTTCGTTTGGTACACCTCCTTGATCTGATTTACAACTAGCTGGGAGTCACTAAAGACCTTAATGTGATTGGCCCCCAGTCCTTTGGCAACGCGCAGGCCTGCTAGGAGTGCTTCATACTCGGCCTCGTTATTCGACGTTCGAAAGTTGAATCGCAGAGCATATTCGAATCGCTCACCTCCTGGTGCGAGCAAGAGGATTCCTGCCCCGCACCCCTTCTCGTTGGAAGATCCATCAACGTAGATCGTCCAAGGGAGGTCGGACTTGGCCAACTGAGGTGGTGGAGTGAGCTCTGCGATAAAATCAGCCACTGCTTGCCCTTTCATCGCAGTTCTGGGCTCGAACTGGATGTCGTACTCGCTCAATTCCACTGCCCACTTCATCAGACGCCCTGACGTTTCAAGCTTACTGAAGATGTTCCTCAGGGGCAAGTTTGTAAGTACTATGACAGTGTGTGCTTGGAAGTACGGCCTAAGTCTTCGGGCCGAGGTGACTAAAGCGAGGGCCAGCTTCTCCATTTGAGGGTACCTGGTCTAAGCCTCAGTCATGGCCTTACTGGTGTAATAAACGGGGCTTTGGCTCGCACCCTCCTGCTTGATCAGTGCCGAGCTGACGGCGCTATCAGATACTGCCAGGTAGAAGTGGAGTTTGTCTCCTGGCAATGGTTTTGCAAGTAGGGGTGCCGAGCAGAGATAGTTTTTTAACTGCTCTAATGCTTGCTCACACTCTACCGTCCATTCGAACGGTCCTTTCTTCCTGAGAACCTTGAAGAAAGGAAGGCACTTGTCCGTTGATCTTGACACGAACCTATTCAAGGCTGCAATCCTGCCATTGAGGCACTGAAGCTGTTTTAGAGTCTTGGGCGCCTCCATCTCGAGCACGGCCTTTATCTTCTCTGAGTTAGCTTCAATCCCACGGTTATTTACCATAAAACCAAGGAACTTTCCCAAGGAGACTCCAAAGGCACACTTGGTCGGATTGAGCTTCATTTGGTACTTGCGTAGCACTCCAAAGGCTTCGGTCAGATCGGAAAAATGCGACTTTGACTGCTTGCTCTTGACAAGCATGTCGTCCACATACACTTCCATATTCCGACCGATCTGCTTGGCGAACATTTTGTTCACCATCCTTTGGTAAGTCGCACCTGCATTCTTTAGGCCAAAAGGCATCACCTTGTAGCAGTACAAACCTTGGTCTATTATGAACGCGGTGTGATCTTGGTCTGGCAAGTGCATTTTAATTTGGTTGTATCCGGAGTAGGCATCCATAAAGGTGAGCAGCTCGTGCCTGGCCGTTGCATCCACGAGCTGGTCGATCCTCGGAAGGGGGAAGCAATCTTTTGGGCATGCCTTATTTAGATTTGTAAAGTCCACACACATCCTCCACTTCCCGTTGGACTTTTTAACTAATACTACATTAGAGAGCCACTCGGGATACAGAATTTCTCGTATATATTCAGCTTTTAAAAGTTTGTTTACTTCCTCAACAATTACATCACTCCTCTCCTTATTTACAAGTCTTCTTTTTTGCTTTACAGGTCGGAATGATGGGTCTATGTTGAGGCGATGCACCATGATCTTCGGGTCGATGCCAGGCATCTTTTCGTGAGACCATGCGAAGACGTCCGAGTTAGACCTGAGGAAGTTGATCAGTTCTTCCCTGTCAGTGGCCCCCAGCTTGGTTCCTATGATTACTTGTTTTTTAGGGCTAAGTAAGGGAACAAGCTCGAGCTCCTCTACTGGCAGAGAAAACTGGCTTTTGCTTTTCCTCGGGAGGTCGTCTTCATTGGTTTGCTCTTCCAGGGCACATACCGACAATCCTTTGAGCGCGGACGCATAGCACTCCCTTGAGTTTTTTGTTCACCTCGGACCGTGCCCACTCCATTAGGGGTTGAGTACTTCAGGACTTGATGCAATGTGGAGGGGACGGCCCGGAATGAATGGATGATGGGTCTTCCGAAGATGGCGTTGTAGGCTAACCTGCCGTCGACCACCACAAACTCAGCCATCTGCGTTACTTGGGTAGCATCTATTCTAACCGTGACTGATAGATCGATACACCCTTCAGGGGAGACCGATTCTCCAAAGAATCCAACCAAGGGCGTTGGACTTTTTTTCAACTGTGACCTGGTCCATCCCAAGGCAAGATATGTTGGGAAAGACAAGATGTTGGCAGATGCGCCTCCATCAACCAGTACTCTTCGGACCAGGACGTGATCGATGAGAGGAGCGATTACGAGCGCGTCATTATGGGGCAAGTGGACCCCCTCTAGATCGGCATCGTCGAAACTGATGGAACAAGTGGGCCTCTGCTCCCTGATGATACATACCTCGCGTCTGGCCTCGCGAGCTAACTCTTTCCTTTTGCTTCCGGACTGGCCCCCACTCGGGCCCCCGAAAATAGTGTTGATGACCGCAGTCGGTCATCCCGGTGAGGCAGCGTTCTTGAACGCTTCCTCTCTTCTTTCTTTTCAACCGAGTTAGACTTCGGTTTGCCCACAAACTTTTTGAAGTAGCCGTCTGGAATGAGGTCTTCGATCTAGCGCTTCAATTCCCAGCAACTTGACGTATTGTGGCCGTGATCGCGATGAAAACGGCAGTACTTGTCTTTGTTGCACTTTTCTGGATCTCCTCGGAGCTTCTTAGGTCGCTTGAGGAGCTTTTCCATCCCAGTGTCCTCGATGTTTGTAAGTATTTCAGAGATTGGGATGGTGGTCGGGGTATAACGTTCATAAGGTCGGCTTCGGTTGGGACCACCGTCCGACCTGCGATACTCAATTCAGCTACTGGAGGAGGATGGTCCCTTATCCTTGGACTTGACATCAAGCCTCCTCGTCTCCTGGTTCAATTTCTTCTGGTCGATCCGCTTCTCAGGTCAGCCAGTTTTGGTTCGGATGAGCTCCTATCCATCAATGACTTTTTTCGCCTTCTGCAATACTTTGGCGAAGGTGGCTGGAGCCTCCTCTCCAAGTTTTACTGTTAAGGTCTCATCGGCAGGCCGGTGAGGAAGTAGCACATGGCCGAATCATCGGAGCAGTGCGCGACCTTCAGCTGCTCCTCCTAGAACCTTGTGACATATTCTCTCAACGTCTCACCTTCCTTCTATCTGATGGTGGCGAGGTGAGTTGTTGTTTTCCTATCGTAATGCCGAGAAGAGAATTGACTGATGAACTCCTTTCTCAGCTGAGAATAGGTCGATATCGACCTAGCCGGTAGTCTCCGGTACCACAAGCGCGCGCTGTCGGTAAGCGCGATCTGGAAAGCGCGGGACTTGATTGAACTCACACAGGGAGCAATCTTACCCAATGGCGTTACGTCGATATTGCTCAAGGAGAAGATTAGGCGGCAGTCCAAAGTGCTGCTTGAAAAGGATCCTGGTTGGTCACTGCATCCTCATGGGAAATTTTAGAAAGTAAAGAAATGTGATAGTTTAGGTCTAAACTAAGTTGCATGAGAACATTCTATATCATTTTTTTTTCTTGTTTTCCTAATTAGGAAAATCTTTTGATATTTTTTTGAACTAAATCTTAAATTAATTATTTGTTTTTTCAGATTACTAATTTTATTTCAAAATATAAAAATCAAAATATATTTTTTTAAAAAATATATTTATATTAATTTTCATCAAAAAACTTTCAATTTCATTAAATTTAACTCTAAGCTTAGACCAATGTTATAATTTTGACCTTTTGTTCGACTTGTATTAGAGTGACCTACCAAGTTAAATAACAGTGAGGTAAAAATCTCATAGAACATTCATTTCCACACGAATCAAGCCTGATACAAATTAAGTTCAATCTCTCCTATCTCGGATTTCTCTTATGTCTCAGTTATTTCATACCATAGAAAAATACTGTTTGAGCTTTATTATTTAGTAAGTTTGTATCAGACCTGTTTCACTAATTTCCTTTCCTCTTCTCTTATTTTCTCTATTATTTACTCTTCGATTGTATAGTTATTCTTTATATATTATAATTTTTTCCTAATAAATAACAATTTTTTGTTTTATATTTTTAAGATTAATAAAAGTTAGCACACTAAAAATAATGAATAATGGCAAGTGAAATGAAATTGAAAATCACGATTGTGTTAACTTTGACTTTAGAACATCGTGAATTTTAGAAAGCCTTAGTTTGAAGAAAGTAAGACTCCATTTACTTCAAAAGAATGAAAATCAAACAACTCTAATAAAAATTTTCATTTTATTTGATGATGGTTACTAAAAAGGTAGAAATAGAGAACTCATTTGTGGGGTGGATCACTCTCTTTAAAAATAATAATCTCATTCATCTCCCGTGAGGTCATTAATTTTAATCTTATTCCTTATTCTTTGGCCCACGCCTTTTGAGAAATTAGTTTTCACCTTTTACCTTTTTCTCTCCTCTCTGAACTTTTTAATTAAGCTTTTTTTCTTTTTTTTTTACTACCAATCGATTTTATTGTAATAAAAAAAATTACACAATTTTTATTAGTTCATGTTAATTTTGTAAAATATTATATATTTATATTTACTTTATCAATTATTTAATTTTACTAGGATATTATAAATTAATATCAATAAAATTGTTAAAATATAATTTATTATTATTAAATATTATAACAATAGAATTTATTAATATTTTACATTAATGATTGTTCTAATAAAAGTCATACTTATCATTTTTCCTTGATGTAATTTTATTTTAATTATTTATTATTTGTAAATATTTAATAAAGTTTTATTATAAAAATATTTACTATCAATAAAATATTAATAAAATAAATTTATTATTATTTTAATTAAAAATAATATTAGCAAGTTTACCTACATGTAGTCATCAATCCAATTTTAAGTTGCCCTAGCGGGGCTCGTCTTAGAATAAGATCATGTTTACTTGAAGGGAATGAGAATCAAGGAATGGCAATAAAAATTTTCCATTCTTTGATGATGTTTACCAAATTGTAGGAATGAAATCAAATTGTGGACCCACCTCAAATTTGGGAATCTCATCCCCGAAAAATGCAATCTCATTCCTATGCTACCCTTAATCAATCCCATTCTCGTTACTTATTTCGTGGGCCTCACACATTTATTAGAGTTACTTTACTACTTTTACCCTTTTATCTCTCTTATTTCTTTTTCATTTCTACTATTAATATTTTTTCTTAATAAAAATTTATACAATTTTTATTGGTTGGTATGATTTTATTATAAAATATTATAATTTTATATTTTATATTTAATTTTAATTTTTTTTACTTTGTTATTATTAATTAATATTAATAGATTTTTTTAAATAGAATTTATTGTTATTGAATATTAGAATAATAATATTTTATATTTCTAATAAAAAAGTATTTTAGTTGATGTAAATTTATTTTAATTATTCATTATTATTAATATTAGATAAATTGTTATGATAAAAAATTTTACTAATAAAATAAATTAAAATTTATTGTTATTATAATGAAAAAAAAAGATTAGTACCCACGAGAAAGAAGATAGGGTATACTAGTAATTGTTATATATAGGGGTGAACAAAATACCCCACAAAATCGAACCGATCGACCAAAACCGACCGAATCAAGTGATCGGTTCGATCGGTTTCAGCTGCAGGTCGATCTGTGTCGATTTTACCTTTTGTAAAACCGACCAGGCGGTCGGTCGGTGGTTCCAAATGATGAAAAACCGACCGACCGCTTTTATGTTAAATGGAGGAGGTGGTGCATTTTTGGAGGTGGTTTTGAGAAAAACCATGAACTTTTCTCGAAATCACACACCTTTTTATATTATTTTCATGGTTTCTCTTTCCACTCTCATCTCCCATGTCCCCAAATCACTCCTTATTTACTTTTTCATATATTTCTCTCTCTCTTTCTTCTCCCATCTCTCAAAATCTTCCCTTTTTAGTCTTCACGTTTTATCTTCTTCTCCTCTCGATCTACTTTGTTTCTTCTTCCATTCCTGTTTTAGATCTTTTTCCTTTACCATGTCTTCTTTTCTTTTACTCATTATCAGTCTCCAAACTTATTTTTCCTCACAATCTTTAGAAGTTTTCTTAGTTCTTATTTCTCGGGGACAATAATGGCACTCGTCGGACGCCTCCGCTGATCGCCCTCGTCGTCGCAACAGCTCCGACCGAATCGATTTGTCGAAAACCGATCGACCGTCCGACTGTTCAGTCGATCGGTGGAGAAGCAGCAACGATGGTCGGTCTGTTTCCATTTCTAGAAACCGACACATGGTCTGTCGGCGTCAATTTAGGCCTGAAAACCGAGCCGACGGACAGATGTTCACCCTTAGTTATATATCCGACTCCGATTCCGATTCCGATTCCGATTCCAAATAGTTTAAGTAAACAATATCAAATGAATTCTGATTCCAATTCCAGAAAATTTCTAGTAAACAACATCAAAGGAATAACATTCTTATTCCGATTGATTTCATTCCCATTTCGATTCCTGGTAAGCAAACATTGCCTAAACGAAAAGCTCCTATTTGGGAAGCTAGACACGAAGTATATATCCCGTACACCCTCCATTGAACTTAGGAGTACATTACAAACACGATGACGCCCTCGCATTGCCCCTTTCACTGATCTGTGAAGGTCCAACATGTATTTTTTTCATAAAGGTGCATCCATGAATGTGCTATTTCCACTGCTTATAAAACTCCCAGATGGACCAGGGCTCAGATTAAGAATTGTCGGACACATTTGATTAGATTTGCTGGCAAAGATGTCATCCTTGAGGGTTATATAGAGTAGTACCCATCACATGGGGTGAAAGAACTACTCAAGCCACCAAAGATAGCAGAGTTCATGGTGGTGGATGGTGCAATATTCCATCACGTTATGAAATTATCTACTGTGAATTGGTTAGGTACGAGAAGAAGACTTCAACAAAGTGTTACGCAGTAGAACTTAAAGGTTCGGCAATATGCACAGTAGTAATTGAACAATCTGAACTGCCGATCCTAATGAAGGAGGATTCCTTGACTTAAAACCGAGGGACAGTGATTGCGATTTAAAGATCGTGCCACTACTAAGTTTTTGAAAACAACTCGACATCGATACAAAGTTGAAGGTCACCACCATATGAGATGACCTCGTCTAGTTTAGAAAGCTATTTCGATGTATTTGGTTGGTCGCATGAAGATATGTAAGGCACCAACCAAAAGAATATTATGATTCATCTGCTTAACATTGATCCATATCTTTCAGTCTTGGAAAACGAAAAGTGTCAACTGTGTGACGATAAACCTTGATTTCAAGTGTAAATTGGTATTTAATCCATGTTAATTTGAGCTAAATTTAGGAAATACATAACAACTCATTAAGTTGTGCATACTTTTAAGAATGCTCCATCACTGCATAACTTAGAAAACAACGGAGTTTTTGGTGCACAATTCTAGAAAACCTCTATTTTGCAGTTGAAAAAAGAGTACTGCGGAAGCGGACTTTAAAACGCTAATTCTATGAGCGTTTTGACCCATTCTTCATAACTGTTTAACCAAGTTAGTCAAGGTTGTTGGGCGAACAGTGCAGTTTTGTCAAATGCGTGATTTTTAGTAGCTACTTCCCCTTAGCATGGATCAAGTAGCTACATATCTCCTTCGTCTTCGTCAAAGAAATTTCTTAGTTTTAATTCTCCAAATTTTTACTTTAGTTTTGAGCTAGTTGTTTTTCTATTTTCATCTTGTAAACATTTTATTCTTTTATTTATTAAAATTTCAGCTTGTTTCAATTTATTTGTTCCTTTATTTTTATTTATCATTTTAATCGACTGAGGGAGGGACGAAGGAGAGAGAGAGTAGTGGACCTCTTCGAAAGATCAAGTGATTTCACTTTGTTAAATTGGAGCTACTTAAATACTCCTCTCACACCCTCCTTGAGATCTTTTAGTTCCAAAATATTCTCTAGTATTACATTTTGTAATGAATTTTTTTATTATTCAATAGAGATGTATTTTGCTTTTACTTCACATTTATTGCTTTATTGTCTTTTTAAGTACGAGCTAATTTACCTTTTCAATCCTTATACGAATGTCTTAACTTTCTATTAAAAACAAACACAACTATCGGGGAAGCAAAGTGCTGAGCGTTCCATTGCTCCGCTTGATTAATTCACTCTTTTAATTGATTCTTAATTTAAATTGTTAGGTTAAAGCAAATTTAAAAAGTTAGGTTATGTTGGTAACAAAAATATAGACAAATTGATCATCTGTTAAGTTCTTCAAACATGAACTATTTGATTTTTCCCTAAGTAAGTAACAATAACAAAGGAGTAAGAGATAGCGACAGAAAAACTTAACACCACAAGGATTATACCGGTTCACCCCTATCTTGGGCTACGTTCAGTCTTTTGCAAAAAAGCAGGTTCAACTATAGTTGAGAATATTATAATGGAGATCTCACTCAAAATATTACTATCTTGCTTCTAAGCACCCTTACAATGGCTACTTAGGATTACACAATTGGAAATACCCTCACTAAACCCACGAGATACAAACTCATTTTTCACACATTACCCACAACCACTCAAGTCTCTCTTATTTGGATTATGTACAAATGAAATCTTAACAAAAGGGTTCTATTTATAAGAGATCAAATATCCTAATCCTTATAGGAAAACAATATTGTAATCCTTATAAGACAATAATATCCTACTCCTTGTAGGAATTGGGAGTAGTGTTGAAAATCCTTTTCCTCGTAGGACACGGATCATCTGTTTTGGCTCAATTATCCCAACAGGTTAAAACGAATTTTGTTAAAATTAAAATGGAAAAGTTACTTTAGAAACAAATAACTTAAAATAAGAACATAGACAGAGAAATTCTTACCATCAAAGATAGGGATTACCTTGACACCATCAAAGATCCACGTGTCAACGAAGATCCTTGAGATGTTCTGAATGGCCGAACTAGGCAATTGACGTCTCAACTATGAGGTCAAACACCTTATCGAAAAACCTTAGAAACACGCTTAATAAAAGAGCAAGACTATTTTAACTACCATGGATGATGATGAGCAGAATGAATCCGCTTCATACAAGAAAAATGAATAAGGGTCGGACAATTTCCATCTGAGCTCATTCCTACCTAAAGGGAGAACTTACATCAGATAGCCCTTCCCCGTATAAAGGAAGAGCTTCCATCAAAGAACACAATACAACTAAGATGAGCTCCCATCAGACAATTCATCTCGACCAAAATGATGAGCTTCTATCAGATAGCTCATCCAGCCTAAATGGAGAGCTTTCATTAGGTAGCTTATTCCCATCTAAAGGAAGAACTTCCATTAGATAGCTCATCCCCGTCTAAAGGGGGGGCTTGCTTCCATCACATAGCTCATCCCCACCTAAAGGGAGAGCTTCCATTAGATAGCTCATTTTTACCTGAATGGAGAGCTTTCATCAGATAGCTTATCCCCATCTACAGGAAGAGCTTCTATTAGATAGCTCATCACCATCAAGAGGAAGAGTTATACCCGCCTAAAAGGAGAGCTTTTATCAAAAAGCCAATAATTATCTTGAGGGAATGCTTCTATCAAGATAACTAATCCCCGCCTAAAGGGAGAGTTTTCATCAGATAGCTCATCCGCATCTAGAAGAAGAGCTTCCATAGGTCTAATAGTTCATCCCGATATGGATAAAGAACTTTCATCAGAGAGCTCATCATTGTCTAAAGGAAGAGCTCCCATAAAAAAAGTTCATGATCGTCTTAAGGAGGAGCTTCCATCAGACTCATCCTGCCTAAACAAGCTTCTATCAGAGAGCTCATTCCAGCTAAGATGATTTCCATCAGATAACTCATCTCGGCCAAAAAGATGAGCTTTCATGAGATAGGCCATCTCAGCCTAAATAAGAGCTTATATTACATAGCTCTTCTCTGCCTTAAGGATGAGCTCTCATCATTTGATCATATTTGAGCGAGTACGATAGACGCAACTTATGTGTTGCCGACCTACACTCCAATGGGGGAGGGGGGACACTAAATATAAAGTATGCATGTCATTCTTAAGCACCTAGCTTCAATCGAGCTTCGTATAGCTCCACTACAACAATTGGGACCTTTCATGTCAGTTGGTCATTTATAAACAATGTCAGTTGACTAAATGATGTCGGTTTTATGGTGAGGCGCCTTATTTTCCAAAAATTTGATATATGATGTCAGTTTAGAACTGACATTAAAGTGTTCCAATTAATGTCGGTTGAGAAACGTCATGGTAACAAAAGAAAAATATGTATCTATGATGGGGTTCAAAATGATGTCGTTATAGTAAAAAATAAACGACGTTGTTTCATTTGAATTTAAAGGTTGCAATAAATATTACCTTAAATGGATATTCAATATCGGTTTAGAACCAACATTAAAAGGGTATCCATTAATGTCAGTTCCGAGCATGAGAAAAGTTAAGATTCGCATGCGTTGGGGATTTGAACGACGTCGTTTAATAAAGGTAAACCGACGTCATTTCGCTAAAGTGAGAAATCGCGTGCTTTGGAGACGAAAACGATATCATTTAGATTGCTATACAATGTGGATTTATAACTGACATTAAAATTTAACGCCTTTAATTTACATCACGACTTTGTTTTGGCTTCTTCTTTTTTTTTTTGTTTGTTCCCTCATTTGTCTAGCCGCAGTCTGATGCAGAAGTAAGGTTTTCCCCACTAGACTTTGCCTCCTTCGAAGAGTTTTCAAGTATTTTGTCCCACACAAACCCCACCTCGAAAGATGCATAAGGTTTTCTCCTCTCTACATGCTTTGGTTCTCTTTGAGCCCTATTTTCTATTCTACGAAGACTCCACCTCACGAAAAGGTTGTTCTTGTATTTGGAAGTATCTTTATTTTACTACCCACACGAAGCTTATACGAGGTAACTATTTTTTTCATCTTTACTTTATACGTTTAAGGTCGACAATTGTTGCGATTTACTGATATTTTTGGGACCTATCTGATTATTTTATTTTACTTGAAGATGGGTACATATAATTCAATTCTCTTTTTAATTATCTATGGTTTGATGTTGGTGCTGAACTCTGTTTTTTTTTTTTTTTTTTGGTAAATTGTTGAACATGAGTTCAAAATCTCATATACGGCATTATTAGAAGTATTATAATGTAGATGGCTAGATGCACGTATAGGGTCAAAGTTGCAACTAACCTTTGAAGTCTAGATATTTAATAAGGCCTCTCAGGATGTATCTTTTATGCCCTTTTCAATTCTTCCCTAATGGAAGTTCTATTCTCATTAAAAAATAGAAATATAGCACGTCTGTAACATATATACCCTCCAAAACAGCCTTCACTAATTGAGAAAAAGTTAAGTAAAAAAGTTTAAAGATGAGGAACCAGTATGTGGACCACTTTTCTTAATTGTATCTTTTCAACATACAAATTTCTTAATTGTGTTTGTTTTGAAGTATTTATACATACAAATTTTGGGTAATTGTGTTTGTTATGCAGGATTCATCCATGGAAATATAATCAAATTACCAACGGTTCTCATTGTTTCTTCTATTATTAATATCGTTAAAAATGTTCATATAAAATATTCTTTTTAAACTTTAGTAAAACATATAAGCAGACCTATATAGTGGCAGGTGGTGTCTTGGATTCCTCCTTCACTGATGTATTCATTTGGTTGCCACCCATGATTCTATATCAACCAGATGTCACCCCACCTTCCAACAAAAATTTAAAACATCCTGCATTAAAAAGAACTTACATCCTATCAAAGGAATTTCTCATTAAACAAGAAAAGTAGAGACCAAGAGTTCGAAAAAAAAAATATAGACAAAAAAGAGATGCTTGGTTTGATTAAGAGGTATTTCAAATAACATTATTTATTCTATTAACGACATCGTGTTATTAGGTTCTAAAATTCTAGAGAGAGGGGTGGGTGGGTGCTATTTCATAATCTCTTCATCTCATTTAACTTTTTAACTTTCTCCAATTTCCAATTTCACTAACATAATTTAGCCATATGTCTTAATTTACCCCTATATTGGCACGTAGTTGATTTTAAATGATGTTAATGATATTTTACTTCTTATGTTAGCTTGGTTTATTATAGGGTTATGTACTATAAACTCTTGCTTATGTTTGGTTTATTATTGTTTGATATAGCTTTCTTTTCTGTTTTTCTTTGTAAATAATTTTTTTTCCTTTGCAAAAAAAAAAAAAAAAGATAATTTTTTTAGTTAAGTTATTCTATATGGATAAGTCACGGATGAACAAAGATAGAATGTCAGTGTAATATAACTTGGGTGTTGAGAACTTCATTGAAAATGGACTACGACATTCAAAATGGTCAAACTGCAGATCGCTTGAACTGTGCAAATACAGTTCTACAACAGTTGGACATAGTTAGAGAACACTTGTTTATTTATGGTATTGATAAGAGTTATAAGATATGGATTTGGCATGGTGAGAAATGTTGGGACTTTCTCTACCCTCAAAAAGATTAGAGACTCGTGCAAGTGCACACGGTCAAAAGTAATACTCGGAAATAACCAATGTCGAATCCTCAGGGACTTGTTGCTTTCAAAACAAATAATGTCGTGAAATGGTTCAATTGTGCAATTGTGTTTTATGAAGAAAATAATGATGAAATGTTGTTGTTTGGGGTTTTAACTATCAAGCAATTTAATAAAACTCAATCTATTTGCTTCTTACCTTAGTTTTGATGAAAAACATGGAGAACACACTTTGTTGGGAAAATGCACCAGGCGCAATTCTATCTTTTCGTTCAACATTTTCTTCAATTTTGAACCAATTTCTGTTGAATTTTTACTATATGTTTTATGTGATGAAATTGTTAGATATTTAATAGAGGGATTGATAGAGATTTGAGAGAAGAATTGTAATATTCAATGATCCATTAATTGGTAATTGTTGGGTTTTTGAGTTATCGATTAGTTTTTAGGATTTTGCTATGAATTGATATCAGTGATATTAATTACTGATATATTGAATGAAGTATATCAGTGAGGTATATCACATTTATATTGTTGGGTGTGTTGCCCTAAACTCGTAGTTTATATTTTGTAAAAACAAATGTCTATTTAATAAAGTTTTATTCAATAAATTTGTTGTTGAATCATAACTTTGCATTGTCCAAAATCCAATAAACTAAACATCCAAGGTTATTTATGATGTAATCGGGACAGTATATATACGGGGTATATATTTGATATACCCTGATATATGAATAAGTAATATCCCGTGAATAACCTAAAGGGTCTATAGTATATGGATAAGGCTGGGTACCTTATCCTGGCAACACTATGGATACGGCCCACTCTGTAAAGGTTACAGACAACTCGATCTAGGTCGTTCGTGTGGAGACATGCGAGTGGGGGTATCCTGTACAATGAGTTTGTATAAGACCGGACCGCGAAATAGGCAATCTTTAGGTGTAACACAGTTAACTAATAGATTGCTATTTCTTAGGATGACCAGGCAACTCATTCTCAATCCTGAGTGAGTTATGGACTCCTACCCGTGAGGACTCGTCTTTTGATCTGTATGGGTGAGAGTGGCCCGAGTCGCCGACTCAACATTCCTACCATTTTGGGGACGAGACCGAGTGGGGAGCTGGGAACATAACTTCACAAGATGGAATTCACTCCTCCCTGACTTTAGAGGAGTAGATGAGTGTTCCCTTAAATGCTGACTCCGAGACTTGAGCAAGGGGCCCCACCCTCTCATTGGCCGAGAAGGACTTCCGGTTATTTGTTGGACCATAACCAGGTTGTTCATTAGAGGAGCAGTGGTGTTTATAGAGTAAGATGTAACTCAGGGGTAAAACGGTAATTTGACCCAACTTGAGTTACGAACACTCGTGAATGATTGACTCGTCATTAATGGTCATATATCCATGGACACGAAAACATTCTGCAGTGAGAAGAGTGCAACTGCGGGTCTTTAGTGGAATGACTCGTAGTTAACGAATCTAGATTAACTCGGTCAATGAGTTTGACCGATTAATCTTGCATCGTTGGAGCTTCGGATCTGTAGGTCCATTAGGTCCCCTTGCTAGCTCATAACGGGTAAAACGAGGATCAAGTTTTTGGAAGAATTTGAATTGTTCAAATTACTTAAGGGATTATATGTATACTGATACATTATAATATATAGTTAATTGTGAATTAAAACTATATATTATGAGAGATATTATTTGAATGAGATTCAAATAAAATTAATATGAATAAGATTCATATTAAAACTATAGATTAAAAATAATGTGCATAAGATGTACATTAAAACTATAGCTTATACGAGAGTAATGTTTTAGAATATGATTCTAATTTTATAATAAATAATTAAGTGTTAATTATTTATGTATATATATATTTATTAATTATTAATTGGATTAATAATTAATTATATTAATTAATTTGATTAATTAATTTTATATATATATTAATTATTATATGTATATTATAAATATATATATATATATATATATATTAATATTAACTCCCCTGCAAAATTGCAGGGGAGTGGGGGGGTTGCTGTGACTTGGGGAGTTACCCCACGTCACTGTTCTTCTTCTTCAATGGTTGAAGAAAATAGAACACTGCAGTGAAAAAATAAGCATCCCTAGATCTCTCTCAAGAAGTTAAATCTCTCCTTCTCGTTCCAAATTTTTGCTCCCACCAGCACGATCCCGAGACCCAAGAGGATAGCGAGGAAGAAATAGTGGTGGTGTTCGAGGAAAACTAGTTGAAGAAACGTTCTTCAAAGGTAAAGTTTTCTCTGTATTTTTCTTCGGTAAAATTCGGTTTTGTATCCCGAAAATCAGCAACGAAAATCCGTTTCCGCTCCAGGATTCACATCCCTTCATATATATATCTTCTATATTGGGTATATCTATAACTGATATACTCGATATAGGATATATCTGTAAGTGATATAATCAATATATAATGTATCAGATGCTTACATCATGTTTTTTAATTTTAGTATTACATTGATTATTTTTGGATTCCTTCAATTGGCGAGGTGAGAAAGCACATAAGATACGGACGTTGTCAACGTGTTGGACACAATCGTAGAACTTGTAAATTTGGACCTGTTGAACAATGATGTATAAGTAG
Source organism: Momordica charantia (assembly GCF_013281855.1). Lineage (NCBI taxonomy): Eukaryota > Viridiplantae > Streptophyta > Magnoliopsida > Cucurbitales > Cucurbitaceae > Momordica > Momordica charantia. Next base: position 10,641,143 of record NW_028275162.1, read on the forward strand.
ATACTTATAATTAAACATTTTCAGTATATCACAACATTGCTTTTATGATTTTAATTTTACAATGAAGTAATTTTTTTTTTTTTATTACAACTTAATGTGTGTACCCAATGAAGTTTGCTTATATAATTTTGCTTCTGTAAGTCAAGGTTGATGACATAATTTAGATCATTACATGAATTTGTATATCATAGTTATATCAATAGTACATCTATATATCAATAATATATCAGTGATATATCAAGTATATATCGTACATATATCACTAGTACAATTAAGTTTGATTTAAAGTTTTAAAGATCAAAACGAAATCAGCAACAATGTCATTCTTAAAAGGTTTAAACATCATTCTTAGATATCAACATCAATATCAAATAAGCAGCAAAGTCCTCCAACCAAAAACTTAAAGGTTTAAACATCATAACTAACCAGTAGCATAAACCAAAAGTAGACTAACAATGTCATTCTTAAAAGTTTGTAAAAGAAGAAGCATAAGTTCCAACAATCTATAAAAACATGAGTTTTATTCTTGTGTAATCTTTAGGCAACAACTTGGGCCATCAATCTTTGTTCTTCGTAATTATCGTGTCTTCGGAGATGATACATTTGAAGCTTTCCGTTTTTCCATAGACAACACTTTTGGCATTGGTTTATGTTGTCTTTTGGGACGAACGACATCAATATTTTAGACGATGTTTTTTTATTTCATTTTTCGTGTTTGTACCATTGCTTTTATCTGAAAAAAATTATTTCATATATTAGTAGTATATCAAAACAAATATTAGAGTTAATATGTTCGAAATAATCAATAGATATTATAGTTATATCAGAAGTAAATCAATTTCATATTATATATATATCAAACATATATCACATATATACCATGAGTATATCTGTCAACATTAGTATATCAGAAGTAAATCAATAGTATCTCAGAAGTCAATCAGTTATATATCACCTATAGTAGAAGATATCATAGTTATATATGTTGGGTGTGTTGCCCTAAACTCGTAGTTTGTATTTGTGTAAAAACAAATGTATATTCAATAAAGTTTTATTCAATAAATTTGTTGTTGAATTCATAGCATTACATTGTCCAAAATCCAATAAACTAAACATCCGAGGTTATTTTAGTGTAACCGGGACAGTATATGTACTAGGTATATATTTGATATACTGGGTATATATTTGATATACCCCTGATATACGACATATATATTTGATATACCCTGATATACAAGTGGATAATGTCCCGTGAATAACCTAAAGGGTCTATAGTATATGGATAAGGCTGGGTACCTTATCCTGGCAACACTATGGATACGGCCCACTCTGTAAAGGTTACAGACGACTCGATCCAGATCGTTCGTGTGGAGACATGCGAGTGGGGGTATCCTGTACAATGAGTTTGTATAAGACCGGACCGCGAAATAGGCAATCTTTAGGTGTAACACCGTTAACTAATAGATTGCTATTTCTTAGGATGACCAGACAACTCATTCTCAATCCTGAGTGAGTTATGGACTCCTGGCCGCGAGGGCTCTTCTTTTGATCTGTATGGGTGAGAGTGGCCTGAGTCGCCGACTCAACATTCCTACCATTTTGGGGACGAGACCGAGTAGGGAGCTGGGAACATAACTTCACAAGATGGAATTCACTCCTCTCCGACTTTAGGGGAGTAGATGAGTCTTCCCTTAAATGCTGACTCTGGGACTTGAACAAGGCGCCCCACCCTCTCATTGGCCCGAAAGGGACTTCCGGTTATTGGTCGGACCATAACCGGGTTGTTCATTAGAGGAGCAGTGATATTTAAGGAGTAAGATGTAACTCAGGGGTAAAACGGTAATTTGACCCAACTTGAGTTACGAGCACTCGTGAAGGATTGACTTGTCATTAATGGTCGTATATCCGTGGACACGAAAACATTCTGCAGTGAGAAGAGTGCAACTGCGGGTCTTTAGTGGAATAACCCGTAGTTAACGAATGTTGATTAACTAGGGGTAAATGAGTTTGATCGATTAATCTCGTATCGTTGGAGCTTCGGATCTGTAGGTCCATTAGGTCCTCTTGCTAGCTCATGCCGGGTAAAACGAGGATCAAGTTTTGGAAGAATTTGAATTGTTCAAATTACTAAAGGGATTGTATGTATATTGATACATTATAATATATAGTTAATTATAAATTAAAACTATATATTATGAGAGAAATTATTTGAATTAGATTCAAATAAAATTAATATGAATAAGATTCATATTAAAACTATAGGTTAAAAATAATGTGCATAAGATGTACATTAGAACTATAGGTTATACGAGAGAATATGGTTTAATTAAATATGAGATATTTAATTAAATGTTAAATAATTAATTGTTAATTATTTAATATTAATTAATTATTAATTTGATTAATAATTATTTAATATTACATTTAATTAATTAATTATTAATTTGATTGATAATTATTTAATTTATTAATTATATTAATATAATTAATTAACATAATTAATTATTAACTCCCCTGCATTATTACAGGGGAGTGGGGAGTTATGTGACGTGGGGTAACTGTTTTTTCTGGGATTGCAAAACTGTTCTGCATAGAAAAGAAAAGAATAGAGAAGAAAGCTCTTCCAATTCTCTTAATCGATCTCTCTCAAAAAAATCCCCTCTTCTTCCAAACGAAACGCTTCCACAAGCGTGTTCTTGAGACCCAAGAGGATAGCACGGAAGACTCATTGGTAGTGTCGGGAAATTCATTGAAGAAAAGTTCTTCAAAGGTAATTTTTCTCCTGTGGTTTTCTTCTTGCACTTTGTGATTTTGTTTCCCAAATGTCACGAACAACGGTCTGCTTCCGCTCAGGGATTCACATCCCTTCAATATCAGAAGTAAATAAATTTTATATCACATATATATCAAACATATATCAGGAGTATATCTGTCAACATTAGTATATCAGAAGTAAATCAATTGTATATCAGAAATCAATCAGTTCTATATTACCTATAGTAGAAGATATCATAGTTATATCAGATGTAAATCAATTTCATATCATATATGTATATATATATATCAAACATTTATCACATATATATCAAGAGTATATCTATCAACATTTTAGTATATCAGAAGTAAATCAATAGTATATCAGAAGTCAACCAGTTCTATATCAGTTATATATCACTTGTATAATAGTAAATCACTATTTTACCTGCTTTGACCATTTGTCTTGTCTTTTTTTTTTTTTGATCAATTAGAAATCAGTAAGTATTGGCATGCATGAAAAATGAGAAAGAATTTTGACACTTACTAAAAATGAGAAAGAAAACTTGAAAGGAATGTGAATGTGAAAGTCAATGGTGATTTTCGAAATTACTGTGAAGGAGAAATCGAAGAGATGAAGATGAATGTGCAATCAATTAGAAATAAGAGGTAAATAGAAACTTAAGATTTTTCTAGGCTTCCACAAACATTTTGGGCCTGTGTTTATGGTTTGTTTGGGGTGCAGGTTATCTTTGTAATTTAGATGGTGGGCCTTCCTTTTTTTGCTAAAAAATTTCTATATTTGAAAAACTCAAACCTTGTCTATTTTGCTCTAACTTTTTTTTTGCTGCCCTTATTTTATATTTAGTCTTTTATCATTTCATTTTAAACCTAGTTAAAACAAAATAAAAGACTGCCCCCTAATTATATTAGAAGATATAATCTAAGGTCTACTTAATTTTAAACCCCTTTAAAATTAATTAACTTAGACCCTATGTTTTCATGTAACTCTTTGTTATAGATTTTAATTTCTATCTACCAAATTTTATAACTTTTATAAAATTTAAGAAATTAAAACTACAAACATGCATGACAAGCATACATTAATATAACAATTCTATTAATATTTTCATCTAATTAATATAATATTTACATCATAATTATTTTCATCTAATTAATATAATATTTACATTAATCAATTAGGAAAATACACATGCTATCATACATTATAACTATTATATACATATGATGCATTAACATGTTTAACCTATGGTGGGATTTTTAAAACTATATGGCATACTTTATGCAACATATAATTCATAAAATAATTACATTCATAATGCAATAAAATAAATAGCTAAGTAGATTGATTTTTGGCATCCTAAGTTAGAGTTAGATTAACGTAAACTAATTTATATTAATTTAAATAAACAAGAAAATGCCTGCAGAGCCTCGAATACACAAACGGGAGATCAAAAAAATACCCGGGACAACGCCGCGGTGCTGCTCTAACAAATTCTAGCAGCTGTAGTGCCGCAGCGCTATAGTGCAGCATCGCGGTGCTTACTGGAAAAATGCTGCAGCGACTGGCGCTGCTGTCATGGACCTGCTGCTCTGCTCTCTATTCCAGCAGCGAAAATGCTCCAAAATACCTCGAAACCCGGCCTTTCTTCGCAGCAACTCTTATCCACGAACAACCCAGACTGTACATGCTTGATTTACAACAAAATGTCCAAAACAACGGGTCCTTACGAAATTGAATCACAACCTGGCTCTGATACCAATTGTAGGGGTGGAATCCCAGGCGGAAGCAGTTGATCGTTTGTGATTCAACTCGAGTTAGAAAAGGAACGATACCGGTTTTTAAAAAACAGAACCGTTCTTATTTAAATGAGGTTAAGCCTAATGGAAGGAAGAAAACAACTTACGTTTGTAGACCGTTGAAGAGAACTTCTTCCTTGAATCCGGTTTTTGTTTCACACGAACAAACACTCAAAGGTTGGACACTACCACCACGTTACCCTGCTATCCTCTTTAAGATCAAGTCCGGGATCGTGGGATCCTTTCTACTTGGAATAAAAAAGGAAAACACAAGGAATATGAACTTAGATTCTTGAGAGATGGATTTGATTTCCAGGAAAATCCACTTCCAAAAACACATACATTATCTGTTTTTAACAAAGAGGGAGTAGGGAGAGAGTGAGAGTAACTTCCCACTCCCCACCTTCACCATTTTACCATAATTAACAAATATATATATATATATAAATTAATTAATTAAATAAACATAATTTAATTAAATCACATTTAATTAAATTAATATTTGAATCACATTCAAATGTACCTATCCCTCATAACCGTATTTAATATGAATCTAATTCACATTAAACATTAACCTATAGTATTTAATATGAATCTAATTCACATTAAACTTTAACCTATAGTTTTAATATGAATCCAATTCATATTATTCTCTCATAATATATAGTTTTATAATGCATCATCATACATTATATTAAATTGTTTCATACACAATTAATTCAAATTCCCTTTAATTAAATTTTAACAATTCAAATTCTTTCCAAGACTTAATGTTCTTAGTTATCCTTTACGAACTAGCAAATGGACCTAATAGACCTATAGATCAGAAGCTCCAACATTACGAGATTAATCGGTTAAACTCATTATCACCTTAATCAACATACGTTAACTACGGGTTACTCCAGTATAAATCCGCAACTGAACTCTTCACTATAGAGTATTTTTTTGTGTCCACGAATATCAACCATTGATGGTAAGTCAATCCTTCACGATGTTCGTAACCACATATGGGTCAGATTACCATTTTACCCCTATGTTACATCTTGTACCTTAAGTACCGCTGATCCTCTAATGAACAATCCAGTTATGGTTCGACGAATAATCGGGAGTCCCTCTCGGGCCAGTGAGAGGGTGGAGCCCTTTGTTCAAGTCACGGAGTCAACACTAAAAGGAACACGCATCTACTCCCCTAAGGTCGAAGAGGAGTGAATTCCATCTTGTGTAGTTATGGTACCAACTCCCCACTCGGTCTCATCCCCAAAATGGTGAGAATGTTGAGTCGACGACTCAGGCCACTCTCACCTAAACTGATCAAAGAACGAGCCCTCACGGGCAGGAGTTGATAACTCACTCAAGATTAAGAATGAGTTGTTTGGTCATCCTATGAAATAGCAATCTGTTATTCAACAGTATTACATCTAAAGATCGGCTATTTTGTGGTCCCGATCTTATACAAACTCATTGTATAGGATTCCCCCACTCGCATGTCTCCACACGAAAAACCTGGATCGGGTCGTCTGACATTAACTACTAACCTTCTGATTCGGTGGTCTATGTTCCATTGTTCTTTTTCTCTCCTGTCTGCTTTGTACTACAACTTCAAGTTATCATTGCTGGCTCATCTTTATGTGTAGCTTTGCCTTCTTCCTCAAATATCTTGGTTACCACCCCTACTAAAATTTGGATGGTTCCTCTAGCTTGGGTTATAAGTGCTCCCATATACATTGTTCCTGTTTTTGCTGTGGATTCCCCAATTAACATATTGATGCAGGGTTACCTAGACAATTCTCAAATAGGTTCTCTCCAATATGGCCATGACATACTCTGTACAACATTCACTTTTGTCTTGAAAGCTCCAGAATCACCTGGAGTTACATTTTTCATCACTATATCAGCAAATCTAGAGATCTTAGAATTCAGATCTGCTACCACATCGTCCTCTATTAAGCCCTTAGATGTCGTCGATGAAGCAACCCTGGACTTTCACCATTGGTGCTTATTTTGCAAAATTCTCTCTAAAATGTCGAAGGCTTCAGTATAAGGTTTTGACAATAATGCCTGTTTGCTGAGGCATCTATCACTAACTACGTAGCCTCATTCAGCCCTGTTATAGGGAAATAAGCGAGATCCAACTAGGAGACAGGAGATCGAAAGAAAGCCAAGAAGTGGGCATGAACCAAGAAAGGGGGCCGACACCTGGAGACCCGAGCTGGCCCCCGACCGACCAGTGGTCGATGCAGAGCAATGGTCAGCGCCAAGACCTCCTCCGCGCCGAGTAATTCTCCACCCCCGGCCGAGAACCCTAATAGTTCATCCCGAACCATCCCGCCTCGATTCTCGATTTGACCTTAAGCCCACAATGAAACGAACGGACCCGAAGCAAGCATGAGGCCCATTCTGTTTAGATCTCTTGAGTGCATTAGAATTCAACTTATGTAAATCCTAAAGGGATTAGGATTCGACCTCTATAAATAGAAGATTAAGCTAAACCCTAAAGGTATGCTCACAACACCTCATATTTTATACTCAACTACTTCGATTCTGACTTAAGCATCGGAGCCTGTGTGGCAAGAGCCACACCGGTCTTTAATGTTATTTTGTTTGCAGGTCTCGTTGATCCCTTTTATTCTTAAAGATTGGTGCGAATTTGACGGAATCCCAGGAGGTCAAGTTTCTGCATTAACAATTGGCACCATCTGTGGGAACGACTAAGATCTAAAAGTCAAGACAATTGACGACGAATTGATCAAGAACTGCTCGGAGCCAAGGAGATCTTGGGTGAAACAAATAAACATGGATTCTGAAGGCTAACTACAACTTTTTAATGACGAATGCCATACGACTCGGGGGCTTCCTCTACCTGAGGTAGCCGAGAAAAAAACAAATCAATAAGTTATGAGATAGCACCCAAAACGAACGAATCAACAAATTCGAGGACAGATCCTAGATGAGATAAACAGACTCTAGGATAAACGAGTCAATAAATCCCAGAAAATAAAAAGCGACTGGTTAACATACGAAGTTTCTACTTTAGACAATGGTAAGTTTGCTGTGTAATTCTTGTTGTTTATGATTATGAAAATTTATGTTTAATTTTCTGGTAATCGTATATTTGGTAGATCGCATAATTTAGAACTGGTTTTTTGGTAACTGCATGTTGATAAAGTCAAATTTTATGTCTCCAAAGATACTTACTCGTTTGTGATTTAAAAAAGCTCCTAGTATCTGAAATTTAACTAATTCCTTACTACTTGAGCAATTATCTCTTTCTATATTCTGAATTCTTTTGACATTTGAAATGTAATTAAATCTTTACTACTTGAGCGTTTACCTTTTATTCTAAATGAAAATCCCTCAAGTTGGGGCATGGATAAGTAAATCAACAACTGGTCAAGGAACTCGAACAGGGGCAGACCTAGAAGCAGGCCGATAAGCTATAAGCTAGTCAGTGAAATTAGGAAAAAGAATCCCAAAGGTGTTGAAAGGCACGCGTACAGACCCAGCAACGTTAAAACAAAAAGCATGCAAGCCTAACCAATCAATGAAACCCAGGGTGAGAAAACCATTTGGAAAAAACCAAAATAGGTTAAAAACCCAGGGGTGTTGATTAACTTAGGGTAAAAAACCGGCAAAAGCCAAAAGGTTAGAAACCCAAGGCCGACTAGACTCAGGGTATAAAACCATTGGCGAAAGCCAAATAGGTTAGAAACCCAAGAGTGAATCCTGGGGTATAGAACCATGGGCAGAAGTCAAATCGGTTAGAAACTAAAAGAGGTACTATTGGCCCTACTGCGAAGTTAAATCTCAAGGCTAAAATCTAAAGGTAAAAACTAAGCCTAAGAGACTTAATTGCAGCCAACTACAACAAAAGAGAATGGGGGCTATGATAGCAATCTATGAAACAACAACCGACAACAACAAAAGGGTACCGACTAGACTCAGGGTATAAAATCATTGGCAAAAGCCAAATAGGTTGGAAACCCTAGAATAAACCCTATAGTATAAAACTGTGGGCAAAATCCAAACAGGTTGGGTACAGCTAGCTCAACTAATAGTTAGATCTCAAGGCACAAACCTAAACAGTTAAAACTAACTGTACAGTAGAGCCCAAGAGACTTGACTACAGCCAACTACGACAAAAGGGTATGGGGGCTAAAAAGATCAGCCCGTGAGATGACAACCAACAAATGACAAGAGAATAAAGGGACTATTTTGCAAAACAGTAATTCATGGAATGATAAATCGACAAAGTACTCTCAATATAGAAGACCTAACATTTTGCCTTCTACGTTGAGGGTAGTGGCTACTGTTATAGGGAAATAAACTAGATCCAGCTAGACGACAGGAGATCAGAAGAAAGCCAAGAAGCGAGCACGAACCAAGAAAGGGGGCCAGCACCTGGCGACCCGAGCCGACCCCCAGCCGACCAGGTCTCTACGCCGAGACCTCCTTGGCACCGAGCAGTTCTTGGCCCCCCGGCCGAGAACCCTAACAGTTCATCCCGAACCATCCCACCTTGATTCTCGATTCGACCTTAAGCCCACAATGAAACAAACGGACCCGAAGCAAGCATGAAGTCCACTCTGTCTAGATCTCCTGAGTGCATTCGAATCCAACTTATGTAAATCCTAAAGGGAATAAGGTTCAACTGATTTAAATCCTGAAGGAATTATGATTCGACCTCTATAAATAGGAGAGTGAGCTAAACCCTAAAGGTATGCTCACAACACCCCATACTTTATACTCAACTACTCCGATTCTGACTTAAGCATCAAAACTTGTGTGGTAAGAGCCACACCAGTCTTTAATGCTATTTTGTTTTGCATGTCTCATTGATCCCTTTTATTCTTGAAGATTTGTGCGAATTTAGCGGAATCTCAGGAAGCCAAATTTCTGCATCAACAAGTCTGTTATAATATGTTTCAATTTGAATGCATCGTGGTATCCCGTGATGTGGATATTTATGGAGCAGTCCCTTGAACCTTTCCCAAGACTCACTCAAAGATTCTCCTGGTTGTTGAAAATTGTTGATCTTGCTCCTAAGCTCCGCATTTTTTTATGGTGGAAAGTATTTCATCAGGAACTTTTCAGCTAAGTCATTACATGAAGTTATTGACTTGGCACATAAATAATCCAACCATGCTCCAGTAGTATTCGTTAGAGAATAAGGGAATAACTTCAGGTGTATAGCCTCCTTACTCTAGGTGTCTATCAGGATCTTCTAATGCAAGCCCATGGAATGGTCCTACTGTTTGGAGCATCTGAAACATCGCAGGCTTAAGTTCTAACCATCGGAGTTGTGGGTCTCATCCTATGGTTATCTTCGATATTTTAGGCGTGAAATACGCAATAAGGCGGATACATGGTTAAACAATTACATTTTTAACGTTGGGCTCGAGTTCGATGACCTTTACTACATAGTCGATTTAGTTCAGTAGTTCTTCACTCATTATTTTTGAACTTACCCGGTAAAAGTTACGCGTGAGACTAACATCAGTTATATTTTTGTAGTAAAAAAGAGATTAGAATAAATGACAATATTACCAACAGATCCTTAAAAGCTACATTTTTTTAGTTTTTAAATTTAGCTACAAATATAGATAACAAAATAAAGAAACACGTAGAGTTGTAAACAGCACAAAAAAGTAAAATAGTTACCGAACATGTGCCAAAAATTGGAAGGAAAAAAAAATTACACTAACAGAGAGAGTTAAAAACTGAGGATGAAATTGAGAAGAGCTTATAACACGAAGGATCTTTTTGTATATTTAGCAAATTTTATATTAATAAAAAGTGAATATGCAAAATTTGATAATAGTAAAATTTATGAGTTCCACTTCCATATTGATGGAAGTAAAGTGGAGGGAAGATCTGAAGCAGTTGCGTTGCGTCGCGTGCGGTTTTACAATTGTATCGTCTCATCTTCATCTCTCTCTCTTTTCTTTCCTTTTTCAGAAAACAACCAATTTTTCTGTGTGATTCCCTAACAAATCTCAACTCTCCCAAAATACTTTTCAATTTGCAAGTTGAACTGTTATTATTATCATTGTTTACTTCAGCCGTCATTCGTCAAATTGGTGGCGAGATTCATGCCCCCTTTCCCCAAGTTCCAACCAACCAACCCGCTTTTGCGCTTTCCAATCCCACGGATCACACCCTTTTTCCACTTCTTTCGAGAAGGAGAAGAAGAAGCAAGATTGCAGCAGAAATTTTTCACCCAAAACTTTGTCAAATTTGACTTGGTGGGGTGAGCGACAGAGCTGAACAAGTCTGTGGGAAACCCTAGAATTTCGGCATGGCTTCCTCGAATGTGGAGATGGCGTCCACGTCGAAGACCAATCCGGATCTGCCGCGCGAGTCCTCTGTTTGTTCTATTTCCACAATTATCGCTGATCTGCACCACAGTGATTCTTCCAGGAATTTGGTTTCCATGAGCATGGACGACCTCCTCAAGAACATCTATTCTGATGGTCAGAGTCACAACCAAGTGCAAGTGCAAGTGCAGGACGAAACTACCATCATTGGGGCCTCGATCGCGCGCCAAGAGAGCTTTCCGCTGCCCAAGGATTTGAGCACCAGGACTGTGGAGGAGGTGTGGAAGGAGATCGTTGCCGGGAGCGATCAGAGGCGGGAGGCTGCTACGGATCAGGAAATAACCCTCGAGGATTTTCTATCTAAGGCCGGGGCTGTGCGTGAGGACGTGAGGGTCCCTGTAATCTCCAAACCTGGGGGCTACGCTGTGGACTCCACAGCCCTTAATAACCAGTTTCAGATGCCGTCGCAGCAATTGGAAGGTGCCATGGTTGCATACGGAAGTGGAATCGAGGGAAGAATGGTTGGAGTTGGAAGAGGGAAGAGAAGGGCTGTTGAGGAACCAGTTGACAAGGCCACACAGCAAAAACAGAGACGGATGATCAAGAACAGGGAATCCGCTGCCCGTTCTAGGGAACGCAAGCAGGTATCTAATTTTTGTGCTTATGTCAGAACTCGTGATTTAACTTTCGTGTCTCTGAGACGAATAAAAATTAGTTCAGCTTCGTAATTTGAGCTGTTTGGTTCTTGAAGAAGTTGGTTCTGGTTTTCTAATTCTTATTTGAATTTCATTTCAACGACCTTTAATTTAGGCATATACGCTAGAGCTGGAGTCTCTCGTGGCCCAACTGGAGGAGGAAAATGCACGGCTCTTGAGAGAAGAGGTACCTCTGAACGAAATTCTTGTTTTTCTTTTCTTTTAGTGAATACTTGGTAGTTGGGGTGTGTTTGGGAGTGATTAAATCACTTTTTGCCATGTCAAAATCACTTCCCTTTCCATTGATCATGACAAATTAGAAAATTGATTTTAAAGATTAAAATCAACTTTAAAGTATCACTTAGACGGTGATTTTGGAAAATTAATTACATTTAAATCTCTTTTTTCAAAATTACTCATTCTACCATCACTCCCAAACACGCTCTTATTTTTCACATTTAAGCAAGTATCACTACATTTGTCACCCCTTCCCTTCATGCTCCCATCACCTTAATTACCTATCGATTGGATAACCAGTTGGGACTGCGTGTTCTAATGGCAGTTTGTGCCACTCAAGGAGCTGACTCTCAAGTGATACATGTAATATTTTTCTTCTTAAAATCAGTATTATCAGTAGGTTCTGTTGTATTTTCTTTCTGAGACTAATGCTTGAAAGAGGAGGGAAGGAAAAACCATACTGACCCTGCTGTACTCATAAGGTGGAGAGGATCCTGATCTTGACCCTCTTTCTCCTGAAAGATTGCGGAAGTCTTGGAACATAAACGGCAGGAGAGAGAGATCCTGTCCTGGGTTTGCTCTTAAAAGGGTTTTTCTATTTAATTTTTAATTTTATAATAATTTTTATTAATAATAAAACCAGGCTTTCATTCAGAAAAATGAAAGAATACAAAAAAATAAAATAAAATCTTACAAAAGTCACAGCTGAGAGAGGGCCAAAACAACAATTAAAGACGTGCTCGAGTTTCTGGCTTGTGGAAAGTTCAGCAATGCCCTTGTGCCTCCTTTTCTCAGGAGGAAGATGCTGAAGAAAGGTTTCTATTTACATCCAAGAGGATCTGACCCTCCTGAACTTTTGCGTCTGTTTTTCTTCATTCTCCTAGAGATTCAGGCTGTGATTCTTTTTCTCAAAAGAAATATGTGGAAGTCCCCAGGAACTATAATCTATATATAATAATTTTGGGACGGTTGGGGTCAACAATTAATTCAGTAAAACTAATCACAATTCACAAATTATTGTTTCCTTTACTCTGCTAACCTCAACTTCAATACATACTTTTCTGTAGCCAATTAAAATTATATGCATTTATTAATGCCATAAGAAATGCCATTCCATGGTCGTCGGAACTAGGTCACGATATGCCGATGAGTTCTGCTCATTTTGATGACTTTGGTCCACTGCATGCTGGATTCATCTTAGGGTTTCTGTATGTGTCAAGTCTAAATGATCATCCATTCAGAAGTTCTGAGGAATCAAATTCTAAATGCAGGCTGAGCACGTCAAGGAACGGTCTAAGCAGGTATGTACTTCTTGTTTGAGATTATTTTTCTTTCTATGTGTAGTATTTGATGTGTGCTTTGCGTATGAGAGTGTTAAATTAGAACATTTTTTGGGATTAAGGGCTTGCCTATGTTTCTTAATTTCACGAGTTGTATATACATGTTTTTATTTATTTAGTCACGTTCATTTCTCTAACCAAAAGCAGCTCATCTTAAAGAGTATTAAAAGGCCAAATCACAGGACACTGACTTAACCATGTTGTAATCTGTGGTAACTTACATAATATGTATGGACTTATCTCATGCTATATTTACATGCATTGGTAACTCAGATGAACTCAGGTGCCATGTTGGATAGTAAAAGATTGTAGTTCTAGACAGCTGTAACCTTATGTTTTATATTTGTGAATTGAGAGGTCATTTATCATTCAGAAAAATAAACTCAGATGTTATGTCTTAGGTTTGAGTCCAGTAGCTACTTCTCAGTTTTTGGTTTAGAAGTTGAACTGTTGCAGGATCGAATTGTTTGTTCTATGGAATTAGTCCAGGCATGTATAAGTCAGCTTAGACAGTGACGGTTATTAAACAAATTCATATAAGAAAATAAATTACAAACTTCTTTATGTAGTAATATGATTACCGAAGCTTATCCCAAAGAAACATGATTGTTTGAAGAAAAAATAAGCATAAGCACGAAAATAAAACTTGATGTTTAAGAAAATAAGTTCGAGAAACTTGTTTTAATTTATATATTATGGAAAATTTTCCTTTGAAATCCTGTTGAGAAAATTGGGAATGACAGAGACATTTTTAATAAGGTACCCTTAGTCGTTTTGGGGTGGCAGGAAGTTATTAATTTCCAGCTCATCTTTCAACTACTCTAATAAAAGAAATGGTTTCTAATGCACCTGGATTTTGTTATTTTAATTATTCTGGAGTTATTTAGCCTTGTGACAACCATATGAGGAGACAGCTATTTTTCTTCCAGCATCGTCCTCTAATTGCATATTACCTTCATGGAACAGTACCAAAGCCTAGTGCCATTAACTAATTTTTATGGAAAACTTACCCAGAAATTCCTAGGTAAGTGGTCTGAAAAGATAAGTTAATGCTCATACTGGTGTTTCATGATATTTGCATCATTCTGTGTGTGTGTGTGTGTGTGTGTAATTCAAACCCATAGTAATATATTCATTAACAAAATGCGACACAGATTACCAACGGATTAGAACTCCTCTCAGGTAAAACTAATTACAAAAATAATTTGATATTTGTCCATCATCTTGACTTGAAAGATCCTCTAGACAGATTTGACTTCTTCTATCTCTTCAGCTCTTAGGTGCTAAGATTCTTAAACAGTCTAACCATTACAAAGTGACTTGAAAATTTGGGAAATGTTTGTCTTGATGTTCCTCAACAACTATTTAGGTGATAAGAATAGAAAAAACAAAGATAATTGAAGTTTTTAAATCGACTAGTGACAACAGAATGGGCTAATTAAATAGCACAAAAAGTATTTTCTTCTGAAATAATAATATAATAGTAATTAGAAGAAAAGCAACCATATATTTGTGTTTTTAAGAAACCAACTTCTATTAAGATAGATAGGGCCACCAAAAACAAACCTGGAGCAATGTAGCCGACAAAAAATAAAAAATAAGAAGAGAATAAATAATAATAAAATAAAGATCTCTAATTGTTAATGATCCATAATAGGGATTAAGTACAACCAAACCATTTCGAAAGTATCTTTATCATCTTGATTTGAACTATTGATTAGGAGTTAGACTTAGCAATTATTTCTGGCTTTATTTGGATTGAAAGCTCCAGATGAATTTTCTTAAGATATCGTCATTTTGTTCAAAATGCAACTAATCTTTCCATTCAACTTTGTTAAAAAATTCATTCCTAGAATTTGAACTGAGAGGGATTTGGGGGGATTTTGTCCAACTGGTTGGTTCGTGACTTCTCTTTGTGATTACTGTTTGATTACTACCATATCCAACATCACCATTCAACAAAGCATCTCTTCATGTGAAGTAACTTTTCTCTGTACTTGGCATGTAACATATTTTTTGTTAGTTTAAATTGGTAAACCTTTGAAGGTTTCTTGTATGTGAGTGTCTATATACATGTGATCTATATTTGGTACTGTCTTTTCCCATCTCAAAAGACATGGCTATTTCATACACCATAGTATTTCATTTAAGTTGCTGATTTTCTTGATTTGCAATTGATTCTTTTAACAAACACGTTATTTAGGAAGAACAACTCGTTGCCCATTTCATTTTTTCCATAGACCATTCTGAAATTTGTTCATGAAACTCTGGTTTGACTTGAAAGCAGCAGTGAAGTTATAATAATCCAAATAGACATCTGTTTTCCCAGCCTCAAATTACATATTAGTTTTGATTTTCAATTACATGTAATTGGCTAGTCTATGTTCACCGAAACAGAATAATCACAAATTGAAATTCCGAGCTTATCACTTGGTTTCTTTGAGTGCAATTTGTTCTTGATATTTGTTATTTTCCCACAATCTCTTGAACTTCACAGTAATTAAACTTTGAATCGATTGTTAATGTTTCTTCTGCACAAAATGAATTAGGTAGAATTTGCTGGATCAGAACTTTACCTATTAATTTTTATTCAATTGAACTGGATTGATTTGGTTCTCTTTACTGGTAGTATTACTGACGTACTGATACATTCTATTGAAGCTCAAGGAGAAACTCATCCCAGTCATTGAGAAGCGGAGACCACAGCGCGTTCTTAGAAGAGTGAATTCTTTATAGTGGTACAGTGTATTTTCTGAAGGGGGATAGAATGGGCGTTTTAATTTATGGTTGTTAATAATATGAGACTGGTTTGCGTGCCTGCTAATGAAGGTATAGGATCAAGTTAGTTAGTCATGTCATAGAGATATTTGGGGAATAAAACACAAAAACTAGCCACCAAGTACTACAGAAAATATTTTGATGACACACCGAGTACACACGAGTTGTTTATAGTCCCATGTCGAAAAGAGGTGGTCGATACTGAAGATTTGGAGGTCGCTGCACTGCTTTCTACTTGTGGCTGCTAAGTGATTATACATGTATTGAGTCTGTTTTATCATCAAGTGTTGGAGAAAAGGGGAAATAGATGAGTAGATAAAATAAGTTATTTTACATATGGCCTTGGTTTTTCTTTCGTGCTGATAAAGAAGGGAAGGGGGTGGTGATTAATCTTAAATTGGTTTTACTAATAATTTGTTTGTATGTATGATACTATTTGTGAATTTGCCTTATAGCTTCATCTCCTTTGCCTTTCCATTGTTCCTTTTTTACACTAAACAACGAGAATCGAGTTTGTGTGATTATTTAAGGTTTTCCTTCTTTGATGATTTGCAAGCTTGACAGAATGTAAAAATTATTGCCTTTATTTTTAGTAGCCACATAATGTAACATAATTACAAATATGGCAAAAGTAATTATAGTTAATCAATGATTGCTATCGTTATAGTTGAATCCACGGGTCCGATATCCCTTTTTTGATCAAGGATCGACATGCTACTGCCAAATCCATGTTTGAAAAGCTTGATGCACCCTTTGGTGAGAAAGGAACAAATCTCTACCATGTACAATGAGGTTCTCCCTCTAGGCATCATGTACAGCATCACCATTCTTTCTAACAAGATTAAGACAATAAGATGATTGGAAGGCTATCACGATTCTCGACTTTCAAGCGTTTAATGAGAGTAGTGCATTTCAGACAAAGGCCTCTGCTTCAAATGTGATGAGAAATTTGTTCCAGGCTATCGATGCAAGTGGAAAGAGCTTCATCAAGTCTAGGTGGTCCTCAACGAATAGGATGAGGATTAGACGATAGGCGAGACGAAAGGGGCGACACAACTGATTGAAAAGATAGAAGAAAACTTGAAACAATTTCAAGCAGAAGAAATGGCAGTGGTATCACTAAATTTCGATGGTAAGGATCGTTTTGCCAAAAATCATGAAAATCTGCAGATACATGGGCAAAAAAGAGGTAGTTGATATATAGTGGAGTATCATACGATGAGGAGGATCATTAATGAATTAGGACTAGTGGCTATGGGTCAAAAATGTTGGGAAATTAATTGACCTGAATAATTTCCCCTTCCACAGAAATATCCAAACACAACAAAAAATATGCAAATAAGAAGAAAACTGTAAAAGCACAAGAATAACGAACAGCAAATTATACTGGTTCACCATTTAGGGCTACGTCCCGTCTTCCACTCAGATGTTGGTAATTCACTAATAGGATTGGAATACAAAACACTCCCCAAAAATATTCCCTAGAGGTCCCAACAAAAGTCTCCTAGCTTCTAAGTATTATAATACACTATACTTAGGTACAAGAATAAAAAAAAACTCACTAAACCCACGGATACAGAATCCTTTTCAACACTGTCCACAACCACTCAAGTCCTTTTTATTTGGATTCTGTACAGATGAAACCTTAACATAATAGTTCTATTTATAAGAGGCCAAATATCTTAATTCTTATAGGAAAACAATATTGTAATCCTTATAAGACAACAATATCCTACTCCGGTAGGAATTGGTAATAGTGTTGAAAAATCATTTTCTTCCTAGGACATGAGATTCCTGTTTTGGCTCCATAATCCCAACAATCTCTCATTTGGAGACAAAGCGACAAATCTCTGCCTCCCACTGCATCAACAGTGTCCCATCAACTTCTTGACACCCTTTGTCAAGGCATAGTTCTGACTGCTATATCAATAAACTGATCCACACTACTCGACCCTACCCAAAATCTGTCTGTGATTGCTCCAAGACTGAGCAATCCTACGTGGTCTTATCTCCCAGACATCAGAGACACCACGTTCTCCCACTTGATTTAAGTGGTCTTTGTCACTTCCTTTCTCGATCGAACCCAACGACCTCTGAAGGATGATTCCTTTGATGACTTGGCGCTCCCACCCAAGTCTGTTTCCTTTTTGGAGACATTACCTTTGATTTCAACACCAACTGTAGTCTTCTCCCTCAATGCACTATCTCGCCTATACAACTTCATCAGCTCGCTCATCCGTCTGACAATTGGAGTATTGTTCCGAAAGTCTACTGAACACCTCTCTAAGCTGTTCCCCTTTCCCCTTTTTCTACTTCCCAACTGTTGTACTTGAACTGATGGCAGATTTCTTGATCTGTCCTGACTGTCAATGCTACTGATTCTTTCAAGTCTCGCCCTGAACCATCTGCAGCTACACTTTACATCCTCTGTCTCTCAGATCCCTTGGCAACCTTAAACTCAGACACATAAACAGAAGATCTCTTGTGGCCTGTTGCCACCACCCTGGATTCCCTCCTGAGTTTCTAGCAAGCCCCACTAAACTCGCTGTTGTAGCTATCGTCATCTAGCTTCCCTACGGATAACAAATTAAATCTAATGCTAAAAATATACCTGACGCTTGTAAAACCAACTTGGCCCCTTTGCCTGTCTTTAAACAAACATCTCCAATTCCTCTCACCTTGGAGATACTCTCATTCCCCATCTTCACTGAGCCATAATCACCTACAGTAAGAGATAAGAATCAATGTCTGTCTGAAGCAACGTGCAGTGATATTGTAGTGTCTACTATCAACTGGTGTACAGATACGTTCCTCTGAACACAAGCCAGAAACTCTTCAATCCGTTCTTCTTCTGTTACAACATTTGCAGTATTGTTCCCCTTCTCAAAATCTTCTTTGAACTTCTTGCAAAAGCGTTTAACGTGTCCCTTCTTGTGGCAGTAAGTTTACACTCCACTCCCCCATTGGAACTCCCACTACCCCTACTATATCTCTGCTGCTGCTTCCCATTGTAATTCACCTTTGCCTTTCCTTTGTTCTGAGCTACCAAAGCTGATTCAACCCCGTTTTCTACCCCTGAAGTAGATGCAGACATTTTCCCTAATTTTCTTCGGGCTTCATTAGATAACGCGACATCACAAATAGCTGAAATTTCAAGCTATTTTCCCCTAATGAATTCGACACTGCAGTCTTCATCGTCTCCCAATTGTCAGGCAAAGACGTCAACAATCCCATAGCTTTCACCTCCTCTTCAATCTTGACACCTATCCCTTCTAATTTGTTCAAGATATCGGTGAGCTAATTAATGTGGGAATTTACCGAGGTTCCCTCCTCCATGTGGATATTAAAATAATTAATCCACAAAAGTATTTTTGTATTGGCAGAAAGTTTTTCATACCTGTCTTGCAAAGCCTTCAATAATTCTTTCGCTGTAGTCTCTTTCGCCACCAAACTACAAATATTCATCGATAACGACATTTGATGTTCGCAATGGCCTGCTCATCCATCTCACTTCAATCCTTATCTGTCATCCTTGCTGGTCTCTCCCCCAAAGTCTTGTATATCTTCTTTCATGTAAAAAGATCATTTACCTGCATCTTCAAAAAACTGAAATTTTCCTCGATGAACTTCAGAACCCCTTCATAGTAATAGTGTGCATGATATTTGTCTCCCATGATGTTGCAATCTTATAGCTTTGATACCACTTGTTGGGAAATTTCTCATTCCATAGAAATATCCAAACACAACAAAAAATATGCAAATAGGAAGAAAACTGTAAAAGCACAAGAATAATGACACAGCAAATTATACTGGTTCACCACTAAGGGCTACATCCCGTCTTCCACTCAGATGTCGGTAATTCACTCATAACTGTTTAAGGATTGGAATACAAAACGCTCCCAAAAATATCCCCTAGATGTCCCAACAAAAGCCACCTAGCTTCTAAGTATTATAACACACTAAACTTAGGTACAGGAATAAAAAACACTCACTAAACCCACGAGATACATAATCCTTTTCAACACTACCCACACCCACTCAAGTCCCTTTTATCTGGATTATGTACAAATAAAACACTTAACATAAGAGCTCTATTTATAAAAGGCCAAATATCCTAATTCTTATAGGAAACCAATATTGTAATCCTTATAAGACAATAATATCCTACCCCCAGTAGGAATTGGTAATAGTGTTGAAAAATCTTTTTCTTCATAGGACATAAGTTTCCTGTTTTGGCTTCATAATCCCAACACAAAGGGACCAAGGTTAATTAAAAGGGAATTGGTTCAAATTCCATGATGGCCGAGGTGCGCGTAAGTTGGCCCGGACACACACGGATATCAAAAAAAAAAAAAAAGAAAGAATGGGGACTATTGAAGACTTCATCTCTAGGTAATGTTTAGATGGATTGGCTTGCTTCTGAGATCGGATTTCAAATTAGGGAACTGGGCCGTTTAATTATGGGGAGACTGTAGTTTGGTATGATCTCAGATATCCCTTAAATCGTTGATTAAATTGGTGGGCAAAGATGAGCTATTAGTTGAATTAACGCCAAATGTTGATGTTCTTAGCAATTTCAAGTGGAAAATTCAGGGTATTTTATGCCAATTTGCCACTACGTTGGACCCTCTCCTTGAACTTTCACCTGTATGTAACAAAGATCAAGCCATTGAACAAATTATGGGCACACCAGTGGTGAATGTATGTCTCTACCGATACCCTCAGTTCCAAAAAGCTCGTTAAGGTGATGTTATTTGCCAGATAATTTAGCTGCGCAAGAATACTTTTTCAAGCTCGACATTAAGAAGGACAGAAGCTGGCGTTTTTGTATTGACTATCGCGCTTGAGAGGAGTAGCCCACTTATGTTATAAACCCTTGTTAGGATCCTTTTCTTTTCAACGTGGGATCTTAAACAGTACCGTATTGATGCAAAATCAATGTTCCATAACCTTTTTTTAGTCATTCTCTACCTATCACACCTAAGTAGTTTTAAAAAGAGTGCGGTATTCATGCAGAATCAATGTTCCAAACTTTGTGGGGGTCATGGAGGAGTTTTAAAACATACCAACAGTCAGTTTATTGGAAGGGGATGAAGACTTGTGTTCGTTCGTTCATTGTTGATTGTACAGTGTGTCAACAGGCAAAGGATTTATCCTTAGCTCCTGTTGGCCTCATTTGACCATTACCTATTTCGAATAAGATTTGGGAGGATATTTTCATGGATTTTGTGGAGGGATTGCCAAAACCAGGTGGATTTATATCTTGTTGTGGTGTCTAAATATGCTCATTTTCTTTCGCTAAAACATCAATTTCTCTCGCGTCATTATTTTAAAATTATATTTATGATCAATCACAAATTTACATGTGTACTCAAATCAATTTTAAAATCTAAAAATCAAATTATGTCGGGTCTTTCTTATGATCCTTCTTATGACATCTCGGCTAATTAGATCAACTCATGTAGAGATTTGGCTCAAACCCATCAAGCCGATGAGAGGAATACTCATATAATACCTACTAAGACTCTATAAATAGAGGAGGTCACCTCTCGTTTGAGGGGAGAAGGATTTGGATTTAGAGCCATCAGATCCTTCAAAATCAAACTTGTAAAATCGAAGACTATGAGACCTTCAAGAATCAAATCTTCTCCTTGCATAGTCAAAGAACTTCATCAAACTTCATAGCTGAAGAGCTCCAAGCTCCATAGCTGAAGAACTTCAATAAGTTGAAGACTTCATCGTGCTCTATAGTCAAAAAATTACAAGCAGAAGAACTTCATCAAGCTATAAGCCTATTAACTACTTCAACAAACTGAATAACTCTTCAAAAGCTACAAGTCGAATAACTTCATCAAGCTAGAAGTGTAAGAACTTCATCAACAAACCAAGGTCTTCAATAAGTTCAAAACCGAAGACTTCAACAAACTAGGAGCCGAAGGCATCAACCTTCGTCATTCAAGAACAAGCTCACAAGCCCACAAATTAAAGTTTGCACCTCAGAGAAAGCATTATAGGATTATACATTAGAGATTCTAAGGATTATACGTTAGAGATTCTAACACTAATACATAAATACAAATTAAGTTGACTTATTTGGAGTTTCTATTCGCCGAAATTCCTTGCAGACAGTTACTATTGCTGGTTTGTTTATTACAGAAATAGTGGGGTGTCCATGGAGTATTGTTTGGGATAAAAATCAAATTTTTACTAGTCTATTTTGAGAAAGTTGTTTTGTGAAATAAGTACACGACTCAATAGAAGCACAGGGCAGACAAAGGTTGTTTGTAAGTTGAGCTCACTCTTCAATTTCAACATTCTTGATATCTCATTCATCCCATGGGAAATGTGTGCATTATTCCCATGGTTTGGTCAAGGTGATAGTCTTTTTTCTGACCTTCTAACAGAGAGTTTAATCCGTCAGAAAAAAAGGACACAAAGAAGTTTAAAAGAAACCAATGTTGCGTTTAAAAAAATCAAAAAACAAAAAAAAAAAACAAAAACACTTGCCAGTTAGTTACATATCGCCTTAGAAAACAACTAAAAGTGGGGGTGGAAAAATTCGAACTCGTAACTTCTTAGTGAGAGACTGGTATCAATTACCTTTAAGCTAGCTTATGTTTGCAATACCATTTCTATTTTAGTTACTCTAAATTCTTGAATGAAAATTAAAATCTAAACAAAAATTATGATTGCCGGATAAATGAAAATTTTTCTCTTGCTAATCTGATTGAGATGAAAATCTTACACTGGGAGACTGATGAAGAACCTCATTCAGGCCTTCAAATTCCCATAAAACAGGACATATAGGAAAATTGAGAGCAGAGGGTATGAATAATATTTAGGCATCTACAAACAAGTGATGGTACGAAGATCGAATGGAATATCTACAAACCCAGTATGTGATGGTATTGACATCGATCACCAGCAGCGGTCCGTACAACCGCTAATACTTGCATCAAATATATGAACTGGCTACAAGCATCGGTTTTGACAATCGACACCATTATCATCTGGTAATGATAGATATATATAGCAACTGATCTGTTACATAATCTAATATCTTGATATCATTTGCATTTAACTTCTAGTATTTATTATCCGCAATGCTATGCGTCCTTTAAGCCGGATGCAAAAAGATCGTAGTAGGCTAACATGGACCGACTTTACCGGTGTTATATCTGGTCGAGTAGTCCAAGTTCCCAGTTTCATGTCTTCAGCTTCATAGTGGTTGAAGACCAGCATCATATGGCTTAGTCAGAAACCAGTTATTCTGACATGTTTGTTCTTCTCTCAATCTCAATCACCTTAAAGTGCATACATTCTTTTGTATTCATTATTCAACAACTCCGATTCTGATGCAACAACAGACATGGAATATGAACGGGATCGGCTTTCGCCTCGATTTATACTTCTCAATTTCGACTCTTCCATCCTGTGTTGAATGACGCAATAGCACATGGAGCCAATTGTTGTAAGCATTATTGTGCTACCGATCACAGTTGCACAGATGGCAAGGGACTTGTGGTTTGAGCCAACAACCACATAAGTAATTGAAATAAAGGCAACTGATATGCAGAGGCAAGCCAACCACATGAGCTTGTTAATCACAAAAACAAGCTGTCTCTTTGCCTTCTGTTCAATCACAACTACAGATGTCTGGACGACCACAACTGCCAGGGAAATGAACAACGCCAAACTGTCAGAGACGAAGAAAATGATGAAGGCTGCACTCGTAGCAATATGCGCTTGTCCCAGAGTAGAATCATTCGTTTTATCCTCAACAAACTGGCCGGGCACAGTGAATATGGCAGCAAAAGCTACAGTAGCAATGAGAACAGCCACAACAGTGGCAGAGTTTATGGCATTGTTGAGGCCACTAATGTGAAGTTTCTTTAATCTTTTGGCAATTCTCTGAACCCTAAAACCAGTTTGGCGGGTCTGCTGTAGTTGGGACTCAACATCATGCTTTATGTCGCTAACCGTCTGCTTAAGTTGTTTGGCTGCACTTCGGGGTTTGCCCTGGTCTTTGGAATTCACTGCCCCTGCTTCCTTCAAGATAGTTGCAAGTTCTGAATATCCGAATTTCTCTGCAATGTCCAGTGGGGTCTCTCCATTCTTGTTGTTGGCATTTATGTTGATACCATTGATAGATAATAGGCAACAAACATTCTGCAATGATATGAAAGATCTCAAAACAAGGCCAAGACAGTAGTAAGAGAATTAAAATTCAGAACTGAGAACTTCTATTTTTTTTAATAATGGGAGGTTGGAGCTTTGTTCTCCTATACCAAGGGACGTCTGTGCCCGCCTCAAGTGTCTTTTTTTTTTTTTTTGTATTAAGTTCACCGGAAGGTTCGAACTTGAGATTGAGATCTCTAAGCTGGTAGGAACCAAGAGACCCCAAGCCCTTGTCAACGCTTAGATATGTAAAATGGACACCAGCATTTTACTTGGTATGCAATAGAAAATGCATAACAGGAGATCCGAAAGGAAATTCGCCAGTTTGTGGGAAGTTCAAGTTCTCAAAAAAGGTTAGTTTCTTCCTTAGTTGGTAGTTTGTAATCAACACTGTTAACGTTGATTTGAACATTTTGTTCCTTTTCATTAGAAGTTAGTATCTTGTTTAAAAAAAAACACTGTTAATGTGATCAAAGATTTTTCACTATCAGGTTGAGTCCAAACTGGGGTGTGTGTTGTGCAAGAATGTTTTTTTCGGAGGATATGAATCATCTGCTGTGGCTTTTGCCTTTTCTGACTTCAATGTGGGTGGCCTTCTATAAGTCACACGGTTTCGTTTGATATCAGAAAGGCTTTTATCCAAACTCCTCCCACCGCCCCCCCCCCCCCCCCCCCCCCCCTTGCATATAAAAAGATGAAAAATAATTTAACGATTTAAATCACTAAATCATAACAAACTATACCTACACCACAGACCATATATCACAGGCGCTTTTGAAGGTAATAAAATTGTTTGACACCCATCTCTCTTAAGTAATTGGATTTTCAAGGTTATAAATTTACAAGACACTACATGCAATAATTACCTGTGGCTAAATGTAAAATCATCTTTAACGTCGCAGGAATTAAACAGAGAGATAAATCGGCTAATAAAACCAAGGTCCTAAGTATAGTATATATTCCACATCAAACTAATGAAAGCAAATTTTTGTCTATTGGATACTTTTTCAGGCTATGAACATAAACAAAATAAGCTGTTAAACTACCTGCATACGTCTCTTTGATACAGCAATATGCAATGCTGTGTTTCCCTTGTTATCTTCCAACATCAAAATTGACGGATCAGGCCTTAGTAACTCCATCACAATCCCCTCGTTCTGCCCTTTTACAGCCATGTGCAGTGGGGTCTGGCCCTTCTTGTCCATTCGAAAACCAAGGCTTGGGTCCTTGCTTACTAACAATTTTACTACTTCAACATGGCCCATTCTTGCAGCTGAATGAAGGGCAGTCTTACCATTGTTTCGAGCAATCTTAGCAAGTTCTGAGTCTGTTTCAAGAAGGAGATTTACCACATCGATGTGTCCCTGCGTAGCTGCTGTGTCCAAAGCAGTTGAGTTGACTGAGTTTGTAGTCATGGCCAAGTTGGGGTATACTTGAAGAAGTTCCTGCAACACCTCTGCAACATTTCTTAAATCAGAACGATTTCAAGAAGAGATAAAATCATTAGGAAAAGAGAAGATTGATAATATTACAAAGAGTAATATCCTGAAGAATATGGCATCTTGTGATTCTGAATTTGCTATTTCAGTCTTTCTTGTTGATAAATTTGAAAAGGTGATCTTGTGAAAAGTCAAAAGTAAATCCAGAAAGTAAAAGGGGGAGCAGACTACAACCAAAAATCTAGTTGTCAAGTAAAATTTTGACACAAAATCCTATGCAATCAGAGAATGAAAGGTACAGGTTTCTGTAATGCAAAAATATACAAATATCGTTTTGACACAGAGAAAGGGATTACTATAATGGTCAAATATATAGTCAGAAAATATGCAAAAACTAAACAGTTAAGTATAGTTTTGACATAGAGAAAGGGCTTTCTATCATGGGCAAAAAAAACCAACAATAAAGTTTAAGGTGAAAAACTTCCTCAGATATTCGTGATATTGCCTTACATCAAGATATTTGAGATACATCTAAACCAAGAAAGTTTTAAGTCAATAATGCTGATGTATTTATATGCTTCAAAGAAACAAGTTCAATGTTTTTCACTCTAAATTTATGATTTTTGTCCTGTATTTTTTTGCATATCCATCACTTTCTTAAAAATTAAATAAATAAATAAATATTTGAACTCATTCGTTGTGCATCCAATGATTGTTTGATAAATGTTCATGAAAGTCGAACACATGTCTACTATGCTTGACAAGTGTTTGACGCATGGTCAACAAGTGTCAAACTCATATACAATTTGCTAAACTAGTTTCGATTTGTGACCATTGTGCTTAACAAGTGTCTAACGCATATCACACACAGACATGTTATCCAAACTAAAGTGTTAAAGCTCCACAAATCTCTTCGAGAGTACCGTCATTCAGGTGCACGTCTATAATAAAGGCAGTTCACAGCTTCCATAATCAATGAAAATGATAAATACAAATTTTCAATTAAAAAAATGGAGTGAAGTGCTAATTAATGCATCGAACAGCCACAAACTATTAGGCAGTTGATAAAAGGTCAAGCAATATAAACAGAAATTTCTCAAGCAATAGGCATCCCTAAAGTCTTTACATTAAAGGACTTGTTATTATGATTGAATGCGATATATGCCTGTAAAAGCTTTAATCCCATGAAGTTTCTTACCAAGATGGCCATGCTTTGCTGCAACGTGGAAGGCATCTAATCCATTTTTGGCGGCCATAAATGCAGTCTCGAGGTCCAAATATTTCAACATCTCTGCAACGACAAAGTCATGGCCGTTTTCTGCGGCCGCATAAAGAGGAGTCTCTCCTTCCAGATTCTGCTTTGACAATAAACCATTTGACTCGTTTTCATTAACGCAATTCTGAAGAATCTCTATGACTCTCGCTACGTTTCCAGCTCGTGCTGCTAAGTGAAGCGGTGAGTCCCCACGTTTCCCCGGCGATTCCTTCGCCTTCTTCCTCTCGCCGCCCATGAAACTCAGTTGCCTCTCCATCACCATCCGGAAGCTCTTCTGCTTCTCCATGAATCCGCGGAAGCTCTTCTGTTTCTCCATAACCCCCGCGCGAGAGCTCGACTGCTTCTCCAACGAAATTTCTTTGAAACTACCGAGTTTCTCCATGATCATATGCAGAAGAACATCGAGGAAAACGAGTTTACAAGTAAATCTGAACTAAACCGAGCTCCCCTCGATCAAAAACCGACAGTTGGATTTCTCAGCCCCAAAACTGGACGCTATTAGTCCATGGCGGGCGGAAAAGCACAGCACCAGAGATCGATCAAGATCAACGATCGAATTCCAGATCGCTTAAACTGGGGACGAATAGAACAAAACCTTCAAAACAAATCGATTAGGTACTTCCTTGTTAATCCTTTGAATTCCAATTAATCCAGTTCAAAGCCTCATTCCTGCAAGAAACCCCAGTTTAAATTTCACAAACTGCAAAAACCCAGGAAAAAACACAACCATAGATTGGGGAAAATCAAAACCAGAAAGCAAAGTAGCAGTTGCAGAGTAAGAACCAAACATCAAATCCGTCGGGCTTGGGCAGGAGGTTCCAACCCAAAAGCCGCATGTGTAGCAGAAAGAAAAGTAGGTTGAAATCTGGAAACAATCAGATTGATTAGAAGGGGGAAAACGTTTTGCAGGCAGCGGCAGCGGATGAGAAATGGAAGATGATGAAGCGAAGAGTATTTTTCTTGGTATTTTTTATATATATGGAATCGAATACAGCCAAGGAGAAGGAGGAAAGGAGAAAAAGGGAGGAGACAGGCGTTAGATAGTGTCAGTAATGTAAGTTCGTAGTCCGCAGTGGAAATATCCAAAACCAGCATTGCCACACGAGCCGCACGTGTCTGCGTAAAACAAGGGGTTTGGGATTGGGTTTCTATAATCCTGTCTTATGCTTTGGTTTAGAATTTGGTGTGTGTATCATTGATTCTAAACACCAAAAACAACAACATTCATTTTAACCCTCAATTGGGTGGCCTCTATTCTTTTTTTTCCTTAGATAAATGTTGTAAACTTTCAAATGTGATGCAATTTTTACTTCTAATAGATAGAAAGATTATTGACAGTTATATTTTCATCCACGTCCAATAAATTATAAAATATATTTGCTGTAGACTTGATAGGATTAGAGTTCTTTTTTTTTTTTGTTTTTGAAATATGTAAGCTTTGGTAGACTTATTTAATGTTTATTTTATATTAAGCTTGATTATGTTTATGAAATTAGTGAGTTTTAAATTTTTATATTGTTATTTTGTTAAATTTGGTGGGTGAATCGATGGAAAAATGAATAAAGGGCAAAAGTTACCGTACATTTTTGTTTTTAGTACAAAAGTTATCATACTTATCTAAGTTCAGAGTCTAATTTGATGAAATTGAAAATTTTGAGCGAAAATTGATACAACGTGTCATGCTCAACTAAGAAAAAAACTCAATTTGGAGGAATTGCAGAGCCACGAAAATTTCTTTCGAGGAATGGGCCGATCTACAACTCTAAGCTCCATATTATTCCTTTCATGCAATATATCTTGGAGGAGTATGCATCTGGAAGGAAATAATCTTTACATGGGAATGAAAGAAGATTATGAGTAAATTTTGAATATTTTTTTTAGAAGAAAAAGTACGTTTTAGAAATGAATATGATTTTAATTTTGATTGGTATGGATTAGTTGAGGTAAATAAATTATAACAAATTTAATAAGAGTTAAGTAGTTTTAGGTTAGGTTGGTTTTTTTATCAAATCAAAATCAAAAGGAAAAAAAAAAGTCAAAATTGAGATCGCGTAGCTAAATTTGAGTCCACTAAATAAACAAGTAGATTGTGTTTTTTTCTTTTCCTATTAATATTGAAAAATGGGTGAACGTGGGTCAAATTAGTTTTGGAGTTCAAAGGTTTTTTTTCTTTTTTTCCCCAAGGTCATGTATATTGCGAGAAAAAAAAAGAAGGGATTAGTACATAAATAGTCTATTTAGAAATCATAATTATGTAAAGGATGGAAAATTATAGAATTTACACAATCTCTAATTAGATGGTATCCATCACACAAATTACTATTATATATTTAGGATCTATCTTAATATTAAATAATTATTAAAAGCTAGAATTGATAAATTGAGAGGTCAAATCCAAGGATGTGCTAATGATACTTTCCAAAAAAAAAAAAAAATCTCAAAACCCTAAAAAACATCCATTTTCGAAACCCACCAGTTTCGTCTTTTTTTTCTTTTCTTCCTCCGACCCTCCGTTCCTCTTCTGCAACCGCCCGTCGCTATCTGGCTTCCTCCAACCCTCTGTTCCTCTTCTCCGACCGTCTGTCGCTATTTCGCTTCCTCTTCGGCCGGCTCTGCTTTTATCCCCTTCTTAGGAGATTTCCGTCGGTTCTTTTTCTCCGATCGTTTCTGCCTGCCTTTGTCTCCGGCCAACGTCTGCCTGCCTTCATCTCCGACCGCCTCCATTTTTTCTCAGTCGCTAGGGCAGTTCATCTCCAGATTGAAAAAGGTTTGCGTTCCACGGATGTTTTCAATTTAGTTTATATCCAGATATATTCGAGGGTTGTAGTTGGAGGGTGAGTTGCTAATAGTGATTTTAGGAAATTTATATGGAATTTAGTTTATATCCGGATATATCCGAGGGTTGTAGTTGGAGAGTGAGTTGCTAATAGTGATTTTAGGAAGTTTATATGGAATTTAGTTTATATCAAAATTATGATAATAATTTATGGAATTAAATATTTTATATTTAAAAAAACAAATAACTATAATAAATATAAATACAATAAATAAGGTAAACTCGGAATTAAAATAAAATCCTACAGAAATCTTAAAAGTGTAAAATTAGAAAAGTATATACATAAATAAGTTTCTAAAACAATCCACCAGACATTATTTCAAAAAGAGATAATGTCTTCAGATGGCTGTTTTAGAAACTTATTTATACAAATGTCTAAAATTTTCTAATTTTACACCTCTAGATTTCTGCATGTAATATTTTATTTTAAGTCCGATTATACCCTTATGTATTGTAGTTATTTGTTTTTTTTTAATATAAAAGATTTAATTCCATAAATTATTATTATAATCTTTTAATTATCGTGGGTCCCACAAAATTTTCAACCATTCAGAACCTTAATTTACTACTTCAAAAAGATTCATTTTCTTTATTTACCAATATTATTAATTACAAAAATATCCAAATCATTATCACCCCTTCTGTAATGACCTAACATCTTCCGGTGAGCTTCTCACTCTCCAATTACAACCTTCAGATATATTCGGATATAAACTAAATCCATATAAACTTCCTAAAATCGTTGTTAGCAACTCACTCTCCAATTACAACCATTATATATATCCGGATATAAACTAAATTTCATATAAACTTCCTAAAATCACTGTTAGCAACTCACTTTCTAACTACAACCCTTATATATATCCGAATATAAACTAAATTTCATATAAACTTCCTAAAATCACTGTTAGCAACTTACTCTCCAACTACAACCTTCAGATATATCTGGATATAAACTATTTTCCATATAAACTTCCTAAAATCACGGTTATCAACTCACTCTCCAACTACGACATTTGGATAAATCCAGATATAAACTAAAATTCATATAAACTTCCTAAAATTACTTTTAGCACTCACTCTCCAACTACAGCCCTTAGATATATCCGGATATAAACTTCCTAAAATCATTGTTAGCCACTCACTCTCCAACTATGACACTTGTATATATCTAGATATAAACTAAAATTCATATAAACTTCCTAAAATCATTGTTCAACTCACTCTCCAACTACAACCCTCGGATATATCCAGATATAAACTAAATTCCATATAAACTTCATACAACCACCCCCTTTTTTCTGACGACACCCAAGCAACGACAAACTCGTGACGACGCAACCCACCATAAACGATGATCTGCAGTAGCTGGCGATGCGTTTCCAGATTCGAACAGTAGCGGTGGTGACATCCCTCCACGGCGGTGTGACTCCCTTGCATTAGCGACGTCCCTCCATGACATCGGTTCTGCAGCGGTGACAACACACATGGTGCAGCAACCTTGCGATTCAAATCTATAGTAAAATCAATTGCAAAAATCCCCAAAAAATCTAGAATTTTTTGGCATGATTCAAATCTTCTCCCTCCATTGACTCTGAAACTCCTTTGCATGTGATCCTTTGGTAGCTGTTTGCTTTGATCAAAACTTTCAGCACAAAAAAATGTTCCTTATTGTTGCCGGGAAAACGCTAGAATCGCAACAAACTTCCACCGATTGGATGAAATGTTGGAAAAAAAGTTGAAGAAGGCAAAGGGAATTTGAAATCCCTTTATGTTTTTTCCTTAAGGAAGTTATGAGGTGCTATAATTAAGGGATTTCAATTTTGAGATGATTTAGGGATTTCAATCCCCAGTAAATTTGATTTTTATTGCCCTAAAATATCAATTTTCCATGATTTGAAATTTTATTTTAATTGTTTATTAAATATGTATTCAAAGCCAACTTGGTAAAAAATCATAGGGATACCATCCTATTTGGGCCAATTTTATGACAGAAGTGTAAAATCTTAATAGTCAAGTCATTTATGTAATTTGATTACTCAATTGTCTATTAGTGTAACTATCCCTTTCAAAAAAAGGAGGATGTTATAACTTGAATTAAGGCCCAACATAACAAAAGGCCCAGGGAAAAAATAACAAAAAAACAAAAAGGGAAATCCTTACAAATGGCTATACACAGGTTATCGTTAAGAAAAATGGCCAAAGTTTTTCTAAATTGTATGGCATGACCAAAATTGGTTTCCTAAAATTTGGGGAGGTATATAATTTCTTATTTATCCCTCCACACATTTCATGTCCATATTGCCCTTGCAATCTTTCTCCATTTTACCCATCCACGTTTTAGGCCTCCCACATTCCCTTAAATGTGTCCCTAACTAGCAATGTTATAGACTTAATATTGAAACCACCTTAACTACAAAATCTACATAATTCTTAAAATCTTTCCACAAAATCTACCTATATCATACTTAATATTGAAACCACCTTTAACTACAAAATCTATATAATTCCTAAAATCTTTCCACAAAATTTAAACCACCAAATCTACATATATGATTCAAACAAGTTAAAAATGTGTTTAATTTTTTTAAACAAACCTAACTAATTGGTTTGAACATTCCACTGTAATCAGCAACCTTAAATACAGTGTTTCTTTAATATTCTTACACAAGGTATCATTAATCCCCACCCATTTTATTTTTACATTTTTTCAAGAATTGAATCAATCAATGCGGGAACATTATGCGATCATTATTAGCCACGGTTTTAGTTGGGAGGAGTACAACAATTATCAAGGGTTCATTATCGGGCACGTTTCAATTCCATTCGATTCCACCCTACAACAACTCTGTGAATGTATCTCTAGAGATTTTCATTTTCCAGAAGGGAAAAAAATTATACGTCTTTCACTTTTCAGAAATGGTGCTGGCAAGTCGATAATTATGAGGCTGTTAGTAGATAGGGACGTGACATGTGCCATACCCCTATTGGCGGATGTTAGGTGCAGCAACTACTGCATAGTTGTAGATACTAACCCCGTATATAACACCATCTACAGGGGTAGTGAAAGTTCAGACGCCGAAAATAAATTGAAAACTATCTGCAGAAAATAGCCATATTTTGCATCACATAATCTTTCTTTATCACTACATCGGAATAAAGATCAATGCATAAAATATCGCAAAAAGGTAACCAAAACCAACAAAATCAAAAATGCATATTAGCAATCAAGGAAACATATATTAATATTTACCCAAGAGGAGATACAATGCATGTGTAAATATATTGCTACTAGAGGTTATCTCACAAAATAAGCAAGAGACGTCAATACAACGGGGTAGATATAGGATTCTATAGAGTAGATGGCCATTTTGACTGGGTTATCCTTGTCCATCAACATTCATGACTAATATGCCACGATTATTACATTCTAAGAAGCTGCATTTTAATCCTTGATATATGAGAATTAGTCATCGAGTTACTGAAACATTATTCGAAAGAATCTTCCTATTGCAGCAAACCCAGTTTCTTAGAAAATTAGATTATTAACGAAAAAAGAAAACTCCACAAGATTCAATCATTGAATCAAGCCCAAAAAACATTCGTCCGGTAGAACCAACAAATAAGAATGTTTATTCCTAATATTGTTAAAATTAATTAGTTCCTAACGAGTATCAATTAGTACCACATATTATATTCCTAACGAGTATCAATTAGTTCTATGGGAATCTAATTGGATGTTCTTGATTTTTTTACAATAAATTTTAAATGTTTAACAATAAAATGGTTTCATTGAGCTAAAAAACATCAGAATTGAAAAGTTCCAGGTACTAATGATATTTATTGAAACATCAGAATTGAGGTCTGGGTTTAAATTTTTTGAAATTTGAAATTTAAGATGAGATTTAAGATTGGAAATTTATTTAATTTAATTTAATTTAATTTTTTTTTTTTGCAAACTAAACTACCTGACAATCTAATGTTAACAACATTTTTATTATTTATTATTTAATCTAAACAATATTTTCAATATAATCTCCCCAACTGACCATATCTACAAGGTGTCCTAAAAACATGTTGTGTCCAACAAAATCCCTTGAATATCGGAGGTTGCTAACAAACGGTCAATTATTTAAACCTCATTTATTTAAACAACATTCAAAATCGATCGATGAATACCCTTGTTGGATAACAAAAACAGTGAGGTTTGGAGTATTACAAAACAGTCGATTACAAAAAAAAAAAAAACAGTCGACTACTTACCCTTGAAGGAGAAACGTCGAAGTTTGGAGGATTTCAAAAGGAGGATTTCAATGGATGATTTCAAATTTTGATTTCAATGGATTTTGTACCCGAAAGCTTCAAGGGATTTTGCCGAAGGAATGCCAGAATCTAAAATTGTGATTTTATACCCAATTTGAAATCACACAAGGATTTCAATTGAAGCTTCAAAATTGAAATCACACAATCACCTAGAATTTCAATTTTTGATTTCAAGGGATTTTGCCTAAAGCTATCCACCCATTGAAATCAAGGGATTTTGATTTCAACTAGAGGAATCAGAGATCACGAAGCTAGGAGATTGTGCACCCTAAGAGGGACACCGAAAGCTTACCCGAAGGAGGTTCTTTAGGTTCTAGCAAGAATGGGAAGAGGGATGCCGAAGATTGTGTACGCCGAAGAGGGACGTCGAAATCTTGAGGCGCACGAAGCTTGAGGCGCACGAGGCTTGAGGGGCTTGAGACTTGATTGAATCAAATTTTATTTGATTTTAGGAAGGAAGAGTTAGGGCAACTGTGGGAAGGAGTTAAAGGGCAAAAGTGGGAAGAAGTCATTTGAGTTGCCTTCCCTTACATAATGGATCCTAACATGGTATTAATCTTCAACTACTCCATCTATATTTTTATTCAATCTTTATTTTTCCACTTTTCTAATTTGATTTTACGTTTTTTTTAGTCTATTTTACACTTTGATTCAATATTTTTTTTTTATTTCAAAGTATGCATTCAACAGATTTTATCTTACCTTTTTTAAATTTCTAAATCTAGATGTTATTTAAAATTTTTGAACGGTATAATTTTGATTTACTATCTTGTTTCCTAGAATTTAGGTGTACTAAAGATTTTGATGATGAGTATTTTCGTCACAATTTTATAGGGGCAGTGTCAAGATAAATTTACCTATTTTGATTGGAGGGTAAATTTGTCCACATAAAATCTCGTAGTTCAACTCTAACTGTCGTTTAGCCATTTTCGTGATATCTGATTATTTTGGCCATTTTTCAAATCAAACTATTTAATATATCCATTTCTCTAGTTGCCCCAAAGAAAAACAAAAGTTACGAACTACAAACTTGAAAAGAATAAATAGCTCAGTTATAAAAAATAACGTTCAGCCTTCGAAATGAACACTATCACGCCAAGTGAAAGCAAGAGCTAGCATAAACTTCATTCTGGACAATATGTGATATAACTGAAGTTGAGTGATAGACACCTCTATAGATTCTAGAATTACGTTCTCTACAAATATGAGATATACATGTAGCCTCAACAAGCCTTCATAATTCACATCTAGGTGACCGACCTGTACTAATACGATAGATCCACTTTTGCTCTGTACACCTGGACAAATATGATCTGAAGAGCTTATTGAAGCAATCATACCACCCCATACAAGATTGCTAAAAATACAAACAAAGAAAATATGGTCTGGAGTTTCAATCACATCAGAACAAAGGACACAAGAACCTGGACTATAAGGACACCAAGAACGAAGACGATTACGAATATCCAACCAACTCAAGAAAGAATGTCAGGGATACAACCAAAAAATCAAATCACATGATTCTATGGCATCTGAGCGCCCTTAGGGTGAAGAGCATCTCTGGAACTTAATTAACCAAGTGCAACTGCCATGTCATATATACAACCCACGACATTCTTAGGATATGAGCATTTTGGTGATGCAAACACAGTAAAATACTCATACCCAATAAAATACTCATACCCATTATTGTAGAACCAAAAGGATATTTTATGAAAATTCTAATGGCTAGCTTCACCCAACCCCATAGCCATTATTAGAAATGTAAACATAGTCACACCTTAGTTAGAAGAGGAGAAGATCCACACTATATATACAAGTAAATATAAGTGTGGGGAGAATTAAAAATAATAGAGGTAATTGAACTAAAAAATAAGAAAACAAACAGGCAAACAATTAGGTTGAGGCGCGGGTATCTCACTTTGGTGCAACTATATAATTAAAAGTTATTTTAAATGATTAATATATGAAGTTTAAAGAGAAAATTTAGAGAGTGAGAGGCAAAAATTTTAGACGATTAAATAAATTGAGATAGAAACTAAAAAATTTAGAGAGAGATTTTAGAATTAGTGAATTTTAGTTAAATGAGTTGATTATTATTATTAGTATTGGGGTGGGGGATTCGAACTCATGACCCCTTGGTCAGAGACGGGTGCCAATTACCGTTGACCTAAATTCATTGACGAAATGAGTTGATTGTTAGTTGATCTAAGGGTCTTTTTGGAAATGATTTTAAAATTAGTTATTTTTGTAAAAGAGATTAAATAATATTGATTTTATGAAAATGATTTTTATATAAATATTTTAATGTGTGGTTAAACACTTTTTCAAGTAATTTTTATTAAATTAAAAGTGATTTTAAATGATTAATATGTGAAGTTTAAAGAGGGAATTTGACAAAAGTTTTAGAGAGAAAAATTAGAAAGGAAAAAAAACTTAGAGATAAATTTTAGAGAGTAAGAGACAAATATTTTAGACAAATAAATAAACTTTTAGAGGGAGACTACAAAAATTTTAGAAAAAAAATAAACAAAAAAGATAATAAAGTTAGAGAGTGACAAAAAAATTTAGAAATAAGAAAAATAAAATTTCACAAAATTTAAGTTGAAAATAAGGTGCAATAGAAAACAAATTTGAAATTTAAAACAACTGGTCTAGAAATACGTGCGATGTTGGTGAAATTTTGTAGTTCTATTTTAAAGTGTATATATATAAGATCGTTACAAGTTCTAATGAAAATTTCATTTTATGGAAACAAATGACAGAATCACAATTTAGTCGAATTGTAGTAGTAGTTGATCATTGTGATGACAGTTAAGCCATCTTTGATTGCAACAATTAGGCTCAAAGTGGAAATGTTAATAATATCACGGGAAACTGCGAGAATGAAAGAAGAAAAAGTTAAAACAATTTGATAAGTGATTGGTGAAAATATTTTGAGAGTGCAAAAGAGAGATTTAGCACAAAAAAAAATATAGAGAGAAAAAAGAGTAAATAAAAAAAGGATATATATATATATATTTTTTTTTTTGCTTAAATCATTGTAAAAGGAGTAAATAAAAGTATTTTATAGCGGTAGAAAATGAAAGAGTTCCAAAACTTTTAAAGTTACAAAAATTTTGATATTAAAAACTTAAATATAATTAAATGTTATAACTATTCAATTAATTTGAATTAAAACAAAACTTTTTTTTTGACGGGTGAAACAACAGATAGAAACTAAACCAGAGAAATAGCATAATTGTTAATAATATCATGTCCTGTAATGTCAGTTGTCAACCAACATCATACATATTAGATGTCGGTTTCCAAACCGACATTAACCCGGGTGTTATCGTATCATACAATGTCGGTTGTCAACCAACATCAATAAAACCGACATTGTATGTGTTTGATGTCAGTTATTTCAATGTCAGTTCCAAACCGACATTAACCTGAGTGTCATCGTAGCCTACTATGTCGGTTGGTCGATAATGTCAGTTTCAAACCGACATTGATTGTTCATATAATGTCAGTTAATAATCGACATTAATAGAACTGACATCGTTCTATAGCCAACTGACATTGTTTATATTCACAATTACAATGTCAGTTGGCTACAATGTCAGTTCTAAACTGACATTGTTTTACTAAAAACCTGAAACAAAAATATTAATAAAACATTGTACATACCATAATACCAAAAAGATCTGTATCAAAATATTTCCAACCAAACAATCGTACAAAAATAAATGAATAATTAAAAGACCTGTATCAGCACACCACCAATGCAAACATCAGCACACCAACACAATGAGTAATTCTAATACACATCCTCAATAGAATTCAGCAATTAAGCAACCACAATATTAACAAGTGTTAAATGATCAAATTGAGTAAAATGTTGAGTAGCTCACTAATACAACCAATGTATATTGAAATAACATATAAATGGTTTGCAACATATTAAAATGCTAAATGATAAAAAGGCTAAAATTAGTAGCTCAAGGTTGTACATATTAAAAGGCTAAAATGATAAACTATATTTAATATCTAACTCAAACTAAGCGAAGTTCGCAACAAATCTAGCTCATTCATCCCGCACCTCATCAAGTTCGATTTGAGTATACAGTTTTTTTGAATTATACATTATCTGTCGAATGTTCCTCATGACATAATATCCACACTTTACCGATTCTGATTGACGTGGACACTATACATATATAAAAATGCTAAGTTTTAGAACTTATTAAAAAATAATAATATAAAGCAATATAGTTATACTTACCCGTACAGGAAGCCAAGTAGGATTTTTTCTACCTTGTGTAACAGTATTATGTGTCATAAATATTCTCAGAGCCTTAAATATATTTTAAAAAAAAGTTATTAATCCTATACATTAATGTATCAAACTAAAAATATAGATAATACTTACGTATTGACAACATATTTAATGTCTTCCTTAATCGCAGGATGCAAAGAGTCTAAAACATAAATCAATCATATTATTATGCACATCAACAACACATAACCAAAAGAAAATATCAATGAGACATATGCAGGAAACGTATTGAATTGAAAGTATAGAATGCAAATTACAAACTAATTAGAGGTGTGCCAACTTCTCAATTATTATCTAAAGGAAATACCAATTTAAACAAAAAGAAACTTGGGGGCAATTTCGTACCAATTTTAACATCTTTAAAACATTACTTCCATTTTGAGAGAGACAAAGAGATGAACACCAAAAGGAGTTTTTGTTGGAAAAGGTTATGCTTGTGATGGGATGTTCAAATTGAACATTGACAATATTAATAAAGCATCTACTAGTTGAATTTATATGCCATCTTCTTTCAATTTTTGGCATGCTCGTTTATGTCATATAAATAACAAATATGTGGGAACTATGAGTAGTCTGAGATTAATTTCTAGTTTAAAAAATGATTTTGAGAAATGTGAGACATGCAATAAAGCTAAAATTACAAAAGGATCTCATAAAAGTATTAAGAGAAATACCGAATTATTAGATTTAATTCATACAGATTTGTGTGAATTTGAAGAGATTTTAACTAGAGGAGGAAATAGATATTTTATTACTTTTATTAATGACTTTTCTAAATATACTTATGTTTATTTAATGAAAAATAAAAGTGATCCGCTTTAGAGAATTTCAAAAAAATTTCTCCTCGAAGTTGAAAATCAATTCGGTAGAAAAATTAAAAGAGTTAGAAGTGATAGAGGTCGAGAATATGAATCATTTGAATTCAATTCATATGTTGAATCATTGAGAATAATTGATGAGACTACTCCAACATATTCACCTGCTTCTAATGGGGTAGCTGAGAGGAAAAATAGAACCTTAATTGATTTAACTAATGTTATGCTATTAGATTCAGGTGCATCTTTCAATCTTTGGGGTGAAGCAGTTTTAACTGCTTGTCATGTATTAAATAAAGTACCACATAAAAAGACAAAAATTATACATTTTCAAATGTGGAAAGATAAAGTACCACATAAAAAGACAAAAATTATACATTTTCAAATGTGGAAAGGGTATAAGTCAAATTTGGGATATTTAAGGGTTTATGCAGTTAATAGCACACCATATAAGCTTTACCATCTCCAAATGCAATTTTCTAGAGTTAAAAGATTTTGGTCCTGATTTTTATATTTATATTGTGCAAGAAACATTAGTTTCTTTGCAATAAGCTTTATCATCTCCAAATGCAATTTTCTGGAAAGAAGCTGTGATTGATGAGATGGAGTCACTAATTTCTAATAAAACTTAAAAATTAGTTGATTTGCCACCCGGTTGTAAAATCATAGGGTGTAAATAGGTCCTGAGAAAAAAGCTGAAACCGGATGGTAGTATAGACAAGTATAAAGCTAGACTTGTCGCAAAAGACTTTAAACAAAAATAAGATATAGACTTGTTCGATACCTTTTCCCCTATTACTAGAATTCACATCCATTAGATTGTTAATAGCAATTGCTGCAATTTTTAATTCGAGCGTTCATCAAATGGATGTGAAAACAACTTTTCTAAATGATGATTTACAAGAAGAAATTTATATGGACTAACCTGAAGGTTTTATATAACCTCAGAATGAGAACAAATTATGTAAGCTTACTAAATCCCAATATGACTTAAAACAAGCCCCAAAGCAGTGGCATGAGAAATTTGATTCATGCATACTAAAAAATGGCTATAAACCAAATGAATGTGACAAATGCATATATTGCAAATCATGGGAAGATTCACATGTTATTATTAGCCTCTATGTTGATGATCTACTAATTTTTTGCTCAAATATTTTTGTCATAAATAAAACAAAAAATTTATTGAGAAGCCATTTTGACATGAAAGATCTTGGTGAGGCTATTTTTATTTTGGGTCTGAAAATAACTAAAACCTTTTATGAGTTTTTTCTTGATCAATCACATTATATTGAGAAAATAATTAGAATGTACAATTAGTTTGATTGTAAACATGGGTTCACTCCTTTTGATTCAAGTGTTCACTTGTTTCCCATTGAGAGTGAAAGTGATGTAATAAATCAAAAGGAGTATGCTAGTGTGATTCGTAGTCTACAGTATGCAACGTACTAATTGTACGAGACCTGACATTGCATACGCAGTAGGAGTTATTAGCAGATTTACAAGTAAGCCAGGTAAAGAGCATTGACATACCATCGAATTTGTTATGAAATATTTATTGGGCACAAAAGACTGGCTTATTGTATAAAAAATATCATGCTGTTGTGGAAGGATTTTCTAATGCTGACTCGAATACTTTGTCAGGTGATTCTCTATACTGGATATATATTTACTTCGGGAGGTAGTGCTATTTGTTGGAAATCTAAAAAACAAACAATTATTGCCAACTCTACTATGGAAGCAGGATCTAATTGCTTTAGCTTCAGTGAGGAAGCTAGTTGGAAGCAAGTTGGCTAAGAGATTTTTTATATGAGATTCCAACATGGGAGAAACTAATACCTCCAATTTTAATTAATTGTGATAGCACTGCTACAATTGGTAGAGTAAAAAACCCTTTTTATAACGGTAAATCCAGACCTATAAGAAGAAAACACAGTACTGTGAGATCTTATTTGAGCAATGTAATAATTAATGTGAACTACATTAAATCTTGTGATAATCTTACAGATCTATTGACAAAGTCTTTGACTAGAGAAAAAGTCTGAAATAGGGGATGAGGTTGAAGCCCTTATCATTGTCATCAGCCATATATAAGGATACCCACCTAGTGATCAGAGATCCCGAGACTAGGTTCAATAAGAAAAAACGAATTATAAGGTGGTCGTAAAAATGCACTATTTATATATTTTGATTTCTCCCTATGATGTGAGTGCATTAATCCTATCAGTGCATTAATCCCTATGATGTGAGTGATTTATCCCTATAACATTTTGGAGGGTTGAGTTTTTCAATAAAATCTTAATAAAGTCTGTAGCTCTTATCAGTGGGCTGTCGTTGTTATAGAAGTACCCTTGTGAGTGTGAGAGTGAGGCCACTCTCTATGAGGATATAGGGCTTATCGTCAAAATACACTCACGAAATACTGGGATCAACACAAGGCCTTAAAATGCTAACAATTAAAGCTCATGTCTAACACCTGGATTCAATGCATATATAGTCACACATTTTATGATGTATAATTATATTTCTTTTGGCCAATTGATTTTGAGTATTTTAAAAATTAAAATGAGTGAGGAAATGTTGTAATATTTTAATATTTAATTAAATATGAGTTTTATTTTTATATTTAATTTAAGAGTTTCAACTGAGAGAGTTTTATCAAATTATACATGCAAACGTATTTGCTTATTTATTTAAAGAGGGGTTAAGGATTTCTTTACTTAATTTTTTAATTTTACGTTAAGTTACTAGTTTTACATTTCCTATAAATACCTCTTTTCCTATACTGTCAAAACACACCAACACAACCTACAATTCATATTCTCTTATGTATTTTCTCTATTCTCTACTTTGTTCTTTTAAGAGCAATTGGCTAAAAGATGGGTGTTCTTTGTTGTGGAGCTTTGAGCTCGACCTCTAGTTGCAGCATGATTTGAGCTACACAATGTTTCAGTTGGGTTGTTGTATCCTGGAGGGGTCATGCCAGAGAATACCTGCTGCACCGATGGTTGATAAAAAAATATTGAATCTCCTTAAAGTGAGCGAGATACCTGCACCTCAACGTAATTGATTACGTGTTTGTTTTCTCAATATTTACTCCAATTGCCTCTGTTATTTGTAATTCCCCCAACATATGTTATTCTGAAATGATTTGAGATATATGTGGCTCGCTTTGGCCATGATATGGTTAACTTATATGCTAAACTTTAGGAACCAAAAATCAAGGAACCAACACCATCTTTCCATTGGGTCAATAAATAGTCAACTCATCTAAAAAACCAAATAGAGATTGAATAAAAGACTTGGAGGCAAAGAATGTCATTCGTGAAGTTTCACGTAATAAATAAAACTAATTTCAAATTTTAAGAATTAAAAATGTAGTTTTTGAAATCTTAGGTAGCAAATAAGAACTAACTCAAATGTCAGAGCTAAAATTGTAGTTTATTTTTTTTTTTAAAGTTGATATACAAACTTTTTGGTATTTTTCAAGAATGCAACTACTTCCATATTCTATATAATAAAAATTATTTTTTAATTATTAAATTTTTCTAAATAACATATTTTTAATAATTATTGAAAGATATTATCAGATATGTCAAG
Source organism: Momordica charantia (assembly GCF_013281855.1). NCBI lineage: Eukaryota > Viridiplantae > Streptophyta > Magnoliopsida > Cucurbitales > Cucurbitaceae > Momordica > Momordica charantia. The sequence goes on from NW_028275162.1 coordinate 10,683,870, forward strand.
AAAGGTATGATTCCAACGCTCAAAGAATATGATGACCAGGACACATAATCACATGGATGGGAGAACCACCTGACCAAATAACATTTTGTTTATTATATAATATACGATATTAAATTTAAGTAAAATTCACAAGACACATCCAACATGTTATAATTTGTTAAATAAGATTCAATAATTATCAACCAAATTTGAATCCAACGCCTCCCTTATTAGAAATATCTATAAGTTAATCAATTCTTATAATGATTTTTAATTAAGAAAAAACTAATTTTCCCTCGCTTAAGTCTTAACTAACCTTAAAAAAAATAGAAATTGAAGTCAGTAACTTCGACAGTGAAATATTTTTTTTATAATATTATATTCTCAAAATATAAAATATGGATTCGCTCTCACTTTCTAGAGACTGACTCTTTGAAGTCTAACCTTTCTCTCTCTCCCTCAATATTGACATAATTCCCTCCCCCTAACTTTTTTTATTTTATTTTTTATCGACGGAAACTATCTTTCATTTTTTTCTTTTGAAGGAAAACACAAAAACAATTACATAAAAAAGTCCAGACATTCGCCAGTTAAAGCTTCCAAACCTTGCAGGCCATTCCTCAATCCAGACAGCATATTCATGATGCAGCAATGTCCTTCGCACCAAAAGATGAGCAACCACATTTCCATTTCCATCTCTCTTAGTGAACTGGTACGAAGCATGCAAATCTTCTAATAGAAAAGGTTTTGCAAAACAAATGATCAATCCAGTTTCTGATAGATCTTCATCCTCTCTATCCTCTCGATTCAGTAGGTTGAAGATGCGCATGGAATCAGTCTCAAGTTGAATCGGTTGAATCCTAGAGTCGATTAGGGCAAAAGCCTCAGCTTCATCCACCGACCCAACAAATTCCACGTATTTTGTCTCCGTTGCCATGACCTGACCTTGATGATTCCGAATTATAATCCCTAATCCGACTTAGTGGTTAAGGGAAGAAAAAGAAGCATCTATATTAACCTTAAAAACTCCCTTGCTAATGTATTTCAACATCGTCAACATTAATTTTCAACTCATTTGAACATAGTTCAAATAGTTAAAACATTTATTTGTGATAAAAAGATGATTAGTTCGAAGTTATTCTCTGCAGAACACATTGATTTTCAAACACACATTTCTATTAATAAAAATTTTAATTTTAGATATCAAAATATCTAATAATTTATTTTAAAACTCTATAGAGGATAATTCAATAGATTTTTTTCACTTTCATCGTTGAAACTATTAAGTTCTAAATTATATTTTACAATGATTTTTTAATTAAAAATATCTCTACTTCATTCTTTCTTTCTCTAACCATCGAAAAATCATAGGTCGAATCTTCATTTCAATACTTGTAATATTATATTATAAAACAGAAGGAAAAAAAAAAAGAAGAAGAAAGAAATACAACTTTCCTTATCAATCTCTTTCAGTATAACTCTCACCTCTCCCTCTCTCCCCAACTTTCTTTTTGTGTCTCCCTTTCTATCACCCATAACTCTTTCCTCTCTCCCAAATAATTTATCTTTCTTTTTCTTTTTCTTTTTGTTTTGGGTGAGTTGTAAATCACCTCAAGTTCTCTCTTGGCCGATAACAGGAACAAAAATTGGAGGATTTCAAAATTTCTTCATTTATATTCTTGTTTATTTCTCTATTCAATAATGTATACATGATTAGGAGATCAAATAGCAAGTCGAAGCTTTATTTTTCGGCCCCTCTTTTATGAAATAGTCTTTTTCTGTAGTAGCTTCTTAAATATTTAATTGACCCACCAATCTTCAAATGTAGGTCAGGTGACTTTTGATTCTTTATAAATCACTAATTTTGAAGTAAAATATATATATATATATATATATATATATATATATATAATTATTATTATTAGAATAATCATGATGAGAAAAGTTTAATTTTTACCTCTAATCAATTTAAACATTGCACTTGAATAAATATTGTAATTAATGCCTCCTTACAACTATTAAAAATTCCACATGAATCAACTTTAATCATACAAATTGAAAATTCAAGTCACCAAAATCAGGTAAAAATAAATAAATAAAATGATCTAGTCATAAATATTTTTTCAAAAGAATAAATTTAGTTTGATGAACTGTTTTTCTTTTTTTTTTTTAACGTGGGATTCAAATCGACAACCTATCAAGTCAATGGATATATATCTTAACTAATTATGCTATCTTTAGGGACAACTTAATAATACTCATCCACCCTTCTTTTTCTTTTTCTTTTTTCTTTTTTCTTTTTTCATTTGTGCGCTAACTTATGATTGATATCACTATTAATTTAGCTATTAACTCAAATTGTTTATGCAAAGAAATGCACTAGGTCAAACCTTAGTCAATGTTGAACTCGGTCCAAGCTCCGACTTCGATCACGATGGAAAGACTTGCACAAGAGGGCAAAATCTTTGACGCTCAAGTCAGTAAGCAGTTCGAACTCAATATAAGGTTCAAGGAGAAAATCAATACCTGAGGTTGGAATGAGACCCTCTATTTATAGGTGTAGGCTCCAATAGGTCTTGTGACATGCGGTTACCTTCGTCAGAATTGAGGTCGAACCTGTCGGGTCTCAGGTCTAACCTGGATAAATTATTCAAGATATTGCCAGTTTAATGAAAGAAATAATGGCTAAGACTTCCATCTCGGAAGGACCAAGATGGAGCTGCATGGGAGTCTTAGATGGTAATATATTTTTGGCAAATCACTGTCCTCCCATGGCACTCCAATTTCTTTCCTAAAACATTGGCCCCTCTCTGTCAGGTTCGAGATCGACTTGGCAGAGAAGTTATGTCTCAGGAAATTGGCCAACGTGGCGACTTCCGAGTTCGTGGTGCGAAATATAATAGTTGGAGAATCTTGAAGACGGAGTTGACAGTTGTGAAGCACTCGAGTACCTCCAACGTTCGACCTTCCGCTTAATCTGAGTCGTCGCTTTTCAAATACGTGTATGGTGGAGATTGGTTTCCGGAATGCTATAAATAGCCCCAGGGTTCAGATCCGCTTTTTACGCTTTCTGAAAACTTAGAGTTCGACCTGTGCAGCTCGGAACTTACTCTAGGTCAGTCTCGCTCTTTTGATTTTACTTGCATTCCCTTTTTTTTCTTTTTATACAATGTCGAGTTCCTCAAGTTCGTCTAGTAGTAGTTCCTCTGATAGGGTAGATGTAAGGACAATATTGTAATTTTGAGTTTTTAAAAAAAAAGAAAAGAAGAAAAGAAAATAACAGTGGGAAAGTGAAAACGTGTGTGAAGGTGTTGAGGGGACACGTGGAAAAATGGGAAAACAGAAAAGAAAGAAAAAGGAAGAAAAGGAAAGAAAAAAAAAGAAAGGGAAGTGTAAGGCACGAAACGAAATAGAGAGGGGGGGCTGAAAGGGAAGGATTTCATTGCTGAAGAAGGGGGAGGTGAAGGTGGTTTTAGAGCAAAAAAATTGTAACAGGTAATGGATGGAAGATTAATTTGTGGGTTTTCTTCTTGTGTTCAATGTATCTCTTGAAATAGGTGGAGACTCTGAATATTTGATTTCTTTGAACTTTTGTGATGGTTTCCGGCCTTTGTGCATGTTTTCATTGTTGTAGGTCGGAGGAATCTGTTGAAGTAAAAGAAGAAGAAGAGAAGAAATGAAGGGGAAGAAGTAGGGGTTTTCGTTGGTTGTGGTTGAGGGAGGAAGAAGGTGAATAGTAGAGGAGAGAGAATGAATGGGTTTAAATGAAAAATAAAAGAAAATGAAAAAGAACATGATGGGGAAATTGAAGCTAATCAGGTGTGAGAAATGGGTTGAAAGGTTATGAATGTGAGATGTGGGTCCCACTTTTAAGGAAGATGAGAGAGAAAGAAGTGTAATTGGATTGTAGAGAGAGAATTGAGTTATTGATTGAACATTGTGGGTTTAATTTAAAGAATTGTAGATTTAAATGAAAATTGAGTGTGAATTGAAATTTCATTGGTTATTATTTCAGGACGATCAGAAATTGGAGTAGCATACCAACCAAATTCACCTCGTTCGTAGGATTTGTGAGTGGTTATTTTACTAAATATTTTAAGATATATATTATAGAACTTCAAGAAAATATATATTACGTATGTTTGATCACTTCTGCTGAGAAATTGGGTTTGTTGAGAATTTAGAAATGTTTTTGAGAATTTATGAATGTTTTTGAGAATTTAGAAATACTTTATGATTTCATGAGAAACTGCTATGCTTAATAAATATGGTTAGAAATAAATATATTTAGAAGTATTTGAGAAAGAAATGTTCTTAGAAAGAAGAAAAGAAGAATTTTAGAATTGTTTATGAGATTGAGAATTTTATGCAGAAATAAGTTTTCAAACCACCATATTGTCGTATCCAGGTGATTACCCGTATGCTATGTGAATGTGTTTCTATAGTATACCCAGAAATAGAAGGTCTTTGAGACCATTTTACTCCACGCTTTGAGAGAAATATTCTGTTGTGTATATTGAGATTACTCTATGCCAGTGGACTAGAAATAGAGCTTTCGCCTGCCCGTCCATCCTTTAATACAAGAGTTCTTAGTCCGAACTGGGCTCGCTCTTGCTCAGGTGGCCCCCAATGGGAAGGGTATTGCCTTTGGCCTAGCGATGTTGTTCTGGTTGAGGTGTCGAGGGGTAGAAGGGCTAGTTCTCCTTAGGGTCGACCAACTTTTGGCCTATTTCGAGGTGAAACGCATCTCCAAAAAGCCTCGTTGTTTCTATCTATAAGCGAGGAAAGATGCATGGGGCATCATCAAGGGTCCTACCTCCACAAAGAAGTGGGTAGGAAAATGGTTCTACGCCTCCGGAAAGTGGTTGGCAAAGGACGAGACTGACCAACCTTTCTACAACGTTACCTGTAGATTTGGGAACTTATGTAAGAGGTCGCGTCTTTTTCTTGTTTAAATTTCAGTTATCCTCGTGCTCTAACTCCGTTTATTTGTTTTGCAGTCGCCATCCAACCTTTTCCTCAACTATCTCAGTCGACTTTCGACATCTTGAAATTCTACAAGGATAAGTTCAAGAGTGGCAAGAAGGTCGGTAATCTGTTAACCGACAAGCTACTTCTCGCGTCCGGATTGTTTGATTACAATCCTTTGCTTGCTCCTCCAGAAGCTCAGAGACCAAACTCCGAGTTAGATAAGGCAACTTTGTGCTTGCCTCAGTTTCATTATTTTATTCACAGACGCACGTCGCTATCTGTCACTCGGCAATAATGATGAAGGCCGAATTGGATGGCTGTGACCGTCTTACCGTGAAGGAGAGTGAGGCTTTCTCTACTGTACTAGAAGCTGTGGTAGCTCTGGAGGGAGAGCTTAAAGAGGTCAGATCCGAGATCGAAGCTTGGAAGTCGACCTCAGAGTCTAATAAGACCGAGCTGAAGAGCGCTCAAAAGGAGATTGAGCACAATATGGAGGCTTTAAGGGGCGCTCATGCCATAGCAAAGGGCTTGGACAAAGAAAAGTTCGAGCTCATGAAGTGCAATGACCAACTCGTTCGCAGCGTTGAGGCTCACTCGACCGAGATGGAGAAAATGAAAGTAGAGCTGGAGCTCGAGAGGTCAAAACTTAGCAACAACATGCTCTTGGAAGAGGCTTTCTGACTTCATCTAGACTTTGACGGTTTCACCAAAGACTTCAGTGACGTTAGTTTCAAATTCTTGATGACGGAAATCAATGAGGCGGCTCCTGGATTCGATCTCAAACCTATCAAGCATCGGTATGGTGAAAAATGGGCAACATGTCCGAAACACCTAGCCCCAGAGTTTGGTGGACCAGTACCTGAGAGACCTGGACTCTGAGGCTGAGGAGAAGGGAGAGGACGTCGAAGGTGGCTCATCCCAGGAGGTCAGCATGGTAGAACCTTTTGCTTCTGGAGTTGCTTCTTCTCAGGAGGTTGAGTCGACAGACTCTCAAGAGCTCGACCTGCTGGTTTCGCAAGGGGAGCTCGGATGGTACCTCGGAAGCAGCTAGTCGGCCCCCAGCTCCTTGCTTTTAAACTGCTTTATCTGTTTTTCGTATTTCCTTGTAACTTTTGTGGGTCTTGAGGCATATACACCTCAGCCCTATATTCGAGACTTAAATGAAAATGATGTCTGTTTGCTTTTGCATCTCGTACCTCGTACCTCGCACCTCAACTTTTTTACTTAGGTTGTATTATTTTTTTCTATGCATGTTAGGTGATTAATAATACTATACATGTGGCCCCCATTCAATTTCTTGTCTGACCAATTAAACGTATGAGACATGAGATTGAATTGTTTTGAGCACTTTTATTGCTTTCTAATCCATGAATATTTGTACAAGTCCACACACTATGAAAATTTAACAATTCAAGGATAACAACGCTTCAAGTGCTCTACATTCCATGGATGTGGGAGTAGGCTCCCTTCCAGGTCGGCCAACATGTACGTGCCTGCGCACACAACGCCATTGACTTCGAATGGTCCTTCTCAGGTCGGTTCTATCGTATCAACATGCTTTTAAACCTTCCGTAGGACTAGATGTACGACCTGAAAACTTCTAGGTCAAACTCTGGCGTTGTAATGTCTTACCATTCGATACTGGTACTCCGCCAGTTGTAATTGTGATTTTTCCCACTTCTCATCCAGAAGGTAATGGTTGAAGAACAATTCTTCCTTACTCCTGGCTGGTTTGTAATGGTCAACTCTCTCTGTTGGCATTCCGATCTCGACAGGCACCACGACCTCGGACTCAAAGGCCAAAGAAAAGGGAGTTTCGCCAATGGATTCTCGTGGAGTAGTTCGGTAGGACCAGAGGATTTAGGAAGCTCCTCATCCCACCGTCCTATTCGTGCGTCTAGTCTCAGCTTGAGACCGCGCTTTATAATTTTGTTGACAGCTTCAAGTTATCCATTTGCCTTAGTATGAGCCAGGGACGAGCTGAGATGGCTGATTCAGAGTTTAGAGCAGAAGTCCTTGAACTTCGCATTATCAAATTGCTTGGCGTTATCTATCACGATGGCGTTTGGCATGCCAAAGTGACATACGATATTTGTCTAAATGAAGCAAGTGACCTTGGCTTCGGTGATAGTGGCGAACGCTTCGGCCTCAGCCCACTTGGTAAAGTAGTCTGCTGCTACCACGACATATTTTGTTTGTTCTTTGCCCAAAGGAAAAAGTCTGATCAGATCTACTCCCCATTGAGCAAAAGGCCAAGGAGCAGTGATCAGAGTTAGTAGCTCGGGCGGCTGGTGAATGGCATTTGCAAAGAGTTGACAATTATCACACGTCTTGACAAATTCTTTTGCATCTTGGTCTAATGTAGACCAATAATAGCCCTACCGAACCACTTTGGCTGATAACGACCTAGCCCCTGAATGGTTGCCACAAACTCCTTCATGTATTTCTCTTAGAACGTAGTTTCCATCTTCGGTTGTGAGGCATTTGAGTAGTGGTAAGGAAAACCTTCGCCAGTATAGAGCTCTGTCTTAGAGTATGTACCGAGCTAACTTTCGCACCACCTTTTTTGCCTCTTTTGGGTCTTTTGGAACGTTTCCCATGAGATTCTCTTTAATCGGGTCCATCCATGACGAAGGTTGGAAGTCGATCTCCATCTTGTCTGATTCTAAGATTGAAAGATTGTCCAGTATTTCCACCGGTACTGATCTGGCGAGATCGATCTCATATGCAGATGCCAATTTAGCCAAGACATCTGCATTTGAGTACTCGGATCTCGGAATCAGGTTTACCTCATAGGTCTTGAACTGGGCGAGGTGCGACCTGACCTTACTCAGGTATTTCTCCATTCGAGAATCTCTTGCCTGGTACTCTTCCTTAATCTGATTCACGATTAGTTGGGAATCACTGTACACTCGGATATGGCTGGCTCCGAGTCCTTTAGCCATGCGGAGGCCGACCAAGAGGGCTTCGTACTCGGCCTGGTTATTTGAGGTACGGAAGTTGAAACGGAGGGCGTACTCAAAGCGCATGTTGTCGGGTGCGAATATGAGTACTCCTGTACCACATCATTTTCATTAGAGGACCTATCAACGTGCATGGTCCATGGCAGGTCGGACTTTAAGGTTGAAGTCAATGGGGTGTGAGTTCAACTATGAAGTCCGCAACCGTTTGTCCCTTCATGGTCGTTAAAGGTTCGAATTGGATATCGTACTCACTTAAGTCCACCGCCCACTTCATTAGCCGACCAGAGGTTTCTGGCTTATGAAAAATTTGCTTCAGATGTAAATTCGTGAGCACGGTCATGGTATGAGCTTGGAAGTAGGACTTGAGTCGCCGCGCAACTATGACGAAGGCGAGAGCCAACTTTTCCATTTTGGGATATCTGGTCTCAGCCTCGGTCATGGCCTTACTTGTGTAATAGACGAACTCTGGTGCACTCCTTCTTGCTTAATTAGGGTCGAGCTGACTGCCTTGTCGGACACGGCCAAATATAGCTGCAACTTGTCTCATGGCAAGGGTTTTGCCAGCAATGGGGCCAAGCAGAGGTATGACTTGAGCTGTTTGAAGGCTTCCTCGCACTCGACTGTCCATTCAAATGACCCCTTCTTTCGCTATATCTTGAAGAAAGGGAAGACACTTGTCGGTGGACCTGGAGACGAACCTATTGAGGGCAACAATTCTTCCATTTAAGCACTGTAGCTGCTTAAGGTTATTTGGTGCTTGCATCTAGAGCACGACTTTAATCTTCTCGGAGTTGGCTTCGCTTCCTCTATTGTTTACCATGAAGTCGAGAAATTTCCCAGAGGAAACTCTAAAAGCACATTTGGCTGGATTGAGTTTCATCTGGTATTTGCGAATTACTCTAAATGTCTCGGTCAGATCGGCAAGGTGCGACCTGACATGCTTGCTCTTGACGAGCATGTTGTCCACGTAAACATTCATATTGCGCCTGATCTGGTTGACGAACATTTTGTTCATTATCCGTTGGTAGGTCGAGCCTGTATTTTTTAGGCCAAACGGCAGGACCCTGTAACAATACAGGTCTTGATCGATTATGAACGAAGTGTGAGCTTGATCGGGCTCATACATCTTTATTTAGTTGTACCTAGAGTAGGCATCCAATAAATGTGAGTAGCTCGTGCCTGGTCGTTGTGTCTATGAGCTGGTCGATCCTTGCAAGTGGAAAACAATCTTTGAGGCATGCCTTATTTAGATTTGTGAAATCTACACACATTCTCCACTTTCCATTAGATTTTTTTAACTAAGACTACGTTAGAGAGCCACCCCGGATACATAATTTCTTTTATGTATTCGGCTTTGATCAATTTGTTAACTTCCTCAATTCATGGTAAAAAAATCCGTAGAAGACAAATAGGTTAGAAACCCAAGGGTGCCAACTAAACTCAAGATATAAAATCATTAGCGAAAGCCAAATAAGTTAGAAACCCAAGAGTAAGCCCTATGGTACAAAATCATGGTCAAAAGCCAAATAGGTTAGAAACTCAAATGAAGTACCACTGGCCCTGCTCAAAGTTAGATACCAAGGCCAAAATCTAACGGTTAAAACTAACCGTATAGCATAGTCCAAGAGACTTGATTGCAGCCAACTACAACAAAAGAGAATGGGGGCTAGGAAAGCCAGTCCATAAAGAGAACAACCAACAGCGACCAAAAAGAGGGCTATTCGACAAAAATAGTCAAACTCATGAACGACAAAATACTCTCAAAGCAAAAGTTTGACAATTTCAACTTTGAGAGTGTGGACTATTGTTATGGATGAGAAAATCCATAGTTTCTACCATTCGAATTCCCTTTAAGGAATTCAAAAGGAGAAAATATCTGATAGTCTTAGAATTTACCCTAGATTCAGAAGAATATATCATATATTCGAAAGGAGAAAATATCAGAAGGCCAAATTTCTGCATCAACAATAATTAATATTAATAATTTAAAATTACAGTATGTTGATACCTTTTTTTTTTCCTTCTTTTTGTTTTTAATTTTTTAATTTTTGGTTTTTTGTTTTAAAAAAATTAGACAATTGAAGAGATATGATAGAGAAAGAAAAATCTATGTAAAGTAGAGATGACAACTATATGGGACGAGGTTGGACATGCCCTCCCATCGTCGTCCTGGTGGAAAACTTTTAATCCTCGTCTTCACTTCTTTTTGCAATTGAGGAATCAAGGTGTAGGTCACGAATCCTCGATGGTGATGTGGATCTTTGTGGAAAAAATTACTCATTTATTAATGAATTTTAATTATTTTTTAGAATTTAATAAATAAAAAAACAGTAACAAATATATAACAATTATTATTTACTAGCATAAATAATTAGTTTTTAAAAACTATTTAATATTTTATTCATAATTTAATAAAATAGCTAATATCATATATATTTATTATTTAAAAAATGGAATCGGAGATGAAGTCGATGCATGGTGGGAAATAAAAAGTTATAAAAGAAAAAATTTGATAGAAAAAAAGTTTATAAAGATGAAACTTTTGGAGAGCGAAAAAAACAATAATACATATTTCAGAGGTGAAAATTTTAGAGAGGGAAAGATAATTTTTATTAGAGAGAGAAATTTTAGAAGGAAAAAATTATAAAGTAAAAGAGAAATGTGTTTCATCAATGGCGCTATATTATAACTAAAAAAGTAATAAAGGAGGATAAAAAGAGAATTATAAACAATCATACAAAAATTAAAGTTTTCATATTTATAAAATCTAATTTTGTTGCCGTATTTGTGAATTGCCACAAATTAAAATCTCCTAATTTTTTTACTCTCACCACAAATCAAAAGCTTGCTAAACTTTCATTTAAATTTTGTCATCACACATCTAACGTGATCATGGAGTCAGAAAATTGAAATTTTATTTATTTAAACTAAAATGAAAGGAGGAGAAGACTTAATTTTAGGATAAACCAAATGGTTCGGTGGCTAAATTAGCATTTTCAATCATAGGAATATAATAAAATAAATAAATTGAACTTTTTTAATTTGTGATAATTGACTCCTGACGGCGTCGAAAAGATTAAGGAAAAAAAAAAAAAGAGAATAATAAACGTGGTGGGTCCCGCGACAGCCCACCTTCCATTATGATTGACGTGAGGAATTTGCCATCAGCCAAAGACTTTGGGGCGTAATCCGTAGTGGAAGATGGGGCCCACATATCCTCCATATTATTTAAATCAAACTTCTTTTTTCTTTATCTTTTCCCCTTAAATCTTTACTTAACTCGAGCCGGCTACCAATATTATTATCTTTCTGTTTCAAATAGTTATTTATTTTTTAAATACTAGTGATATATTAGTTATTTTACATACAATTATAGTTTTCTCGTAATTTTTTCAGGCAACTGTTCACTGTTTTAACAGACATCAATAACTTTTTTTTTTTTAATTTAATAAATCGAAGGTTTGAATCTCTAATCCTATCGTTAATACTGTTATGGAAGAAATCTACTATCAGCATGTAATAGCATATAAAATAGAATAAACATCATTTGGTTGATAATAAATTCATTTTTCATTTTATAATATTTGAAAATGTGTGTTTGGTTATAAATTAAAAAACTGAAAATTATGTTTGGTGGTAAAATTGAAAACTTAAGAAATGGAGAGCACATTTGGTATAATTCAAATATAAGGGAAAAAAAAGGATAAATTGCTATATTATTTTTTTAGTAACATAATAAGTAAAAGATAGTGAGGATTGCTAACAAATTAAAAAAACAATGACATGCGAATGATTCTGTTTGGGGTAAAATATATCCAGGATACGTGGAGGACTATTATTGGTGTTTGAAGAAACTGAATAAGAGGGATTGTGTAGGTCCATCTCGGTCCTGCCGAGGAGACCGGGTTCGCCCGTTATAAAGGGCTAAGTATGGGCGTCAAGGTTCGACCTGGCTTGGGTTCGACCTGCTTGGACCCCGACATGCTCGACATGAAAAAAGACATATAACCGCCGGTCGTGTGTACTGTCGGATCCATCACCTATAAATAGAGGGCTTCATTTCACGCTCAGGTATGGAATCTCACCTCGAACTAAATACGGAATCCGATCTATACTGACTTGAGCGTCGGAGTATTTATCCTCTTGTGCAGGTCCACCCTCGGGCTCAGGTCGGAACCGGAGATCGGGTTCAAGCTTTATTCGCGAAGAACCGTTGTGCAAACCCTTGTATAAACATTTGGCGCCGTCTGTGGGGAAGGACGATCTAAGTCATCACAGTCTAAGAAACACGCGCAAGGATGGTGCAGCAAGCAAATTCTGCTAATACGACAGAACGGAGGGGTGTGAACGCTGATAATGGCACTCAGCGAGACCTCGACGTGAGAATAGTCGAGGACCAGGTCCGAGCAGGGCAAGAGGGAGATCTGCCGTGTAGATTTGCCCGCCATGCGAACCAAGAGTTACCCCCTGCTCACCCGAAACCCTCAAAGGCCAACCGAGGTCGAGGTGGGACCTCGAGAAAGACCTCCCGGAGGGCCAACCAGGCAGCAGACCCTGAAGCTTTGTCTACTCTCCAGCGCGAGTTGGATGATATGCGCCATCGGTTGCGCACAATGGAAGAAATGTACGCCGAGGCGACGCGGGCTAACCGAACAGCGTCTCCCTCCAGGGTCCCAGGCGCACCCGGAGAGAAGGAGGGCCAAGTTCCATCTTTCCACCCTGGTGACAGCGAGCCCATTCCCAACAATGAAGGAGTGGATTACAGCTTGCGAGAGAACGATCTGAGAAAGCACCTCGCTGAAAAAAAGAAGAGAGCATCTCGGGAGCCGGAAGACTCTCTTTCCTACTCTCGAGAGTTCTCGAACTCGGACCTCAAGGCTCAGTCAAAGTACAAGCCTCTGACACCAGAAGCTGTGATCACTAGAGAAGAGTTCGACCTAATGAAGCACAAGTTCGATGAGCAGGTCGAGGCGCTCAAAGCCAGGTGTGAGAAGAAAGAGTGTTCGTTCGACGATGGCGACTTAGGAGAGTCGTCATTCACCTCGAACATCTTGGAGGCTCCAATCTCTCCGAAGTTCAAAACTCCCACGATGAAACCTTATGATGAGTCTAAGGACCCAAAGGACTATGTCGAGGTCTTCGAGGGCCTCATGGACTTTCAAGCGGCAATAGATGCAATAAAATGCCGCGCCTTCCAGATCGCGCTTACCGGCAGCGCGCGCCTGTGGTATCGGAGACTGCCGGCTAGGTCAATCTCGACCTACTCTTAACTGAGAAAGGAATTAATTAGTCAATTCTCTTCTCGGCATTACGATAGAAAGACAACGACTCACTTCGCCACCATCAGACAGAAGGAAGGTGAGACGCTAAGAGAGTATGTCACAAGGTTCCAGGAGGAGCAGTTGAAGGTCACGCACTGCTCCGATGATTCGGTCATGTGCTACTTCCTCACCGGCTTGGCCAATGAGACCTTAACCGTAAAACTTGGAGAGGAGGCTCCAGCCACCTTCGCCGAAGTACTACAGAAGGCGAAGAAAGTCATTGATGGACAAGAGCTCCTCCGAACCAAGACTGGCCGACCTGAAAAGCAGATCGATCAGAAAAAACTAAGCCAGGAGAAGAGGAGGACTGATGTCAAGTCCAAAGATAAGGGACCATCCTCCTCCAGTAGCCGATCTGAGTATCGCAGGTCGGATGGTGGCCCCAACCGAGGCCGACCTTACGAACGTTTTACCCCGACCACCATCCCAATCTCTGAAATACTTACAAACATTGAGGAAACTGGGATGGAAAAGCTCCTCAAGCGACCTGAAAAGCTCCAGGGAGACCCAGAAAAACGTAACAAAGATAAATATTGCCGTTTTCATCGCGATCACGGCCACAATATGTCAAGTTGCTGGGAATTGAAGCGCCAGATTGAAGACCTCATTCAAGATGGCTACTTCAAAAAGTTCGTGGGCAAACCGAGGTCTTACTCGGTCGAAAAGAAAGAAGAGAGGAAGCGTTCAAGGATGCCGCCTAGTCGGGATGACCGACCTGCGGTCATCAACACTATTTTTGGAGGTCCGAGTGGGGGCCAGTCAGGAAACAAAAGGAAAGAGCTAGCTCGCGAGGCCAGGCGCGAGGTGTGCATCATCAGGGAGCAGAAACCTACTTGCTCCATCACTTTCGACGATACTGATCTGGAAGGTGTCCATTTGCCCCATAATGACGCGCTCGTGATCGCTCCTCTCATTGATCACGTCCTGGTCCGAAGAGTACTGATTGATGGAGGCGCATCTGCCAACATCTTGTCCCTCCCAACATATCTAGCATTGGGATGGACCAGGTCACAATTGAAGAAAATTCCAACACCTTTGGTTGGATTCTGTGGAGAATCGGTCTCCCCAGAAGGGTGCATTGACCTGTCGGTCACTATTGGACAAGATGCTACCCAAGTAACGCAGATGGCCGAGTTCGTGGTGATCGATGGCAGATCGGCCTACAACGCCATTTTCGGGAGACCCATTATCCACTCCTTTCGGGCCATCCCCTCCACACTGCATCAAGTCTTGAAGTACTCAACCCCGAATGGAGTGGGCACGGTCCAAGGTGAGCAAAAGACCTCATGGGAGTGTTATGCATCCGCGCTTAAAGGATCGACGGTATGCGCCTTGGAAGAACAAACCAATCGTGGCAAGCTGCAAGAGTCCGAGGCCGACCTGCCGATGGAAGGCAAAAGGCAGTTCTCCCCGCCAATAGAAGAACTCGAGCTGGTTCCTTTACTTAGCCCTGAAAAACAAGTAAGCGTAGGAACTAAGCTGGGGACCACTGACAGGGAAGAACTGATCAACTTCCTTAGGTCCAACTCAGACGTCTTTGCATGATCTCACGAGGACATGCCTGGCATAGACCCAAAGATCATGGTGCATCGCCTCAACATAGACCCATCTTTCCGACCTGTAAAGCAAAAAAGAAGACCTGTAAATAAGAAGATGAGTGATGTGATTGTTGAGGAAGTAAACAAACTCTTAAAAGCTGAATATATACGAGACATTCTGTATCCTGAGTGGCTCTCTAACGTTGTATTAGTTAAAAAATCCAACGGGAAATGGAGAATGTGCGTGGACTTTACAAATCTAAATAAGGCATGCTCAAAAGATTGCTTCCCTCTTCCGAGGATCAACCAGCTCGTGGATGCAACGGCCGGGCACGAGCTACTCACTTTCATGGACGCCTACTCCGGATACAATCAAATCAAAATGCACTTGCCAGACCAAGATCATACCGCGTTTATGTTGGATCGGTATGGCAACCCTAGAGGGGGGGTGAATAGGGTTTAATTAACAAAATATAAACTTTTTAATAAATGGGCCCAATTTAAACAAAAATAATACACTTTTTGAGATATGCAATTTTAACAAAGTAAGATAAACGAATTCTAAGACAAACAAGAGAAATTTAAAGCAAACAATCAAATTCTAAGATTAATTGCAAAAATAAATAAGAGAGAGAGTTAGAGAAATTTGACACCGGGAATTTTTATAGTGGTTCGGCACAACTGTCCTACTCCACTTCCCAAGCATCTCTTGGGTTGTAAATTGAAATTCTGACTCTTTCCACGGTAGGAGTCAAACCGGTACACTGCTCTTCACAAGAGCAAAGACGATCCTCTCCACGGTGAGGATCACACCGTTACAATGAGTTGAAGATTTTGAAACACATACTTACAAACTCTCAAATAGAGTAAATATACAAATTTGAGCTCACAAAAATTTCAATCCTCACAACAATAAAATTTCTCTCACAAATAAGATGGAAAGAAAAATTGAGAACTTGGAGAGATTAGCAAAATGAAAATTTTGAAGTTATGGAGGATTGAGAATAAGAGAATTGTTGTATAATTTTGAATGAGAAGTTTAGTTTAAATAGAGGGAAGAAAAGAACAAAAAAAAAAATAATAATAACATAAAAAGTATCAATATGCATTTAAAAAAATATTCTTCATTTAAAGGCTTGGTAAAAATATCCGCTAATTGATTATTTGAGCTTACAAATTCAAGAGTAATATGACCGTTTTGCACATGCTCTCTTATAAAGTGATGCCTAATATCAATATGCTTAGTCCTAGAATGATGTATAGGATTTTTAGTCAAATTTATGACACTTTTATTATCACAAAATATAGGCACATTTTCAAACTTTAATCCAAAATCACAAAGAGTTTGTTTCATCCAAATAATTTGAGCACAACAACTAGCAACCGCAATATATTCTGCTTCGGTAGTTGATAAAGCAACTGAATTTTGCTTTTTACTAAACCAAGAAACTAAGGAACTACCAAGAAATTGGCAAGTCCCACTAGTACTCTTTCGGTCAAGTAAACTACCCGCAAAATCCGCATCGGAATATCTTACCAAATTAAATTCAACATTTCTAGGATACCACAAGCCTAAATCAATAGTTCCAAGCAAATATTTAAAAATTCTTTTAACGGCATGCACATGAGATTCTTTAGGACAAGATTGAAATCTAGCACAAACACATACACTAAACATAATATCGGGTCTACTAGCGGTTAAATAAAGTAAAGAGCCAATCATACCTCGATAAGTCTTTACATCCACACATTTACCTTTCTCATCCTTGTCAAGCTTAGTGGATGTGCTCATAGGAGTTTTGACAATTTTACCTTCATTGAATTTGAACCTTTTGAGCAAATCCCTTGTGTATTTCTCTTGACTTATGAAGATACCATCCTTGAGTTGTTTGATTTGGAGTCCAAGGAAGAAGCTAAGTTCTCCCATCATACTCATTTCAAACTCATTATGCATGCATTTAGAAAATTCCTCACACATAGAAGGATTAGTAGAACAAAAAATAATATCATCCACATATATTTGCATTAGAAGCATATCATTTTCTTTAGACTTAATAAAGAGAGTAGTGTCAATTTTACCATTTTAAAACCATTCTCAATAAGAAAATTACTAAGTCTATCATACCAAGCTCTTGGAGCTTGTTTTAAACCATAAAGAGCCTTTTTCAACTTAAAAACATGATTTGGAAAATCAAAACTTTCAAATCCCGGAGGTTGTTCCACATAAACTTCTTCCATAATATAACCATTTAAAAAAGCACTTTTCACATCCATTTGGTATAAAATAAAATTCTTATAAGAAGCAAAAGCAAGTAACATTCTAATGGCTTCTAATCTAGCAACGAGTGCAAAAGTTTCCTCATAATCTATTCCTTCTTCTTGACAATAGCCTTGAGCTACAAGTCTAGCTTTATTTCTAATGATATTTCGATTTTCATCCATTTTATTTCTAAAGACCCATTTAGTCCCAATTATAGAAGCATTAGAAGGCCTAGGGACTAATTCCCAAACTTTGTTTCTTTCAAATTGATTTAATTCTTCTCGCATAGCTAAAATCCAAAATTCATCACTTTCGGCATCTTTAAAGTTTTTTGGTTCAATTTGAGAAACAAAAGCAATGTTATTAAACATATTAAGGGAAGAATGAGTTTTCACACCTTGTTCGGGATCACCAAGAATTAAATCCTTAGGATGGGATGGAGCATACTTCCACTCCTTAGGCATGGATGAAAAACCGTCCACCTTATTTTCGTTGATGCTCACTTCTTGCTTACTTGAAGCAATCTCTTTGCTTTTGTCACTAACAAGTAAATCTCCAAAATTTCTTTCTATAGAATCACTACAAAAAGAATCATTAGAAACAACATTGAAAGATTCATCAAATACCACATGCATAGATTCCTCAACTACCAAGGTTCTTTTATTGAAAACTCTATAAGCTTTACTAGTAGAGGAATAACCAAGGAAAATACCGACATCCGTCTTAGAATCAAATTTTCCAAGTCTCTCTTTGTTGTTCAAGATAAAGCATTTGCAACTAAAAACTTTGAAATATCCAATATTTGGAATTTTGTTATGCCAAAGTTCATAAGGAGTTTTATCTAAAGAGGGTCTAATTAAAACTCTATTTAAAACATAACAAGTGGTATTAACGGCCTCCGCCCAAAAATAAGAAGGTAAACCATACTCATGTAACATTGACCTAGCAAATTCTTGCAAAGTACGATTTTTCCTTTCAATCACACCGTTTTGTTGAGGAGTTCTTGGAGCGGAGAAGTTATGAAAAAATCCATTTTCTTCACAAAAATTTTCAAAAGCATTACTATCAAGTTCTCCTCCATGATCACTCCTAATTTTAGAAATCAAAAATCCTTTTTCATTTTGAACTCTTTTGGCAAAACTAGAAAAACTTTTCAAAGCATCATCCTTATGTTTTAGCATCAAAACCCAAGTAAATCTTGAAAAATCATCAACTATCACAAAGGCCTAATAGTTTCCTCCAAAACTAGCAATTCTAGAAGGGCCAAATAAGTCCGTGTATAATAGTTGTAGGGGTCTTGTAGTAGAGATCATATTTTTAGATTTGAAAGAAGACTTGGTTTGCTTACCTACTTGACAAGCATTACAAACTTTATCTTTTTCAAATTTAAACTTGGGAAGACCTCTAACCAAAGAATTCTTGGAAATATTTGAAATTAAGTGCATGCTAGCATGTCCTAGTCTTCTATGCCATAACCAAGAATCATCATGCAAGACCGATAAACATTTATCACTAATAGAACAATCATTCAAATCAATAGTATACACATTTTCATCTCTATTTCCAACAAATAAAACTTTTCTATCACTAGCATTTTCAATGATGCAATTCTTTTTATCAAACACAACTCTAAATCCTTTATCACACAATTGACTAATACTAAGTAAGTCATGCTTTAAACCATCAACCAAAAGTACATCTTCAATCAAAATAGAAGATTCATTACCTATACTACCCTTACCTATTATTTTACCTTTCTTGTTATCACCAAAGGTTACAAAACCTCCATCCTTTTTGGAGAAAGTGACAAACTTGGATTGGTCTCCCGTCATGTGCCTTGAGCAACCACTATCCAAGTACCACTTACTTTTCTTGGAAGCTTTCAAACAAACCTACAAACACAAAAATTTAAATTTGATCCTTTGGTACCCATACTTGTTTGGGTCCTAGAAGGTTAGCATTAACAAACTTGGGGATCCATTTCATTTTTGCATTTTTATTGAAAGAATAAGATTTAGACAAGTAACAAGAATAAGATTTATGTCCATACTTGCCACATGAAAAATAAACGACATTATGCAATGAATTATCTTTTACAACAAATTTATGCATTTTACTTTTCTTGGAGAAAATTTTTCTTAGAGCATTGTGAAACTTTGCTCTTTGAGAAAAATTTCTTCTAGTAGTTTGAGCATATTTTAATTTAAAGCACTTAGGTCTTATATGACCTTCAACACCACAATAATGACATATAGGTACAAAGTTAATTTTAGTATGTTTAGATACAACTTTAGGAGCAACAAGCTTAGGCATGTTAGGAGATGCTTTAACAAAGATAGTTTTAGAACTTGAGGGAGTAAAGCATTCATCAATATAGCCTAAACCTCTTTTATCACCATAAGGTTTACCTACTTCAATAATCTTGTCCAACCTTTGAGCACCTATTGTTAATTTTTTAATAGAATCTTTAGCCTTATCAAGTTCCACTAAAGCATTTGATTCATTTTTCTTAAGCAATTTAATCAAATTATCTTTTTCACAACCATCATGCTCAAGAAATCTAATTTTATCAAGTAATGCATTTTTCTCATCACAATCAAGAACATGCTTGTCACAAGAGATATTTACTACATCATGCTCATTTTTCTTTAAGCAAGCAATATCATCAAGTAAAGACTTATTTTCACTAGTTAAGACATTGTATTTCTTTTTAAGCATAACATATTTAGAACCAAGCTTTTCTAAATCATTTTGCGTATTCTCAAAAGCTTCAAACAACTCATCATAAGAAAGGGGATCAAGAGTTACCTCATCATCTTGTTCATCCTCCTTGTCACTATAAGCCATGAAGCAAAAGTTAGCCACTTCTTCATTCTCACTTTCACTTCCACTTTCATCACTATCATCCCAAGTAGCCTTCATTGCTTTCTTCTTGGATTTCTTAGATGATTTAAGAAGAGGACAATCGGTTCTAATATGACCCGGTTTTTTGAATTTATAACAAATTACCTCATCCTTTTTGCTCTTTTCACTTTTTGTCTCTTTTTGGTTGGAGAAATTCTTCTTTGAATTGTTTCTTTCTCTTGATGAAATTTTTATACTTACGTGAGAGATAGGCCACATCATATTCATCAAGAGTATTCTCACCTTCGGAGTCAACTTCCAAGGTGATGGCCTTTAATGCTATGCTCTTCTCTTTCTTTTTCTTCTCATCCTCTATGTTTTTCTTGATCTTTATCTCATGCGTCATCAACGAACCAATGAGTTCGTCCATGGAGAGAGTCTTGAGATCCTTTGCCTCTTGAATGACAGTGACTTTAGGCTCCCATTGTTTAGGCAAGGACCATAAGAGTTTTTTTACCTTCTCAAGATTTGAATATTCTTTTCCAAGTCCTTCTAAAGCATTGACAATGTTAGTAAATCTAATAAACATATTGGAAATAGCTTCATTTTCATCAATTTTAAACATTTCATATTGATGAACTAACATGTCAATCTTTGTTGTTCTTTTACTTGACTAGTTCCTTCATGAGTAATTTTAATTTATCCCATATATCCTTAGCGGTTTTACAAATCGACACCCTATTATACTCAACTTAATTCAAAGCACAAAACAAACAATTAATAGCTTTAGCATTTAAAGAACATGCTTTCTTTTCAATTATAGACCATTCTTCTTTAGGCTTTACAACTCTAACACCATCAACATCTTTTGTTGGAATTTTAAATCCCTCTTCAACAACATCCCACAAATCATAGTCAATAGAAAGCAAGAAAAATTTCATTCTATTTTTCCAATAACTATAATTATTACCATTAAAGAAAGGAGGCTTAGTAATAGATTGACTATCGGTAAAAGAGATGAAACCTAAAGTTGGCATAGCTCAAAAAGAATTAAGTTTATCAAAGAAGAGCAACCTCGCTCTGATACCAATTGTTGGATCGGTATGGCAACCCTAGAGGGGGGGGGGGTGAATAGGGTTTAATTAACAAAATATAAACTTTTTAATAAATGGGCCCAATTTAAACAAAAATAATACACTTTTTGAGATATGCAATTTTAACAAAGTAAGATAAAATGAATTCTAAGGCAAACAAGAGAAATTTAAAGCAAACAATCAAATTCTAAGATTAATTGCAAAAATAAATAAGAGAGAAAGTTAGAGAAATTTGACACCGGGAATTTTTATAGTGGTTCGGCACAACTGTCCTACTCCACTTCCCAAGCACCACTTGGGTTGTAAATTGAAATTCTGACTCTTTCCACGGTAAGAGTCAAACCGGTACACTGATCTTCACAAGAGCAAAGACGATCCTCTCCACGGTGAGGATCACACCGTTACAATGAGTTGAAGATTTTGAAACACACACTTACAAACTCTCAAATAGGGTAAATATACAAATTTGAGCTCACAAAAATTTCAATCCTTACAACAATAAAATTTCTTTCACAAATAAGATGGAAAGAAAAATTGAGAACTTGGAGAGATTAGCAAAATGAAAATTTTGAAGTTATGGAGGATTGAGAATAAGAGAATTGTTGTATAATTTTGAATGAGAAGTTTAGTTTAAATAGAGGGAAGAAAATGGTAAAAAAAAATCAAGTTTAATTTTAAACCATTAGATCTTAATCATTAAGAATGAAGGGTTGAGATAATTTTGAAAAAAATAAATTAAGAATAATATATATATAATAATGATAATAAAAATATATATATATAAAAAGTGATGTGATGTGTGTGTGTGTGTGTGTGTGTGTGTGTGTGTGTGTGTGTGTGTGTGTGTGTGTGTGTGTGTGTGTGTGTGTGTGTGTGTGTGTGTGTGTGTGTGTGTGTGTGTGTGTGTGTGTGTGTGTGTGTGTGTGTGTGTGTGTGTGTGTGTGTGTGTGTGTGTGTGTGTGTGTGTGTGTGTGTGTGTGTGTGTGTGTGTGTGTGTGTGTGTGTGTGTGTGTGTGTGTGTGTGTGTGTGTGTGTGAGAAAACGGTAACTTTTCAAAATTTTCTTTTCAAAATTTTTTTTTTTAAACTGACAACATTTAATGTGAAGTGACCTTTTTTTTTTTTTTTTAACAAAGTTACCAACGGTAACTTTTGACTTTTTCTTTTTGACTTTTTTTTTTATTTTTTTAATCTTTTTCTTTTCTTTTTCAATATATATATATATATACTTTAAAAAGAAGCTTGTCACTTGTCAGCTTACGAACTGTGCACGTCATCTTCTTGGGTATTTTTCCTTCCAATTTGTTTCGATCGTAACTTCTCCGTTTGAGCTCCGATTTGGATGATCTAACAGTCGTTGGAATCGTTGTAACGAGCTCTACACTGTGGACACTTTAAAATGCAAAAAATGTCAATAAATAAAATTAAGTTTGTTATCATCAAAACATTAATTAATTAATTAAAATTAATTAATTTGAGATTAAGGCCACAAAACCAACAGTTTATAACAGACCAAGGTCTGTACTGCTACAAGGTGATGCCTTTTGGCCTAAAGAATGCGGGTGCGACCTACCAAAGGATGGTGAACAAAATGTTCGCAAAGCAGATCGGTCGGAAAATGGAAGTGTATGTGGACGACATGCTTGTCAAGAGCAAGCAGTCAAAGTCGCATTTTTCCGATCTGACCGAAGCCTTCAGAGTACTGCGCAAATACCAAATGAAGCTCAATCCGACCAAGTGTGCCTTTGGAGTCTCTTCGGGAAAATTCCTTGGTTTTATGGTAAACAATCGTGGGATCGAGGCTAACCTGGAGAAAATAAAGGCCGTGCTCGAGATGGAAACACCCAAGACTCTAAAGCAGCTTCAATGTCTCAATGGCAGGATTGCAGCCTTGAATAGGTTCGTGTCGAGGTCAACGGACAAGTGCCTTCCTTTCTTTAAGGTTCTAAGATAGAAAGGACCATTTCAATGGACAACAGAGTGCGAGCAGTCATTAGAACAATTGAAAAATTATCTCTACTCGGCACCACTGCTCGCAAAACCACTGCCAGGGGAGAAGCTCCACTTATACCTAGCAGTGTCTGACAGCGCTGTCAGCTCG
Source organism: Momordica charantia (assembly GCF_013281855.1). Taxonomy (NCBI): domain Eukaryota; kingdom Viridiplantae; phylum Streptophyta; class Magnoliopsida; order Cucurbitales; family Cucurbitaceae; genus Momordica; species Momordica charantia. The sequence continues at coordinate 10,706,940 of NW_028275162.1, forward strand.
GCCCTAATCAGGCAGGAGGGAGCACACCAAAGTCCCGTTTATTACACTAGTAAGGCCATGACGGAGGCCGAGACCAGATATCCCCAAATGGAAAAGCTGGCCCTCGCCTTAGTCACCTCGGTCCGGAGACTTAGGCCGTACTTCCAGGCACACACTGTCGTAGTACTTACAAAGTTGCCCCTGAAGAATATCTTCAGTAAGCCTGAAACATCAGGGTGTCTGATAAAGTGGGCATTGGAATTGAGCGAGTACGATATCCAGTTCGAGCCAAGAACTGCGTTGAAAGGGCAAGCAGTGGCCGACTTTATCGTAGAGCTCACTCCACCACCTCAGTTGGCCATGTCCGACCTCCCGTGGACGATCTACGTTGATGGATCCTCCAACGAGAGGGGGTGCGGGGCAGGAATCCTCTTGCTCGCACCAGGTGGTGAGCGATTTGGGTATGCTCTGCGATTCAACTTTCGGACTTCGAACAATGAGGCCGAGTACGAAGCACTCCTGGCAGGCCTGCGTGTTGCCAAAGGACTGGGGGCCAACCACATTAAGGTCTTTAGTGAATCCCAGTTAATTGTAAATCAGATTAAGGAGGAGTACCAAACGAAGGACCCCCGAATGGAAAAGTATTTGAGCAAAGTCAGATCGCACCTCGCCTAGTTCGGGACTTACGAGGTGAGTCAAGTTCCAAGATCTGAAAACTCCAATGCGGATGCCCTAGCCAAAATTGGCATCAGTGTATGAGACCGACCTGGCTAGATCAGTCCCGATCGAGATCTTGGACAGTCCCTCAATCTTGGAGCCAGATGTGATGGAGGTCGATACTCCATCACCCTCTTGGAAGGATCCAATCGTGGAGTTCATTAAAGGGAATCCACCGCAAGATGCGAAAGAGCAGAAGAAGATGGCACGGAGAGCAGCTCGGTTCACACTCCGAGAGGGAACGTTGTATCGACGTGGCTTCTCCCTACCTCTGCTCAAGTGTGTGACTCCCGAAGAAGGCCTTTACATTCTAAGGGAAATCCATGAAGGGGTATGTGGAAACCACTCTGGCGTCAGGTCGTTGTCGGCCAAGGTGGTTCGACAAGGGTACTATTGGCCCACTGTCGAGCAGGATGCAAAGCAATTTGTGAAAACCTGTGACAACTGCCAGCGCTTCGCAAATATTTTTCATGAACCTCCCGAACTGCTTACCCCCATCTCGGCCCCGTGGCCATTCGCACAATGGGGAGTAGATATCATAGGTCCTTTTCCTCTGGGAAAAGGGCAAACCAAATTCGCCGTTGTCGCTGTGGACTACTTCACCAAGTGGGCCGAGGCTGAGGCGTTGTCCCACATTACTGAGTCCAAAATCACATCTTTCGTATGGTCAAACATCGTATGTCGTTTCGGTATACCAAACACCATTGTGACAGACAACGGAAAACAGTTCGACAATGCAAGGTTCAAGGACTTTTGTAGAAAGTTGGGCATAAGCCACCTCAGTTCATCCCCTGCGCATCCAAAGTCAAATGGGCAGGTAGAGGCGATAAACAAAATCATAAAACGAGGCCTCAAGCTAATACTGGATTCCAGAAAGGGAAGGTGGGCCGAGGAGCTACCCGAAGTATTATGGTCATATCGAACCACCCCAAGGGAGTCAACTGGTGAAACTCCGTTCTCGCTAGCCTTTGGCTCCGAAGCTGTTGTACCAGTCGAGATCGGCGTACCAACAGACAGGGTAGAGCAGTATGAGCCAGCGAAGAACGAAGAAGAGCTACTCCTTAACCTAGACTTATTGGAAGGAAAAAGGGAAATGGCTCAGCTGCGCTTAGCAGAGTATTAGAACAGAATGGTCAGACATTATAATGCCCGAGTTCGACCTCGAAGTTTCCAAGTTGGACATTTGGTTTTAAGGAAAATTCAAAGTCATGTGGGCACCCTTGACCCAAGTTGGGAGGGACCGTTCGAGGTCAAAGGCATAGTCCGACCTGGAACTTATATGCTGGCCGACCTGAAAGGAAGAGTTCTTGCGCATCCATGGAACGCGGAGCACTTGAAGCGCTATTACCCCTGAAATGTCAAAATAGTCCGACAAGGGGCTTGTAAAAATTTTCAGGGGGCGGAACTTTTAATAAATGGAGTGATTTAATTTCATAACTCCAAGTTCGATTAGAAATTAAATGGGGGCCACAGACTCCATAAGAATTAAAATCGGCAAGGTAAAGACAAAAATTGATCAAATTCAACCCTCGAAACCCACGGGTTCGAGGTGGGATGTCAAAATCAATTACGAGCCAAAAATTCAATCTTTTGAGCGTTTTAGTTAAAAGTGCGATGTTGAAGGTTCAGGAAATTCAATCCTCTAAACCCACGGGTTCGAGGTGTGATGTGAATATTAATTATGGACTCGAAATTCAAACCTTGGAACGTTCAAGTTAAAGGTGCGATGTAGAAAAGGTCAAATTGCTTTATATTATCTTTTGGACTTCCGAGTTCGAGGAGAAATATTAAAGAACAATTAAAGAGTTTATCTTACGCTCAAACCTTTAAATTTATGAGTTAAGAGGTGCGAGATGGAAATTATCCATATTTGAGTTCTGACTTACGAAGGGAAGTTTAAAAGTTTAAGGGAAAAGTAATGAAAGAAAGAGTCAGAGCTAGGTGCACAGAAGTACAAACAAACTGGAGAAATGGAAATTTCATTAACCAAAAAGGGCAGAGCCAAGGCTTGTATACCTTGTAGCTCAGCCCAAAGGCTTACAAAAGAAGGAAAAATAAACAACAACAAAGCCAACGAGGAGACTCAGCCGCTCCCGAGATGAGAAGATAGCTCGCCTTGAGAACTGAGAAGGTTAACCTCCTGAGATCCGTTCTGCTGAGAAGGAGCTCCCTCTTGGGTGGTGCCGACCTCAGTAGGCCCCTTACTTGGGGCCTCGTCTTCATCCAGGTCGGGGTAGTCAGAGTCCAGATCTCTGACATATTTGTCCACCAGGGATGTAGGACCTGGGGTGCCGTTAGGCCCAGAAGCCCATTTCTCAGCGTACCTCTTCTTCAGGTAGCCGAGGTCGACCTGGAGGTGTGGCATATCAGCAGCAATCCCCTTCATTAAAAATTTGAAGCCTGCGTCGCTGAAATCTTTGGCAAACCCATCAAAATCTGGGTGTTGCCTGAAGGCTGCCTCGAGGAGAGCTCCGTTGGTGAGACGCTCCTTATCCGCCTTCAGCTCAGCATTAAGACATCCAATTGCAGCGTCCTTCCCTTCAAGGGCCTGGAGCATGTCGTCCTTCTCCTTAAAGAGCTGGAACTTTTCCTTCTCCAGCCCTTTGATGATGGCGTGGGCAGCTCGGAGGTGGGCCTTATGCCTCTCATCCTCCCTCTTCAACAGTTCGACCTTGGCTTCAATCTCGGCCGAGCCTTCAGCAGCTCGCCCTTGAGCGTGGTGGCAGCCTCCAAGGCAACAGAGGAGTTTTCCCTCTCCTTCGCTGCCAAGGCCTCCCTTCGATCCAGCTCGGCCTTAATCATGATTGCTGAGTGGATGAAGGCAGTGAACGCCTGCGAAACATAGAAGGCGAGCATAGGTTAGACCAAATCACAAAATAAGGGAGTAAAACCAAGTGCTAAAAAGCAGATCTTACCTCGACAGCGTGGTCGATAGTCCGTTGCAGCACGGACCCTGGGTCACTCACAAACTTGGATGCTCTCCTGAGACAGCGATCCAAGCAGTCAGTAGAGATGCGTGATACTTGGTCTTTCACCCCGGAGCTTGACGGTTCCATTCTGAACCGCATCTTCACGTCGGATGTCCCCCCCATCCGAGCTTCCGGGTCATCTACTAGATCGGCGTGGCTTGAGGGCAGGGAGCCACGAGGTCCAACCTCCGAGGAGGAGATGGCTTTCTTTTTTTTCTTCCTCCTCTTCAGAGGAGAGCCCTCTCTCACCTCGCGAAGAGGTGACACGTCCAAGGCTTCGGACTCGCTCCTCGCGCGCTTCTCCCTGGAGCGCTCCCCAGTAGAATCCAACTCGATCATCGGAGTTGGAACTTCAGAAGATGGACCCGCCTGGTCCTGAGCTACGTGCTGATCCACAGCAGGAGTAATTGGATTAGAGCTTCGAACTGCCTTGAGGGCGTAAGCACGGCCCTTAGACTTGCGTTTCACGCTGCTCGTGAATCCGCACACCATTGCTGCAAGATAAACACGCATAAAATCAGAGATCAAAGGAAAAATCAAATTGAAGTCGAGATCGAACACGGCTTACCGAGCTCAGAGTTCGGCCTTGAAGCTTCAATTGTCGAACCAGAGGGTTGTAGTCAAGTAGCCCCGACTCCAAAAGTAGCTTGTCGGTGACCAAGGTTCCGATCTTCCTGCCCTTGGGGAAGTTGTCTTTGTAGTATTTAAGGGTGTCGAAGGTGGCTTGAGCGAGCTCGGGAATCGGCTTAATTGATACTGCACAAAGCAAATAGAAGTTTGAGTTAGATGTGAAAATCAAGAAATTAAAAGGAAAGAAAACCAGAAAGACTCCATACCTAAGTTCCCAAACCTAGTGGGAACATCAAAAAAGGCACGACCAGACTCGTCCTTTGCCAGCCACTCTCCAGAGGCAAAGAACCACTTTCCTACCCATCCCTTGATGGAGGTCGGCCCCTTGACTATGCCACCTGCACCTTTCCTTGTGCACATGTAGTACCGACCAGGCTTCTTAGCTATCCTTTTGGCTTCGAAGCATCCAAGCAGTTGCTCGACACTTAGTAGCTCGGCCTCGTCCTCATCCCGAGCTCGCAACCAAATAAGGATGGCTAAGGCAAAAATGACACCCCACCCATTGGGGGCCACTTGTGCCGGCGCCAAACCAGTTCGGTTGAGGAACTCTTGAGCAAAAGGGTGGAGCGGAAGTTTGAGGCCGTACTCAAACATTTTAAGTAAAGAGTGACCCATCCCTCTAGAGGATTGTTAGCTCTTTCCCCTTCCTCCGGAATCCTAAGAAGGATGTCATTCGGAATTTTAAACCCCCTACGGAGGGGTCCGAGATAGTGCTCGGGCATCCTAGAAGGGTACTCCAGACCCTGGCCCGAGGTAGAGGTATCACTATCCTCTCCATCATCTGAGAACCTAAAGTTCTCAATTTCTTCTAGCTCGGACTCTAACCTACGAGCTAAGACCTCCCCAGAATCACTTGGTTTGGGGGGTGAACTACTTATAGTCCGACCTACACTACCTAGGCTATCACTACTGGAGGGGGAAGATAAAAAAACTACCATGTTTGAAAGAAGAATAAGAGCACGGAAAAACGACTGACCTACAGAAAGGGTTCGAGCTGGTTTTAGATCGAACTCTAGAAATTTAGGAAACGTAAGGTCTCACCTGAAGTTTCGGAGCTATTTATAGCTAATCGGAAAAACCTCTGCGCCGTACACGTGTAATCAACGAGCGGCTAGTATCTTCTCGAGGTCTGCAACGACGGAATACTCGAGTGCTCCGACAACCTGGCAGATCGAAACGTCTTCCACAACGGTCACATTCCCTCTGCAAATGAAAAATCGCCACGTGTCCAGACTGGATTCGAATGAACTTCTCTGTCAGGTCGAGATCGAACCTGACAGAGAGGGGGCCAATGTTTGGAGGTAAAATATACCCAGGACACGTGGAGGACTATTATTGGTGTTTGAAGAAACTGAATAAGAGGGATTGCGTAGGTCCATCTCGGCCCTGCCGAGGAGACCGGGTTCGCCCGTTATAAAGGGCTAAGTATGGGCGTCAAGATTCGACCTGGCTTGGGTTCGACCTGCTTGGAACTTTCTAAAACATTTACTTCTGCCATACTTTGATTATGTTTTATTTAAACTATGTATGGATAGACTTTGTTTATGCTTTTTTTGATACTTCTTTAGACTATGTATGAATAAACTTTGTTTGGCTACTATCCTAGAATTACAGGATCATGAAGTTACCACTTGTGGTAACTGCCTTTATGTTTTCTTTTGAAAATGTGGTAACTACATAGTTATACTGTGTATGGACAGATTAATTATATATCTGAAACTTTCTAGAACATTTAATTCTGCCCGACTTTGATTATGTTTTATTTAAACTACGTATGGATAGGCTTTGTTTATGCTTTTTTGAGATACTATTTTACACTATGTATGAATAGGCTTTGTTTGGCTACTATCCTAAAATTATAGAATCAGGAAGTTACAATAACTTCCTTTATGTTTTCTTCTGAAAATGTGGTAGCTACATAGTTATACTGTGTATGGCCATATTAATTCTATATCTGATTGCATTTGATAAACATAGGCATGATCTCTCTTGTGGTAATTTTTTATGCTTTCTTTTGACCTTTTGTTTATTATTTGCCTTTTTGTTGGCGCCTATTTTTGACTTGCAGGATCAGAAAGTTATCACTTGTTGTAACTTATTTATGCTTTCTTTTGAAAATGGGGTAACTATGTACTTATACAATGTATGGACAGTTTGATCCTATACTGTGTATATGGACTGTTTAATACTACATTATCAAAATGCAACTTATATATAAGGTAATTAATTGTAACGACCTTATCCGACCCCATATTGGTGATGGTGTAATCGTTGACTGGGAAACAAATAATACAACAACTCTACCCCCTAAGGTAAACTCTATTTTGACCGACGTATGCACTTCCACTAACCCGGTAGATGATGTTATATACTGGGTCAGTATCCACAACTATGCAGCAGTCGCAACACATGACATCCGACAAAAGGGATATCGCCCACGTCACGTCCCTATCTACTAACAGCCTCATTGTTATTGACTTGTTAGCACCATTTATGAATAGTGAAAGTAGTGTAATTTTTTTCCTTTCTGGAAAATGAAGATCTCTAGAGATACATTCACTAAGTTGTCATATGGTGGAATCGAATGGAAATGAAACGTGTCTGCTACTGAACCCTTCATAATTTTCCTGCCCCTCCTAACTTTTATCATGTAACACCGTGACTCGGAATGATTCCATAGTGTTTCCGCTTGATTGGTTTAATTCCTCAAAAAATATAACAAAAATGGGTGGTGTTATGCAACGAGAATCGACGATAGCCAAGCTACAGGTCGCGATCGGAGGGGAACCCGTTGGGCCACGAAGGGCTCGGTCCCGACCCGGGCTAGCCCGACTCGTGATCGGTCCCCACCCCTGGTCTGTCCCAACCTCTACTCGACCCTGAGCCGGGCTCGGCCCACGGCCCAGCCTGCAAGTCTCCCATCTGCAATCAACGATTTCGCCCAGGCCTTGCAATTGTGAATTAGTGTTAGCTACGGAAGTTTCTGGAACTACTTCATGGCTATAAGTAGCAGTCCAACCTAGAGGTAAGGGCATCTGAAATTTACCACTTTCACATTATTCTCTTGCTACCTTAAGCATCGGAGCCCGTGTGATTAGAGTCACACCGGTTTAGTTCGATTTGGTTTTGCAGGTATTAGTCCCGAATAATCAAGTTTGGTGTATGCGAGGAGGAGAACCGGAGGATCGAAATCCACGCATCAACAATTGGCGCCGTCTGTGGGACGATTTAAAGCATCCAGTCGAGCAACATGACACGAGAAAGGAGTCCACAACGCTCTGATGATAACTGTTCTGCCAAGAGGAGGTTGAACTTGAACGACCCCCAGATTGGAGGATCCGAGGATGGGACCAGCCAGTCGAACCCAGAACGTCAGGAAGGGTTGCCCGAGGCACATGCAATAACTACCCTGAGCAGCTCCAAAAGTCGTTCGTGGTCTTGGAAGACAAGGTAGAGGGCATGCTGCAATGCATGACCCAAGTCCTTCGACAATTCGAGCAACAAGAGCTCGACGAGGTACCCCTTGTCAGAGACCCGAGGAATGGGAAGGGCTCAACACAAAGCGAGATTGAGGAATCAACAAACAGTGTAGGGAGCAAGTTGAAGATAGGTGGAAACACCAAGCGAAGAACCCGAATTTTCGACTCCCAGAAGATCAAAAAGCAACATAAATCCTCGATACCAAATGGGGGCAAGAACAACCAAGATAACCGAAACTCTGAGCCGATAGACCTCGACGAAGGCAAACCGATGGATCAGCTAGAATTACCGGAGAAGTGACAAAACGAAAAGGAGAAGGGATTCGACCTTGAAGAACTACTGGATCAAACCGACTCACCATTCATGGAGGAGATCATGAAAAAGAAGGTCCCTCTAAAATTCAAGCTACCCACGGTGAAATAGTTCGACGGGACGACCGACCCAGTGGACATCTAGATGCTTTATTAGGAATGGATGGATATCTACGGGGTGTTAGAGGCGGTCAGGTGCCAGGTGTTCTTAACAACATTAAATGGGTCAGCCAGAATATGGTTCCGACAATTAAAATGTGGGTCAATCTCGAGTTTCAAAAGCCTGGCTAGGGCATTCGTGACCCGTGGCTTATCTTTTAACTATTAAATAAAGAACGACAGAGAGTCTACACGACTATGCAGATCGGTCAATGAGGAAAAGCTGCAGGTGGAAGGCCTTACAGACGTCGTATCTCTGCTGGCCTTCATGTCCGGCGTCCAAGATGAGCATTTGTCATTTTCGTTCGGAAAGAAGACACCGAGTACCTTCTCGGAGGCACTGAGCCGAGCTCAGAGGTACATGAGTGCTGGTGAATTCTTTTACTCAAAAAGGGAGCCAGACGGAAAGCGGTTCAACCAAAAGAGAGAGAGGTTGGGAGATAAGCCACAGGGGTCGAGATGGGAGAAGAGAGATCAGAGTAGCAAAAAGATCCACCCCGAAAATTTGAAAAGTATACACCGACCACCGTTCCACTCGAGCAAGTACTAATGGAGATCAAAGACCAAAGGTTGCTTAAATGGCCAGAGAGGATGAAGGCATCGTCAACTAAACGAAGTAAAGGCCGATATTGCCTTTTCCGCCAGGATCACGGCCATGCAACTTAGGATTGTTTTGACCTCAAGGAAGAGGTGGAAAGGCTCATCCGAATGGAGTACCTCAAAGAGTATGTAGAGGATCCTAAAGCGATACAAAACGGCGAGAATGACAAATCACTTGCTCGAGAGATCCGAACTATAATGGGAGGCCAAATAGAGAGAGAATCCGGGAGAAAAAGAAAGGCAGATGTGCGAGAAGCTAGGGCTAACATCAGACAAAATGAGGTCTACCATGCGTATATTGCTGACCGGTCTGCGACGATCGAGTTTTCAGAGGGCGAGGGGACTCACTTCCTCCACTCTCATAACGATGCACTGGTTATCACTCTGAAGATAGCAAATGTGAAAGTACATCGAATTTTGGTGGATGGGAGCAGCTCAGCAGATATCATCTCCTGGACAGCCTACAAAGCCATGGATTTAGGAGAAAAGGTGCTTAAAAGCAGCCTAGCACCGTTTATAGGATTTGGAGGGGAACGGGTCATTCCCAAGGGGAGGATAGAGTTGCTTGTAACATTCGGAAGTGGGCCGAAAAGTGTCGCCAAGATGGTGGATTTTTTGGTCGTTGACTACACATCCTCCTACAAGCAATATTGGGAAGACCGACAATGCATATGCTCAAACCGATACCCTCCACATACCACCAGTCCATGAAGTTCCCAACACCAGGTGGAGTAGGAGAGATTAAGGGAGAGCAACGAGTGTCCTGGGAGTGCTACTATACCTCAATGAGGGGCAACGACAAGACTTCTACTAAGAGGGGCCGTTGATCTTTCCCTTTTTCCCTTCAAGTGTGGTTGTTTTTGTTTTTCTACTTTCAGCAAGATTTCTAATTATTGTTTCTTGTATTGTTGATATCCACTTGCTTGGTTCCCTATCAACTATGTCTTCTAAATCCAAAACAGGATGCCAAGCGACTTTGATAAAACACCTTGCCTCGTCTACAAGCATACTCTCAAAGGATATCAACAATACATTACCTTGAGAGTAGGGGGTAATAGGTACCGACTACTCGGCGACGGAAGCTTGGTAAAACCAACTCTACTCGGTGACAAAAGCTTGGTAAAACCAACTCGAGCCAAACAGGCCGAGCAGGGCTCGGGTCCGACCACCGCTCGGCGCCGTCCAGGTGCGATGGGACACAAAGCTAAATTAATCGACACATTTGGAAAGAACAATTAAATAATCTCAACACGGCCAAACCAGAAGCGGGAAGATTGACCTAGCACGACTAAAACATGAGATGGAGTAAAAAGCCAAAGACGACAGCGGGTATAAAACCATTGGCTATGACCAAAGGGTTAGAAACCTTTGGAAATGAAAGCAACAAAACTCCATCAGGGTTAGAGCCGTAAGCCAATAATTGTTGGTAAGAGGGTTAATTGATAATTCCAAAAAGAAATACAAGAAAAGATAGTGACAAAGCACATAAAAGTCAACCGGACGCTAAACACAGTAAAGCAACTCGCTACCCTCTCAAGCTACCCTATTACTCGTCATTGTCGTCATCCATGTCGTTAGGAGCGTCACGCTCGGCTCTAAAATGCTCCGAGAGGAAGAAAAAGTCAATGTTAGGGTGCTGGGTAGAAACCTGGCGAAGAGACCAGGAAACGCGGCACTCCATGGCAGAATTTTGCAGGTTGACGTACTCCTGAGTTTTCCTGAATTCCCCGGTTAAGAATTCAGAGTTAGAGAGCCGAGCGTTGGCCTCGTCAAGTATTCTCTGCAGGCTAGCCAGCTCGTCTCAAGATTTTCTCTTCTCTGTTTCCAACTCACGTTGGGTACTCTCCAGAAGGCGGTTGGCCTGGTTCAAGGAAGAAATGACCTGTTCCAGCTCCTCACGAGGGGAATAGTGGCAACAGAGGTGGTTAATTTCATCAGAAACCTGACCCGAGAATACCACCAGACGATGTAAAACCTGCCAAGGACAGAATTCGACTTTAGGAGAAGATGCTATGACAAATACTTGAAGCTACAAAGCACTCACCTGGTGGAGATCGCTAAGGCACGTACTAATGCTGTGCTGAGGATTTGACAAGCCAAAATCTGACCCACTCGATGAGTCGCCGAGACCCTGCCAAAGACTAAATTCTCTTTCCACATAAGTTGCCCCGTCAGCATCAACATTATACGGGCAAGAGAAAGGGAAGATTGAGGCTTGGGAGGAGCTCCTTGGATGACCTCGAGGGGAGGACGGGATATATGCCCCATAAAGTCGGGCGGAATGCCTCGGAGCTGTCGGAGGCATGGAAGAAATATCAGTTAATTAATATACCTTATTTGAGATGGTGATGATGCAAATACACTATGTGCTTTTAACTCAACTCAAGTTGAAGAAACTTATTCAATGGTAATTGATAACCACTTTTGGCCCAAAATTGTGGGGTTACTTTTTCTAACAAACATTGGTTACATTTCTTTATGTTTTGTACTAATAAAAACCTATGACCAAGGTTTTAAATATCAATGAAAATGTCGATGTCTCGATTTCATAGAAATATCAATGGAAATATCGATAAAATGTCAATGTAGATGGTGATGGATATTTTTGTAAAAGTTAGAAAAATTAAAAAATCGTAAAAAATATTTAAATTAACAAATAAACATTTTCTCATTTCTAAATTAGTTAAAAATAATTAATATTAATATTATATATATATTAGTGACATTTTGTTGATATTTTTCATATTTTGTCGATTTTCTTGTCGTATGATGGAAATGTCGATTCACTCCTCATGTCGATGTCGAACCCATGAAAACATGAATATGTCGATGGAAATGTGGACGTATCGATGAATATTTAGAATCATACCTATGACTTTGTTTCTCAGGAAATCTGTGCAGCGAAAGATCCAAAATTTGAGAGTTTCTATGTCAAAAATATTCTTTTAAATATTATTTTTCTGAGGGGTTACCTGTGGAAACACTTTTTAACGAAGCTTTAGCTTTAGCTGGTCATAACCAAGAAACCACCGATTTTGCTTGGTGGGTCGGAAATGCCCGAGTTATCAATTTATCCAGTAAACTATTGGGGGCTTATGTAGCCCATGTACTTATATACCTACTATGTAATACATCAAGGTATATTAGTTAACTAACATACTTTAAACGAAGTATATAAATCATTAATATACTAGTGTTGGAAGCCGGTACGGATCCAGTTGTCAAGCACGGCGGAAGCATGCACTAAAAAACTGATTAAGCATATCCAATTACACAATTTAATTAAAAAAATCATTTTCAAAAAACATAGTTGGGATCGAATCCCTTACCTTTTTTAATGAAAAAGGGCAAAATGAATGGAACAGACGACATTGATCATCCCATCTATCCTCGATTTACTATTTTTTTGGAGAGAAAGGCTACTGAAAGAGGTAGAGTTTCTGACAAAATTTTCTCGTAAGAGTTACCTTAGGGTTTTGCCTACAAGTCTATTTATATAGATTTCTATCCAAATCTCATGATCTAAAAACGGTCTTAGATAATTAAAAACAAATTTTTTAGTTATTTTTCTTAGCTCTCATTACATAATAATAAATCAATTTAATATTAAATGCCTCATTTAACATTTTAATTCTAAATTAAATAACCAACATTATTAAATTTTCTAACTTATTATTAGTTGCAGAGATCAACGAGCTAGTAAGGGACTTAATGGACCTACAGTTTTGAGCTTCAATGATGAACAATTGACTAATTAACTAATTTTACCATTAACCCAAGCTGACTCCACTATAGATCAATAGTTACACTCTCATGCATTGTGGTTGAGTTATGTCCATGAATATAATTATAACTGCTTATCTGATCCTTTAAAACGTGATGCATGGTCATAGGTGAGTGAAATTACCGTTTTACCCCTGGTCCATCTCTTGCAACTTAAGTCCGACTGATTCTCTAATGGATGGTCTTCCATGATCTTATCATATGTTAATTTTTCTTGGGATATCAAGAAGGTGGGTACCCTATTATCCAAGCCTCGAACCAACATTTTAAAGGAATCACTTATATAAACAGTCAATAAGGAGAAGTTTGCAGTTTGCACTTTTCACTATTGAGAGATTGTGAATTGAATCTTATGTAGGAAGGTTCCCAGTTTCCCACTTGAGTGTGTTCCCAACAGAAGGCTTATTGGGTGAATATTCATGTCACCCTAACCCATGTGAATTAAATAACACACCCACATAAGCAGGAATTCATAATACACTTAGGATTAAGATCAAATGATATATGATCATTCTAGAGATGTGTCTGCATTTTCTTTAACGGTCTTATTAGAAAGTGTCAAACACATCGTGGTCTAGTCCTTTGCAATCCCAATGATACTTCCACTTACATGTCACTACATGAACGATATGGATAGGACCATTTGTAATAGTTACAAAGTTGACCTATCAACAATGTCTCTAGGATAAGGTCCCCAACCTTATTGAAGACTATAACCTACTATTCTTAAACTTGATCCTATTGTATGTCATTTACATACCAAGTTTAAGAACACATTCGTAGCTTTAGAGCAATTAACCATTGAATGTTGATTTTCTTAACAAAATGTACATCTAATTATTGAGTCTATTTTATTCGTATCTAAACAGTTTACCTAATATCACGAGCTTAGGGCATACATCCCAACAACTTATTATACCCAAGATAAAGTACATCAAAGTACATCAAATTGGTAATTATGCCATGATTTCATGGTTTTCAGAATCCATATTAAAAGCTTTTTATGATATCCGTTCTATCAATTGATTCACCGTACTTGAAATATATCTTCCCAATGTGAAAATTATTTTCTTTTTCCTATAAATCTAATCGAATTTGGGATAATCATCACAATTTAGACAAGTGATTCGATAAAATTCTTTTAAACAAAAACGTTGCTATATTTTCTTAAATGTTAAAGGTCAGAGTATCATTTGAGCATTTATTAGATAACCTATAATTAAATTAAATGTGTACCAATACTTTTGAAGGACATCTCTTAATTCTAAATGTTAAAAATATTAGTTGAAAGTTCGATACTGATAGGAAGAAAGATTTTTTTTATGAAGTACTCTTTATATCGTGAGTCATGTCAATTTGCTAAGTTTCATCGTCTCAGTTCATATCCTAGAGTCAACACACGAGATACTGCCTTTTTGAATTAGTCCATTCTGATGTTTGGGGTTTTTGTCCTATTGAGTCCAAAAGTGGATTTCGGTATTTTGTTACTTTTGTTGATGATTTTTCTCGTGTAACTTGGTTATATTTAATGAAACATCGTTTTGAGTTACTTTCTCACTTTCGTAACTTCCATGCTGAAATTCGAATTCAATTTGGTGGCTCTCTTAAAATTATATGGAGTGATAATGCTAAAGAATATTTTTCTGGTGCTCTTAGCTCCTATTTAGGTGAACATGGTATTCTTCATCAATCTTGGTGTGTTGATACTCCGTCTCAAAATAGAGTTGCATAAAGTAAAAATGGCATCTTCTCGAAACAACAAGGACCTTAATGTTTCAAATGCATGTTCCAAAATACTTTTGGGCTGATACTTTTTCAACGGCTTACTTCTTGATAAATCGCACGCCTTCATCAGTTCTTAAAGGTGAGATACCTTATCGTACTCTATGCCATACGCAACCTTTATTTCCTATTAAACGTAAATAAATAAAACCTAAAATATTTTGTTGCACTTCATTCGTTCAAGATGTTCGCCCTAAGCTCACCAAATAAGACCCCAAGTAATTGAAATGCATTTTCCTTGGTTATTATCGTGTTCAAAAAGGGTATCGATGTTATTGTCCTAATCTCAATAGGTATCTTGTCTCTCCTGACATTATGTTTTTTGAAGATACTCTTTTTTCATCATCCTTGAGTACCAGTCAAGGGGAGTATTTACAGGAAGATGATGACCTTCTTGTCTATTCCATTGTCTCTACTTCTACAGACATGCTCCCTAGCGATACATCTCCCTTTGTGTCTGATCCTTCTCTCCCACCTATTACTCAAGTTTATTCTCAACGGCATCCTCCTTCGATCACATGCTCTATACCAGTAGCTTCGTCTTCTGTGGATCCAGGAACAAATGATGATCTTTTTATTGCTCTTCGGAAAGGTAAGCGTAAGTGTATTTATCATGTTTTTTATTTTGTTTCATATAACCATTCGTCATCACCTACTTGTTCGTTTATTGGATCTCTTGAGTCTGTATCTATTCCGAAAACTATTTAAGAAGATTTGTCTTATCCTGGTTGGGGAGCTGCTATGTTGGAGGAGATGCTGCCTTAGATGAAATGGTACTTGAGATTTAGTGTCTCTTCTCGCAGGAAAGAAACCTATCGGTTGTAAATGGGTGTTTGCTGTTAAAGTTCATCCTGATGGATCAATTGCCCGTTTGAAAGCTCGTCTAGTTGCTAAAGGATATGCACAGATTCATGGAATTGATTATTCTGATACTTTTTCTCCAGTTGCTAAATAGGCTTCTGTCAGGTTATTCATTTCCTTGGCATCTATTCACCATTGGCTCTTACATCAGCTTGATATTAAAAATTCATTCCTCCATGGTGATCTTCAAGAAGTGTATATAGAGCAACCACCAGGTTTTGTTGCTCAGGGGGAGAATGGAAAGGTATGTCGCCTTCGTAAATCCTTCCATTGGTTGAAACAAAGTCCTCGAGCATGGTTTGAAAAATTCAATCAGGTGATTGAGGACTTTGGAATGAAGAAGAGTAAGTTAGATCATTATGTTTTTTATAAACAATATTAGTCTGGTGTTATCTTACTAATTGTATATGTTGATGATATTGTGATTACTGGTAATGATACATCAAGCATCCTATCACTCAAGTCTTTTCTTCATAGTCAATTTCATACTAAAGATTTGGGAATATCGAAATACTTCTTAGGAATTGAGGTAATAAGGAGCAAGAAAGGGATCCTTTTGTCACAAAGAAAATATGTACTTGACTTGTTAACTAAAATAGGAAAGTTAGCTGCTAAGCCACGTAGTACTCCAATGATGCCTAATTTACAACTTACAAAGGAAAGCGGAGTTGTTGAAAGATACTGAGAAGTATAGGAGGTTAGTAGGGAAGTTGAATTACCTTACTGTTACTAGGCCTGACGTAGCTTATCGAGTTAGTATTATGAGTCAATTTATGAGTTCTCCTACGACTGACCGTTGAGTCGCATTGGAACATATTCTATGTTATTTGAAAGGTGCTCCTGGACGTGGTTTGTTATATAAAGATCATGGTCATCTTAATATTGAATGCTTTTCAAATGCCGATTGTGCAGATTCTAAGGAAGATAGAAGATCAACTTAGGGATATTGTGTATTTGTTGGAGGCAATTTAGTTTCTTGGAAAAGTAAGAAACAAAATATGGTGTTGCATTTGACTACTGAATCATAAGGTAGGGCTATAACACAGTCGGTGTGTGAATTAGTATGGATATATCAGCTTCTGACTGAATTGGGATTTGGCATCACCACTCCAATGAAACTTTAGTATGATAATCAAGCAGCTCTCCATATTGCATCTAATCCAGTATTTCATGAACGAACCAAACACATTGAAGTTGATTGTCATTATGTACGTGAGAAAATATAGAAAGGATTGGTGGCTACAGGATATGTCAAGACTGGAGAACAGTTAGGAGATATCTTCACTAAAGCATTGAATGGAGCACGGATAGATTATCTCTCTAACAAGTTGGGCATGATTAACACATATGCACCAACTTGAAGGGGAGTGTTAGAGTAGATATATTAGTATATTTTATATTATTGTAAAATATGTATTAATTTGTCATTTACCTTCATTTTCTAGGATTAGGTCAACCTTGTATATTTGTCTATATGTATAAACTTCAGTAATGAGAATAATCTTAATATGATTCTCTTAAACCCTAGCATTCACATTTCTCATCAGGTACTAAGTCATACATCGTAAAAGTATGTGGGTCTATCTCACAACCATGAGTTTTAAAGTCAAGGGCTCTTTATTCTTCAAGTCTACTTAACTTGGTGTAACTCAATGCTAGAACAATATTAATCCATCATTCCCTCATTCATCAACTATATATCGAATGCATATAACAATTTTTTAGGGACACTTGAAAAATAGCAAAAAACTAATAGTTATTTCCAAAATTAGCAACCACATTTCATTTTTGCAAATATAACAAAATTCAGAGGTCTAGCCCATACGTAATATAGAAAAAGTCAAATTTACCCATAAATAACACTCGACCCTACAATTTAATTGATCTACTTTGTATAAGGTAAATCAATTACAAATAATGTATCTAGTATGTACATCAAGGTAAATTAGTTATAACTATATACCTTATATGAATGTTGATATACCTGATTTAATATACTGAAAATTTAGAAGGGTAAAATTCGAATAATTAAAAAATCAAAAATCAGATTTCATATATTTTGCGTAAAACCCAAATATTTACAAATATGACATATGTGTATTGATATCCCATAAATATATTATCGAACCTCTGATATGTCATTGATATACCTGATATGAATGTTGATATACCAATAATATACTTTATGTTATATTTTATTCAACAAGAAAATTCCATTTGGAAATTTTTGGTTGAAAGTGAAGTTTTACTCAAAATTAGAAATTTACTATGAAATTGAGGACGAAGAATTTTTAATACGGAAATAGATGAATCACCAAAATGACAATGTTCTTCAAAAAAGTTGGCACTCGAGTGTAAATAGTGGCTGTAGGTATTTGTGTATCAAACGAGTAGAGGCCATTGGATTCACGCCATTTACCAATAGTTTTCTTTGTTGTAAGATCTTAGAATAAGCAATAACCAGAAAATAATAAGACACAACAATTAAGATCACGAGTAAGTTTACTGATAGAGATCAAATTAAAGGAGAATTGTGGAAAATTTAAAACAGAGGTTAACGAAAGAGTTTTGGAAAGATGAATTGTGGCAGAGCTAAGAATAAGAGAAGTGGTGTCATCTGCTATGGTAACATCAGGCAAAGATGTGAATATGGTGAAAAGGTAGCAAATAAATTGCAGTTACCTGACATATGATTTGTAGCACTAGAGTCAATGATCAATTTTAACGCGGAGGAAAGAAGACATTTACTAGTATTACCTGACTCGGCAACAACAATATATGTTTTAGAGGATGATGTCGTCAATGATTCTTGATACTATTGGAATTTAGCAAACTCTTCCGCCGAAATCGTCACCATTGATTTTTTCTCAGCCATAACAGACAACCAAACTATTTTAACCAAACAAACAAAAAACAGACCAAACGAACCGAAGTGAACCTAAAAACCAGCACAAGCAAACGAACCGAACTGCTCGAACCAAACCAAACCAAACCAAGTGAACCGAACCTGCTAAACCAAACCAAACAAAATTTAGGGAAGAAGAAACCCTAACAACTAAGAAAAAACCCACGACAAACAGAGGGGCAGACCCCCGATAATGGACGTGTTGGTACTTTCTCTACCTTTAAAAAGATTAGAGACTCATGCAAGTGCACATGGTCACAACTAATACTTGGGAGTAATCCAAGGTCGAATCCTCAGGGACTTGTTGCTTTCAAAACAGTTTTGAAGAAGTGAGTGGTTCAAATATGCAATTGTAGTTTATGAAGAAAATAGTGATGAAATACTGTTGTTTGGGGTTTTAAATATCAACCATTTAATAAAACTTAACATCTTTGCTACCTACCTTAGTTTCAATGTAAAATATGGAAAATACACATTGTTGCAAAAATGCATCAGATGCAATTTTTTAGCTTTTTTTGGGAATTTGAGTTCTACTCTTCACTACCGCTTTTGGTTGCTACAGAGCCTAGGGTAACCTACAATCATATTTCTATGTGTGATTACAATCCTAGAGAATATTTATCAACTCATTTGCATCATGGGTCAGAGGGACTATTTCTAGGACTATGTTTTATGCGCTTATTTCTAAGTCACATCCCATATTGGTTTCCTATTATTTTACCTAATCCACCCTTCTCAGTGTTGGGCTTTAGTGCATAAATCAAAATCCCACTGGAAAAAAGATGTAAAGAGAAGTTTTTAGAAACAAACCAAAAAAAGTGTCAGGTGCAATCTGGACAAAATTCAGAGCGTTTTGAAAATCAAATCATTTTGACTAAGACATTCCACAAAAAGGTTGATAAATAATTTAGTGCATAATTAAAGGAAAAAAAACCCACGAAAACATAAAGGAAGTAATTTTCATTGAATTAAAATGAATAAATAAACCGTACAAGGAGTTCTAGCTTGACCCTCTTCTCTTTCGAGCATGAGTGGAGTGAAAACTCGCTAAGGAACTTAAGAAGAACATAAGAAATGAAGAACAAAAGGTAGAACTTGAAGTAAAAGCAACACGATAAGCAAAAGTATGAAAATATAAGGAAATAACAACTAAAACATAAATCTAAAACATAAGAACGAGTTCTACAACTAAGAAGAAATGAAATGAAGCTGAAAACAAGCTTGGAAGGGACGATTTACTGCTGAGGGAGAGGCTTCCTTTTATAAGCCTTTAAGTCGGTTGAACTCCCCATCATTTTAGGTGGAAATGGGTTGAGACTCACCTAACAATTCTTTATTGACTTGGATTCACGGTTGTAGCTTGATTCAAACATGTTGGAAATGTCTCTCTTGTACTTCATTAAGTGAAATGCATGTTTTCGCCAAGTTTGACTTCAAAATTGCGCTAGGCGCAATTTCCCTGCAAAATGGATTATGTGAATTTCTTTGAACTTTGACCATGTTTTTCTCATTTTTTTCCAATTACCATATATTGCAATTTATCCATAAATGTTCTATGTATGTTCTACTTTAGGATTATGTGATTTTTTTTGGCAAATAATGATGGGAAATGGTTCAAAATTGTGGTCAAACAGGCCTACCGACACATATTTCTGCAGTAAAAAGTCAACCCTAACACACGTTCAAACTTAGCCATTTGCTTGTCCTCAAGCAAAAACAACAACAAATCCAAAACAATCAATATGCTAGAAAGATGAATGAGCAACAATCCAAAGATTCTAAGTAAATGAATCATATTCGTCTCAAGAAGGACTCCACAAGTTAAACATCATAACTTTACTTACAAGCCAATATACCATAAACCGTCCTTTGTTGTGAATAAAAATGATTCTAAATCCTCTTCTTTCTAAACACAAAACTTTTTTACAAAACTGAGGAATATGCACACTTTCATTTTGATTCAAAAGTTTTACATCAAGAAGACATGTAGACCATCTACTAGCCCCTGAGGTTTTCCACACACTAACATCGGTTTCCAACCATAACCACTCATAGAAAGTCTTTAAGTAGCAACCCGGCATAAAATCATGTTGACAATGGTTTCACGAAGTCACCTTAATATGTAGGCTACTACCCTCCAAGATGCTAATGCCACCAATTTATAGATAAATGAATGTCTACAGTGGGGACTCGCGAAAAAGTAAGTACGTTTTCTTGCTGCTCATGTTTGTTACCACTCTTGTCTTTCTCCCACTTTTATTTGTCTTTCTTTCCCCGACTCTTATATTCTCTCAATACTCGTTTTTTTACTTCTTTTTTCATATTCTTTTTTCCAAAAATTTTCTTGCATATGACTCTTTTTTTCATAAGACTCCTTTTTATTGCTTGCATGTTCTTTCTCACTCTTTTTCGAAATGTGAAAAGCATTTTCTTTCTAAAATAAAAAGACAAAAACGGTTCCCCCCCCCCCCCCCCAAACTTAAGGGAAACCGTGTCCTCACTCGGGAAATAAATTTTGAGAGGCAAAATTTTGGCACAAAAAGGACAAAGACTTCCAAAGCAATGAAAAAGTTGAGGTTTCAAAACAAAAAGAAGCAGAACACAGTTTTATAATTAAAAAAAAAGTGGAAAATGACTTATGGCTTGATAAAACTAGGAAATCTAACCTACTAAAGCCCTTAAGTATCGTTATTGACATGATACAAAAACAAAGAACAAAGGAAAGCTTTTCATTAAAAAGATGAGCATGCTGAGAGTTTAGAAAAGATTATTGAAAAACCTAAGGACAAACTTGTAGCTAGAACAAGGAAGCATGCAAAGTTTAAACTTAGATCATATGTAGCAACACAACTCATTACTCATTCCTAACAGCACAACATCCCAACAAAAACTATCCTAAAACCAAAAATAAACTAAACAACCTAACAAGCAAACTAAAAACACAAAAACAATCTAAAAAAACTAATGTACAAGATCAATATCTAAAACATCCAATATCAAAGCAAAAAGAGAGAGATACTCCCCTAGTCATCATGACCATCATCCGAGCAATCATCACCGGTAGGTCGGGAAGAAGATGGTAAATCGGCATAAGCTCATCGGGGAAAGAAGATATTCCATCATTGTATAACTTCTTTAGAAACTCCATGTTGAGTAGACAAGAGAAGCTCGTATTTCTACCTTAGCTCGTCATATTGCTCCCTAGTCACCACTTCTTGGGTCTCAGAATCTGTGGTGGTAATGGGAGAGTCTTCCTTTCGCACGATCGAATATCCAACTCTCTTTAGGGATGTGAACGATTTCTTGGGCGTTACTACATCTGCACCATCAGCCTCCACTCTTGCCTGCAAGCATAACTCTGTTATTAATCTTGGAAAAACAAATAGACCTACCATTTTCTTCAAGCAGCTCCGAATTTCATTTCTTCTTAGTTCGCCAAAATTGAACTTAATGCCCTTCATCAGGATGTACACCATCATTACCCTATTGTGCTTAATGGAGGAATCGTGAAAAATGGGGATCAACCTATTCTTCACCACATACGTCCAAACTGTTGCTTGTTCATTTATGTCAAGAGGCTTTAGGGAAAGCTTTCCTGTTGTTGAGACGATCCATGTCTTGTGTGGTCTACAAATAAGTTGACGTGCCTCCTCCATTTGTTCATCTGATGGATGCACCAAAACTTCATTAAATACGGCATTAAATACATCCAAAAAACCATAGTGAGTGTTAATAATGGAAGGCACGTCTCCTTGGTTTGGATTGATGGCAGCATAAAATTATTACACCAAGGCCTCTAATACATGTATAGGTAGCGCAAACAATGTCTTCCCACCATTCTCTACAAGCTGTCGTTTGACAAACTCAGGCACGGGTTCTTGTGGTTCATCAAAGCCTTTCTCAACTAAGATCTCATTTGTTGTGAAGTCAGGCTTTTTCACTTCCAATCTCACCCTTTTCGTCTTGGATGGTGTTTGATCAATAGAAGTTGGCTTCTCTTCGTTGGCCTCCTCAAATGGCTCTTCTGCCTCTCATAGCACTCTAGCCCTCTTGGAGTTTTTAGACGGACCAGCCTCGACCCCTTTTTGGGCAGTCAAATGTGTTACAGGGGCTCGGGTTCTTGGCTTTGAATTGTGCTAGGCACAATTTGCGCCGGAACTTTCTTCTTTCTCATTTTCTTCACCAGTTTGATTAAGCACACTTCTTCCTCTGAGGTCTTTTTCGAAGAACAGGAAGAAGATTCCACCGTGCCCTCATTTGGGACATCCATAGGACCCAATGCTCCTTCTTGTACTTGAACAGGAGTCTCCTTGTCATCTTGCTGCGACTCATGCACCAGAGTATGTATTCGCAGTTCATATTGGGAGATATTGTCGTTTTCTTCTTCTTCCTCACACTCATCTCCATGCACTTCTTGGGGTAATTCTCCAAGATCCTCATTTTCTCCCTCAAAGTTCGGTCTTTCTTGAGCTTCCCCACTGTTTCTATCGTCTTCAATGGATCTTCTCCCGTTGCTTCATTCAACGCCCCTAAAATTTCGGTAATTTTTTACGTTGTCCTTTCCTGTTCTAAATCATCAAAAACTAAAGGTTTTTTTAGTCAAATTAAGAACTGGAAAAGTGGGAGACGAAATACCTTGTAGAGTGGCCGGTGGAGTATCCTCTAAAATTTCGCCAGACGCAATTTCGCAATGGATTTCGACTGTGGCCAAATCCGAGTGATCCAATGGCTCTGTGTCGTGCTCAGAATCACCACTAACTTGTTGTTGACCTTCAATATCCATAGAAACAGTAGCAGAAAGAGGGGGAGGGATAGACAACTCTAACGATTCGGAAACGGGGTTATTTTGAGGGGAATTCAACCTATGGCATTTATTCATACCATGTAATTCAATTTGAATTTCTTCACTCATCCTCCTTGAATTTTCCATAAATCTTTGCCATTTTTCGTTTAACTCCACTATCCTAGCACATATTTGCTCATTCTCTTTATCCCTAATTTCTTTTTTGGTGGAGTCGATGGTGGAAGCATTACCTTCTTCTTCCCCTTCTCTTTGTTACACGATTTTGAGGAGGAGAAGCCTTCCATGGTTCTTGAGTTCTTGTTTCAAGATCAACACAAAACCTCCTCAATATAACCCTAAGGTTGCTGAAAAAGAGAGAGGTATGAGGGATTTTGGGATATTAATATTCATGGGGTTCCATCTCAAATCCAATTGGCAATGAGAGGAGTAGCCTATGTCTACTATAAACACTTGTTAGGTCCTTTTTCTTATCAATGTGGGATCCTTAACATGCCCCCTCAAGATCGTGGCTCTTTTTGGCTCATCAATCTTGGTCGGATCTCATTTTTGGACTGGATGTTCGTTTGAGCGTTTTAGGCTCTGATACCATATTAATATTCATGAGGTTCCATCTCAAAATGAATGGGCAATGAGAGGAGTACCCATGTCTATTATAGACACTTGTTAGGTCCATTTTCTTATCAATGTGGGATACTTAACAGGGGATTCTTGAAGATTTGATGAAAGAAAATTTGCAAACCAGATTTTGGGGAGAAAAACGTAAATGAGGGAGAGGAATATTTAGGACTTTTATTTTATGTTTTAAAACATAATTTAGGGTTTAATAATGGGGCCTCCTAAGTTTTAAAATAGCCCAAAGCTCATTTAAACATAACCGAAATAAATCCCACGAAAACCATGCTCCACAATTCGAAAATCGAAAAAAAAAAATCTTAAATTACGCCTGGCGCATTTTTTTGGAGGGTTTGATCTTAATCTTGCAAAATTCAGATGCAACAACAAAAAGTGGATTTGAAATCTACACAAAAAAGCCTTAAAGAAAATGTAAAAATTTAGTGTAAAAAGAAGACAAAAAATATTTTACATAAAACGCCCTCAACACCGACAAAGGAACAATTCTCACTGCTTTTTTTATGGATCTTTCAATAGTACAGAGGTTTTTCCTATGTGTCAATATGCTCACCAAAGTATGTTTTTACTCGATGAACATTTACCTTAAAAATATTACCTTTCAAATCACTTAAATCCACAGCTCCATGTGGATAAACACGTTCAACTACAAACGGGGTTGACCATCGACTTAAGTTTATCTGGAAACAACCTTAATCTAGAATTGAACAACAAAACTGAGTCTCCAAGTTCCAAATTCTTATCCCTTATTCTCTTATCGTGCCACTTTTTAGTTCGTTCTTTATACATCTTAGCATTTTGATAAGAAAACTGACGAAACTCATCCAACTCATGTAACTATAGCAACCTTGCCTCACCTGCAGCAGAACAGTCAAAATTTAGTTTTCGTGTAGCCCAAAATGCTCTATGTTCTAATTCTAGTGGAAGATGACATGCTTTACCAAAAACAATATTTTACTCAATTCATCAGGAATTATATTGCTAACCAAAAGTATTTTAATGCAAAATGATCCGTGAAAACTATCACCTTAGTCTCAATCAAATATGAATGAAATTTATCAAATGCGAAAACAACAGCTAAAAGCTCTTTCTCGGTCACAGTGTAGTTTAACTAACTACTGTTCAAAGTCTTACTTGCATAATAAATAGGATGAAGAACTTTACCTTTTCGCTGACCTAACATCGCACCCACCGCAAAATCACTTGCATCCCACATTAGTTCAAATGGCAAGTTTCAATCAGGTTCAACTATGATAGGAGCTGAACTAAGTGCATTTTTAAGTGTCTCAAAAGCTTTCAAACAATTTTCATCAAAATCAAAGGGTCGATCCACTTCTAACAATTGACACAAAGGTTTAGAAGTTTGAGCAAAGTCTTTTATAAAACGGTGGTAGAAACTCGCGTGTCCTAAGAAACTTCTAACATCTTTTACACTAGTAAGTGGGGGTAATTTGACAATCAAGTCTATCTTAGTCCTATTGACCTCAATTCATTTTCCTGAAATTTTGTGACCTAAGACTATACCTTCACATACCATAAAATGACACTTCTCCCAATGAAGCACAATGTTAGTCTCTTCACACCTTTTTAAAACATTATCTAAATTTTCCAAACAAACTTTAAACGACTCACCAAACATAGAAAAATCATGCATAAACATTTCTACTGTGCTCTCTACCATGTCAGAAAAATAGTGGTCATGCATCTTTGAAAGACCGAACGGCATCCTCTGGAATGTAAATGTCCCATAGAGACACGTGAAAGTGGTCTTTTCTTGGTCCTTCTGAGCTATTGTAATCTGGTTGTAACTAGAATACCCTTCTAGAAAGCAACAGCACTCCTTCCCTACAAGACGATCAAGTATTTGGTCAATAAAGGGAAGTGGAAAATGACCTTTTCTAGTTACCTTGCATAGGCGATGGTAGTCCATACACACTCTCCAACCAGTCACCGTTCTTGTCGGGATCAACTCGTGGTCCTCGTTGGTTATCATCGTCATACTACCCTTCTTGGGAACGCATTGAACCGGGCTAACCTAGTTGCTATCTGAAATGGGGTAGATCACCTCAGCGTCTAACCATTTTATTATCTCTTTTTTTACCACCTCTTTCATTTTGGGGTTGAGTCTCATTTGGTTTTCAATAGAATTTGTGGCTTCTTCTTCCAAGATGATTTTGTGCATGCAAAAAGTAGGGTTGATTCTTCTTATCCGCAATGGTCCATCGAATAGCTCTCTTATACTTAGATAAAACCTGTAAAAGCAAAGATTCATGTTCATTAGTCAAATACAAAGAAATAATAACCGACAAAGTATTGTTGAAACCCAAATATGCAAATTTTAAATGAGAGGGTAGGGGTTTCTTCTTCAATTTTGAAGGTTCAACGATGGAAGGTTGCAAGGCTTTCAAATCAGCTACTGTTGGTGGCAGAAACTCAAAATGCTCAAATTGTGTAAAAATTGCACCAGGCGCAATTTTCCATTATTTTTCTACGACCTCCAAATCTTCTTTTAAGTCTTCCACAATCATTTGTTAGAGTTCCTCCATAGTTTCCTCTATTGCAGAGCACTGGGACTTCATTTGGGAGCCGCATCGCATCAAGGACGTTGAAGGTGACTTGCTCATCATTGACCTTCATAGTGATTTCTCCTTTCCTAACATCGAATACAGTGTCTCCAGTTGCTAAAAACGGCCTCCTAAGAATGATCAGCACCTCAAGATCTGCTTCACAATTCAAAATTATGAAATCGGCGGGAAAAATAAACTTATACCCCTTAACAAGCATATCTTCTATTTTCCCTTTCGGTTTCTTTATGGACCTATCAGCTAGTTGCAAAGTCACAGTAGTGGGGCGAGCTTCTCCTATATTTAACTATTTAAAGACAGAAAGAGGCATAAGATTAATGTTTGCCCCTGAGTAACACAATGAATTCTTACCACCAATTGAGCAAAGGATAGTAAAACTACCTGGGTCCTTACACTTAATAGGAAATGGATTCTCAAAAGCATCACTACTGCATTTTGTAAGGACTACCGTCTCATGCTCACCTAATTTCTTACGCATAGAAATGATATCTTTTAAAAACCTGGTGTAATTAGGCATTTGCTCTAAAGCATCTATGAGCGGTATATTAATATGCAACTGTTTTAGTATTTCAAAGAACTTCTTAAAATTACTATCCTGATTTTTCTTAACTAATCTTTAGGCGAAAGGTGGAGGAATCTTAACACTACCTACTTGCGGAGTAGTGCAAGGCACTACTTGTTTATTTTTGTCTGCCTTCTTACCTTTCTCCTCCAAACCTATGGGTTCTGTTTGCTCTTCTAAATGTGGAGTAGAGATGGATGCAAGAACAGATATAGCCACATCGGTTCCTTCATCTGGAAGTGAAGGTCCGTCGTAACTCAATCTGCTTCTCGTGATGACTGCCTTACATTGTTCCTTACCTTCACGATCTCGATTTGGATTCTCTGTGTGTCCCATAAATGTATCTTGTGGTATAGATTTCAGTTCATTCGCTATCTGCCCCCACTTGCATCTCTAAGCTTCTCATCGCAGCATCAATCATTGTCATGTATTCTTTCATTATGGCCTTTAAACTCCCATTGTTACCACATTGCTGAGTATTGTTTTGAGCTCTTTGTTGATTGTATTGTTGTGGCGGCAGCGCAGGTTTAGTGGGGAAACCAGGAGGTTGTAGTTTTGCTTGAATTGTTGAGCAGGAGCTTGCGCACTATAACTAGCTCCTCCTTGGTTACTCCAAGACAAGTTTGGATGGTGCCTCCAACCAAAGTTGTAGGTGTTTGAATATGGATTGAAATTTCGTTGTGCACCTTGACCTACATAATAATCAGACGTTGGATTAGTTGGATAATTTTCATACAAGTGGTTATCACCACAATAAACACAAGATATATCAGAAATTTATAAAACAGGAGATGGTTCAAGAATCGCTGTTAAAGTAGCGGGTTTGTTGGCCTTCTCCATTGTTAGTTGTTTCAACATCTGGTTCATAACTACTATCTGAGCTTGCATTGAAGCTGCTGCATTGACTCAAACATTTCGGCTGGTGCTTGCTTCTTTGGTAATGACCTTCCTACTTTTCCTTGGTCATTAATGTCTGTCATCTTGATCAAAATATCAACGATCTCAATAACCGACTTCTCTAACAATGAGTCATTGGCTACGATGTTCAACATCATTCTTGATGAACAATCCAATCCATTATAGAACTGTTCTATCTACACACATGCTTGCAATCCATGGCTCGAGCATCTTCTAAGTAACTCTTTTGAAACGCTCCCAAGTTTCTTGAACTACTTTGTTCTCCTTTTGTCCAAAAGACACAATGTCTTCTCGAAGATCTGCGTTCCTAGTCAAAGTATGGTGCTTTGTCAAAAATTTATCCGTCAGTTCCGCCCATGTAGTGATAGAATTTGGTTCTAACGCGTTTAGCCAAGTCCTTTCATTGTCCCTGAGAGAAAAAGGAAACAATTTTAGTCTTAGTGCATCTTTAGAGACACCAGGAAGTTGAAATGCATTAGCTATTTCAATAAAAGATTCGAGATGGAAATAGGGATCTTCGTTAGTCAATCCTTCAAACTGGCCCATCGTCTGCAACATCTGTAACATGACTGGCTTGAGCTTGAACTGTACGGCTTGGGGTAAAGAATTACTTATCCTTGAATTTAAGTCATTGAACGCATGAGCGACATATTTCTGCATGGCTACATCTCAGTTATCTGCTAGAAGGATCTAATTAGGCAGTTCTCTTGCTTGGTTTGCTACTCCATCACCTGCCATGTCTTCGTTCACAGGTGGATCTTGTGGAGGTGGAGGATCTCGTGGATTTCGATTCATCTTGATGGTCTCTTCTTCAACTTCTATTACTTCAACTTCTTTCTCTTTCTGCTTTTCTCTTTCTTTTCTTAACCTTTCTCTTTTTAAGGATTCTTTCAATCTCTAGATCAAAGTTCAACCAACACAGACCATATGTTCAAACACAACTCCCTTAAATGTTAGATATAACAATTAAGTCAAATGAAAGAGGTATGCAACAATCACACACGAAAAAATTCACTTAAAATGAATATGATTTTTTGAAAATTAAGTCCCCGGCAACGGCGCCAAAAACTTGTTGGGACTTTCTCTACCTTTAAAAAGATTAGAGACTTGTGCAAGCACACACGGTCACAAGTAATACTTGGGAGTAATCCAACGTCGAATTCTCCGGGACTTGTTGCTTTCAAAACAGTTTTTAAGAAATGAATGGTTCAAATATGCAATTGTGGTTTATGAAGAAAATAGTGATGAAATGTTGTTGTTTTGGGTTTTAAATATCAAGCAACTTAATAAAACTCAACCTCTTTGCTTCCTACCTTAGTTTTGATGTAAAATATGGAAAATACACATTGTTGGGAAAATGCATCAGACGCAATTTTCTAGATTTTCTTGAGAAATTAAGTTCTACTGTTTCACTACCGCTTTTGGTTGCTATAGAGGCTAGGGTAACCTATAATCATATTTCTATGTGTGATTACAATCCTAGAGAATATTTATCAACTCATTTGCATTATGGGTTAGAGGGCCTATGTTTAGGACCATGTTTTTATGCGCTTATGTCTAAGTAACATCCCATATTGGTTTCCTATTATTTTACCTAACCCAACCTTCTCAGAGTTGGGCTTTAGTGCAAAAATCAAAATCTCACTGGCCTGGAAAAAAGATGTAAAGAGAAGTTTTTAGAAATCAACCAAAAACGTGTTAGGCGCAATTTGGACAAAATCTCGAGCGTGTTGAAAATCAAATCATTTTGATTAAAGCATTCCACAAAGAGATTGATAACTAATTTAGTGCATAATTAAAGGAAAGAAAACGCACAAAAACATAAAAGAAGTAATTTTCATTGAACCAAAATGAATAAATAAACCGTACAAGGAGTTCTAACTTGACTCTCTTCTCTTTCGAGCATGAGGGGATTGAAAACTCGCTAAAGAACCCCCTATTTGGAACCTCCGATTTGGAGGGATTTCAAAATCTTAACGGATTTTAAAATCATTTCTCGTGTTTGGATAAATAAAGAAAAAAGAATTTGAAATCCTAAATGATTTCGAATTATGTTTTTGGTTTAAATATTTTCCGTTCGAAATAGGCCCGATTTGTGAGGATTTTAAATTTAAAGGTAGCAAATTTCGATTTTGCTACTTTGGTGAAAAAAAACTATCACTCTAACCTCATTTATTTGTACATCATCAACCAAATTAGTTTCAAAATTTGATTTGTCGGTAGTTTTTTTTTTTTTTTTGTTCTAATAACTATAAACTAGCATTTTTTCTTTTGCATCACAACTGTAAAAAAGATTTTTTTTATAACAAAGATTGATTTTCTATTTTGTTTTTGGTGTATTTAAGATTCCTTATATTTCAATATTGATTAAATCTTTATATGTTTATGTTTTTTTGGTATATTTTTCTTCTTTTTTAATTTTGCTTTTATTTTTTTGTACTGCATATCATAAAATTACTATGATAAAAATAAAAAAGAAACAAATTGTTGCGAATAAATTGAAATAATTTGATTTTAAGAATTTTTTTAGTATTTCAATAAAAAAAATTTGCAAGTTTTTTTTTTAAATAAATGTGACATTGACAGGTTTTAATTTTTGTTAGGTCGATTTGATTAAAGTATTTATGTTTTTCATGGTTGAAATTACTAGTTTATATTAAAATATTATATTATTAATAATATAATATTTTATAAAATATTAAGGGCATAATAGTAAAATGTTATACATTCTTTTCATTTGTCGTGAACATCCAAACAATAAATTTTAATTTTAATGATTTACCATCATTTTGGTTCCAAAAGCAATTAGGAATTTGAAATCATTTCCATAATTTAAAATGTTGAAATTTGAAATCATTTCCTACAAATTCCAAATGCCAAACGGAGTAGAAATTGAGAATAACAGAATAAATGAAGAACAAAAGGTAGAACTTGAATTAAAAGCAATACGGTAAGTAAAAATAGGAAAATACAAGGAAATAATAACTAAAATATAAATCTAAAGCATAAGAACGAGTTCTACAACTAAGAATGAATGAAATGAAGCTGAAAACGAGCTTGGAAGTGATGATTTACTACTGAGGGAGAGGCTTCCTTTTATACGCCCTTGAGTTGGTTGAACTTCTCATCATTTTAGGTGGAAATGGGTTGAAATTCACCTAATAACCCCTTATTGACTTCGACTCACGGTTGTAGCTTGATTCAAACATGTTAGAAATGGCCCCCTTGTCCTTCATTGAGTGAAATGCACGTTTTGGCCAAGTTTGACTTTAGAATTGCGCCAGGCTGCAATTTCTCTGCAAAATGGATTCTGTGATTTTCTTCGAACTTTGACCATGTTTTTCTCATTTTTTTTCCTAAAGTACCATATATTGCAATTTATCTTGAAATGTTCTATGCATGTTCTACTTTAAAAATATATGTAATTCTTTTTGGCAAATAATGATGGTAAAATGTTCAAAATCGGGGTCAAACAGACCTACCAACACATATTTCTGCAGTAAAAAGTCAACCCTAACAAGGCGTCGAATAACCCCACAAACAGAGATGAAAACAATGACAGACGGCAACAGGCGGCGGCTGATGGAGAATAAAAACCCATTAGTTTCAAGAAATCTTTTCAGATGTCGAATTTTAGACAATGTTATAGCCACGGAACATACTCATAAATTCAACATACTCAAAACTAGAACTCTCACATGCCACTTTGTGTGGAAAAAATCTACTTTTACTGCAAGAATAAGTAGAAAATAACTAAGAAATTAAAATGAAAAAACAACACTGAAGAAAACACAAGATTTACGTGGAAAACTCCAAATCGAAAAAAAGTTATGGCCCACAAAGAAAAGATCCATTACGTGAAATATTAATTATCACAATCACATAGAATTCCTCAACTCCAATTATACAAAATACTTTTTCAAAATTTTATACCACTCTAGTTAGTATATTAGACTTGAAGCGGACTCCCTCTTTGTAGCTTTCCAACGTGGAATTATTGCTCTTTTTAATATTCTGCCATAAACTTTACAATATCTGGATTACCAAAATCTGAAATCTTATGTGTATATATACTTTTTGGATTCAACACCAAACTGAAGGGGCAATTGTTCGCTTGTATCTAAATTCTTTGACCTTGGACCCTTATCCTTAGAAATGTTGTTTAGGTTACGACCACATTGAGCAAGCCCGCGTACTAATCTATTTAATATAGGATGTAAAAACACTTCTTCCAACTATTTTTCCATGTAAAATTTTAATTTTCTGTTTCGTTTGAATTTGAGAGAATAATAAGAAAGTAGAAATAGTTGTCAAAATAATTAAAAAATAAATAAAACAAAAGAAAAAAGAAGACTCGAAATAGAAAATGACAAATTAAAGGTTATTTGAATAGACCTAAGCTTTTTTTAACAAACATCTTTAAACTAGCTGTTGAAAACTTGAAAAACAATGCACTTTAATTTGATTCTCATGCCAATAACCATTTTCCGACATTAATGTTAACCATCCTATCCTATTAAGATAAGTAAATAAGCTATTACTCTCGTTGACAATTGATTTTGAGATGGAATCCCATGAATATTGATATAGTATCATGAGACCAAAAACTCAAACGAGCACCCATTCCAAAAATGGGATCTATAATTAAGAATTAGAAGAAAATAATTTTAAATTCTATAATTTTAAGAAGATGGAAATGATTTGAAATTCCTAACGTGGGAAGCCAATAAATTATAACAGATTTCAAATCAGTATTCCACGCAACATTCCATTGTCACCCCACATTTTCATTTTTTTTCTTCTCTTTCTTTATTCTTCTTCTCTGCATGTCTCGTGTTCATAGAACCTCTCTATCTTTCAGTTGCTAGCACACATATCAAAGGTTTTCTTTTTTGCTGTTTTTTTTTTATTTTAGTTTCTTCAATTCGACCAATCTCACACTAGGAAAAAATTAAAATAAAGAAAACGGAAAAATGCATGTATTGATCATGAAATGATTGGTCGGTGGCGGCCGAATTCCCAATTGCGTAATTAATTTGGTCAAACCACTGCACTACACTACAACTTGCTCGTTTTTAACTCCTCTTTGTCCCTTTCCTTGACTATATTTACGAAATTATCTCATAAGCAAGTTTTGACCTTGGAAATGTCGATGTCGACATGTTGAGGTCTTTATTTTACGAAATGTCGATATTGACCAATATTTTGAAAATTTTTATAGAAATTGTGAAAATGGATGAAAATTATATTTATTAGTAAATAAAACTTTAATTATAGCTTAATTAAGCTATAATTGATCACTTAGGTAAAAATATAGATAACTTCCCTTATGAAAATGTGGCGTCGATAAAAATATCGAAACAAAATAATAAAGATGGATGAAAACAATTTAAACTAGTTCAATGTTGTTTAATTATGTTTATGAATATTTTATAATCAAATTTGTTAAATCATGATATCACAGTTTTATTTAACAATGATTTAATTTAATTGAAAATATGATATTGTAAATATACGGAGGTTCAATGGAGCCCTCATAACTTTGAAGCCAATAAAAACACACCCAATAGCCCAAAAACAAATGTATAGTATCAAATAAAAAGAAAAATAAACGAATAAAAAATAAAGAGTAAATTACATAAACCACCCCTGAAATAAAAAAAAAAAAAAAAAAAAAAAGAGGCTGAGGTCTACCTTCGAAAGGGAAAAAAAATAATAGAAAATCTAGGGTTTCTCTTTTTTCTTTTTTTTCAAAGGAAAAAATAAATGATATAACCATGGAAAAAAAATGATATATACCAGTATTTATTATATAACCATTTAGTTGAGTATAGAACAATAAAAAGCATATATTATATAACTTTTGAGAGGAGTATATGTTTATCATACTATATATTAAAAAATTAAATAAAAATATATTATATAATAATCGTTGGAATATATTATATAATCTAATAGTTTAGTATATATAGATAAAAATTATATATAATATAACCTTTTGAAGGAGTATATGTTTATCATAATATTAAAAATAAGACGCCGAAAAAAAATATACATGAGAAAAATTAAAACAAGAACCACTGAAAAATTAAGCAATAATAAATTTGAAAATATAAAATCTTTAATAAATGTGAAAATATTATGCGTTAATTGAAAAAAATATATATATATTGAAAGTATCAATAAAAAATAGACATAATAATGTGGATTGTTGCAACCTAAAAAGGGTAATATGGTTACAAAAAAGTCCTTGAAATTTAAAAGTGAAAATTTTCCTCCAAATAGACCTTTGTAAAAAATTGGTTGGAAACAAACCTCTAAAGACAATTCCTCTCTATATGTACACCACTAGATTGGCGGGGGACTCAAATTATTTATGTGAAATTTTTTCTCCCTATTCTGCCCTTTTACTTTAAATATTTTCATATTTATTTTGGGATAATTTTGTCCTTCAATGTAAAATAGAGATAACTATAGGAATAGCTAAAAATAGATTGATTTGAACAATTGACAAAATAATCAGGAAAATAGTTAAAAGGCAGTTAGAGCTAAACTAGGAGATTTTATGTGGACAAATTTACCCTTCATCAAAAATATGTAAATTTATCCTTACATTACCCCTATAAATTTATGACAAAACTACCCTTCAACAAACCTTTATTGCACCTAAATTTTAGAAACAAGATAGTGAATGGAAATTATAAAGTTCAAAAATTTTAAATAACATATAGATTTAGAAATTTCAAAATTTATAAGATAAAATATGTTGAATGCATACTTTGAAATAAAGAAAATATTAAGATTGAATCAAAATGTAAAATGGATTTTAAAAAATCTAAAATCAAATTAGAAAAGTGGAACATGAATAAAAAATAATATTGAAATTCGAAAGTGTTGTTTTTAAAAACATAGAGGGAGGAGTTGCATTGCAGAAGATGAGAACTAATACTGTGTCAGAATCCATTATGGAAGAAGGCAACTGAAAGGACTTCGAAAATACTCGAAGACAGTGTTTCCATCCATCTATTGATGCTGCAAAGCTCATAAAGAAAAATTTAAACCTCCCATCACTATCAACCTCGTGAGCTGTGTATGTCCTTGCAAAAATACATAGAGTAAATATGCTTATAGACTGACTAAAGACAGAGTAAGTATAGGCGGATACTGTACCTGGATTTTTATCGATCAGCCTCCCTGCAAAGGACGGGATGATAGCGTACGACTGTTCTGGTGACCCCCTTAATGAGTTAACGACTTTCTCTCTTCCTCTCCAGGCCTTGTCATAACTAATATTGACTTCGTGCTTCTTCCGAACATAATCGATTATGTCGCGTGGACTATAGTGCCTCCTACTATTCATACTTAACATTGTCTTGACACATTCCCTTATCATTGTCGTTGTTGCTTGCTTATGGTGACTACGAACAGCGTCAATCGAATATGTATGATCCAGTACGAGTTTTCTAATCATCCATAATTTACCGTCGCCATATCGAGAGGAGCGGCAATACCACTTGCATGTTTCTTCGATGCACCTTACAACCAGCTATTTTTGGTTGGATTTGACGGTTTTAAATTGAAAACTCCATTTTACTGCAATAACATAAAGCGCCTTCTTCAACTCTTCTTTATTTTGAAAGACAGATAATTCTTCCAACGTGGAATCAGAGGGAGTACAATAAAAAACAATAGGGTCCATGAAGTAAATTTCTTCCCCCTAAGGTAAACTATATTCTGGGCGGCGTCTGAACTTTCACTAACCCCGTATATGGTATTATGTACAGGGTCGGTATCTACACTATGCAGTAGTCGCTGCACATGACATCCGACAACAAGGATATGGCCCACGACACGTACCTATCTACTAACAGCCTCAAATTATCGACTTGTTAGTACCATTTCTGAACAGTGAAAGCCGTGTAATATTTTTTCCTTCTGGAAAATGAAGATCTCTAGAGATACATTCATTGAGTTGTTGTAGGGTGGAATCAAATGGAATCGAAACGTGCCCGATACTGAACCTTTGATAATTGTCGTGCTCCTCCCAACTTCCATCCTGTAAAACCGTGGCTAAGAATGATCGCAAAGTGTTTCCACGTTGATTGATTTAATTTCTGAAAAAATGTAACAAGAAAATGGGTGGGGATTAGTGGCACCTTGTGTAATAACATTAAAAAGAAACCGTATTTAAGGTTGTTGATTACAATGGAATCTTCAAACCAATTAGTTATATTTGTTAACAAGAAATTAATAATATTTCAAACTAATTTGAATGATATAGGTAGGTTTGGTGGTTTAAATTTTGTGGAAATATGTTAGGAATTATGTAGATTTTGTAGTTAAAGGGGGTAGGCAGAGATTTTAGGGATTTCTGTCGAATGTGGGTGACCTAAAACGTTGATGGGTAAAATGGAGAAAGGTTGCAATGGCAATATTGGGCATGAAATGTGTGGACGGATAAATACACCTCCCCGAATTTTAGGAAATCAAATTTGGCCATGACATGTAATTTAAAAAAACTTTGCCCATTTTTGTTAACGGTAATTTGTGCTTAGCCATTCCTAAAGATTTCCGTATAAAAAGATTGTGTCTCATTTTTTCTTCTCCTTCTCTCCCACATCAGTTCCCCCAATTTTTTCTTCTTTTTGTTTTCATTTTTTCAAAATATTTTATCAACATCCTTACAAATTCAGTTTTCTTAAATTAACTTTATCTCTCTCGAAAACTCTCCCTCTCAAAAGTTTGAATATAAAGAGTTTGAATATAAAGAGTTAGAATAGGTATAGTTTTATTTTTTGTTTTTAAAAATTAATTAAAAAGTTATAACTTGTTTTTAATTATAATTAATAAGGAATTTCAAAAGTTATTTTCCATGACTATATAAAGGATTTTTTCTTACTTTTTCTCCAAACTTTTTCTTCATTTTTCTCCTTTAGTCAATGTCTTGTGTTTTCTTTGAGATCACATACTAGCTTTTTTCTTAAATCAAAACGAAGTTTTATTTTCTTTTATGCATTGTTATGTTTAGGAAAAAAAGGGAGGAAAAATCCATGAATATGTATTTTTTTAGAGAAAAAAAAATTCAAGTAATTTAAGTAAAAAAATTAATTAATTTTTACATTTTTAAACATTAAAATAAAAACCATGAAAGTTGACGTGCACAACACATGTTTCTTGCTAGTTATATAAATAGACCGAGGTTTAAGATTTTACAAAGTTGTATACAATGGATGAAATCCTTAAACAAATTACTAAATAGACTATTGAACTATATATTTAATAAACGAAACAATAAAAAATTCAAATATAGCAATCAAAATTAAATGTTTGCCATTTTCCTTCCACATAACACCTACAAGGAGTAGATATTATTTCAAAATCCCTACAAAATAGTTATTTCAAAATTTCCACTTTCTACCCTTTCCCAAAACCTACAATGAGTTTGATTAAGAATAACCGAATTGATAAAGATTTTTTTTTTTAAAAAAACAAAATAGAAAAAATAATCAAACAACCAGAATATACAACTGATTTTTTGAACAACCATAATAACCATATATTTTTTTAACCATAATATTCAAATCAGATTTGAATCGTGCAATACAATTGCTGTAACCGAAATTCAAGGCGCCAAATCTGTGAACAAACTAACCTTCCTTGCCTAAAACTTCAATTGTTTGGCGATAATTTTGGGAAGAAAGGAATATGTAAAATTAAATATAAAAGCAATAATTCGGGGCAAAATTAAGATTAATAAAAAAAAAAAACTTAAAATCTTGAAACCGAAATATGTAAAATTTGGAAACACAGTCCATTTATGAAATATAGTTTCTAATATAAGCTACCGAAGATAATTCCTCTCTACCAAATTAGGTCCATAGTTTCAATGGTTTGGAACAGTGAAGGGTAGCTATGAGATAAAGTTATAAAGCTCACTCCACCTAAAATAAATTGAGTTGGCTTTGAGGGACTCATTCTGCTACTTGCAAAATTCCTGGTCGGACCGAGGAAAAACGACCCGTCGGGTAGTAAATCACAAACTTGGATGTATATGAAATGCTGTTAAGTTCAAACTTGGAAGACAAAGTCTAGGAGCTGGTACTGGTAGTATTACACAGATCGCAGTCCCTTATTATTACACACCTCAAACATTGCCCTTCCTATTAAGTTGTTGCGCAGCAGAAACAAGGAACTGCCAACAAAAACTTGGAATCTCCAAATATTTGACAAAGAGAGACCCAACATGACCTCATTCTCTGAAAACATGGGTGACTTCTATTCAAAAAATAAATAAGAAAACAAAGACAAAAAGCCGAATGACTTGATATAAAAATGCCACGATCCATAGGGAGAGTTCTCCAATCAATCATCCTCGTCATCTGAAGTTGATGGAAAATAAGAAGGGGCTCATTAAATTAACAAAGATAGGCAAAAAAAAAAAAAAAAAAAAAAAAAAAAAAAAAAGAATGCAGATATAATGGTTACAACCCTGGTGTTGAAGAGAGACAAGGATCCAGAGGCTAGAAAAAAATATGACCATGACACTAACATACCTAGTTTTGAGAATTGAGATTGACTATCTAGTCCTTGTAATTTAAAAAGTTTCTCTTAGATTCTTGAACTTTCTATTTTGTCCCAAAACTTTGTTAGTTTGCTTTTCCGATATATTGGTATGTTGGTTGTATTATTTAAGGATACGTGATGGATTGATTTTAGGTCGGTACTGATAAACTAATATAATAAAGTTAACTCGATGACTTGCTAGATACAAAATAGAAAGTTTCGGGACCTATTATAAACCTTTTAAAATACAGAGACTGTATAGACACAGAACTTGAAAGTTCAAATCGTCATCTTCGAAATCTGAAAATTCCTGAGATATTGTATGGACTCTTGCATGATCGCTTGTGGAGTGCACTCCATAGGAGAGAGAAGTTTATTCCTCTTTGGTTTTGAATCTCTGTCCACGAAATCTTCATTTTCCTTTTCGAGAGTCTCAAACAGATTGACTTGCAGCGATTTAAAAGCCAAGGGCTTCTCAGATTCGTTTCTTAATTGAAGATTATCCTTTCTTCGAGTGGTAGGGGAGGAATAAGACCTTTGGCATTCTTCGTACCTTTTGGAGTACCACACCAAATGGTTTCCCCATTTAACTCTTGAAGAACACCCGAAACATTAATGTGATAGCTTCATGGGAATCGAGAGCAACAATTGTCACCAAAAGGTCATCAATACTAGATGCTTGCATGATCTTTGTAGCAGGCAGTATATCACCTTGACAGGCTGGGAGTAAATTAGGAACCATTGGCGCGCGTGTAAACGAGGTGCTCTACCAACTGAGCTTTAGCTTTTTTACCATAAAATATTGGACGCTTGCATGAGTTTCTTACGAGTTTCAGTCATAACTTCATTTAACTCCTTAACCTCTACTTCAATACCGCCACCAGCATCATCTAAGATATCAAGAGAAGACATTTCCCCTACCACGCCCTTTGCTGAAAGGACCCAAGAAAGATTCCTTTTCCAAATTGAGAATATATTTAGGGTTAATCAAAGAACCATCTTTACCAGAGGGCCCATCAATCAACCCTTTCAAATTCTTATCCAAAGCGATGGAGTCAACCCTTGAAATAAATGCTTTTTGTCTTCTAACCTTTTCACCCTTTAAAAAAGGAAGCATACCTTTCTGAGATTTATCATCTTCTGCAACTTTCTGCATTCTTTGCATGTCCAAAGAGTTTTAAGAATTCAACAGCGACGGCTGATTGAAAGAGCAACCAGGCAACAAAGCATCTTCATTAACAGCTTCCACTCGGACAACAAAAATCCCAGTTTTCGTAATGATCTCAATATACGCAGGGATGAAACCACAAACATTATTTTCTACTTGAATCAATGCTACTGAGCAAAATAGAAGATTTAGGATTTGTCGAGATATTCTTTAGACCACCCCAGTGAGTACCAATGGCTTGAAAACAATGTTCATTCCAAAAATTTTAAGGCAAGTCCCGAATCTTCACTCAACCTCCATTGCAAAATTCAACTTCACTTCTACTGTTCTCACTAAAATTCTATTTTTCCAATTTCACATGAAAATTTCTGATCTTTCGCCATTTCCCATTGAGCCATTTTGGAGTAAAAATCCTTCCATCCTCAAATTTTAACAATGCCATGTCTGCCAGAATGGATTTATTGGACAATCGAGTGAAAAAGTTTCCTTTAATGTAGTAGTGAGATCTTTCTACTTATCATGAGAACAAAGCCCGAAATGACCATCACATTATCTCAATCCAACTCCAAAACTTCTGATACCTTTCTAACCCAAAAATAGTTCGAGAGCCCCAAATTGATTGGGTCTCCTAGATTGATCAACTTCTTATTAGGAGAGAAATTAAGATTGCTGCCCTTCTTAGTGAACTTTGAGAAAAGCTCCTCTCCAAAACCTATTAGGAGAGAAATTAAGATTGCTGCCCTTCTTAGTGAACTTTGAGAAAAGCTCCTCTCCAAAACCTCTTGAAACTTCTTGCTTCCTCGGGACATTTCTTTCCTTTGCTAAAATATATTTCACCATGTCCCAAAAAACTAACCATCCTATTTCCCAAGCCCTGCGGCTATTACAGACCTTTTCCCACCAGTGGAAGGCCAAACAACTAGTTCAACTAGAAACCTTGAGTTATATTTGGATTCTACTCATACCAAACTTAGTACTTGTCTGTCTAAAAAAGGGTGTTTGCAATGGCGACTGCAACAAATTAACTAGCTGGACTTCAAACCAGACTAACTGCGGGAATTTCACAGGCAAAATCTCATTATGTTGCGAGGCTTCCATATAAAACCAATTATCATCAAGCCATAAACAATAATACGAGTTCTCCACACAACAACTATTGATTTTCATGATGAGAATGCTAAGAAAAAGCTCAAATCTGGACTTTTCTAATGCTGGAACACTGTAAACCCCCACGGATTAACTATATTCTTACCAATTGGGACAATGTCACATCTTCTTCACCATGATGTTCCCCATGTAGACTAGTTTCAATGATCTAATTATTGAGGGGGAAAGGAGCCCAATAAGGCTCCTAGTTTAACATAATGGAACCACAGTGACATGAAATGCCATCATAATAGTCAAACCTGGTTCAGTTAGTTTATGTGATTTAAAATGTCTGAAAAAAAATAAACAACTATCCACAGACTTCAATGACAACAATAAGTGAGAGGCTCCATTTATTCTATCTAGAATTCGGGACAATGTGATTAATGTAAGCTTCATCAGATTTTGGCTTCACTGGTCGACTGGAAATACCCCTCTTCATTGTTTGTATCCCAAACCTTAATTTTTCTCCACCCAAAAGCACATGGGAAGAAACTTGGAACCCCTTCCACCCTGACTTGAGCCCTCGGCTTTAGAAGATAGGTTTGGATAATTAATGAAATTCAGGAACAGGTTACCCCTTGGCATCCTCCCTACAATTTATCTCACTGGCAGCCCTGAAGTTGGTTGGTGTCTCAATGGAGCTGGCAACTTCACCATCATATTCCTGTTCCTGGATTTG
Source organism: Momordica charantia (assembly GCF_013281855.1). Taxonomy (NCBI): domain Eukaryota; kingdom Viridiplantae; phylum Streptophyta; class Magnoliopsida; order Cucurbitales; family Cucurbitaceae; genus Momordica; species Momordica charantia. The sequence continues at coordinate 10,748,174 of NW_028275162.1, forward strand.
GTGAGACAACAAGATACATCCACTACATCCACCTTGTACAAAGAAATACAGCATGGTAGACATCCAAGAAAGGTAAATTTCTTCCTTTGGGAGCTCAATTATGAAAGTACTAACACTAAAAAGCTTGTGAAAAGGAGCTTAACCATGGACCTTTCCTCTTCCCACTGTATTCTTTGCAGAGAAAGCTGTGGAGAGATAGACCGTGGCTTCTTCAAATACCCCCTTGCAAACAGGTTTTTGGAGACCCTCTTCACAACTTTCAATAGGCAAGTGACATCCCAAAGAGTGTCAAAGGCTTTAGAATATGTATTGCTTGGTAATCGTTAGGAAAAGAAAAAACAAGACTCTTTGGCTACAAACCTACAATCAATTAGATTTGTTTTTTAGAATGTTTGATTAGAAATAAACAATAGAACCTTCAATGAAGGGGAAAAAAAAAAAAAAGTCCATGATAAATTTCTTCATAATGTAATGCTCCTTCATGGAGAAATTATATCCCTACTTCAACAGTTATTAACTTTTATGATCTTTATACCAATCAGAAGAATTCTTTGTGACCTTATTAGGTTTCTTTGAGGCTTGGCTCTCATCCTCTTTTTTGAAATTTCATACCATGTATGAAATATTAACTTCTGATCAAAATATATATATACAGATGTGAGAGGAATACAAGAAAAAAGCTGGAACAGAAAGCTCCCACCTCTCCCTTGTGCCTTGTGTATCCAATTACTTGCTCGATTGTTGAAACCATTGGGAAATTTATTAATGATTGATGAAATGAAAAAATCTGGCATGAAATCTTCTGCTCAGGAGGAATTCATTTGACAGAGATTTAGAGGAAGGAGGGTATTGTGATCTTGCAATCAGAAGCTGGAATGAACATTGTGATAGATTTAGCTGGGTTTGGTGTTGCTCAAAAGAAGCCACTACCTTACTCCTAGTTCTTTAACTTCTTTCCAGTTGTGGTTTAGAGGAAAAGCATGTAGAAAGGAACAACAGAAATGTCAAAAATGTTAGTGACAGTAAGTTTTTAGAAATTGTACAGTACATGATTTCTAGCTGGAATGCTCTTCATAGAGATTTTCTTTTTTAGCTAAACTACCCGATCTATCTCGATACTTGCAATGGGGATGTTTCCTATAAGCCCTTTGACTGGGGAAATATCAAACGTCCCTAATCTCTTCTTTTCTAATCTTACTTCTTCTGATCCTTCAAAAGCTATTAAACAATGACCGAACAAGTAATCGGAGGAGTTATTAAATAAGAACGTCGATCAAAATTTGCAATCCGATAAAGACAATGTTAATGGGTGGGGGTTAAAAAGGAGCAGAAATGTAATTAGATGATAGAAGAAGAAAGTGACCAAAGTAGCGGCGCTCGTTGGCGGCTTTGGCCTTGTCGAGCATCTTGTCAAGGTCCTCCTGGAGCTTAGCGTCCCATTTGACGAGCTGATTGACGAACACAGCTCCCAATCCCATTCCAATGACGTGCTCCCAAGGATCTGCAAATGGAATAAATGACAGAAATCGATAACAAATGAAGAATTTAGAAAATTAAATCAGGAACGGAGAAAACTAGGGTTCATACGGCGCATGTAAGGGAGTTTACGGAGAGCATTGGAATACATCTGAGTGCCGAGGCCCAGAAGGGCTCCGATCATCGTCGCACTCCACGCCATTGATGTAAACGAATCGTTGTGTTTAGCGCTGAAGGAATCAGAAAGTCCTCCCTCCACTCTGCACTTCAACTCTGCGCTGATGGGATGCGTCCCGTTTCACTCTGCACTTGGCTTTTGCATTAATTCTTTTTTTTTTTTTTCCTTAGTTCTTTTAACTTGAATACATCGATTTTTCTTTTTAATATTATTATTTTAAACTTGGCCTAAATATAACCTGAAAAATAGTTTTCGAATAACAAAATAAGTTTTTTTTAGGTTAAAATATGCTTTTCATCTTGTCCTTTTAGTAAAGTAACAATTTAGTTCTTGAATTTAGTGAAGTAACAATTTAGTTCTTGAATTTTTACTTCTAACGATTTAGTTTAGTCTATGTACTTTCAAATTTGTAACAATTTGGTTCTCAAGTACACAATTTAGTCCCATCGTAAAAAATTTTGTTAAATTTCTTATAAATTTAGATTGATGAATCGATGAAGGACTAAGTGTGTTTACAAATTAAAAAACTAAATCGTTATAAGATAAAAATTGATACTTAATTTTGACAAAAAAAAATTTCGGTAGGGACTAAATTGTAAAAAAAAGTTTAAACTATAAGGACTTAATTATTACATACAAAAGTTTAGGGACTAAACTGTTTTCAATTTAAGAGTATAATGACTAAATTGTTATAAACTAAAATTAGGGACTAAATCGTTACTTTAACTCTTAATCATCTTATTTTTATTTTTCTTTTAGGTATTATGTTTTACTACTTCAAAGTATAGTCTTAGTCCTTATGGATACGACCTTGCTTTTATACTACAACTGATTATTTTGGTGCGCACTTGCACCGGTTTTCATGTAAGTTCTGGACACACAACACTCATATCGACAATGAAACACTTAGAGATCACCTTAAGTAAGGAACATAGTAGAAGCTTCCTCGAGAGAGTTCACCTCGACCAGGAAACAGTTATAGACCACTGATAACTCTCTTTCAATATATTGGACTAAATTGAGTGCAAATGAGAGTCATAGGCATAAAAGCACACTAGAAGGAGGAATTGAGTGAAAAATAAAGAAACCATATATAAAATCAATGTTCTGTTAGATTTCGATAAATGGTAGCTTATCTATATTATTTTTGGGCTGTTCTTATAAAATCTAAAATTATTGGAAGTAAAATAGTTGAGAGTAGAAGAAATTACTACGACTTTCAAAAGCTAGAGTGCCAATGCTGGAGCATCTCGTGCTGCAAACATTTCTGGGCAACACAATAACTTTTAATTTCACGCATAAATTACTCGTGTCTGTACAATTACTACGAGTTGCCCTAAAATCAAGTAGCGATATAAAAGCTCTTTAGGTCCCAGCCGCCATGACAAATCCCAAGGGGGAATGCAGCCCAAGAAGCCGGATTAGGATAGAGGAGGGAACCTTCCATTTTTGGTGCTGAAGCTGACGGAGGGGACATCTTTTCTTTCTGGTTTTCGAGTACACCTGGCGTTTCGTGTGTGGTTTTCGCATTCTTCATCCAAATGGGTTGTTCCTTTCTTTTACCTATTATGTATTCCCTCATCCCCATAAGCTAAACCCCATTTGAGGAGGGATTCCTTGCTATATTATGTGAATAGTAGCATTGTAGTTTGGATTTAAGTTGAGAAATAGAGTTTTTATTCTTCTTTCATCTCTCTGAATTTGTTGGCCCACCATTTTTTGATTGCTTGCTCTTGTATGACTTGTAAGGATATATGAGATGTTAATTGAACTCTATTTATGGTTAGTCTACTCTTTTCGAGTAGGTTGTGAATGCATAGGAATGAGATTCACCTAACTATGTCTAATAAATTGTGTTAATATTCGATTGAAGCAATGAAAGTTGTGAAAATTGTGTTTCGGTATCTCGGTATCTCGGAAGAGAGTCAAGTCCTTTTTAGCATCAACCAAATTTGTTTTTCTAGAATGCGTACGGTGAGTAAGAGAACTGTAGTGTGAAATCTCCCCTATTCCCATTTATCGTTTGCATATCCCCTTGTGTTCGCATCTCTTGTCCCAACATTTCTTTTTGTATTTTAGGCATCATTGCTTTTACTTGGGTTTTATTATTGATTTCTTTATTGTTATATAGTTAATCTGTTCAAATATTATTAGTTTGGTCCGATTGGTATTCTTAGATATATTTTATAGTATTTGCTTAGTCCCTACGAATTTTGACCTTGTTTGTACTCCAATCGAAATATAGTGTATACTTACACTTGGTTTTATGTGATTTTGTGAGCCCGCAACAAAATTTTTGGCGCTATTCAAAAGCCCAGAGGAGGAAATCATACGAGAGAGCTCACCTTGTCATTCAAATACTTAGAAAGCATCCTAAGTGAAGCCCAAAGGACGAGCTCTCGTGAGAGAGCTTATCTCAGCATCAAAATACTTAATAACCACCCTTAGTAAACCTCAAAGATGAACTTACATAAGAGAGCTCACATCTAAATACTTAGTGACCACCTTAAGTGAAGTCCAAAGGACTCTCATGAGAAAGCTCAACCTAGACCCCTTACGTTAAGTAGGTCGAACTCCTAGTAAATCATCACATATCACCGCCAATAATATTGCAAGTATTTAATAGGGGCAACTGCAAGAATGTCTAAAATAAATTAGTCGTTTTAAAAGATGGTCAAAAGTATTATTTATTATAAAAATGGCTAACTACATATTTTCCTACAATCCTAAAATTTATTTTGGACAACCCTTGAAACAAAATATAAACAAATTCTTGATTTTATGAATTTTTTCTCAACAACAAATGTAGCCAACAAACATGCACCATAATCGGGAAATCAAGTTACAAATCAAAATTAAACAAACTAAAGATTACGAAGTAGCTATTTCAAAATAATATCAATAAATAAAATTTAACATTTGAGATATCGGAAAAACACAAAAAGCACATTACGATCATGATGATGATGAGGATGATGCTGGAAACTTCATGAAATAACAATTTTTTTTAATAATATGTAAAATAGTGAAATAAATATTTTTTAGGGTAAGAAGTTGTTAATGTAGTTTAATAAATTTATACCATTTCCAAAAAAAAAAAGTAATTGAATTTGAGGGATAAGAAAATCACTAAAAATCACTTTGTGGATAGAAGACGTTGATAAGCTGAAAAATGATTTGTAAGTAGGGAAGAAGTTGTTTCCATCACGAAGGTACTCACATTTACAAATCAATGCATGTATGAAGACCAACCTTCTTAGAACATTATGGTATTTGTTTTCTATCCGTAGAACGGGCCCTATGTTCTCGTTTAAAAATTTATTTAAATGATGGTTCATTTATAATAAAACGTTTTTTTTAATATCCTAACCAATTTCCCTTATTTTTTGCAAATTTTGTTAGAGATGTCTCTATAGAAACATCTACGACTTACTATATCAAAATATCAATGTTTTATATTATTTGGCTTTTATAAATTATTGTTTTCAAATACACCCTAATTAGTACTATTGTAGGCCTAAAAGTTAGGGTTTAATGGTTGCTATGTTAAAAATAACTAGTAAGAAACACGTGCGGTGCACGTGAAATTTCATAGTTTTTATTTCAATGTTTAAAAATATAAAATTTAATTAAATAGTTAAAATTTATAATATAATTTGGTTTTTTAATCTTTAAATATTTACCTCACCAAGTTTTTTCGTATTTTCAATGTTTATCTCATAAAACAACGTTTCAATAATTCTCATCACCCAATGATGTGGTTAGTGTGACTAAAAGTATTATTCTTCAATTACTTAAATTTTTTTCTAAAAAAAACACATATTCATGGATTTTTCATCTTTTTTTCCCTAAACATAACAATACATAAAAGTAAATATAACTTTGTTTCAATTTATTATTTGAGTCATTGAAAAATAAAATGACAAAAAAAAAGTGAGAGATAGAGATGCGTTCAGGGCAGCCATTCTTTGCCATGTTTGAGTTTCGGTCCAATTCCTTGCCCTGGCTCGCCGGGAATGCCAACCGCAGCCATGTTCCGATGGATTGCTCCGGCTATTTTCATCACACGATGATAACCTTACCAAGGAAGGAGGTCACTGAGAGAGTCCTCACAGTTACCAAGTGTCATCCCAAGGTGAATCCGTCCAAGGTGATTCGATCTTATCACTAATTTTCACTCTTCTTTTTCCAGTTGATTGAGTCGTTTGGAAAAAAAACTAAAAACGTTGAATAGTCGATCAAACAATCTAACTAAATATAAGAAAATACAAGACATTGACTAAAGGAGAAAATTTACATATTGAAACAGAAAAGAAACTCAAATTCTGATGAAAAAAATGTTGGGAGAAAGAGTAAGAAAAAACTTTTTATATAGTTGTAGAAAATAAAAAGTTACGAAACTTTTAAAATTCCTTATTAATTATAATTCAAAATAAGTTATAACTTTTTAACATAGAAATAAAGAGACAAAACCCTCCATATTATAACTCTTTATATTATAACCTTGATAGTTTATTAGAAAGAGAAAATTAATTTGAGAAATGTAAAATTTGTAACAATGGAGATTAAATATTTTAAAAGAAATGAAAAAAAAAAGGGAAAATGGGGTGGGAGGGAGAGAAATGGGGGAGTGAGAGAGAAGATTTTATATTTGAAAGACAAAATTGCCGTCAAAGTATTATGGGAATGTTGAAATTAAAAGGGCAAAATGGGGAGAAAAAGTTTCTCCCCATAACCTCTTTAATATATACTAGCAATAATCACGTGTAATGCACGTGGAATTAAATGTTTGTTTTTCAAATATATTAAAAATGATGTTAAAAAAACTAAAATGTAAATTTACGAAAATTTAAAAGGCAAAATAAGAAACATACATTCTCCCCCATAGATACATCTCTACCATTTGATTGTGATGTTTCATATCGTAGTCTGGATCACACCATATGTGGATGATAACACTTTTATTTATATAACCACATCCAATGGATTAACTTCTCTCAATGAACATATTTACCTGAATAATTTTCTCTTTTCAATAAATTTTTGAAAATTTAAATGGCAAAATAGGAAAACAAAAACCCTTATAATATGAAAACTAATACAATAATCTAATATGTAAATAATTAATTTAACAAATCAAGTAATAAATATTCATGGTCATCTTCTCCATCTTCTACTTCTTTCTCTCAACTCTAAACAATTATATTACCTTAAATATCAATTTCTCGACCTTTTGCTTTTAATATTGACAAATTAGGGCACGAATCCGCAAATTAAAATAGGATCAAATGACACAATTTGCATAGCCAGAGCATTAGATTAGGGTAAATCTCTGTTTCGAACAAACGTGACAGCAAATGGTTTGGATGACATATTTGGTGGCAAAAAACTATTAAAGAGAAGAAGAAATTCTTCCGTACTTCGATTGTTGAATTGAATTCTTCTTTTTATCCAAATGCTTACCAGATGAATTTCGATCACGGAATTGGAGGCTTGATCTCTACCGATCATTCTCTACTCGATTTTTTGATCCCTCCGTGTCTTAAGGAACTTGAGATTATTGGGTTGATAAATAATTAGTTAGATTTATTTGGTAATTTAATTAGTTTATGGTTATGTAGGTTAGAGAGGATTTAATATGATTTTTAATTAGTTTGAAAGATATTCAAATTAGTTTGATTATCGTTTATCGAGGTAGATATTTTAGAGATTTACAACTGATTATAAACCAGATCTGTGGCTCCTAAAATCTAGGCGGGTAAAATTAACAAATGATGTAGTGACAGTCTCTGTGAACCTACAACAGATGTGGGGTGGGCGTAAATATGAAAATTTACCCCTTCCATAATTTTCTCATAAGATGTGTTGGTCATTTTTTTTAAAATTTATAAAACTTTTGGCCCATTAGCGTGTCGTGAATTTGGCCATTATTCAGGATTTCCCTTAAATAGGGGGTATAACAGTTCAAAAAGGGTTTTCCAAACATAGAGCTTTGAGTCTTATATGAACTTGAGCTTAGTTGGCTTTGGACCCAACCTTCGACTCGGGCTTATTTAGGCTCGATGTTGGTTTTAGTGCCCTAAGCTCGTGAGTTTGTAATTTGTAAACATTTTGTTTATTATTAATAAAAGTTATTTTATTATTTCTTTACATTACTCATATTCCAATAAATTGAGATCTAAGGTTATTTAATGTAACTGGAACAGTATATATTTGATATACAGTATATATTTAATATATAGTATATATATTTGATATACAATATATATTTATTATACAGTGTATATTTAGTATACAGTGTATATATTTGATATACAGTTTATATTTAATATACAGTGTCTATACATTATATATTCAATATACAAGTGGATAATATTCCAATAATAACCTAAATGATCTATAATACATGGATAAGATTGGATACCTTATCCTGGTAACACTATGGATACAGCTCGCTTTGTAATAGTTACAAATGATTTTATCCAGGTTGTTCATGTAGAGACATGCTAGTAAGGGTATCCTATACAATGAGTTTGTATAAAACCAGATCGTGAAATAATTAATCGTTGGCTCTAACACCGTTAGTCAATAGATAGATATCTCATAGGATGACCAGGTAACTCGATCTTAATCTTGAACGAGTTATGGACTCCAGCCTATAAGGATCGTCTTTTGATTTGTATGAGTGAGAGTAGCTTGGGTTGTTGACTCAACAATCCTACCATTTTAGGGACAAGACAGAGTGAGGAGCTGGAAAGATAACTACGCAAGATGAAATTCACTCCTTCCCTACTTTAGGGAAGTAGATGAGTGTTCCTTTACATGCTGATTCCGGGATTTGAACAAAGGGCTCCTCCCTCTCACTGACCCGAGAGGGACTTCTGGTTATTGGTCGGACCATAACCGGGTTGTTAATTAGAGGAGGAATGGTATTTAAGGAGCAAGATGTAACTCAGGGGTAAAACAGTAATTTGACCCAACTAGAGTTACAAGCACTCGTGAATGATTGACTTGCCGTTAATAGTCGTACATCCATGGAAATGAAAATATTATGCAGTGAGAAGAGTGTAGCTACGGGTCTTTAGTGGAGTGACCTGCATTTAATGAATGTTGAATATCTCGGTTAATGAGTTTGACTGATTAATCTCGCTAGTTAGAGCTTCTAATTTGTAGGTCCATTAGGTCCCCTTGCTAACTCACAACAGGTAAGACAATGATCAAGAATTATGAAATCATTTGAAATGTTCAAATTATACAAGGGAATGTATATAACGTATATTGATACATTATATAAATATATGTTAATTTTGAATAAAGATTCAAAATTAATACTATTAAGTTTGAGAGTGGGGGCTAACGTTATGGATGAGAAAAATCCATATATTCTACATTTTAAATTCCCTTTAGGAATTCATAAGAAGAATATATCTTGATGGTCTTGGGATTTCCCTTAAATTTAGGAGAAGATATCTTATATTCAAAAGGATAAGATACCCTGATGGTTTTAGAATTTTCCCTTTATAAACATAACAGTAAGATAAACCCTAAAAAAAGCTAAAAAAAAATCTCTTAACTTTCTTACTCTCTCAATCCATTGCAATTGGATTCCACAATCTGGATTCTCGATCGAGAGACTTAGCGAGAAAGATCAAATGGTGTTGCCTTATTGGGTTTATACGAAAAAGAGTCTTCAAAGGTAAAATCCAACATTCTTCCATGTTTTATATTTTTTTGTGATTTAAATTTCAAAATAAATTCAAGAACGCATACTATTGCTTCCGCTTCGGGATTCACATCCCTTCACTCGATTCATCTTAAGTTAATTTGAACTTATTTGGATTTGAGCCAATCCATCCCAATTAGTGGATTTTTGATTATCTAGATTTGACCTCAATCTATAATAGTTGAGTTACTCGGGATTGACTTAATCATTCTTGGTAGACTTTCACTCATTTGGATTGGACCCAATCCCTTCTAGTGGACTTTTGGATTAGAAATAAGTATATACATGGCCTATTTAAAGAACCTAATTGCACAAATGACATGAATCTTTATAATTTATATATTTTTTTTCTAAAAAAGAGGCTGGTTCAAAATGGTACCCACGCAAAAATTACCAAGATAGCCATGTTAATATATTTTTAATAAATAAAAAAAATTACAAATGTGGAAGAAACAAAAATTAGGCCACCTCCCGTAAATCAGTTTTACACCAAAAAACCCTAATCTTTTTCCCTCTCAAGGTATACCCTCCATTATTTTCTCCACTTTCAGCTGGCTCCAGCATAGCCCTCCGCCCCCTCCCCCCAATAACTTTCGGTCACCCAAGCAGCCTGTCTTCTTCATGCACGAGGACCTCCGACTCTGACTACAGCACAGATCTATAGTAGCTACGGAACACCACTCAAACGGTGGTGGCTCTATGCCATGACCGTTACAAATTCCTGGACCAAGCTCTCACTTTTAGCCATGTATTTTTTTGGCGTGAATCAATGGGTCGATAGATCTATTCAGGTCGTTGCTGGTTGCAGATCTTTGAAGAGTATTGCCGTCTGCAAAGGGAGTCGCGCCGCTACTGGGTTGCCGAATCTGTTCGTTGGTCACCAGATTTATTCATTGGTTGTCAGATTTGTTCATGGGTCACTGGATCTGTTCGTTAGTTGCCTCTGGTCATCGATCTCGTTGTCAATCACGTTTCACTTGGTCTCGCTGTCAGCCGTCGTTGGTGCTCTATGCTACTACATGTTGTTGGAGGTGATCGCTTTGCTCATTGCCAGAGAAGACAACCTATGGAGAGGAGTGGGCGTAAAGAAGAAGACAGAGAGCGGGTGACCAATGAAATATATACCAATTTATATTATAAAAATATACATACAAATATATATTATATAATGCATATTGGGGGTGTATTGTTATCATACAATTTGATTAAAAAGTATATATTATATAACCTTTTAATTTTGTATATATTATTATATAACCGTTTGGAGGAGTATATGTTTACCATGCATATTAGAGTAGTCAAATGAAAAATATATTATAGAAAGGTTGTCAGAATATATTAAATAAATCATAATAATTTAGTATATATAAAAAATAGTAATATATTATATAACATTTTGAAGGAGTATATGATTATCGTACTATTAAAAGAAAAGGACGTGTCAGGAAAAAAAGACGCTAGAAAAAAATAATTGAAAAATTAAATAAAAATTAAATCTAATACGGAAAAAATTTGAATATGTTATATTAAATACATGGAATCCAAATATGGAAAAAATCAAATAAAAATCATATCTAATTATTTAAAAAGGATAGAAACCCGATTAAATGTAAAAGACGTTCATAGCAGATATTGCTAACTGCAAGTGTATAGGTTAAGCTTTAATATAGTTGGTAAGTAAATACCGATATCATCGTCAGGATTGGGTTTCTAGATTTCTCAAGTACCACAAATACTTTTGCCCAATTTTATTTAGAAAATAAAATTTGAAAATTGTAATATGATTTAAGCAAATCAACATAAACGATTAAAGAATGTAAATTCAATGGGAAGAACGAGCTTAGGGAATAAATTTCACCGATTGAATCTATGGACCAATTATTTAATTAATAGAGATTGAACATATTATCAATTTAGGCCAAAAACTCTAAAATCTCAATTGTCTCTTTCGAGCGCAAGCCAAATCTCCTTACTAAATTACGAAACAAATATCTCTATTTGGTTTTGTAATAAGTAAAAAATATAATGAATAAGTCTCCTAACGACCTTTAAAGAAATTCTAAATGTCTCGATCTTAAAACCCTTTCAGTTATGAATCCCAGTTCTCAACTCTCAACCACATTTCTCAAGCGTAAGATTGCAAGTATAAGATCAATTAATCTGTGGCCAGTAAATTAAAGGCATGAAGCAAAGAGAAACATAAATAGAATAAACAAATGTATTCAATCAAGAAAATCAAACAATTATAAACGTCAATGGTTACATCAATTCCTAAGACAAGAAAATTTAGTTACTTATGTTCATGGTTAAACTAGCAAAATAAAAGAAAAGAGATAGGAAGTGAATTCGTCGCATTGATTGATCGTCCCCAACTCAATCCCCATAATCGATCTTCAAAACTCGGCTTCTTCCTCGAAATAATCTGCAAATTTCACTCTTCATTCCCTTCCCCCCAGTTGATCTACGAAGGCTCTATTTTATTGAAAATTTCAGGACATCGTTGAGATGCTAGGGGCAGTGTCTCAACACTGTACCCTAGATGTTGGCAAAAAACGAATCCTGACGTCATAGCGTCGAGACGGAGACACTACATGTAGCGTTGAGTCAATACGACGCGAAACATCAATTGTCTCGTTTTTCATAGTAGCGTTGAGACGGTCTGATGTAGCGTCTCAACGCTACCCTTGCTGGTCATTTGGCTGGAATTTGAGTGTTGAGACGCTACTATAGCGTCTCAACGCTACGCCCTCAGCTCTTCTGGCTCTAAATCATGTTGTGGGGTTTTCTCAACTTGCTCGGGCTATTACCTTTAACTCATGAATTTATCATAAAAAAATGGAAACTAGCAATTAATTCCACTATAATTATTATAAAATATAGCTCATATCGGGGGCTATTAACATTAGAACGAAAAAAAAAAGCCAAAAAAAATTAAGAAATTAATGATAACTTTTGAATAAAATTAGAATTGGGAGGATCTTTGTTATAATAGTGAAAATTCGAGAGAGAGAGAGAGAAATTTTTCAAATTTTGATTAAAAAAATGAATGATTTGGTATTAATTGTGATATGAGAACAATATGATAATTTTTAGGTATAGCGAGAGATTTGAAATCCAAATATGGAAAAAAAAGTGGATAAAATTAAATCTAAAAATTTAAATAAAAAAACGCAGTAGTAATTAAGGGCAATCTTAGGATTAATAAAAAGTTTAAATCTCGAAATCCAAATATGTAAAATTTGAAAAACACAAGTGGTGTGAAATATACTTTATAATTTGACCCACAACCTATTTGGCTTTTGCCAATCGCTTCATACCCTGAGTCCAATCGATACCCTTTTGTCGCTGTCAATTATTGTTTCTTAGGCTGACTGTCATAGCCCCCATTCTCTTTCATTGTAGTCAATTGCAATCAAGTCTCTTAAACACTGCTATATGGTTAGTTTCTACCGTTTAGATTTTGGCCTTGGGATTTAACTTCTCAGCAGGGCCAGTGGTACTTCTTTTGGGTTTCTAACCTGTTTGGCTTTTGCCCATGCCTTATACCCAGGGTTCACTCTCGAGTTTTTAACCTATTCGGCTTTTGCCAAAGGTTTTTATACCCTGAGTTTAGTCGACACCCTTGAGTTGCTAACATATTTGGCTTCTGTCAGTTTTTAACCTGAGTTCAATCAACACGCTCAGATTTCTAATCTATTCTAGCTTTTGCCAAATGATTTTCTACCTGTGGGTTTCATTGACCGGTTTAGGCTTGCCTGCTTTTTGTTTTGACCTTGCTGAGCCTATACGCCTGCCTTTTTCAGCACCTTGGGATTTTCTTCCTTGGTTTCACTGATTGGCTTCTAGCTTATCGGTCTGCTTCTAGGTCTGTCCTAGCTCGAGTTCCTTGACCATTGTTACTCACTAGCCCCTACTTGAGGAGATTTTGTTTAAGGTATTAAATGAAAACTATCTCAAGTACCTCAAGCCTTGTCGTTCTCTTCTATGCCGCTTTCTTCTATTTGCTCGTGTCGACTAAGTGACTTCTCCTTGTCGAGCATAAATTTTGGAAATCGGGTCGGCTTTCCAAGCAGTTCTTGTGCTACGTGCTACTGACTTTTGCTGTAGTGTAGTTATCCGGATCTGGTCATTGGAAGAGACTTAGTCGGTAGAAGATGCCTGGTTTGCAGAATAGGTTTGGTCAGCAGAATAAGCCTGGTCGATGGAAGACACCTGGTCAATAACAGAGACCTGGTTGGCAGAAGACATCTGGTCGGTAGAGACTTGCTCGGCCGAGACTTGGTCATGCAGTGGACCTGGTCATGCCTTGGATCTAGTCGTGCCCTACAGTCTGGTCATGACCAGTTATATAGTTCGCTTGTTAGATCTTTACAGTAGCTTTATCCTTCCACGGACCTTAGACGGGCGTAGGTTGCCTTTTCTTTTATTGCTTGAGTTTTTCAAAAGGAGGGTTGTGTTCTTAACACACTCCCTTGACTTTTCACAGCAGCCAGTTTATCTTTTGGATGCTTTAGAACTTCATCAAGTTGCTTTCTCCATTATGGGATTTGTTGATCGTTTCTCTCGAAACCTATTTTAGAATCCATCGATTTGCCTCATCTAGGATCTATCTTGAAACTCGTCGATTTGCTTGCTCTGGGTTGTGCCTCAGAACTTATAGACTTGCTTGGCTTGAGACCTCATCGGGTTTCAGCAGTCCTTCTCTTCTTCGTCCTCTGATGGGTTGACTTATCTTATCCAGGATCTGTCCTGGAATTTGTTGATTGGTTCGTTCTAGGTCCTGCCCCAGAACTTGTTGATTCGCTTTTCCCTCGACTATCTCATAAAATGGCAGCCCCCATAATCCATGTAGATTTGTTTAACCCAAGATTTCCTCGGATCCGAGGTGTTCTGGGTTAATTCGTTGTTCTTCGGATGTTTAAAGGGATCAATTCTGATTCTCCAGCAGGTTTTTCCCTAACTCGGGTGGATGATGCCATGTGATGACTAAGGCTCGGGTCGGCCTTTTCATCGCAGTCGATTGTGTCGTTATCTGTCGAGGGTATCAAACCAGTTGCGTGATTTAATCTCATGGTGTGACTTGTTCCCATCCTTCTGGTGGTTAAGTGATCACCTATTGGAGGTGTTGACCTACCGACATGACATGTTCTCACTTTACCATTAAGACCTTGTCGTCCATCTCGTTGATCTGATTAGGGTTCTAGGCATGTTGCTCTCCCTGTCTTGAAACTCATGGGCTTATCTCCTTTGAAATTTCATCGCGTAGGACCTGCCTTCGGCTCATCCCTCTTCTCGGATGACAATCGTAGTCGGAATATCGTTCATCTCCCTAGAGTTCATATTGTTGGCTTTTAGACCTTAGTCGAGGCAAGGGAAAAAGGTCTTTTGGTCAGGCTTTATTTAGGTCGATAAAGTCTATGTCCGTTCTCCATTTGCCATTTGGCTTCTTTACCAGCACCGTATCAGATATCCCTTGGGGATAATGCCCTTCTCGAATGAAGCTTGCTTTCTGTAGCTCATATATCTGTTCAGCTATAATCTTGTTCTTTTCTTGGTTAAACGCACGACGCTTCTATTTCACTGGTTTACAGCTCTCGTCAACGTTGAGTCGGTGTACCATGACTCCTCGATCGATTCCTGGCATGTTCTCATGCGACCACACGAACACATCGACATTGCTTCTGAGGAAGTCTATAGGGCTCTTTCGTTCTTCAATTCCCAATTGTTGATTCGTCGATCCTCAGACTTCAAATGAATAGATTCCACCTCCTCAGTTGGTTCTCCCCTACCAAGGGTGGTCGGATTTAATCGATGACCAGGGCTCGGATTTGGTTCCTCGAGTGGTCGGCAGCCTCGTTTGGGCTTTTCCTTTCGAAACATTGTCATCTTCCACCAGGGTTGCGTCGACTTGCTCCATGTTACCCTCCTCGGATTAGGATTTCATCTCGACTAAGTTTGCTCGAACTGCATCGTCCCCATAGACGGCGCTAATTATTGATGTAGAAATTTGGTCCCCTGAGATCTCGCCAAATTTGCATCAATCTTCTAAGTATGGAAGGGATCGATGTGACCTGCAAAACAAAATAGCACTAGGACTGGTTTGACTTTGGCCACACGGGCTCCGATGCTTAAGTTAGCATCGGGGAAGTCGAGTGAGGAGAGTATGAGAAGAGTAGGAGGTTTCAGCATACCTTTTAGGTGTGACCTGTTACGTCCACACAACTATGTTGACAACATGTGCAAGTATACATGATTTCTCGGTTGTAGTACGTAACGAGGTCATATCCACAGAGATTTTTGGTTGTATTTTAACGATAAAAGCAGATACCAACAATTAAAAATATACAAAGATTGAGTATGGATATTATCTAGGGAAAAAAAATAAAGTAATAACAAGACAATAGAAACTTGCAAGAGAGAATAGTTTTGAAACTGTCAACACCAGAAAGCAGTAGCACAGAAAGCGATAACGAAGGAATAACAGATATGGAAAAGGCGGGGGAGATTCAGCATACTGTCACAAGTTATCAACCTACTCTCTAGCGTAACTAACATTTATTAGTGCCAAGCTCGACTCGGTTTCCTTTCGAGACACCCAAAACATGAGTAAGTACAATTCTCGTTGCTAAATACCCAAGCTATATGCATGATTAGGGGACCCCATTCCTGAGTATTCCTATTGCTGTAGAAAAGCGCTAATCACAAGCAAAACAAATCAGCACCCATAAGCCCTTCCGAGTCAATATAGAAGCTAGCATACACGAAACAACGGCCAACAATAACGCGAAGATTAAGAAATAAAATCAGATTTGCTTAAAAATAAATGTAGCAGCTAGAGGTGCGGTCTCAAGTCAGTTACAACATGTAAATCTCCGCCCAAAATAGGGTTTAACTCATAATGGGTAAAGAAAACAAAATGGAAGAAGAAGAAATTCAACCCATAGCAGAAAAATAGCTAAATGACAGAGAGAATAAGCAGTCAGCTTGTTCCAGCAGGCGAGCTTCCCCTTTCTAACCTTAGCTCTCTTCCCAAAAATGGGTTTATTCCGTTCTCTTGTCTTTTCAGCTCTCAATTTTTATCTCTCTTGGGATCTGCGTGTCTGACGGCTAGGGCAACATACCCTTTAAATATCGGGTCCCATTTTTAGGCACCCGTCTGGAGATTGTACAGATATAAGTAAATCCCATGTTTTGAATTAACTGTACGGACACTAATGCTCTGGCATTGCAATGCACCAGCATTTATATGCTCTGTCTTGAAAATGCCTTGACTTCTCTGCTTTAGTTCAGCACTTCCTTCTCTTCTTAGCTCTTCTTTAAAAACCTGTGGAAATGAACCACAAATACGAGAGTTTATGCTGTTTTTTGCCAAAGTTCTCAAGACTAAGGATATTTACCTAAGAATTTGCATTTTAACACTATTCATGCTAATTATGACCTAAAATCAACATACTTTGCCATTTTAATGCACATTTTCACCCAAATAATCACTAGAATAACTCTCTTTTGGAGTTATCATCATCCATTTCCTTATTTATAGTTTTTCCCTGCTCTTAGAGTTTCATTATTCGAACCCTAGGTCATTCACATCATCGGGCTTCTTGGGCCATGAGATGCTTCGTTGTTGTGGGCTCCAACATCAGAATTGGGTCGAGGTTCTACAAACACAAGTTTGCTGGGATAGGGACCGAGAACACCTTGGCACCGAGCAGGCCTCGGCACTGAGGTCGGGTCGGCCCTTAGGTTCTGGGCTGACCCCAGTTGGTAGTTGTTTCGAGGTTCTTCCTTCTTCTTCCCTGTCTAATTCTCATTCTCGTTTGGACTGTTTTACTTCCTATAACATATGTTAAAAATAACGGTACCCTAAGTATCCCGAGTATCTTCACAATGGTATGATATTGTCCGCTTTAGGCATAACTATCGCGACTTCATTTTGGTTTCACTCAAAAGGTCTCGTACCAGTGGAGATAATTGTCATCTCTTATATATCATGGATCATGCTCTTCCCTAGCTAATATGAGACTATGTTTTCATTCACCTTACAAACCCAATAATCTACATGTCGTCGGGTCTGATGTTGGCCGCCGGAGTGCTAGGTGTCATTGGAGGGCGCCAATGGAGCGTTACAAATATGTTGTATGGTCTCCAGTGTTCGTGGAAGACATGGCGTGTGGGTTCTATAGTCGTCGGGTTTCCTGCTGTCATGGATGTCGGCATTTGTGCCGCTGCCAGAGTGTTGTCGCCGTTGGGGGTGTCATGTAGGAGTGAGACCTAAGGTTGAAGAATGGAGGAAGATAGAAGAAGGTGGAATTGTAGAGAGAGAAAGAAAATGAAAAAAAAAAAAGAAAAAGAAACAAATGGGTGTCTTAAGAGAGAAACAAATACTTTTCTTTTAATTCACTACTTTTCACATCCAGTTCTTTACTGCCCTCCGTGCTCTTCCCATATGCCTTCTCTTAAATATGCACAGAATGTAATGGTAAATTTGTGGGAAGTCAAATAAAGTTAGAGAAAAAGAAGAGAACGAATAAGTTCCAAGTTTTGACGAGGGAAAAAAAGGAAACAAATAAATTTTCAAAAAATCTTTATTTAAAAAAAAATCTTTTATTTAAAATCAAAATCCTTACAAAAAATTTGTTTTAATTTAATTAAATTTTACCTTAAAAACAATAATAAAGTAAACTTTAGTTTTTTCATTTTTTTAACGAAAATAATTAAGAAATAAAGTACGATATAAAAAATAAAATATAAATGAACTGGACCAAATACGATGTTTACCATTTTCATTCCCACACTTTTACATTTTTCTTCACTAATTAACAATATACATTTGCATTTGCTTCACTCAACTTAAATTTGTAACAATTTTAATTTGTTTGCTGTAAACTTAAAAGTAAACTTACCAAACATAATAGTGTAGTATAAACAAATAAAATTAAATGAGGCTTATTTTATTATTTTTAGTAAATATTTAAAAAATATTAGGTAAAATAATCACAGTATTATGTATAATAAATTTCAAAATTATTCGTATTCAATAATTATTTTACTAACCGCACTTTTAACATTTAAATAATTAATTTATGATTGACAATTGATAATTAACTGTTAATCTCTATATTAAATAAGGGTATTATAGTTAAAAATGATTTTTCTAACATAAAATTTTGAGTCTCAGATAGACTTAGATAGACTTGAGCTTGGTTGACTTCGGACTCAACTTTTAACTCGGACTTGTTTAGGCTCGATTCTCTTAAGGGAACGTTTGTTTCATGGAAATCTTATATTTCCATGGGATGGTCATTCTAGATGCCCGTGTTTGTTTGATAGGAATGTTGGATTCCCGGACATTCTTAGATGTCCGGACATCATAGGATGTCTATAAGGGAGGTATCTGAGCAAATTTAGATGTTCTCCGGTAACATGAGTTTCTAAGATTCCCAAGTTGAGGGCATCTTCTTTTGACAATTTGTCCCTCATCGTTTTTGTTCTATAATATTTTTTCATCAATAATATTTATTTCTCATTTATTTTATCTTATTTTAAAATAAATGTATGCACTAATTCATTGATAAATGTCTAAATATAATTTTATTTATATGCTACATTTAGATATAAAATAACATTAGTCAACGGTATAATATCTTAATTTGTTTTTAGTTCAAATCTAGGGTGCAATCTTTGATTTATTTTACTTTTCTAATAGTCACCAAACAAAAACTAAAATTGACATAAAAATATAATATTAAATTAATAAAAGTACAATTTTTATATGAATTCAAATAATATTAAATTTAACATATAAATTATATGACGACCGATAAGTGCATTTTTGGAACATTACATAAATTTACAATATTTCATAAATAAATTCAGCAAAACAAACGTGGTTATAAAAAATATTGTCAGATATCCTTATAAAATTTCCTACAAAAACAAACGTGGTTATTTGAAATTTCGGATATCTAAAATTCCAGGCATATGAGATTCCAGGCATTTGACGATGCCGGGTTGAACTTATTTGATATTTGATCCGATCTATCCTCATTAGTGGACTTTGATTATTTAGATTCGACCCCAATCAACCATAATTGAGTTATCTTGGTTGACTTAATCATCCATGGACTTTCACTCATTTTGATTGGAACCAATCCCTTCTATTGGACTTGGGTTATTTCAGTTTTTGTCCATTACAATTTGTTTAGACTAATAATGTCTATATAATTTGCTTTTGCCATGCTTATACGATGCCACTCCTACCACACCATATTTTGGTAAACAATCGTTGAAGCTCATACTCTTTTATCGATTTCATTTATTAGTGTCATTATAGATGAGTTTCAAACACTGGCACTAATCTCGATGGAGATTAGAATAAGTTTAATAGACGCTCGTATTCCTTCTTACATTATTGGTAGATACGATTCATAAAGCTAAGATAGTAATCTTGTTGGGAACATTATAATAAGCTTGGACCAATAATAGAAATGATTGAAGAGACATTTATAGAAAATCAACCGCTCATTTAGTTCGCTTTCTTGATTTTTAATAAAGAAAAATGAATTGCACAGCCCGACATTCATTAATTCCAAATATGATAAAATGATTTTTTTATTTATGTATTGAAACAAATTGGAATTGGGAACAAAGAAAAATAAGAAATTTGTTAGGGTGATTTTCAAAATTTCGATACAATTTTGAGAATATTCTTAAAAAAGAAAGGAAACAAGAAATATAATTAGTTGAAAAATGCTTAGATTTCTTCGGAAAATTAGAAATAGAGAAAAAAAATGAGAAGAGTTGCATATTTTTTTAGAATAAACTGGAATGCAAATATTACTTTCTAAAAAACTAATTTTTGGCATTCTTCTCGTGGATAATAAATAATCAGATTTTTCTCATTTTTTAAATATAAGAGATCTGTAGTTGTTAGGTTCCTTATAATAATTTTCATCTATCACCACCAAAGACGCCCACCGGCTATCGCCGGAGGCATTATTATATATTTTTAATGAAGCATTATTATTATTATTATTCTTTATTCTTTATTATTTATTTTTTAAACAAAATGAAGCATTATTACTCATACTTTTTTTCTTTAATAAAATTATTACACATACCTTTCTAAGGCAAAATACCTAACACGTAATTTTTTGACCTTATGCTTCTTTTTCTGGACAATTCCAGATTTACTATTGACCTAAACATAGCTTGTATTATATATCTGTTTTAAAGGTTACATGTTCAATTTTCTACCTACATTATTAATTCTAATACAACATTAAAAAATAATAGTGCCTTACTATGAAAGTTATGGACCAAAATTATTATCTTTTAAAAGTTTATATACTAAAATATAATTTTCAAAAGTACAGGACCAAGATAATATCAAATAGAGTAATTGACAAGTTAAGGCATGTTTGGTAATGTTCTCGTTTCCTATTTTTCATTTTTCGTTTTTTGTTTCTATTATTTTTAGAACTTGTGCTATTCAATGGACTCGAACATTGATCTCGAAGATGGAAGGGTAGCGCCTGCACCAACAGTCATAAGATATCTTCCGCTTATTTATACACAATAGCTTTTATTTAAACATTTGAGAGACGGAAACAACAAAAACGAAACTACTTTTTGTAGTTTCCAAAATTTAGTCTCTTTTTTAGAAACGTTTCTCAAATTTTAGAAACGAGAAACAGGATAGGTTACCAAACATACATGTTTCTAAAAAACGAGAAACAAAAATGAAAAGAATAGGAAATCGAAATGTTACCAAATGGGCCGGTAAAGTTCAAGTTGATGATCCAAATAGGACACAAACCTATTATACAATATGAGAATGATAATAAATACCAAATGGTTTTGTCATATTGGCAAATATAATAAAGTAAATATGACCATTTTTAATGAAAAATGTCAATCGTATATCACCACACATTTATATAAGTGGTTGTCACTAATAGACGTGCAGAAAAAACTGGCCATATTTACAATTATCTTTAGCTTGTTTCTAATTAATTATTCTAGCCAAATTGCTATATATGTTGTTTATGCAAGGATATGCACAACAGTGTACTTCTAGTTGCAGCTCGAACTCGGCCTCCGGACCGATCTGAATACTTGGGCGGACCTGCACAAAAAGGTGAGCACTCCGACGATCAAGTCAGTATAGGTCAGATTCCCAGTTTAGTTCGAGGTCAGAAATCATCGTACCTGATCGTGGAGTGAGGCCCTCTACTTATGGGTGGTAGTCCCGCTACTCTCGCGACGGTTTCACCCGGTAATCTCGGGGCCGTCGGTTACACCCGGTAATCTCGGGACCGACGGTTACACCCGATAATCACGCCGCTGACAGTAGTTCATATCGGCCCCCACCGAGCTTCCCGGTAGGTCGGACCTCGGCCAGGTTCACCTCGGCCCTCATACTTAGCATCTGTCAACGCTAGTGGTGGTGATCTCGGCGGTTCGAGCTGGGCATGACTCATGAGTCATCTTGGAGCACCAATAGAGGTCCTCCACGTGTCCAAGGTATTTTCTTCCCCAAACATTGGCCCCCTCTCTGTCTGGTCCGATCTCGACCTGGCAGAGAAGTTCATTCGATTCGCTTTGGACGCGTGGCGACTTCCTATTCGTGGGAAAATATAACCGTCGCGGAAGATTTATCGTCGGAATATTCAAATATTCCGACGCTTCGGATCTTAGGGAGGATCCTAGCCGCTCGTTGATTACACGTGTACGGTGGGGAAATTCTTCCGACGGGCTATAAATGCCCCCAATCCTTCAGGTCATACCTTACGTTCCCTGAATTCTTGGAGTTCGATCTGAAGGCAGCTCGAACCCTTGGTAGGTCGGTCTCTTCCCTCACTTTCTCTTTCGAACGTAGTTGCCATGTCGTCCTCTTTTAGCAGCAACTTAGGATCCGATGAGGACTTAGCTCGTAGGTTAGAGTCCGAGCTCGAGGAGATAGAAAACTTTAGATTCTCCGATGACGGGGAGGATAGTGACGCCTCCACTTCAGGTCAGGGCTTGGAATACCCTTCGTAGGGGGTTCGCTATTCCTGAGAACATCCTCCTCAGGCTTCCGGAGGAGGGGGAGAGAGCTGACAATCCTCCAGAGGGATGGGTCACTCTCTACTTCAAAATGTTTGAGTAGGGCCTCAGACTTCCCCTTCACCCTTTTGTCCAAGAATTTCTCTTCCGGACTGCGTTGGCTCCGGCTCAAGTGGCCCCCAATGGGTGGGGTGTCATTTTCGCTTTGGCCATCCTTTTTTGGCTACGAGCTCGGGATAGTGAGGAGGCTGAGCTGTTGGACGTAGACCAGCTTCTCGCGTGCTTCGAAGCGAAAAGGATAGCTAAGAAGCCTGGTCGGTTCTATATGTGCGCAAGGAAAGGCGCAGACGGTATAGTTAAGGGGCCGACCTCCATCAAGGGATGGGTGAGGAAGTGGTTCTACGCTTCTGGGGAATGGCTTGCAAAGGACGAGTCAGGTCGTTCCTTCTTTGACGTCCCCACTAGGTTTGGGAACCTAGGTACGGAGTAGTTCTTGCGTTTTTTGTAATTTTCTTTTCTGTCATTCAGGTCTAACTCGGATTTTGTCTTCATGCAGTTTCAATCCGACCAGTCCCCGAGCTTACGCAAGCCTCCTTCGACACGCTGAAATACTACAAGGAGGGCTTTCCGAGGGGTAGGAAGGTCGGAACCCTGGTGACCGACGAGCTGCTGCTTGAGTCCGGGCTGCTAGATTACAACCCTGCAGTTCGTCCCATTGAATCCTCAAGGCCGAACTCTGAACTTGGTATGCCGAGCTTGCCTCACCCATTTTCCCTCTAACCTTGTGATGACCCCTGTTTTTATTTTGCAGCCATGGTTTGTGGATTTGCAAGCAGCGTGAAGCGCAAGTCCAAGGGCCGAGCCCATGCTCTTGAGGCCGCCCAGAGTTCGAAACCTGCCACCCCTGCCGTGCCAGGGCCTGCCTCGGAAGATCCAGCCCCAGTGATCGAGCTGGAGTCTTCTGGGGGTCCCTCGAGGGAGAAGCGCCCCAGGGATCAGACCGAGGCGGTGGACGCCCCGCCTGTGGGCGAGGAGGTGAGGGAGGAAGCCCCTCTGAAGCGAAGAAGGAAGAAAAAGAAGGCGATCTCCCCCTCGGAGGTCGGAGCTTGCAGGGTCTTGCCTGCAAGTTTTGTAGATCGGGTGGACGATCCTGCGACCAGGATGGGCGGGACGTCCGACGTGACGGCGCGGTTCAGAGTTGAGCCGTCAACTTCCGGGGTGAGGGACCAGGTATCCCGCATCTCCGCTGCAAGTTTGGACCGCTGCCTAAGGAGGGCGTCCAAATTTGTGAGCGACCCTGGGTCCGTTCTGCAGAGGACTATCGACTACGCCGCCGAGGTAAGACTAGTGTCCCCATTTTTGCTTAATTTCGCCTAACAGGTAGCTCGGCCTAACTTTTTCCTCGTACCGTTTCTCAGGCGTTCGTTGCTTCCATTCAATCGGCTCTAGCTGTAAAGGCCGAGCTGGATGGGAGGGAAGTTCTGGCAGCGAGGGAGAGAGAGGAGTTCTCTGCTGCCCTGAAGGCTGCTTCCTCCACCATGAAGGATGAGCTGCTGAAGGCTCACTCTGAGGTGGAGATTTTGAAGGCCGAGGTGGAGTCCCAGGCCGAGCTGCTGAAGAAGGAAGAGGACAGGCGCAAGGCCCAACTCCGAGCTGCCCACGCCATCACCAGGGGCTTGGAGAAGGAGAAGTTCCAGCTCCTGAAGGAGAAGGACGACATGCTCCAGGCGCTTGAAGCGAAGGATAAGGAGCTGGAGCATGCGACTGCCGAGCTGGAGACGACGAAGGAGCGCCTCAGCAATGGAGTCCTACTGGAGGAATCGTTTAGGCAGCATCCTGACTTCGATGGATTTGCCAAGGACTTCTCTGACACGGGCTTCAAGTTCCTCATGAAGGGCATTGCTTCCGACATGTCTGACCTTCAGATCGATCTCAGCGGTCTGAAAAGGAGGTATGCCGAGAAGTGGGCGTCAGAGATCTGGACTCTGACTACTCCGACCTCGAAGAGGATCAGGTCGGCACCGCTCAAGAGGGCGCTCCTCAAGCAGGCTCTTAGGCGACCATCCTTCAGGAGGCTTTTCGCTGTCTTTCTTCTCTTTTTTTTGTTTGTAAGTGTCAGGGCAGAGCTGCAAGGTCTATAAGCCTTGGCTCTACTCTCCATTAATGAAGAAGCTTTGTTCAATTTTACTTTGTTGTTGGCAACATCTTTCCTTTCTTTGCTTTTCTTTGAACTGCAGCTAATGTCACCTCGCACCTCTTACTTCTGAGGTCGCGCCTTTAACTTAAAATAGTTGTAAGTTTGAGTTTGAATCCCTTAATGTTCAATGCATTGCACCAACTCTGGATTTTTAACATCGCACCCTTAACTTAAAAAAGGTTAAAAGGCTAAAATCCCAAGTCCGTAGCTATTCTTCATGTCGCACCTCGCACCCTCAAGTTCGGAGGCTTGATCATTTTGAACTTTTCACATCGCCCCTTTGCCTTGAAGGTTTGAGTTTTAAGCTCGTCAGTGGTTTTGACATCGCACCTCGTACCCTTAGGCTTCGGAGGATTGAATTTGAACCAACTGCTGGAATGTGATCGCGTGGGAGTCGGTGGCCCCCATTTAATTTCTGGTCGAACTCGGAAGCATGAAATTAAATCATCACATTTATTCCGATCATAATTCTTTTGGAACAGTCTTTACAGATTCATGGAAAATCCTTTTGACATTTCAAGGATAATAACGCTTCAGGTGCTCCGCGTTCCACGGGTGCGCGAGGACGTCTCCTCTCAGATCGGCCAGTATGTACGTCCCAGGTCGGACGATGCCCTTGACCTCAAACGCGCCCTCCCAGGTCGGATCAAGAGCACCCACATGGGTTTGGACCCGCCTTAAGACCAGATGTCCGACCTGAAAGGTCCGAGGTCGAACGCGGGCATTGTAATGTCAGGCCATTCTGCTCTGATATTCCGCCAGGTGTAGCTGGGCCATTGCTCTTCTTTCTTCCAACAAGTCGAGGTTGAGGAGCAGCTCTTCCTCATTTGTCGTAGGTTCGTAATGCTCTACTCTGTCAGATGGCATGCCGATCTCAACCGGGACTACAGCTTCGGAGCCGAAGGCCAGGGAGAACGGGGTCTCCCCGTCGACTCTCGTTGGGTGGTTCGGTACGACCATAGAACCTCTGGTAGCTCCTCGGCCCACCTGCCTTTCTTGGAGTCCAGTCTAAGTTTGATTCCTCGCTTGATGATCTTGTTGACTGCCTCCACCTGCCCATTTGCTTGCGGATGTGCGGGGGACGAGCTAAGATGACTTATGCCAAGTTTGCTGCAAAAGTCTTTGAACTTGGCGTTGTCAAACTGCTTCTCATTGTCTGTCCCTATGGCCTGCGGTATACCAAAGCGACATATGATATTCGTCCATACGAAGGACGCGACTCTGGATTCCGTTATGTGGGAGAGCGCCTCGGCCTCGGCCCACTTGGTGAAGTAATCCACAGCAACCACATCGAACTTGGTCTGACTCTTGCCCAAAGGGAAAGGACCAATGATATCTACCCCCCACTGCGCGAATGGCCACGGGGCCGAGATGGGGGTGAGCAGCTCGGGAGGTTGGTGGATTATGGTTCCGTAGCGTTGGCAATTGTCGCAAGTTCTAACGAACTTCTTGGCGTCCTGGCTGAGGGTCGGCCAATAGTATCCTTGTCGGATTACTTTGGCTGACAGCGACCGGACGCCTGAGTGATTGCCGCACACTCCTTCGTGGATCTCTCTGAGGACGTACAGGCCCTCTTCAGGGGTTAGGCATCTCAAGAGGGGCAGGGAAAAGCCACGTCGGTACAATGCCCCATCTCGGACCACGAACCGAGCTGCCCGCCTTGCCAACTTTCTGCGCTCCTTGGGGTCTTGTGGTGAGTTGCCCCTAATGAAGTCCGCGATCGGGTCCATCCATGAGGATTCTGGAGCGCCGATCTCCATCAGATCTGCCTCTAAGATCGAAGGATTATCTAAGATCTCGACGGGGACCGACCTGGCCAGGTCGGTCTCGTACGCCGATGCTAACTTGGCCAAGGCGTCAGCATTAGAATTTTCTGTTCGCGGAATCCGTCTTACTTCGTAAGTTCGAAACTGGGCGAGGTACGATCTGACCTTGCCCAAATACTTCTCCATTCGAGTGTCTTTGGCTTGGTACTCGTCCTTGATCTGGCTCACAACCAGCTGGGAGTCACTGAAGACCTTAACACAAGAGGCCCCCAATGCTCTTGCGATTCGTAGGCCGGCAATAAATGCTTCATACTCGGCCTCGTTGTTAGAAGTCCGGAAGCCGAACCGCAAAGCATACTCAAATCGCTCGCCCCCTGGTCCGAGCAAGAGGACCCCGGCTCCGCACCCCTTCTCATTGGAGGATCTGTCGACATAGACTGTCCAAGGTAGGTCGGACTCGCTCAGCTCGGAAGGTGGTGTGAGCTCGGCTATGAAATCTGCCGCTGCTTGTCCTTTCAACGCAATTCTGGGTTCGAACTGGATGCCGTACTCACTTAGCTCTATCGCCCACTTCATTAGGCGTCCAGAAGCTTCCGGCTTATGGAAGATGCTTTTTAGGGGCAAATTAGTGAGCACCACCACCGTATGGGCTTGGAAGTATGATCTGAGCCGTCGGGCCGAGGTGACCAAAGCGAGAGCCAACTTCTCCATCTGAGGGTATCTAGTCTCGGCTTCGGTCATAGCCTTGCTTGTGTAGTAGACCGGGTTTTGCCGCGCTTCCTCTTGCCTGATTAGGACCGAGCTGACGGCACTGTCAGACACTGCTAAGTACAATTGGAGCTTGTCCTCCGGCATGGGCTTGGCGAGCAAAGGTGCCGAACAGAGGTAGCTCTTCAATTGCTGAAACGCTTGCTCGCACTCCGCTGTCCATTCAAACAACCTTTTCTTTCATAGGATTTTGAAGAAAGGAAGGCACTTATCTGTCGATCTTGAAACAAACCGGCTCAGGGCCGCAATCCTGCCGCTGAGACACTGAAGCTGCTTCAGCGTCTTCGGTGCCTCCATCTCGGTCACGGCTTTAATCTTTTCGGGGTTGGCCTCGATTCCCCGGTTATTCACCATGAAGCCGAGGAATTTTCCCGAAGAGACTCCAAAGGCACACTTAGCGGGGTTGAGCTTCATTTGATATGCCCTCAGAACCTCGAAGGCTTCGGTCAGATCGGAGAGATGCGACTTAGACTGCTTGCTCTTGACAAGCATGTCGTCCACATACACTTCCATATTCCGGCCGATCTGCTTGGCGAACATTTTGTTCACCATTCTCTGGTAGGTCGTTCCTGCGTTCTTTAACCTGAAGGGCATGACCTTGTAGCAGTACAGACCTTGGTCTGTTATGAAAGCGGTATGACCTTCATCTGGGACATGCATCTTGATTTGGTTGTACCCAGAGTAGGCGTCCATGAAGGTGAGCAGTTCGTGCCCGGCTGTGGCTCCACGAGCTGATTAATCCTCGGCAGTGGGAAGCAATCTTTCGGGCATGCCTTATTTAAGTTCGTAAAATCTACGCACATTCTCCACTTGCCGTTAGATTTTTTAACTAATACAACATTGGAGAGCCACTCGGGATACGAAATTTCTCTTATGTATTCAGCTTTCAAAAGCTTGTTAACTTCCTCAACAATTACATCACTCCTCTCCTTGTTTATAGGCCTCCACCGTTGATTTGCCTTGCAAATAAGTGGAGTGGACCAATCGTGTAAATTGGAGGAAGAAAGCATGAAAGAGCATCCAAAACTTCTTGATCTAGTGCATCATAAGTGTTCAAAATAATAGCAGAAGCTTTTGGAGTCCACTTCGTTTGTTGAATGAAAAAGTTGAGAAATATGTCATCTGGATCGGTTGTTCTAATGAAACTTGGTAGATCCTTAAGTCGTATATTTTTCATCCCCGGAATCCAGTCCATAATGGTTTCGAGGCAGCCATTGGTTAGATAGCTTTCATCTGCAAAGCGAAACAAAATATATCTTATAAATATTGTTAGGTTCCTTGATCTTTTCAATTCAGGTAAGTTATAAGAGTTTTTAGAGCATACCTTTAAATGGAGTCACCCCTCGCTCTACAAGCTCGCGATAGTACATAAAACCAATCAAGCTACAAGCGCTGACGGGCCAAAACTGTGCAATGGGAAGGCCAAATTGCAAGGCGGCTTGAACAGAAAACGACATACAACCATCGCCAATAACACAACTAACTGGTGGGATGCTATGAGACGAAGCATCGTTGAGTTGAGACAGAAGGTTGCAAAATGGGGTGAGAAAATTCTTACAAACTGCGATGCAAAGTGAAGGCAAGTCTTGTGGTGCGTCAATGTGGGAAGGCGGCGGCATACCGTCTGGAATGGTTTTGAACTGAAAGTTGTGTGCCGTTGAGAGAGTTGAGGGCTCTAGACTTGATTATGTGATTTTGAGTGTATTCTGTATTCACGAAAGTTATGTAAAAACCTCTCTGGTGAAGAAGTTTGGCAACGCTTAACATTGCATTGATATGACTTTGAACTGGAAGTGGGATGCAAACAGCATGAGGCTTATCACTCATTCTTACATCAAAATTCATCTTTCTCTTATAATGATCCCCCATTTCCTTCACACTATTTATAATTATAAATTTTTCATTTTTGTTTTGAATCTGGAAAAAAGTTATTTGACATTAAAAATTATGAACATGATCGGTTAGAAATAATGGGCACCTCAGGTTTTCATAATAAGATAATATTGTCTCAAATAGACATAAATTCCTGTCACTTTTTTTAGCTTCATTCAAAAGGCTTGTATCACGATGTTGTCCCTTAATTATATATCATCATTTTTTCTTTATTATTGTTTTTTATAACACAAGATTTTTTTATTTACCTACTCAATGTAAAACTAGGTCAATTTCCAACTATTTCTTTTATTCACGTTTACGGAAAATAAAAAAGAAAAAAAAATATATATTTTATTCATATTATAAAGTTTTCGAATTATTGCGGTTTATTGCGACCGACAAACCACAATTATTGGGTGCGTGAAGAGGAAAATTCAAAATGCCGCTACCAGCCAAAGGACATATGATGTGTCTAATGGAAAAGGTATTCTGGCCAACCAATAGGATTGGAGCGCCTGCAGAAATTGTTTACAAATTTATTAATTTTTTATTATTTATTTTGCCTCGTTTGTGCAAAACCCTAAGTACACCCCTGTAACTGCGATAAATGAGAATGATTTTTACTTTTCGGTACTGTACCATTATCCAGATTCATAAGCTAGTAGAAGGTTAGATATCTCCGATATATGAATTAAATTTGAGATAAGTATATAATTATCTTATTTCGTAATTCAAATTATAAAATTGACTTAACTATTAAAAATTTACAATATTGTCTAAGCATTAACGTTTTATGGTTGGAATCCATAAGAAAATTACAAATTAGTCTTTTCTAACCTACAATATGATTATATGTATATTATATTTTTTACTTTTAACCTTTTATTGGAGTATATGTTTATCATATTATATATTATATAATCTTTTGTTGGAGTATATGTTTATCATATTGTATATTAGAAGATTAAAGTAAAAAATGTATTATACAATGGTCGTTGTTATATAATCTAGTATATACTAATAACCTTTTCGAGGAGTATAGGTTTATCATACTATTAGAAAACACTGAAAAAAACTGCCGGACAAGAAAAAGCCATCGAAAAAAAAGATGTAATGGTAGTTTCCGACGAGGAGGAAAATAGAGAATTGGAAAAGTTTTGTTAAAGTTAGAAGGATTGATTATTATTGATGGGAGAAAAATCGGATGAGGCGCACGAGAGAATGTATTTTAAAATTTTGAATATATCATATGGAAATCGTTAACTTTTGAATAAATATTAAATTTAATTATCTAAATATAATAGCAAATCTCATTAAATCAAATAGTATTAATTGAGGGCAAATTTGAGATTTAAAAAAATTCAAATCTCGAAATTCAAATATGAAAATAATGAAAATAAATGTCATTTTGTGAAATATAGTTTATACTTTGACCAATGGAAGAACCCATAAGCCTAACTTTTTAAGTTGAACAATAGTTCATCCTTAATAACAAGCTAATCCGAATTTTATTCGGATATCGAAAATGAAATTGACAAAATTCTGTTACTTTTATTAACTAATTAAAAACAAAATACTTTATTTTTTTAGACCATACCTTTCAACAACAACATTTTGTTGATTCTATTTTATATTTCTTTTTTTTCAAATAAGACCAATCTCTTTTCTCTTCATTTGTGAATTTCTTTTTATAAAATACAGAGTTTAATTAAACTACCTTTTGATCAAAGATATATATATGATCTAGACTGTGATGATATATTTTTGCATTATTTTAATTAGAGTCTATGCCAATTATCTTTCATACTATTATTAGAAGTTGGATTTGGGACTCATGATCTACAACTGGACAAGAATACCCGTATCAAAATTATATTCTTAGAAAGGAAATATCTCCAGGGTACCCAAATCGCACCCACATTTAGGCTTCTTGGGAATATAATAAAGAAGGAAGAAACCAAATCTTGTTGACGGAAAATTCGAGAAGAATGTTGCCGGGTCCTTTGGACTATTGAGGCTGTGCATTGTGTATTTAATTTTCTTTTTTCATATATTAATATGAATTTGAATTTTAAAAATGTCGAACATATATCAAATACTATAATTATTTGCCAATACGAACTTTAACTAAATATTAGTGGACACCTAAAAGTGAAGCTCATATGTAAACTAGGCCCATTCAACCAGTCATTTTCTTTTCTTTTCTTTTTCATGTTCTTGTTCTTGTGTTGCGCCTGCATTCATTTCTAAAGAAAAAAAAAAACTTAAAATTATTGCAAATGAAATCCAAGCCACGCGACAGAAGGCTTCTCTTCTCTTTCTTCAACTCTCTTAGTCTCCGACGATCTTTACTATCTCCTTCCGATTCTCTCCGCCGTCTTCCTCCGACCCTCTTCATCGTATCCGCTCCATCTAGTCGGCAGTCACAAGAACGTACCCATATCTGAAAATAACCTAAACACACGGAATAACCAGCGTCGACTGTCCGAATCCGGTAAACCGCCAAGCCGAACCGATAAACCGACAGACTATCAGTTCGGCGCGGCTTGGTTTTTATGATTTTGCAGTTTTGTTATGGGTTTGGTTTCGGTTTTGCTTCAAAATCGAGCCCAAGCGACCCACTTACACCCCTTTCAATTTTCGTACTGACCACTGAGTACAAATATTTGAATATTTAATATAGGAATTAAGAAAAAAGAAATTATGAAAATTACGGAAGAATTTGTTTAAATTATTATTTTTATAAGAAAAAGAAAAATTGAGAAATAAAAACTAAAAAATAGTGGGAATGATAGTGTGTAAGGGGGGAGGAGAGAGTCAATTGAGGCTTATTTTACATCGGTCCAAAGGTACGAGAATGCACAAATCCAATAACATCCTCCTTCCTTCCTACAAAATTTAAAATAGATTGATTAATTATCTCCTACAAAATTGTCTACAAATTCTATTCTTCTTTGAACAATAGAAGAAGAAAAAACAGCTAAAAAATATTATACAACACAAATTTAAGCTACTAAACCCTGCACCCGAAACACAGGTTAACCAACACAACTCTATACTTCAAAAGCTACCCAAACTCAAGTTACACAGCACCCTAAAATCAACCCCAAGTTTAACAAATCCAAACTATAGATATCGAATCTGTGGGCCAAACGGCCCATAAATGTTGGATAGCAACTTCAAATATAAGTTATGAAAATAAAACCATTACAAGAGGGGCCACCACAAGCAACTTTGTGTGGTGCTAAAATTAAGATAGTAAAATTTCAACTACTAGTTTATCAAAGTTTAGGTAAGAAGAGCCTCCAGGTAGGTAGGATTCCTCTGCTTTTCTTTTCAACTCCATGACATTTTTCTTCATCTCTTCACCCTTCTTTCCTTCCATTAGCTCTTTGATACAACTCTCCACTTTATCTCTCTTCACGTCATTGTCTATTTCCAATGCAATGCCCCACTCCACACAACAATATCGACATGTTGTTTGTTGATCGCCAAAGAATGGCCACGATATCATAGGCACTCCACCACTTATGCTTTCCATAGTCGAATTCCATCCATTGTGTGTCAAAAACCCTTTTATTGAAGGGTGCTTCAAGACTTCCTCCTGTGAGCACCAACTAGCAATCATCCCTCTTTTTTTTGTTTCTTCAAGAAAATCATGAGGTAAAATGATTGAACCATCATTGACAAGATCAGGCCTTATGATCCACAAAAATGGTTTCTTGCTGTTTGCAAGTCCCCAAGCAAACTCTGTGAGGTGGTGGAGTGTCATCACCGTAAGGCTCCCAAAATTTATGTAAATCACAGAGTTGGATTCCTTGGAATCAAGCCAATTAATACACTCACCATTCTCTTCCCAAAGATTTGTTGCTATTTCCTCTAGGCCTCCACCGTTGATTTGCCTTGCAAATAAGTGGAGTGGACCAATCGTGTAAATTGGAGGAAGAAAGCATGAAAGAGCATCCAAAACTTCTTGATCTAGTGCATCATAAGTGTTCAAAATAATAGCAGAAGCTTTTGGAGTCCACTTCGTTTGTTGAATGAAAAAGTTGAGAAATATGTCATCTGGATCGGTTGTTCTAATGAAACTTGGTAGATCCTTAAGTCGTATATTTTTCATCCCCGGAATCCAGTCCATAATGGTTTCGAGGCAGCCATTGGTTAGATAGCTTTCATCTGCAAAGCGAAACAAAATATATCTTATAAATATTGTTAGGTTCCTTGATCTTTTCAATTCAGGTAAGTTATAAGAGTTTTTAGAGCATACCTTTAAATGGAGTCACCCCTCGCTCTACAAGCTCGCGATAGTGCATAAAACCAATCAAGCTACAAGCGCTAACAGGCCAAAACTGTGTAATTGGGAGGTTAAATTGCAAGGCAGCTTGAACAGAAAACGACATACAACCATCTCCAATAATATTGCTAATCGGTGGGACGATGCTATGAGATGAAGCATCATTGAGTTGAGAAAGAAGGTTGCAAAATGGAGCGAGAAAGTTTTCACAAACTGAGATGCAAAGTGAAGGCAAGTCTTGTGGTGCATCAATGTTGGAAGGCGGGGGCATACCGTCTGGAATGGTTTTGAACTGAAAGTTGTGTGTGCCGTCGAGAGAGTTGGGGCCTCTAGATTTGATTATGCGTTTGTGAGTGTACTCCGTATTCACGAAAGTTATGTAAAAGCCTTTCTGGTGAAGAAGTTTGGCAACGCTTAACATTGCGTTTATACGACTTTGAACAGGAAATGGGATGCACACTACATGAGATTTATCACTCATCCTTTGGTCACAATTCATCTTTCTCTCTTACAATCTCTTTCTCTTACAATACTCCCATACTTCGAACTATTTATAACTATCAATTTTTTTTAATTTGACTAAAAAATTATTTGAAGTTAATAATTGTGAAGATGACCCGTTAGAAATAATGGGCACTCCACATTTTTCACAATACCATGATATTGTTTAATTTAGACAAATTCTTGTATCTTTATTTTTAGCTAAATAGGTTGTTCCTCAATTATATATTCATGATTTTTTTTCGTTCATCTTTCTTTTCTATAATGTACAATTTTTTCTTTATCTAGTCAAGGTAAAACTTGGTCAATTTCCAACTATTTCTTTTTTTCAAGTTTAAGGAAAATGAAACAAAATTATTTTATTCATATAAAATTTTCGAATGATTGCAGTTTATTGCGACCGATGAACCACAATTATTGGGAGCGTGAGTCATCTAAGCAATTTTCCATCAGATTTTATTTATTTATTTACATGTAACATGCTAATCAGATTTTATTTGTTTATTGTCTCAGAAAGAAAAAAAGTTTAATTTGTTTGTTTATTTATTTGCGTGTAACATGCTAATCAGATTTTATTCTAATATTCCAAAGGAAATAGACAAAACACTCTACTACTTTTATTGACTAATTAAAAACAAATAATTTTATTGTTTGTGCATAAGTACCTTTCAACAACTACATTTTGTCCATTATCTTTTAAATTTAAATCATGCTTTTTTTGGGCAAATAAGACGGATCTCTTTTTCATTTATTGTGATTTTTTTTAGTATAACATGCAGAGTAGAAATTCAAACTCCCAATCTTTTGATCAGATATTTATATTTGAACTATATTCAGATTGACCACTCATTATAATTTGTGGATTGTAATATTTTGATTTATGTGTCAATAATGTGCACAACTTTAACTTGCCCAGACTTTCCACAATTGAAATTATAGTCTATGCTAATTATCTTTCATATTATTATTAGAAGTTGAATTTTGGAGTCATGAACTACAAATAGACAAGAATACCCTTATCAAAATTATGTTCTTAGAAATAATTATCTTTCATATCAACTAAAATCGCACCCACATTTAGGGTTTTGTGAACATAATAAAGAATGTAGAAATAATATATAAAGTACACGTGGTGGCTTTTAATAGGTGTAAATAAAAGAAGGAAGAAACCAAGATTGTTGATGGAAACTTGGAGAAGAGTGTGCTGCGCTGTCATTTGGACTGTTGAGGCTGTGCATTGTGGCTAATGTCTTCTAAATCGGCCACCCTCGCTCAAAGGACAGGCTTAAATTTGGTTAAAGTATATGTATTGGGCATTGTCTTATTGAGAATCACTTGTTCTGTTTTTCTCCGTTGGCAGGTACCATAAATTACATAAATAGTCAATTTTAACATATTAAGGGTCTGCAATCTCAAATATTTACACTTTTAATGTTAAATATATAAACTTGTCTTAGAGGGAGATCATATATAAAGTATCGAGTTGCTCGTGATATATTTTTAATAAATAATTAAACTATTTTCTAAAAAAGGAAATATGAAAAATTTGGGTGGCATTTCATGTTATTATTTTTATTTATTATTATATGTTTCTATTTTAATAAATTATTCAACAAATATGGTGTTGGAAGAAACAAAGACACGAGCCAGGTAGGTAGAGCTTAATGGTCCAAGGTTTAGGCTGAGCTCCAAGATCGACACTTTGATTTGGATCATAGGGTTACCCTCGAGTTCATCGAAGGCGAGCTATGATGTCACAAGGTTCAGTCAACAGCGAGGAGTAGGTCCCCATATCCCAAAAACAGTTGAATAGTTGAAATAGATAGGCAACCACCCATCTAATCCCCTATAAATACACCATCACTCCACTCAATCAGGTATGAAAATCTGTCTGAAACTGATCTGTCCAGCTCATACTCAGAACTAACTTGAGCGTTGGAGTGTTCTAAATGTTTTTGCAGGTCTCTCACTTCCAGCTCGCTTGCCCAAGAGCTCGCTAGGGCTCAGCACGTGTCGCTCAACAACGTAAAGAAGATTTTAGCATAAACAATTGGCACAGTCTGTGGGGAACAACGTCTAGTCAAGCCAATCACTCTCCCATAAAGACGATTGAATGTTCCCAAGGTTCAAGTAACCGAAATGCGGAGGACCAAGATTGTTCTTTAACGATCATAAACACACGAAACTAAACACGCGAAAATCCTCCATCGTCGAGGAACTAGGGTGGACTCACAGAGGATGTGCTCTCTGTCGCCAATGAGCAGGTGGCCAACCTGCAGGACGAGGTCGGCGACATGAGGGCACGAATGGAGGTCATGGCGGAGGTGCTGTAGGTTTCTGAGGCGACACTTTGATAAGATGAAAAATACACCCATATTTTATATATTTATTTTACATTTTATAAATTTATTATGTTTAAATATTTGAATTTAATTACAATTTATCATTTTGCAGCAAATTGAAGATATTCAAGAATAATAATTTAAAAGCATAATTTTAGAGGATAATGCGAACTTCATCAAATTAGGGAAAGCTCAACGGATAAAATACATACACAATTATTATGGCGGGACGCTTAAATTTGAGAATTATGGATTTTTAGGATATTTTGTAAATAGAGAGATATAATCAAAGTAGGAAACATAATCCCTAATTGATTAGGAACTCTTTTATTTAATTTGTTTTTTTTTTTAAATAGGATCTTCCTAATTATTCAGGAATTTCTTATTAGAGATAATTCGTCTTTAAAAGAGGATAAAATTAACCTCTATACATAGAGAAGCCTTATTGGAAGATCCATCATCCCAGTTCCAACGAAAAGCTCTCTTCTCCTAAATTCAAGTTCTCTCCCTCTACCATGAGTAGCTAGAATTTAATTTCTCCAACTTAAGGGTGATTCAAGTCAGATTGTAAGTTTGGGTGGCTCAAGTTAGATAGATTTATTATTTTTCAAATATTCCTTGTTTCTTGTTTTTATTATTTATGAACAGTTTATATTAATTAAATTGACGCCTTAATTCATATTAATTGTTCTACTACTACCCATGAGTTTGTGATCCGTAATTGTATGAATGAAATAAGTAGTAAGAAGTTGGCTTATGTGTGTATATTTATGGTTTCCATGTTTACATAGCTTGCATAATAGACTCTAGGGAAACAAAGGGACAAAATTAATTCACTTGTAGCTATCTCAAATTAATTGATTTTGGTTTAGACATTCTCATTATCCCTAATGCTATTCTTTGATTGATATAGAACTCTATCGTGCTCAGTCGATTAATTAATTAGATTTAATTTTGATGCTTGGTCTAAATTAATTAAATTAGGTGAATTAAAACTTACCACGACTGTTTCGAATAAATAGACTAAATTCTTGAATCAAGAAACCAATTTTGTGTAAAGCCTATGATCAAAATTACAATTAGATGAAAATCATACCTTTGGATTGGAAGTTTGGTAAGATTGACTTTCGTTTTCCTTTTAGTTTATCTATTTAAATTTCAAAATTTGAATTCAAAACCCCCATTTTCTTAACTTTGAGAAATTAATTTCATTGGTTTCCTTGGGATTCGACCTGGTCTCACTACTTCTACAAGTTAAATTTAGTAAAATTAGTAACTATTTTGGAGGGTCTTGACAATCCTTATGACACTCCCTGAGATACTTGAGCCTGAGATTTCCCGAGACTAGATGAAAGGGAAAACAAAGGAAGATGGACAAAGCGCAACGAAGTAGCAAACCCTTGACCCTCCCAACCAGTCATGGGGGAAACAATTGGCCTAGACCCAACGAAGATCTCCGCTCATTCCTTTCCACTCGGTCTTCCTAGTAGAAAGATGAGGACCTAAGAAAGGCCCTGGA
The DNA here is from genome assembly GCF_013281855.1 of Momordica charantia. NCBI lineage: Eukaryota > Viridiplantae > Streptophyta > Magnoliopsida > Cucurbitales > Cucurbitaceae > Momordica > Momordica charantia. The sequence goes on from NW_028275162.1 coordinate 10,785,860, forward strand.
TCGTAACCTAGATGTAAACATGGAACGACCAACTCGATCATAATCAGTCAACAACGTGGTTTTGCAACTCCAGCTCGAACAATTCAAGGAGCTGTGAGAAGGCCAAGGGCAGGCCTTCTTCCGACTACAATGAGCCTCAATTCACCTAGACGATCTTAACTACCCGATCTCCACTAAAGGTAAATTTCCCAACTTCGACAAATATGATGGATTCGCTGACCTAGTAGATCACGTAGAAACCTAGTCCATGATGGATTTCCACGCATACCATGACGCGATGAAATGTTGAGCATTCTCCATCATAGTGTAGGGCTTAGCTAGGAAGTGGTACCGACTTTGTAGAAGCAGCTTCGAAAAGTCTTCATCGCTCAATTCGCCACATGGCAAGAAACACAACATTCAACCAGGTATCTCCTCACCATTTGACAAAGGAAGGATAAAAACCTCAGAGACTACGTGAAGAGGTTACTAACCAAGCAAATTACGGTGTTGTGCAAAGAGGAGTTTGCCTGTGAAGCGTTCGCCTAAAACGTAGACACAAGAAGTTGAAATACTTCCTTGCCAAAAAACCCGAGCTCATTATCAAGGCTACAATCGAGCGAGTAAGGAAGTTCATGAAGGCCAACGAGCTCATCCAATCATAGGAGGAGCACGCAGCTAAAGGTAGCTCACCCAAGGAGAGAAGGGTCGTGATGACGAGAGCTGAACGTCATCCCACAAGCACAAGAATAGTCAATGTTTAGATCGATGATTCAACTACAGGTCGGACGACCGACCTGAAAATTTTGAAAGATTCACTTGCTGAACGTGGTAGAAATCTGCACCAACATCTAAGATTTGAAGACATTGACGTCTTCACTAAACCAAGTTCTATGCATCGGGAACTTGAGAAACGCAACAAGTCGAAGAACTGCCACTTCCACAAGAACCACGACCACGACACGTTCGACTGTTACAACCTGAAAAGGCAAATTAAGACTCTCATCTAGAAGGGATATTTCAAGAAGTGTGTCGGACAGACCTGAGGAAATGGAAATAGTGGAACTGGCAACTCTAAGAAAGAGAAGGTCGAAAGAGAGAGGTTCTGATCTCCCCCCAAGCGTGCAGATTGACGTACTTTCATTAACATGATATTTGAGGTGCCAAGTAGGGGCTAAAAAATCAATAAGCGAAAGGCGCTAATTCATGAGGCACGACACGAGGTGTGTGCCAACTACTAACATCTCGCTCCCTTCCATATCACCTACTTTGATAAGAACCTCGAGGACGTCCGTGCTGCTCACAACGATGCCCTAGTCATCGTGTCCCAAATTGACCACGTGAAGGTTAAGCGCGTATCGGTTGATGGAGGTGTCCTGGCAAACATCCTCTCATTCTCCACGTATATCACTCTTGCATGGGAGCAAAGTACACTCAAGCCTAGTCCGACCCCACTCGTTGGTTTCTCAAGCGAATCTGTCACTCTTGAAAAGTACGTCGACCTCCCAATCACTATGAGAGAGGGCAAATCCAGGTCACGACGGTGGCAGAATTTTTGGTCGTTGAAACCAAGTCAGCGTGCAACGCAATATTCGGCTGACCTATTCTTCATGACCTCCAGGTGGTACCTTCAACCCTCGACGACTAAGCCTTGAAGTGCCACACCCCAATGGGATAGGGGTGGTGCGAGGTGAATAAAAGACCTCTGGGGAGTGCTCGCAGCAACATTAAAACCCGCATGCACAATCGTCACTAGAGAACCTGAGCAAGTATGAGCTTCAATCACACCGAATGTTTTGATGATAACAAACTTTATTTACTCATGATTTTATCTATTTCATAGAGCTCGGAAAGATGAATCCAACACCTTTTGAATCACTCAAATTAAAGTTCAAACGAATAATTTATAGCCAACACAAGTTGGGAAGAAAAAGTACATGTGGTAGGTGATGTGACATCTAATAATAAATTATGCCACCGTGGTGATGTGACAGTAAAGTGGCATCAACAATTTTGGTGACATGGACAGATTATGTGATGACACGTGGCGCTTTTAATCTTAACAAATCAAATTCCTATTGTTGGGACTTTCTCTACCTTCAAAAAGATTAGAGACTCGTGCAAGCGCACATGGCCATAAGTAATACTTGGAAGAAATCCAAGGTCGAATCCTCAGGGACTTGTTGCTTTTCAAAACAATTTTTAAGAAGTGAATGGTTCAAATATGCAATTGTGATTTAGGAAGAAAATAGTGGTGAAATGTTGTTGTTTGAGGTTTTAACTAACAAGCAATTTAATAAAACTCAACCTTCTTGTCTCCTACTTTAGTTTTGATGCAAAACATGGAAAACACACTATGTTGGGAAAATGCACCAGGCGCAATTCCTGACGTTTCATGGGATTTGAGTTCTACTCTTTCACTACCGCTTTTGGTTGCTGCAGAGGCTAGGATAACCTATAATCGTATGCCTATATGTGATTACAATCCTGGAGAATATCTACCAACTCATTTGCATTATGGGTCAGAGGGCCTATGTCTAGGTCCATGTTTTATGCGCTTATTCCTAAGTCACATCCTTACTCGCTCTTAATATTGGTTTCCTATTCTTTTACATAACTTACCTTTCCCAAGGTTGAGCTTTAGTGTATAAATCAAGTTCCCACTGGCCAAATGGAAAAAAGTCGTAAAGAGAAGTTTTAGAAACCAACCAAAAAAAGTGCCAGGCGCAATCTATCCAAAATCCCGAGCATGTTAAAAATCAAATCATTGGACTAAGACATTCCATAAGGAGATTGATAACTAATTTAGAACATAATAAAATGATAGTAAATGCAAGAAAACACAAAGAAAGTATTTTGCATTGAATTTAAATGAATAAATAAGCCGTACAAGGAGTTCTAGCTTGACCCTCTTCCCTCTCGAGCGTGAGGGGAGTTAAACTCGCTAAAGAACTTTAAAATAAAAGAATGAACAAAGAACGGAAGTAAGAACTCGAATTAAAAGCACTACGAAAGGTAAAAGCGTGAAAAAGGAAGAAATGAACAACTAGAATATGAACATAAACCCTAAAAACGTGTTCTACAACTAGAGAGCATCAAAAAGAAGATGAAATGTAGCTTGGAAGGGATGATTTGCTAATAGAGGGATGACTTTCTTTTATAGCACTATAGGTTGGTTGAAACTCCTCTCAATTTTAGATAGAAATGAGTTGAGATTCACCTAACCACCTCACTTGGACTTGGACTCACGGTTTTGAACATGTGGGAAATAACCTCATTGCCCTTCATTAATCAAAACGTGCGTTTTGACATTTTGTCCTCCAAAAATGCACCGGGCATAATTCTGCAAAAACAGAATTCTGTTATTTTCTTCCAACTTTGACCACATTTATCTCATATTTTTCCTAAAGTACCATAGTTTGACTTTTATGCAGAAATAATTTATTCATGTTCTACTGTAAGAATATGTGGTCCCTTTTGGCAAATAATAATGGGAAAGGGATTAGAAACGTGGTCAAACAGGGCTACCGACACATCTTTCTGCAGTAAAAAGTCAACCCTAACACTTACAATTCTCTCAATTCCACGATCTTCTCTCAATTTCACATAATTTCTGAATCTCCACCAATTTCTCCAATTTCTCCAATTTCTCCAAATCTTCATAATTATCTTTAATTTTTTTCTCTCTACTTTTAATCTCCATCATCCATCCTTTGTTGCCCTAAATCCAACGACCAAATTTAATCTTCGAAACTCTATTTAGAGCCACCAAATTTCACCATTCTCCACACCAATTATCAAAGCAAATATCTTTCTCCCTTCAAATTATTTTTGCTCTCAAGTCTTCATTCTCTCCATACAAAAAGTTGTCCATATTTTTTTCTTGTGAGAGATACATTAGAGTGTAGCATTTTAGCTATTGATTTAGTGCGAAATTTGCAAATCTACCACAGTGAGGTATTTTATTTGTATTTTTCATTTCACATTTTGGGTTTTGTATTAAGGTGTGGGTACACCTTGGGTTGTGAGAAAACACAATTGGTTGAATCCTGAACTAGTAAAAAGGATCGTGGGTTTCTCTTTAACTTAGGCAAAAAAGAAGGTCGATCGGTTTGGTTCTCACCCGTAAAAGAGTCGGTGGAGTAAAAATACCCAATACCCAAGATGGTGTCAAAAGAGGTAGGATTTAACCAGCAACAAAAACAGCCAGAACATATCAGGAGGATCTGCCATCAATTCAGGAAGAACAATTGGGAAGTCAAAGAACGAGAACATGTTCTTTAGGTTGTCTGGGATTATCTCCAGTTTTTAGACGAATGGGTGAATTGATGAAGTCGCGTCAGCGAACAGTTGCATCAGAAGATAAACTCAGCAGGTGCTGAGGTAAAGAATGGAGTTTCAATTCAGGCAGCAGGCTTGAATATAGTTGTCAAGTCATCAGTGGAAAGTTCTTTCTTCAACACTCAGTGTTTGAGAACGAAGAAGGAAGCTTCAAATATCGCCACTTAGTTTGAGTGGGAGCACGTGACTGTGTCTCTTGCGTCTGGGAGACAAGACCACGTAGACTGCCCGACCTCAGGGCAAAGACAGATGAGACCAGCGATTTCTGATATTTTGTTTTACAAGTTTTTAAACTTGCAGGAGAAGCCTTGAAGATTTTTTCAAGAAGATCAGAAGTTGTTGCAGTAGAAGCCTTGAAGTTTTCCAAGATTATCTTAGACTGTTGTTGCAGTGGGAGGCAAGATCGATGTTTTGTATCCAAGTGGGAGATTGTTGGGATAATGGAGCCAAAACAGATGACCTGAGTCCTACGAGGAAAAAGATTTTCAAACACTACTACCAATTCCTACAAGGAGTAGGATATTATTGTCTTATAAGGATTACAATATTGTTTTTCTATAAGGATTTGGATATTTGACCTCTTATAAATAGAACCTTTTTGTTAAGGTTTCATTTGTACAGAATCCAAATAAGAGAGACTTGAGTGGTTGTGGACAGTGTATCAAAAAAGAGATTGTATCTCGTGGGTTTAGTGAGGGTATTTTCAATTGTGTAATCTTAGGTAGCCATTGTTAGGGTACTTAGAAGCAAGATAATAATATCTTGGGTGAGATCTCCATTGTAATATTCCCAACTATAGTTGAACCTGCTTTTTTTGCAGATGACTGGACGTAGTCCCAAGATAGGGGCGAACCAGTATAATCCTTGTGGTGTTAAACTTTTCTATCCCTATCTCTTATTCCTTTGTTATTGTTATTACTTTTCTGCTTTTAGTCTATGGAAAGAGAAAATCAAATAGTTCCTGTTTGAAGAACTTACAGGAGGATCGATTGATCTATATTATTTTTTCCCAACATATTTGGGACTCCATATGCAGTTTATCTCATTGAAAATGTAAATTTCCTCCAATAAATGTTTTCTTTTTAGCCTTTGAAGGATTCCATTTTGATAAGTAATTTGTTCGACTAAAATCTTATGACTTGTTATCTGCTTCTCTTGGTTCCAATGTTATATTGATTTTAGGTAATTGCTGAAGAAATTCTTTAAGTTTTGATTCAAGCACTTCCAATGGTAGTAATGTGATTTTTTTATAACTCTTGATTCCATCCACTATCAAAACATAGGGAAAGAGCTTGCGATGACATTTGATTATTTGCTTAAAAGTTTTGGGCTATTGCTCCTTATCTATTTACAACAGAGTTTGCTCAATTTGCACACAAACTTAGTGCTTAAGATGATTTTCTTTTGCAAGTTTTCCATGACCTAAGATTTATGAATTTACCAACCATGTTTATTACTAGATTTTATTTTGAACTAAGAAGATTGAATATCTAACTTATGCATTGTATTGTCATACGAGATGTAGAGGAGGTGGTATATAACAACATAGTATCTACTAAATATTACCAAGTTGTGGCTGCTTAATTTCTGCTTTAATTACCAAGTTTGGTTGTCGAATTTCTACTTTAATTCCTCGTCATCATAACTTCCACCCTTAGAATACCTTATTCAACTAATTATTACAAGTATTATATTGAGGCATAATTTGGTACTTGACATTGAAAGTTGAGTCATTCCCTTTGATGGTCTTTTTAATTTTCATCTATCAGATTTTAGATGTAGCAAGTAGAAAGTTGAAACTCACATTGACAGGGATAGGACATCCAAAGTAAGATTCAAATTCATGCCCTCTCTTAGGCATAATAAATAGTTTGCTTAGTTTTACTCGACCTAAAGTATTCTTTTCTCTCTCTCCTCCTTTCGTTTGAATATGCTGACCATAGTAATTTCTTATGAATAAAATTTTTTACTCATGTAGTGTAATTTCCTTAGATCAATAGTTTCTCTCTGTTCAGGTAAATAATATCAGTTGCCGTTCTTATTGCTTGATCCTCCTTCATTTATGCATTCAGGCTCAGATGAGTTTGTTATGGTGTTAGGATGATTATAAATGTTTTTAGAAATGAAAAATAGGGTTGAGATCATTAGAATTGTATTTCTTACTATTATAGTATTTAAGTGTTTGCAGGATCCAAAAGTAGTGACTGGCTCCCATGACACAACCATTAAGTTTTAGGACCTCATATATGTTAATCTGGTACATTTAATTCTTAAACCTTTAAGTTTTGCATTCATTTTTATACTTAATTTATGCGTTTTGTAGGAAAGATAATGACAACTGTAACATACCATAAGAAATTTGTTTGAGTGGGTAGATTCTTCAGGGGAAGATGATGATCATGGTTTGTATTTTATTCTAACGTAGTAAAGTGGATAGTACTAGATTTGGTTAGTTTAGGAGGAGTAATAATTTCCAAGGAAGATGGCCATCTAATGATCCATCAACACTTGTCTATCACATCCTTCTGAGTCCAAATGCCGTACAAAGTGTGAGTTATAAGTCATTTAGAGTTGAATAATGAACTTCTTGAAATCTCATTTAGATTTATGTACTTTATTTAGCTTCATATGTATTTACTTGGTACGACTTTAAGCTTATACTTGATATATGTATTAGAATCTTTTAAGAGTTATATGAATTTTTTTTGAGATTATATATTTACTTAATTTGATGTACACTTGAAATTTGAAGATTATATATTATATGTACTTTGAAATTTTTAATATTTTTTAGGCATGAATATGAAATTAGATTTCTTCATGCTTAACTATGAAAAGTATTTCAAATTGTGGCTCAGAATGCTATATAATGTTAAACTAAAAATTGAATAAAAAAAAACTATGAAAATTTGTCTATAGCATTTTTACAAAGTAAAGAAAAGTTTGTCATCACATTTAATAGTTGCTATTAAAGTTTAGTAATAGCACAATCATGCAAATTTTAATAGCATTTTATAGCATTTTTGTAAAGCTATAAAAAGTTTATTGTAGTGTTCTTTACAATGCTATGGAAACATTTGATAACATAAAAATTATGCAATGAAAAGCAAACTTTCTATAGCATTTGGCATAGCATCAAAAAAACGCCATGGAAAGTCTCGGACTTTCAATAACATCACCTACCACCACGTCTCAAAAACACTGGAAAGTCTATGATAGCAATTTTTCGATGCTATCATATATGATATTTGTTGTAGTGTCACTTCCGCAAGGAACATCCTTACGAGAACAAAGCTTCCATTTTGCCCCATCGCAAAAGGTAAGAGGGAGAAGGGGAAGCAGCTGGTTCTATAAGGCGTTAACCACCTACCCGAGAAGGAAGGTGATGAGTCGTATTGAAGGCGTTAATTAAAAAAACATTAACGAGGAATGGTATTGGGAAGAGGAAACGTCGTACGAACAAATTAAAAGTCCCAATGACGAGGCACTGCATGGGTCAGTTCATACCCTCGTGCCACGTGCCTCTTTGAAGGAAAGTCAACCTGCAGCTCGTGAAGGAATCCCCAAACCATACACCTGTCTCCACGGCGGACGCTCCAAGTGCACGTGAGTGCCCAAGTGGCACGTGACGAGTCAAAACAAGAAGAAATATGGAGGGGAAGATTGCGAAGAAACCACGAGGAGAAAGAACATGACGAAAGTTTTAGCTTTATTCATCTAATCGACATTACATGTTACATGAGATATTCAAAGATGCATAGAAATAGACAAAGCGAAAATAAGGCGCAAAACCTTTCAAAACCACAGATCTACAGAAAACCAGTTGTCCTTTCAAGGGCAAAAACGCTACGCTTCATTTCGTGTAGGGTAAACTTCATTCTTTTGAAGTGCTGCTGCACTATGAAGGCTTGTTTCTAGCCATCGCTCATGCACACTTAGAGTCTAGGAACTTGCGATTGCGAAAGTGAGACCGAGGCGACGACAGACGTGCTCCTTAAGGTCACGCTGACCTGGGGAAACCTCCATGGCAGAAAGAAAGAAAAAAAATAGAAGAAATGAGAAGTACAAGGGGCTGAAGGTTGAGGACACCCTCTCAATGGAAAGGTGGCACCGCCACCACCACACATAGAAAAAAAGAGAGACAATAAACAAAGACAGAATAGTGTAGGATCAGCACATAGGGACGTTTCGCACCATCCTCCATTCTAAGCGTCTCACCCAATAAAATAAGGACTGGAAGGCCTGCTCCGTCTCCTTCATCCCTCAAAGAACCTCCCGAACTGTCTTGATAGCGAAGCAACGACCATTCTCAGCATCGACGAACTCCTCCCACATTGTGAGGAGGTCTCGTTCGAGTTCGCAGATCCGCACAACACGTTCATTCTTGTTCAGTTGCATAAGGTCCATAAGAGCCCAAGAAGAGGGAACCCCAAGCTCCAACAAGCCTGCCGCAACATTTGAAGGTTCGCCCTCATCTCATTCATCGAACCCATCCTCGACCTCTCCTCTCCTTCTTCTTCCTCCTCTTCCTCCTCTGAAGGATGCACTCTATTAGAAAGAAGGTAGTTTCTCCTCCTCCGATGAGATATCGTCTTCAAGGGAAATAAGGTAGTTCTCATTTCCATCGATGGGATGCTCTTCCAGAAACGCGGGGCCATCCTCCAAGGAAGTGTCCACCCAAACGGGGTTGCTGTTGGAAGAGCCTGACATCTCCGTTCGCTCAAAGTAGACTCGGAAAGAGAAAAAGGAGAAGTAGTAATGACAACCAAAGTGGAGGCGTTCATCTAATTTATAGGAGAGGGAGACATTCCCTCAACCATTAGATCAAACGACCACATATCGCTTCGACAAAAAGGCGCATCGCTTCGTACTCTGGAGCAAGTGAAGTGACGCACCAGCTGGACCCACCAAGGATGCCTCGAAACGCATGCGACATCATGGCAAAAGATGTTCAAAGGCGGTGATGGTTGAGGTTGCAAAGCCTTAGGATGATCCTCCGCGTTCCAGATATGGTAATAAGTACGCAAATACGTACGAAATGAAAGTGGAGCACCGTGCACCGTAGTCCTCGTAGAACACTTTAAGTTCCAAGGCTGCCCCCGAGTCTGGATAACCTACATTGAACCACTCGACCACGAGCAAGCCTCTGGAAAACAAATATTCGAAGGCATTTCCCCGAATAGAATAGTCGAACAGGGCTCCCACTCGGACGCATTCCTGCCTTCTCAGGAACACTATAAGTTCTGAGGCTGTCTCCGACTCTGGATAGCCTACGTGGCACCACTCGGCTGCAAGCAAGCCTCTGGACAATAGATGTTCGAAGGCATTTTTCCGAATGGAACATTCGAACAGGGCTTCCACTCAGACACATTCTTGCTTTCTGAGGAACACTCTAAATTCTGAGGCTGCCCCCGAGTTTGGATAGCTCATGTTGCACCACTCAGCCGTAAGCAAGCCTCTGAAGAATATATGTTCAAAGGTATTTCCCCGAGTGGAACAGCCGAACAAGGCTCCCACTCAGACGCATTCCTGCCTTCTTAGAAACAGTCTAAGTTTCGAGGCTACCCCCGAGTATTACATAGCCGATGTGGTTCCACTCGACCGAGAGCAAGCCTTTGGAGAACAGATGTTCAAAGTCATTTCCCCGAATGGAAGAGTTGAACAGAGGTCCAACTCGGACGCATTCCTGCCTTCTCAGGAACACTCTAAGTTCTAAGGCTGCCCCCGAGTCTGGATAGCCCATGTGGCACCACTTCTGCAAGCAAGGCTCTGGAGAATAGATGTTCAAAGGCATTTACCCGAATAGAGCAGGAGAACAGGGCTCCCACTTGAATGCATTCCTACCTTTTCAAGAACACTCTAAGTTATAAGGCTGCCCATCGAGTCTGGATAGCCAACGTGGCACCCCTCGACCGTGAGCAAGCCTCTGGAGAACAGATGTTCTAAGGCATTTCCCGAAGTTGAACAGTTGAACGAGGCTCCCAGTCGGACGCATTCGCTAAACCACCGGGCTTGGTAGACGAACTTGGAGAGACGAGATCCGCAGAGTTCGTCGAAGCAGTGCTTCCAACGTTGGCCATGCCGCTCGAAGAAAGTTGGCCAATCTAAAGAAGAGAGCGAATTACAAGTTCACGTCTTACAGGTGAGACAGATGGTGGCTTCGTAGAATCTATACAAGATAAACCAGTAAGCGACGATATCCGAACATTGAAAGAAGAAGGATCAACATCCTACCTATTGGAACCATTATAGGCCGGACGCTCATCGTTGCCTCTGGTTGGGCCGTCGGGATTACCTACCAGGCAATGTTCGACCAATTTCTCATTCGTTATAATAAGAGTGGGACTCTTTGGGTCCAAGGAATTACGATGATTTTCTTTAGAATGCCATGTCGTCCGGAGGCAATGGGAGGGGTCCCACTCGAGAATACTACCAAGAAAAAAAATGAAAACTCAGAAGGCCATCGCAGTCGAAAAAGGAAAGCAGAGAAACTTAAAACATATAGAGCTCCCTAAAGCAACTGAACAAATATCTGACTACCGGACTATCATCAACTAGCCACCATCCGACAATGAAGAACCAGTAATCCTTCCAGATCTTGTTTGAAGTCGGGGCATTGAAGAGCCCAGGGTGAAGGGATGTGAATCCCGGAGCGGAAGCGGATTTTCGTTGCTGATTTTAGGGATACAAAATCGAAATTGAAAGAGGGAAAATACAGAGGAAATTCAATACCTTTGAAGAACGTTTCTTCGACAAAATTCCCTCGAACACGACCACCGAGCCTTCCTCGCTATTCTCTGGGTACGAGATCGTTCTTGTGGGAGAGTTTCTTTTGGAACGAGAGGGAAAATTTTATTGAGAGCTTGAACAGAGAGAGAGAGCATCACCTTGGGAGTTCTGTGTTCTTCTGTTTTTGCAGAACACTTCTGCAAAATTTTTCCAGAAAAACAAGTGACGTGGGGAGTTACCCCACGTCACTTAACTCCCCACTACCCTGCATTAATAAGGGGAGTTAATAATTAATATTAATTAATTAATATATTAAATAATTATTAATCAAATTAATAATTAATTAATTAACTGAAATATAAAATAATTTATTAATCAAATTAATAAATAAATAATTAATTAAATGTAATTTTAAATAATTAACAATTAATTATTTAACATTTAATTAAATATCTCATATTTAATTAAACCATATTCTCTCTTAGATTTAATGTACATCTTATGTGCATTAATTTTTAACCTATAGTTTTAATATGAATCATATTCATATTAATTTTATTTGAATCTCATTCAAATAATTTCTCTCATAATATATAGTTTTAATTTACGATTAACTATATATTATAATGTATCAATATACATATAATTCCTTAAGAAATTTGAACAGTTCAAATTCTTCCAAAAATTTGATCCTCATTTTACCCGTTATGAGCTAGCAAGGGGACCTAATGGACATACAGATCCGAAGCTCCAACGATGCAAGATTAATCGGTCAAACTCATTGACCGAGTTAGTCTAGATTCGTTAACTACGGGTCATTCCATTAAAGACCCGCAGTTGCACTCTTCTCACTGCAGAATATTTTCGTGTCCATGGATATATGACCACTAATGACGAGTCAATCCTTCACGAGTGTTCGTAACTCAAGTTGGGTCAAATTTCCGTTTTACCCCTGAGTTACATCTTACTCCTTAAACTCCACTGCTCCTCTAATGAACAACCCGGTTATGGTCCAACCAATAACCGGAAGTCCCTCTCGGCCAATGAGAGGGTGGGGCCCCTTGTTCAAGTCCCAGAGTCAGCATTTAAGGGAACACTCATCTAGTCCCCTAAAGTCGGGAAGGAGTGAATTCCATCTTGTGAAGTTATGTTCCCAGCTCCCCACTCGGTCTCGTCCCCAAAATGGTAGGAATATTGAGTCGGCGACTCGGGCCACTCTCACCCATACAGATCAAAGGACAAGCCCTCACGGGCAGGAGTCTATAACTCACTCAGGATTGAGAATGAGTTGCCTGGTCATCCTAAGAAATAGCAATCTATTAGTTAACGGTGTTACACCTAAAGATTGCATATTTCGCGGTCCGGTCTTATACAAACTCATTGTACAGGATACCCCCACTCGCATGTCTCCACACGAACGACCTGGATCGAGTCGTCTGTAACCTTTACAGAGTGGGCCGTATCCATAGTGTTGCCAGGATAAGGTACCCAGCCTTATCCATATACTATAGACCCTTTAGGTTATTCACGGGATATTATCCATTCATATATCAGGGGTATATCAAATATATACCCCGTATATCAACTATATACTCAGTATATATACTGTCCCGATTACATAAAAAATAACCTTGGATGTTTAGTTTATTGGATTTTGGACAATACAAAGCTATGATTCAACAACAAATTTATTGAATAAAACTTTATTAAATAGACATTTGTTTTTACAAAATACAAAGTACGAGTTTAGAGCAACACACCCAACACAGGGAATTCAAGCTGAAGAACCTAGGGAAGCCTCTTATGGACTTCATCATGGTTATGGTAAATAACAACGAGATGATCATCGCCTCTCATCCTCCTAGTTCAGGCCACAGGATGGCCATCACCATTAGAGCACCTCATGTGTTGAGAGCAAGTTGAGTTGGAGCCACGCCGACGAAAATGAGGAATGCCTGGACGAAAAGAGAATGGGGAAGCCTGACCCCGTTACAGAACAACTGCAGGTAGAAGCTCATTTAGCCGAGAGGAGGAAAGTCTATCCTTTCATTCGCAGACGGAAGGCGCATAAGACGGAATTGGATAAGTGCTCAGTAGTCAAGACGGAATGTGATGGATAAACGAATGGTGAGCCATGGAAACAGTTTATCTAAAGAGAAGGCAAATAAACATAAATGGAGAAAGGGTGTGATCGTCACCTCGCTAGCAAATGGATTTAAAAAGATCCCTGGGCGCCGTTTCAGATCCCAAAGACCTCGAAGATTGCGGCCGTCGATCCTGCCACTTCAAAAACCACGACAAGGACACGATTGCCCACGAAACAGCGGCAGACACATGTCCCCCCGTCACAACAGCCGTACGTACTGATGACTAATCCGCATAGTCACAATAACTCGTGGGTCCCATAGATCGATCAGATGAGATACGAACGAAGCACACACATGCCTTATTTGACCCCAAACGCTTTTGGGCCCAGCCGCTAGCCGACATGGTTGCCTGGTCCCAAAAGAGGCTAACTGTTATGGGTAGCTTCCGAATAGGGCACATGCTCGCCCCTCCGCTAGCGCGGGCCCAATGAGAACTAATTTTCAGTGAGGATGTCACTGAACAGAAGGCCTGTCTGCTCACAATGGGATGAACACCACGAACGGTTATGCCCCGTACATACCTACAGTTGGTGGCGCGTGCTGTCGGCACGACATGTGCATCCTGCGGTCTTATGCAACATGCTCAGGTGACACAGGCAGCTGGGCTACCCTGTAGTGTGGGGAACGCGCCCCTCTCTGTCCCAACATATAGCACGCAACACCTCTGCCAGTTCCAACCGTCGCCCTTCTTGGTCAGCCTCCTAGGCTATAAAAGGAAGGACGATCCTCCACACCAAGTAAGTGAAAAAACTGTCATTAAATTCTGCAGTGTCTTATTCCTATCTTTACTCTGATTACTAACTTGAGCGTCGGAGTATATTAGGCGGGACACGGCACCCACGTCGAGTACTTTGGTTTTAGGTCCAGTGGATCCATGGTTGGACTGTTCGTCCAGACGCCACGTGACCCTCAGCAAAAATTCGCCGTCAACAAATTTATTTTGAGATATTTTTATGATATTACATTTGAAATTGAATTTGAAATTTTCGATTGTTTGAACCAAAGCTTCTATGATATTATGATATTATGATATTGAGTAGATTGAAAATTTATTAATTATGATTATTCATTATTAATATTGATTTGAGGGATAATTAAAGTATTAATTTATTTTGACTTTCTAATAAGTGAAAATGAGATTATGATTTGATTGTTGTGAAAATTATGTTTGAATGATGAAATTTGTTTTGTAGATTTTTTATTACTTGATAGTCGAATTTTATGGTTGATGTTGTAGACTCGTGAAAGAAGTTTGATGAAAGAAATTTATTTTGAAATCTTTTTCTCTATTTTTATGTATTCTCTTTGAAAGGAAATTTCATTAAAACTATTTAATACTTGGTCTTTAATATCATATTGTTTTAGTTACACGCCTTCAATTAATGTTAAGTTTTTGTTTTTTTTTTTAATTTCAAAATTATTTTTTTCGTTGCGAACTACTTGGAAGAAATTATTTTAAATTTTTAATTAATATTGTTGGTAAAACTTGGAAGTTTATTTCATGATTGTAGCTTGTATGTTTTGATGATTAATTTTAAAGTTGTTATGAATGTTTGAAATTTTTTATTTTTTGTCTGAATCTCTAATTTTGATCTCTCCTATTGGTATTTTATTCAAAGATTTGATGTGATATATATTGGATGGAATTTGATCTCTCTACTTGCAATAAATTTTAATATCGTACCTAAATGATTTAAATTTGATTTTATTTGTGATCAATATGTACTTGATTACAATAATTTTGATATCATGTCTAAATTTATTGAGTTGGGTTCTTGTAATTGAGATATCTTTATATGCAATTCAATATTATGCCTATTTTTAAATTAATTCATATGAATTGGTATGTGACTATAAGTTATGAAATTATTTGTTGTTAAAGTGTTTAAAAGTTTTATAAATGCTATATTTTCAATTGGTATTGTATTGTGATCAATAAATTATTTTAATTCGTATATCTTAATGTTTCAAAGTTTGAATTTTTATTTGAGATGCTTGTAAGAAAATTAAAACTTATAAATTCCATTATTGATATATTTTAAAGTTATATACTCTATTGAAATATCTTGTATTATGCCCTATCTATTATGGTTAATTGAGTTATTAAGATAGTTTTAAATTGCCTTGAGTTATTAAGATAGTTTTAAATGGCCTAAGTTTTGAGTTATACTTAGTTTTAGACGGAGTAGTTCCTTTTAAAATGATAAAGTATTGTCTGCATATAATTATGAGAGTTATTTATCATAATGATTATGAATTATTTATTAACAAAAATAAGCACAAATCTTAAGAGCTTTTAAACGTACCCATCCCATCATATAACTATTTCACACATTTAACATTTAAAAACACTAAACAAGTCCATCCAACATGTTCCAACCACATAACGCTAGCACAAACGACCAACTTCAGATCATGCAATTCCATCACCCATATCTAACACATCCAACAATATTAATTCATGACAATGGAGAAGGAAACCAAAGCCGCCACTTCGGTGATGCTTGAACCCTCTCATGTTTTATAAATTTCAGATATTTCTTGTGTCTATTGCTGTGATAACCACTTGTATGAGAACTATCTAGCTAATCCAGCTTCTATTTTCTATGTAGGTCAAGGTGCCCAGTGGAATTTCAATCCATATTTCAACACCTACAATTCTAGATGGAGGTACCATCCAAACTTTTCTTGGAGTAAATAAGGAGGAGCTAGTAGCGGTGCGCAAACACCCACTCAACAATTCAAACAAAATTACACGCCTTCTGGTTTTCCAACTCAACCGGCGTTGCAGCCTCAACAGTACAATCAACAAAGAGCTCAAAATACTACTCAGCAAGGTGGTAACAATGCAAGTTTGGAGGCCATGATAAAAGAATTCATGACAAGAAGTGAAGCTGTAACAAAAGAGTTCATGACAAGAACTGATGCTGCGATAAGGAACTTGGAGATGCAAGCGGGGTAGATAGCGAATGACCAAAAATCTAGACCCCAAGGTACATTTCCTCGACACACGGAAAATCCTAAACGAGAAGGAAAAGAGCAATGTAAGGTAGTTATCACAAGAGGCAGATTGAATTATGAAGGACCTTCACTTTGAGTTGAAGGAACTGGTGCAATTACACCTGTTCCTGCATCCTCCTCCAATCCACAACAAGAAGAGAAATCAGAACTCGTAAGTCCAGAAGAAAAAGGTAAGAAGACGAATAAAGGTAAACAAGTAGTGCCTTGCACTACTCCACAGGTAGGTAGCTTTAAGATTCCTCCACCTTTCCCCCAAAGGTTAGTTAAAAAGAATCAGGATAATCATTTTAAGTAGTTCTTTGAGATTCTAAAACAGTTGCATATTAATATACCTCTTATTGATGCTTTAGAACAAATGTCTAACTACACAAAGTTTTTAAACGACATCATATCTAGGCGTAAGAAACTAGGTGAGCATGAGACGATAGCCTTGACAAAGTGTGGTAGTGATGCTCTAAGGAATCCATTGCCTGTTAAATGTAAGGACCCAGATAGTTTTACTATCCCTTACTCAATAGGAGGTAAGAACCTAGGAAGACCATTGTGTGACTAAGGAGCAAGCATTAATCTTATGCCTCTTTCTGTCTTTAAAGAGTTAAATTTAGGAGAAGTTCATCCCACTACTGCTACTTTACAACTAGCTGATAGGTCTATTAAGAAACCAGAAGGAAAAATAGAGGATGTCCATATTAAAGTGGATAAATTTATCTTTCCCGCCGATTTTATAATTTTGGATTGTGAAGCAGATCTTGAGGTGCCGATCATTCTTGTGGGGGGGGGGGGGGCATTTTTAGCAACTGGAGATACGGTATTCAATGTTAGGAAATGAGAGATCACGACGAAGGTCAATGATGAGCAGGTAACCTTACAATGTCCTTGATGCGATGCGTCTCCTGGATGAAGTCGAGGAGTGCTCTACAATAGGGGAAATCATGGAGGAAGTCCAGCAAATGATGATGGAAGACTTAGAAATAGATTTTGAGGCCGTAGAAAAAGAAGGGAAAATTGCGCTTGGCTTAATTTTGCCCCAACATGAGCATTTTGAGCTTTTGCAGCCGACAATAGCTGATTTGAAGGTCTTGCAACCTTCCATCATTGAACCTCCAAAATTGGAGAAGAAGCCCCTACCTTCTCATTTAAAATCTGCTTATTTGGGTTTAAACGATACTTTGCCAGTTATCATTTCTTCTTACTTAACTAATGAACATGAATATTTGCTTTTGCAAGTTTTATCAAAGTACAAGAGGGCTATCGGATGGACTATAGCGGACATAAGAGGAATTAGCCCTCCATCTTGCATGCACAAAATCATCCTAAAAGAAGAAACCACCAATTCTATTGAGTGCCAAAGGAGGCTTAACCCCAAAATGAAAGAGGTTGTAAAAAAGGATATCACAAAATGGTTAGACGCTGGGGTGATCTACCCCATTTCTGATAGCAATTGAGTTAGCCTGGTTCAATGCATTCCCAAGAAAGGTGGTATGACGGTGATTAAAAATGATGAAAACGAGTTGATCCCGATAAGGACGGTGTCTGGTTGGAGAGTGTGTATGGACTACCGTCGCCCAAACAAGGTAATTCGAATACACCATTTTCCATTACCCTTTATTAACCAAATGCTTGATAGTCTTGCAGGGAAGGAGTGCTATTACTTCATAGACGAGTATTCTAGTTACAACCAGATTACAATAGCTCCGGAGGACTAAGAAAAGACCACTTTCACGTGTCCTTATGGGACATTTGTGTTTTGGAGGATGCCCTTCGGTCTGTGTAATGCTCCTGCCACCTTCTAGAGATGTATGCCGCTATTTTCTCTAACATGATAAAAAGCACGGTAGAGATTTTCATGGATGATTTTTCAGTGTTTGGTGAGTCATTTGATGTTTGTTTAGAGAACTTAGAGAATGTTTTAAAAAGGTGTGAAGAGACTAACCTTGTGCTTAATTGGGATAAGTGCCATTTTATGGTACGTGAAGGTATAGTCCTAGGTCACAGAACTTTAGAAAAAGGAATTGAGATCGATAGGGTCAAGATAGACTTGATTGCAAAATTACCCTCTCCCACTACTGTAAAAGGTGTTATAAGTTTCTTAGGACACGCGCGTTTCTACCGTCGTTTTATAAAAGATTTTGCGAAAAATTTCTAAACCTTTGTGTCAGTTGTTGAAAGTGGATCGAACCTTTGTTTTTTATGAACATTGCTTGAAAGCTTTTAAGACACTTAAGAATGCACTTAGCTTAGCACCTATCATAATTGAACCAGATTGGAACTTGCCATTTAAACTAACATGTGATGCAAGTGATTTTGTTGTAGGTGCGATATTGGATCAACGAAAAGATAAAGTTCTTCATCCTGTTTATTATGCAAGTAAAACCTTGTATAGTAGTTAGTTCAACTATACTGTGTATGAGAAAGAACTTTTGGCTGTTGTTTTCGCATTCAATAAGTTTCGTTCATATTTAATTGGGACTAAAGTGATAGTTTTTACAGATCCCTCTACATTAAAATACTTGTTTGCTAAAAAAGAAGCTAAGCCTAGGTTGATTAGATGGATATTATTGCTACAAGAGTTTGATTTAGAGATAAAAGAGGAAAGGAACATAAAACCAAATAGCAAATCATTTGTCTAGACTAGAATGTTCTTTACAGCATGATAGTTGTGATATTAAGGAGCATTTTGTCGACGAACATCTGTTAGCTATTTATGAAGACCCTTGGTATGCTGATTATGCAAACTATCTTGTTAGCAACATAATTCCTAATGATTTGAGTAAGCACCAGATAAAGAAGTTCTTTCATGATGTTAGGTTTTATAGATGGGATCAACCTTTCTTGTTTTAACTAGGACCTGACAATATTCTTTGTAGGTGTGTCGCTGAGCATGAACCGAAGGAGATTTTGGAGGCGTGCCACAAATCACCGTATGGTGGACATTTTGTTGGACTTAAAACTGCAGCAAAGGTTCTCCAAAGTGGTTTCTTTTGGCCGTCCCTATTTTGAGATGCTCACATATTCCCTAATTGTTGTGACCGCTATCAAAGATCAGGTAACTTGACAAGGAAATATGAGATGCCTCTAAACCCAATATTGGAAGTAAAACTTTTCGATTTTTAGGGCATCGACTTCATGGGTCCGTTTCCACCTTCCTTCGATAAGAATTACATTCTTTTAGCGGTTGATTATGTTTCGAAATGGGTTGAGGCTTTGGCCACCCCTACTAACGATGCCATAGGTATTTTCTCTATTCTTACAAAAGTTTATTTCACTAGATATGGTACACCTCGATGCTTAATTAGTGATGAGGGAACACATTTTTTAAATAGGGCAGTGAGTAATTTGTTGAAAAAGTATAACATTCACCATAAGATTGCTAATGCATATCACCTTCAAACTAATGGACTAGCAGAGATATCAAATAGGTCAATAAAGTCAATTTTAGAGAAGCATGTGAATGTAAATAGGAAGGACTGGGCTTTTAAACTTGATGATGCTTGTGGGCGTATAGAACTGCATATAAACCCACGTTAGGCATGTCCCCATATTACATTGCTTTGTCTTCCGTTAGAGCTAGAACATAGATCATTTTGTGCTACGCAGAAACTAAATTTTGATTATGTTACTGCAGGTGAAGCTGGATTGCTCCAGTCACATGAGTTGGATGAGTTTCGTCAGTTTTCTTATGAGAATTCCAAGATGTATAAAGAAAAAACCAAAAAGTGGCATGATAGGAAGATAATGGACAAAAATTTAGAACCTGAAAACTTAGTTTTGCTATTTAATTATAGATTAAGGTTGTTTCCAGGTAAGCTTAAGTATAGATGGTCGAGCCCATTCGTAGTTGAACATGTTTATCCACATGGAGCAGTGGATTTAAGGGGTTCCAAAGGTAATATCTTTAAGATAAATGGGCATCAGGTCAAGAAATATTATGGTGAGTATATGGACTGAGGTAAAACCTCTGTATCACTGCAAGACCCATTCGTATTCCCTCAGGCAGTTTGGAGGGTGTTTTTATGTAAAATATTTTTTGTCTTCTTTTTGCAAAATTTTTACATTTTCTTTAAGGTTTTTTTGTGTAGATTCAAAATCTAATTTTTGTTTTTGCATTTGAATTGTGTAGGATCAAGGTCCGGCCCTCGTTAAAATTGCGCCAGGTGTAATTTATGAGTAAAAAATCGATTCTTGAGTTATGGATTAGGGCTTTCGTGAGCTTTATATGAGTTATGTCTAAATGAGCTTTGGGTTGTTTTTAAAACAAAAAAGAGGCCCAATTTTTAACCCAATTATGTTTTCAATATGTTTTAAAAGATAAAACAAAAAGCTCTAGGATTTCAAATTCCCCCCATTCACAATTTTCACCAAGATTTCCTCACTTGTTTTCAAATCTTCTCTGAAGAAATCTCAAAGAATCTCAAAGAGCCACTTGAGGAAGCCAATGAAGAGGAGCCCGATTCTACCGAACAAACACCATCGAGAGTAAAAAGGGTGAGATTGGAGGTGCGAAGGCCCAATTCCACAGCACGTGAAATCCTACTTGAGAGGGACTTTGATGAAGCACAAGAGCCCGTGCCGGAATATGTTAGGAGGAGGCTTGTGGAGAATGGTTGAGAGTCATTGTTTGCCCCAACTATGCAGGTATCTGAGACCTTAGTCAAAGAGTTTTATGCTGCCATTAATCCCAACCGAGGGGATATAGTGAGAGTACGGGGTAAAGTAGTAAAATTCTCGCCTTCCATTATTAACACTCACTATGGTTTGTTGGATGTCTTTAATTCCATAGGTAATGAGATTTTGGTGCATCCATCGAATGAGCAAGTATAGGTGACACGTAGGCTTATTTATAGACCACACAAGACATGGACCGTCTCGACCATGGGGAAGCTTTCTTTAAAGCCCCTTGATATCAATGAAACAGCGATGTTTGGACGTATGTGGTGAGGAACCGGTCGATCCCCACTTCTCACGATCCCTCTATTAAGCACAACAGGGCGACGATGATGTACATCCTCATGAAAGGGATTGAGTTCAACTTTGAGGAGCTCATAAAAACGAGATACGGAGTTGCTCCGAGAAAATGGTAGGTCCTCTTGTTTTTCCTTGACTAATAACTGAGTTATGCTTGCAGGCGGGAGTAGAGGCCGATGATGCAAAAGTAGTGACGCCCAAGAAGCCAGTCACATCCCTAAGAAGAGTTCGACGATATTTGCTTGTTCAAGAGGAAGATTCTCTCATTACCGCCGTGGATCCCGAGACCCGATGAGTGGTGACTAGGAAGCAATATGACGATGTTAGGCACAATTACGAGCTTCTTTTGGCTACTCAACATGCCACATTTGAGTTCCTCAAGAAGAAATACGGTGATGAAGTACCTTCTTTCCTCGACGAGCTTGCGGTCGATTTACCATCATCTTCCCGTCTTCCTACCGATTCCACCGACGATGAGTCTTTCGATGATGAATAGGGAAGTATCTCCCTCTATTTGCTTTGATACTTCGATCTTGCTTTTGTATGTTAAGTTGTTTAGTATAGGTTGTTTAGTTTATGTTGCATATTAGGTTGTATAGGTTGCTTTTGTGTTTTCAGTTTGAATGATAGGGTTTTTAGCTTAGTTTTAGTTGTAGGTTAGTTGTTGGGACTTTGTGCTGTTATGAATGTTTATAAAGTGTGTTTTTGCATATGTTGAAAGTTCAAGCTTGCATGCTTCCTTGTTCTAGCTACTAGTTTGTCCTTGGCTTCTTCAATGCATCTTTTCTAAACTCTCAACATGTTCATTTTTTTAATGAAATGCTTTCCTTTGTTCTTTGTGTTTGTTTCATGTCAATGAAGATTATTAAGGGCATGAATAAGTTAGATTTCCTAGTATTATGATCATGCCGTGAGTCATTTTCTGTTTCTTGTTTTGGTTATAAAACTGTGTTCTGCTTGTTTTTATTTTGAAACTTAAACTTTTTCATTGCTTTGGAGGTCCTTGTCTTTTTTGTGCCAAAATTTTGCATCTCTCAAAATTTCTTTCCACAGTGAGGATATTGTTTCCCTTAAGTTTGGGGGGGGGGACTGTTTGTGTCATTTGTTTAGAAAGAAAATGCATTTTACGTTTTGAAAAAGATAAGAGTCAAGAAAGAAAATGCAACCAATAAAGGAGTCTTATGTAAAAAGAGTCATATACAAGAAAATTTTTTTCGAAAAAAGAGTACAAAAGAAGAAAAGCAAGTCTTGAGGGGAAATAAGAATGGGGGAAAGAAAAGAAAAATAAAAGTGAGAGTAAGAAAAGAGTGGTAAGAAACATGAGAGGAAAGAAAACACACTTATTTTCGTGAGTCCTACTATAGACATTCATTTATCTTTAAATGGTTGATGTCAAGAAAGAAAATGCAACCAATAAAGGAGTCTTATGTAAAAAGAGTCATATACAAGAAATTTTTTTTCGAAAAAAGAGTACAAAAGAAGAAAAACAAGTCTTGAGGGGAAATAAGAATGGGGGAAAGAAAAGAAAAATAAAAGTGAGAGTAAGAAAAGAGTGGTAAGAAACATGAGAGGAAAGAAAACGCACTTATTTTCGTTAGTCCCACTATAGACATTCATTTATCTTTAAATGGTTGATGTTAGCATCTTAGCGGGTAGTAGCCTTCATATTAAGGTGACTTCATGAAAACCATTGTCAACATCATTTTATGCCGAGTTGCTACCTAACAAGTTTCTATGATTGGTTGTGATTTTAAACCGATATTAGTGTGTTGAAAACCTCAGGGGCTAGTAGCCGGTCCACTTGATGTTAGAACTTTTGAATCAAAACAGAAGTGTGCATATTCCTTGGTTCTGCAAAAGGTTTTATGTTTTAGGAAAAATGGAGATTAGAATAATTTTTATTTTCAAAACAATGGTGGTTTAAGGTTTGCTGGCTCTATGGTACTTTAGGAAAAATATAAGAAAAATGCGGTCAAAGTTGGAAGAAAATAACAGAAATCTGTTTTGTAGAATTGCGCCTGGCGCATTTTTGGAGGACAAAATGTCAAAACGCACGTTTTGAATAATGAAGAGCAAGGAGGACATTTCTCATATGTTCAAAACCGTGAGTCCAAGTCAGTGAGATGGTTAGGTGAATCTCAACCCATTTCCACCTAAAATGGAGGGGAGTTTCAACCAACCTATGGTGCTATAAAAGGAAGTCATCCCTTCAGCAGAAATTCATCCTTTCCAAGCTTCATTTCATCTTCTTTTAGTTGCTCTCTAGTTGTATAACACATTTTTAGGGTTTATGTTTATGTTCTAGTTGTTAATTTCTTTGTTTTTCATGCTTTTACCTTTTGTATTGCTTTTAATTCAAGTTCTTACTTCCGTTCTTTGTTCATTCTGTTCTTTTAAAGTTCTTTAGCGAGTTTCAACTCCCCTTGGGCTCGAGAGAGAAGAGGGTCAAGCTAGAACTCATTGTATGACTTATTTATTCATTTAAATTCAATTAAAAATACTTTATTTATGTTTTCGTGCATTTACTTTCCTTTTATTATGTTCTAAATTAGTTATCAACCTTTTTGTGGAATGTCTTATTTTGGTCAGATTGCACTTGAGTATGGTGTTGTAGACTTTGACCATTGCTACAGTTTCATACTCTCCCAACGTTCTCTTCTTTGTGAGTATTTCTTTCAGGAACCTCACATAATTTGGCATTTGCTCTAGAGCTTCCACCAACGGTGTATTCACATGCAGTTGCTTCAAGACATCTAAGAACTTCTTAAATTTAACATTCTATTCTTTCTTTTGCAACCGTTTAGGATATGGTGGTGTTGGCCTGTATTATGATTGAGCATTATCATGCTCTACCTACTTTCTTTTCTCGAGCACTCTGATCTGTGTTGACTCTGCCTTAGGTGCTTTATCAATTACTGGGTTTACTGATTGACTGGACATAATTTGAACTTCCCCTGGTTGCTCAACTATTTTCTCTGGTGAAGTAGGTACAACGACTTCTGTTGGCTCACTGTCTTTTTATGGCTGCGTTTCTCCTTGGTCAACTTGAGTAGGCTCTTTGATTGCTGCTGACGCATTTGGGTGTGTCGGAGGTAATGCTTTCCCACTTCGCAGTGTGAGGGCCTTGCATTATTCCTTACCTTCTCTTTTTGGCACTTCCATATCGCTCAGCAATGCTCTGATCAGTCTTCTCTTCAAATCTGTCACCAACTGTCCTACTTGCAACTCTAGGTTCCTTAATGATTCAGTCTAGCTTTGCACAGTGGCATAATTATTGGCCATGCATTGCTTCATCAGCTTTTCTAACGATGCAAATGATTCTTCTGACTGCTTTTGTGCTACCATCTGACCTTGATTTGCAACACCTGGAGGATAACTTACTTTCTACTGATATGTTGGAGCATTGGACGTCCCAGCATTGTTTCCTCCCTGATTGCCACTCCAACTAAAGTTGGGGTAATTCCTCCAGCTCAGATTGTACGTATTTGAATATGGATTATTTCTACCGTTCTGCAGGTTTTCCAAATAGTATACCGACTCAGGGTTTTCAGGGCAATTCTTATAATGATGATCTCCCTCGCAGAAAGAACAAGAAATCACTTGGATTTGACTAATATTAGCTTTACCAACTGATGCTCCCACTGAACTTTGTTTCGTCATACTTCTCATTACCAAGTCTGTCAGATTTTCAATATTTGAATTCAATATAGTATATGAGTCAGATTCAACTAACCCCTTACTTACACTTCCTTGAACAGCTTTAGGATCAGACCATGAGTGATTGTTCGACGATATCCTTTCCAAGATATTAAATGCTTCATCATAGGGTTTTGCTAGCAAAGCCTTGTTCGCAGATGCATCAATTACTAAGTAGAGCTAGACGTTAGCTTCGGCAGTAAGCTTACCAGATTTGAATGAGTGGGTGCCTTTGTCTGTGACCTGCCACAAGGCACCATCTACCCCTACAAGTTGTAGGGCGTGGTCAAGCTCTCTGATAGACGGCTGCTGGACAAGCTCATTCAACTCTGCATGCGGGTTACTTGGGAGTTTGAGGATTTTGTCGATTCTCTCAGGTGTCCAATCCACCTCGACCTCCCTTACCACTGTGCTGACCACCCTGTCAGCATCAAAGTTTGAGTAGAATTCTCGGACCAGCTCTGTTAGAACTAGCATAGGGGGCGTACAGAAATGCTCCCACTTCAGCTTAGCTGCTGCCTCCTTGACGAATTGGTGCATGTTCGCCTCTATAAAGTCCTTCTCCAGGTAAAGATCTCTGCCCTTGATGGTTCTATAGCTAGCCCGTGCCGCTTGGTCAACGAATTTCTAAAAGGATGCCTGGTGTGAAGGCACAATGTTGATGCGCTTGGTAGAGCTTAGCGTTGATGGTACCTGCAAAACAGAGGGCATGTGTAACGACCCTGAATTTCAACAATTATTTTGAGGTAATGTTATCAAACTCTCTGCTCAATCCCTCCCCAAAAGAAAACATAAAACATCTTATTGTAAAGACAAACGAGGAGATTTCATACTTCAATCGATTCCTAAGAGAAAATCTGTCTGCCTCAGTGGCTAGAAAATTCATAAAGAGAAAGGAACATTCCAGTGTCCAACAACCCTAGCTAAACAAGAAATTCAAATAAGTAAAACGATGGATCACTTGGAAAATCGTTCAACACATCAAAACAATAATAACTAATTTGCAACTAACAACAAGTCCCCAATACTCCTAATAATCAAAATTTATAAACCACTATCCTAAACAAAAGTTCGCAGCCTAATTGTCCTTCCTCGATCAACCCTCCTCCACGTCATCACCACGGCCAAGGATTCATTCTACACCTGAAACAATTAAAGTAGGGGGTGAGTATATAAGATACTCCGTAAGTAGCCTTCACTAACTATTCACAAAACATCATGCATCCTAACCACAACAATCATAAAAGAAAATGATACTAGAAATCAAGCATTGACGGTCATAACAGTCAAATAATCACAAGCGCACAAACACCCGAGATATCAAGACTCATTCCACTTAGGCCACATGGCCCGCTGAACTGTAACTCCTTCACACTTCTTCTGCCCAGTACACTAAGTTAGTCCTCCAAGTTTAACTCTTTGAGTCGTATCGGTTCTTAACCTTTATCCCCAAGACCTTGAACTGAAACTTCTAAACGAGTGCCATGTTAGTCCTCCAAGTCTAACTCTTCAAATTTTATTGGTCTTTGCCATTTATCCCTAATGTTCCGACACTCCTCTACAGAAGTTTGGTGTTCAACCTCGCCATTTATTCCCAAAGGCTTAAACTGTGTGTCAACCCTTGACATTTATCACCAAGGTCCCGACGTACCCAGCGTGTTGGTCCTTGACCGTCACCATGTCAAGGCACAACACTCATCCGCAAAAGACTCATCATGTCAACCCCTAACCTTTTGTACCCAGAGCCTCGACATTCATCTCTACCAGAACTAGACTATCGACCTCCAACCTTTTGTACCCGGAGCCTTGACACCCATTAGTGACGTGCTAATAACCAGATTCCACGTTTCACTCCCTGTCCCAGCCAAGACTAAAGTACTACTTTTCAACCAAAACAACCATAATAGTTTTCCACACCAAGCCACTCCATAAGACATTAATGCGTTACAATCTCAAGGACACACAACTTGACCATGTTCAGAGTATTCCCACCGTAGTATACCCTAGACAGAAAAATCCAAGCCAAGAGTCAACATGCATTTCATGGTTACAAGTCTCAACAACCAATTCCTAGCATTTTCTATACCATAAAAAATATAAAAGTAACAAAATACAAGAGTAACTGTTCCCAGAACCCAGGATCTCCTTACAAGTAGAACTACAGCAAGAAGCCCAACCAATCCATACAACATTTGTCCTCACTCTCTACTATGCACGAACACAACGAGAGTGTCCAAACCTATAATAAAAATAAATTTCAGCATCCTATAACATGGCGAGCCGAGTCATGAGAATGCTACCATATCACATACAAATTTTCAGCACATGATATCATAAAAAAAAAAGACACATCGAGGATGTCACTAACTTTCATAACAATTTTCCAGCACATGATATAAAAGAAAAACACATCATTTAACCTCAAAGCAACTTTCAGAACGAATGCAACCATCAGGAACATCTACGAGCCTTCACACCATGGCCTACAATTTCTTTTACAACATGAGATGCACAAATATAATAAAAATTAAGCAAGCAACCATTTCGATAGCACCCATCGACCCATACACATGCCCCTTAGTGCTACTTACACACTACTATGCTTTCAAACCACGCGTCGATTCAACACTTAAGCATCAAAAGACAAAAATAGCAATTAAAACAAAAATTCCAACTATCGAAATCGATTCTAAGGTGCTTTGAATGGTTCGTTACAACCAAAATCAACTTCGTTCATGTATGGGTAACTTAGATGTAACTCGATGGAGGTGTGGGTTGCATAGATCGGACTGGTAACAGATGCGGGTAGTTGTCGAACACCAATAAAAGCTGCTGTTTGCATTTTATGCAGCAGGGAAACACGCCAACTAGTACCAATATCGTTGTGCCCCATGGGAAAAACTCATACCCAAGGTTACTGGCCACCAAGGGATGTCGGGTCTGACTGTTCAAACGTCGAGCCATCTGAAATCACTCCCAAAACGCCTCAGTGGTCGTCAGAGGGTGAGTTCGCCGAAGTGGTCTCCGGCGGTGGTCATGAGGCAGCAGAAGAGGTGAGATCTCTTTTTTTTTTTTCTTGGGGGGCAACATGTGAAAGTGGGGGAGAAGGGCTAGGTTTCTTTTTCCCTTTTTTCTTAATTCAGTTGATTTTCCACCAATGTGTCCCAACCCTAAAAGCCAAAATTTACCCAAGGATAGGCCTATAGGTTGGAGTAAACAAGTCCCTAAGTTCTCTAAATCAATGCTCGACAAAAAGAGAGCCCAACCGAACACACCACAACTATTTGAGTTAAACAAAATCACGTGACTTCAAAATTATATAATTAAATAAATAAAGAAAGCAAGGTAAAATTCATTTAATTATGTTCTAAATTAGTTATCAACCTCCTTGTGGAATGCCTTAGTCAAATGATTTGATTTTCAACAAGCTCGAGATTTGCCCAGAATTATGCCTGACACTTTTTTGGGTTGGTTTCTAAAAACTTTTCCTTACGTCTTTTTTCCATTTGGCCAGTGGAAACTTGATTTATACACCAAAGTCCAACCTTGGGAAAGGTGAGTTAGGTAAAATAATAGGAAACCAATATGGGATGTGACTTAGGAATAAGCGCATAAAACATGGTCCTAGGCATAGGCCCTCTGACCCATAATGCAAATGAGTTGGTAGATATTCTCTAGGATTGTAATCACACATAGGCATATGATTGTAGGTTACCCTAGCCTCTACTGCAACCAAAAGCAGTAGTGAAAGAGTAGAACTGAAATCCCAAAAAAAAGTCAAGAATTGCACCGGGTGCATTTTCCCAACATAGTGTGTTTTCCATGTTTTGCATCAAAACTAAGGTAGGAGAAAAGGAGGTTGAGTTTTATTAAATTGCTTGTTAGTTAAAACCCCAAACAACGTTTCATCACATTTTTCTTCCTAAATCACAATTGCATATTTGAACCATTCACTTCTTAAAAATTGTTTTGAAAGCAACAAGTCCCTGAGGATTCCACCTTGGATTAGTACCACGTATTACTTGTGACCATGTGCGCTTGCACGAGTCTCTAATCGTTTTTGAAGCTAGAGAAAGTCCCAACACCTGCAAGTTAATGAGATACATTTAAATGGAACCCACCCTATTCCAAAATCCCCTAGTGTTAGCTCAAAGCTCATATCGACATCGAACAATTGGTTAAGTTAGGATGAAGCTTAAGGTAAATTGCCAATTTATTTATTGGTTAAGTTAGGATCTGAGATTACAGGTCGATTACTGATGGATCGATCGAATTTGAAAACAAAAAAGAAAAGACATAAAACTAAAAAAGTAAGCTGAGGTCGTCTCTATTAAAGATAAAGAGAGAGAGTGTGTGAATTTTCGTGAACAAAAGAAAATGCCTCGGTCCTTGGTACATACAACAAATAAGGAAAAAGATTGGTGGGGGGCTCAGTTGTCTGATGGTCGGTCTTGGTTGCGTTGGCCAATGGATCTTTGTCTTGAGCATCAACAGGGATGAGTTCGTCCAACTTCTTCAATCCCGCCTAGATGGCCTCTTCAAGGGCCATCCCTCCGTTAGCAGACACCATCTAGGACTTGACATAAGCGCACTTCAGGGGTACTAAGTTGAGCTTGTTGCGGTGGTTCTTCTTCGAGGATGATGGCTCGCCTTCGAAGTGGGCTGGAGAGCTAGGGGGAATTGGCGATCTCCGAGGACTAAATTCACGCAGACTGGCTGCTACCCGGTCCACCAGCAAAGCTAGGTAATGTCAAGTTACTCTAAAGATCTTAGAAATCCATCACAGATATTCCAGTGTTCGCTTGCCACTTTGGGGCATAGATTAAGGAAGAACTGTGGCAAGGAACTGTGATCGGTAAAAAAGAACTTACACTAAGACATGGGCTAATGACTCAAGGAGATGGGCATTACCTAAGTTCCTGAAGCTGCAAGAGACTTGGCAACTTGACCCGCCCTCACAATTCTTGGCCAACCAATCACCATAGCCGTAAAATCAAATCCTCTTTCCAGTTTTATATCGAAGTGGGAGCCTTGACCAATTTCCCAACATCTTGCCTGGTAGTTAAGTAAAACCCTACCATAATTTTTGGGCAAGTTTTTTACGGTGTAAATGGACGTCGGGAGTCAAATACTCCACGCCTATGGTGTCTAGCCCGAGCCCTCACCACAACATCCAACAACCCAAAAGGATGCCCCAACCATTGGGAGCAAGCTAGGCCGGTGCAAGGTTCACCTCTACAATAAACTCCTAGGTAAAGGGATGGAGAGGAAGTCGAACCCTGAACTCAAACATTTTCACATGGAAGGCTATGTGCCCTGCGAGTGGGTTCTCTATCATTTCAATCTTTATTGGGAACCTCATCCTAAAGGACACTAAGATCTCGTATCTATCCCTAATGAAAGCTATGGTCTTATCGGCTAGCTCAGACAAAATGTTTTCGTACCTCTCCGAGGGGCTACCTCAGTCGACAGAGGCTTGGATCTCCATATTTTGGGAAACCTATATATGTTGGGGAGGGTCCTCTTTGCCCTCGATGGAGGCCGACATGTCGCTCGACGACCTGCCTAGAGCCAACTCCCCACTAGACAATCTACTACGCAAAGACTCATCCCTAAGAGGGGAGCCACCCTCTAGCGAATTATAATTTTCCCCCAAGATATTTTCACCCGACCTGGAGCCATTACCACTGCCCAAGCTACTACTACTCCTATTCGACAAAACTACGAGCTACAACAAATGTACAGAAGGCGAAGAGATTAACTAACCTTGTAATTGTTGAATTGTTTTATTAGATGGGCAATCGCCCATCTAGTCCCTTGTATACAATCGTTCTATTCAATCGGGTATGATAATTTGTTTAAAGCTGATATGCTCAACTCATACTCAGAACTAACTTGAGCGTAGGTGTGCTTGATAACTCTAAAAAAAGATAGTTATTCTGGTAATTATTTAGGTAATTATATGCTCAATATTGATGTTGTGTGTCGGGCTTAGCTATTGGAAATGATAAATGGACATGGAAGCTTAATTGTGAGCTTAATTCCCTTTTATTTGATGCTCTGGCTTAAGTTCCTACTTATTTCTCCTTTGTTGGTTATTTTGTGCGGATTTGAAAGTTGAGGACTAAGTCGAGATAAGAGCACATAATCTAGAGAAAATTATTAAAGCTTCTTTAAGTCAAAGCCTGAGGAGCCAGAGCAATCAAATGATGAAGCATGGGTTCACAATGCGGTAATTATTCCACGCGGAGATTTTTACCATGCCCGTATAAAGTTAAGCTGGGTGTCCTAAAATTGTGGTCCGATATAAAAGGAAAATGAGGACACAACCGACACACACATATCTCAAGAGAGAACATTCCTTGCGTGTTTCTGAATACTAGGAAAAAAACACTCTATTTTCAGGAAGAAGCTGACGATAGAAGGAGGAAGTTGTTAGTTTTCGCGTGCTAGTGTCTCGTCAGTCTGCGATTTTGTATTATTTCTTAAAATGAGTTGTATCTTTTTCTTATCCATTTTGCTTCCCCCTCCCCCATGAACTAAATCCCATTTCGGGCGGATTTCCATGTTGTAACTCATGAACAAATGATACTATTTCATTTGCTGTTAAATAAAGTTGTGCATATTCTTTCATCTTCCTACGCATTGTTGGTCACTTTATTAAGTTTGCTAGCTTCTGTATGATCTGGAAGGATGTATGGTTAATATGATTTGCTCTATTTGTGAATTAGGTACTTTTTTTAGTAGGTTCGTGGATACTCAAGTATAGGGTCCCCTAACCATGCTTATAACTCGTTTTTATTGTTTTGGTATCTAGCAACAAGAGTTGTGGGTACTCATGTTTGAGTATCTTAGAATGAAACCGTGTCGAGTTGAGCAACAACATCAATTTCATGCTACAGTATAGGTCGAGAGTGGGTGAAAGCTAAGGAGTCTCTCTCGTTCTTTCCATATATGTTATCTCTTTTTTTTTTGTTTACTATACTAGAACTTTTTCTTGCCCCAGCATCTGTAAGTTGTTTTTAGTTGTTGGAATCATTTATAGCTTTTGTTTATGATACATCTCTTTACATTTCTTAGCACAATATTTTTTACTTTATTGCATATTTGGTATTCTTGAGCACAGTCTTAAAATATTACAGTAAGTCCTTGTGGATTTTTGTGGATTCGTCCTCATTCGCACTACAATTGATGAATATAGTGTACACTTATACTAGTATTCATCTCAGTTGTGAGCACGCAGCAGTCCTCTAATTGTTTTGCAGGTATTTTGCTTCCAGCTCGCTAGGGTTCCGCACGCATCGCTCCACGATGCAAGGCAGATTTAAGCATCAACATATAAATGGTTTTAAATTCCACTATTCTCATTAATTCGAATATTAATTACCAAAATCCTCAAAACTATTCACCATATTTTGTTTCCATTTTCAGTAAAAGCTAGTGATTTCACCATGTTAACTATCATTTGATTCTTCATTTTTTGCGACTGCAATCTTCATATAAAGGTCGATGATTAATGTTTCAATCATTCCGGCGACTTTCACTATTCTTGGAGCTATTTCTAGATTTTCGACGACTCATACC
Organism: Momordica charantia; assembly: GCF_013281855.1. Classification (NCBI taxonomy): domain Eukaryota; kingdom Viridiplantae; phylum Streptophyta; class Magnoliopsida; order Cucurbitales; family Cucurbitaceae; genus Momordica; species Momordica charantia. Next base: position 10,818,322 of record NW_028275162.1, read on the forward strand.
TTTGATAATAAATAACAATACTAACATTGAATGACCGTTAATTCATTATTTAGGAAAGAATATATTTTAATAATATATAATAAATGGAATAATATGGTATTTATTGAGGGTTAATTTTGGGACAATAAATTTTAATTCAAATCTCGAATTTATATTTGAATATTAAAAAAAAATGGACATTTGTGAAATATCATGTCTAATATAATTCAATAGAGACCATTTTTGTTTTTGTTTTATGCCCTCGTCCATGTTTGAACTTTTAGCTTGCCAAAACAGCACCATCATACAATGTCATGGTGCCTGCAGGTCAGAATTGGGAGCAAAATCCCAAAGAAGCGGCGCCACAGTGCTAGTACACAGCGTCATGGCGCCTGCAGACGAAGCTTGGGCCTCTTTCCGCGAATACAGCGCCGCAGCGCTGTATTGTAGCGTCATGACACTACGAACTTGCACGTCCGTCACAAATCTGGGACAGCGCCATGCCGCTCACTAATGGCGCCATGGTGCTGTAGCGATGTTCTCTCATAAAACGAACCTTAGTGCGCCATTTTGAGGACTTTTGGAGATTCTTACTGGGGAGAATTGGAGTTTTTGAGAGGTTTGGCTCGAGAATTGAAGCAAAGAGGGCGAGGAGACGATTTTCGAAGGCTCGTGATCATGGAGATTGAGTCGGGGACAGTCAATCGACACTACGGCTTTAGTTTCTCTTTTTTCCCTTATCTTTTCTAGATTTATTATGAAATTCTCCACAGGATTGTATTTTATTTTCATGAACATGGGTAGCTAATCTTCTTGTTCTAGGGATTGATGTAGCCGCTCGATTTATGAGTTGGATTAATTAACAATTATCTTGATTGATTTGTGCTTAATCTATTTGTGCATTTATTCGCTTAATGTTTTTAATCTCTTGATCACGGATTAATTGATGCTAAATCTGAATCTTACGCTCGAGAGAGATGGTTTGGATTGGAACTTGAATGCATTACTGGGGTAGTTCTAAGATCGGGAGATTTAGAATCATCTTAGAGGTTGTTAAAAGAATAAGTCTTAAAGCCTTGCTTGTTAATGAAACTAGATAGGAATATTGGTTTCTTATAAGTGGGAGAATTAATTGTGCTCGGGAGAGACAGTTATGGTTTTTGACTTATTGACTTATAGATTAACTGCATATTCAATCTTGACATGTTTAATTTATCCGCTTGTAGGTTCAGTTGGTGAAATCACTTCCCTAAGACCCGTTCTCCATAAGAGTTCTCTTCAGAGTCTTTTATTCGCTTTGTTAATTGATTTTTGTGTGTTAAAAGAAATTCATTGTTGTTTCTCTAGATAAAATTGTACAATAATATATGTAGTACTTGAGTGACTAGAAACCCAATCTAGTGAACGATATCGGTAATTACTTACCATTTTTATTAAAACTTGACCCGTACACTTGCAGTAAGCATTTTCTGCTACAGCTAAGCCTTTTACGAAACTTCACCTTTATAAATAACCGAAATACCATTCATGAAAAAATAGGGTGGGAATAATTTGTATATAGCTTTTGATAACTTTTTCTTTGTTATTTCCCTTTATTGTTCTATTCACACTACACTTATTACCCTAAAATTCCGTCGTGGATAACTACAAAAATCTATTTTATTTTATTGATATAAATTGATGTAAGATGGATAGAAAAAAAAATACTGATTTTTTAAAAATATTTTTGGCTTTATAATTTGAAAATTTTGAAAAATTATTTTTTTCATTAAAAATAAATAATCTAAAAAATTGTACCTAATAAATTTATATGGTAAATCATGTTTGTTTTAATCGAATTAATTCTTAAATGCCAATATGATTATAACTCAGTGGTAATTAGCACTCAATCAAGTTGGAGGTTTAAACCGTGGTTGTACTTAATTTGTTTGTTGTATAATAAAAAAATTCATCCCTAGCTAGGGACTACAGCAAAATTATCATCAATTTCAATTGTCATTTATCTTATATTATATATTATATATATAACGCTTTAACACATAAGTTGTAATCATTGGTGGCCCCTACAAAGACTGTATATGACTTTTAAGCTGCGTTTCTTTTCTTTTTTTTTTTAAGTCAAAGACACTAAAGGTTAAATATTTGATTAAAAACAAATGTCAAACTTAAACCAATAGTGGAAGTCCAAAAAAAAAGAAACCTTAAACCAATAGTGGAGATCTGATCTTTTCCAAAAATAATAATAATAAATAAATCTGGTTGAAAATTATAATAAGGTTAGATAAATAATGGAAATGTTCGAAGAGAAATTTATAGAAAATTAACTGCTCTTTTGATAACGCTCATTTGATAACGTTCTTGTTTCTTGTTTCTGTTTCTTTATTTTTAATAAAGAAAAATGAATTGCATGATCTCAATATACATAAATTCAAATATAATAAAAAAAACTTTTTATTTATGTTTTGGAACAAATTAGAAATGGAAACAAGAAATAATAAACTTATTTTGGTTGTTCTAAAATTTCTATACAATTTTGACAATGTTACTAATAAAGGAGAAACAAGAAACATAGGGCTCGTTTGGAAATTATATTTTAATATACGAACTATTAAAAAATAATAATTTTGGTCTATGAACTTTAATAATGTCTATTTTAGATGCTTAAGTCAGAATTGGAGTAGTTGAGTATAAAGTGTAGAATGTTGTGAGCATACCTTTAGAGTTTGGCTTACTTCCCTATTTATAGGAGTTGAATCTTGATTGTGGAATTCAAATCCTGATACATCAAGTAAATCTAGTTATCTGAATTTGGGGAGAATCTTGAGGCAATGTCTCTTCTTTTGAATATAGATATCTTCTCCAATCATAAGATCATCAACATTTATCTTCCCTTTTGAGGGGAATTCGAATGGTAGAAAATAGGTATTAATATTATATAATATAAATATTAATAAATATTGGATCGGGCTTTTGGGCCGGCCCTATGAGCCAATCCAAATACGGCCCAAACGGGCTGGCCCACGGGCCGGTCCAAATTAAAAAATGAATATCCATATCCAATCCAATTAATAGAAGGATTGGATTGGGCCAGGCCGGTCAAACGTTGACCTTGGATCGAGTTTGGATTGGGCTTGGGCTGGGCTTAAGTCGGCCTTTAGGCTTCGGGCCCGATGATGAGGCTGAACTCTACCTTCTTTGGAGTTGAATTGTTTTTTGAATAGTTTAGCTATATTATTTATTGAATAGTTTAGCTATGTTAATGCCAGTAGCTCTTTGTAATATTATTGGTCTAAATAGGGAGAAAGGAAAAGATTTTTAACAAGGATACATATTGCAACTTTTTTCTTTCCTTCGATATATTATTAAATCTAATCACATTTAAGATCACCAATTTGGATGACATTATTCCAGCCTAATTTAATATTTATCCTCATAATACCAAAATTTACAATTTGTCTTTATCATGAATTAATCAAACAGTTATTTTTTATTTTTTATTTTAGTGTAACAAATGACGACTCTTGTTTTAGATGCTAACAATCTGTCATTTAGACAGGTATACAAATAATTCTTTTTTTCTTTTTTTTTGATATCTGTGAGTGTCTAAACCAGCGTATACAAATAATTCTTAAACACGATTATATATTATGTCACTTTCCTATATACCTCTTGTTCACTCTAGATTGGTTGACACATCTTTTTTTTTTTAAAGATACCATCGATTCATTAAGGAGTATATGATAAACATACAAACAAAAGGAAAGCTACAGGAGGACTTTCGAAAGTGAGGTTGGGAGGTACATGACAAGAAGGGAATTATAAGAATGCTTCCCAATTCAAAGAGATGGTCGAACATTGTAATCACAAAAAAGCTTTGATTTGGAGGACCATGAGATAGCTGCAACTCTTATGTCTTTCCAAAGATGATTAAGCAACTTCTCTTTGTCGTTTCCAAAGATGATTAAGCAACTTCTCTTTGTCGTTAAAGACTCAGTTGTTACGCTCCAACCAAAGGTGCCATTAACACTGAACCTATTGCATTGCACCACAATATAGAACGCCTTGAATTGGAAAGGCTAGAAAGCACTTCCGTTATAAATTCCACAACATCCCTTGCGAGAGGTAGAGGTAATCCAAAGATGGCAAAGAGGTGATTCCATATTTTTTTCGACAAAAGCACAATGCAAAAATAGGTGATCTATAGTTTCATTGCTCTTTTTGCAAAGAACGCACCAATTTTGGGTAAGGTGGAAGGATTTCATATGAGATGGTAATCTATCGCTTCGGTGAGCATACACCAGATGAAGAATTTGCACTTTTTTGGAAAGAGAGATGACCACGTCAGCTATAAGTATGGCATCTGTAATTTGTCGCCCTTGCACGAAGGCTGACTGGTTCGCTGCAATGTGGTAGTAGGAATAACTGATCTCAGTCTATCTGCTGGAGTTTTAGCCAAAATTTTATATACGCTGGTTGTTAAGCTGATAGGGCGGAATTCAGTCGTTGATTTAGGTAATTGGGGACTTTGGTATGAGAGTATGTAAGTCTCATTTAAAGCTCTCTTAACACTACCGTTTCGAAAAAAATCATTGAACACCTCTTGAAGGTTGGATTTATAAGTGTTCCAATTTTTTTAAAGAATTCGACTGTATAACTGTCGGGTCCTGGAGCTTTGTTCTGACCCAAGTTTTTTGTACTGCTGAGAATCTTTCGTCTGTAAAAGGGCCAGAAAGCCAATTAGCTTGATTTTCCGAGATGGGGGCCCAGGATACGGCGAGCTAAGTCATTATCGTCAATGGCCCCAGTTTCTTCAATTTTATCAATAGCCTCGATTTCCTTCAAGATGCATGGAAGATCTTTGAAAATAAAGCTTACTATAAATATTTGTGTTCCAAGCCCGAATTCGTTGTGAGAGAAGTTTCAGTTTCCTGATGATTGCATAACCTTGCATCTCAATGGTGGGCCACCATGATTCAATAAGCTTGAGAAAATCCTTGTGAAGCAGGCAAGGGCCCCACTTTAGGTTCGAAGATTCCAGAAGAATATGAAAATGGTCGGAGAGAGGCGGAAGCTGACAGAGATTTGACCATGTAAAGTTTATGAAATTATTGAACTTTCTCATGCTGGTACGAGGGGGATTTACTGATGATATTTCGCTCTCCATCGAAAAAGATTGAAGTCCCTCCAAGAAGCCAGACAGGGCTGCATAATCCATTGAGACCGTATAATTCACGCCAAAAGAATTTCCTGTTTCTTCTTCTAACAGGACCATAGACTCCTGTAAGCCACCAAATAAAATTATCATAAAGTTTGAGTTTGACTGGTAGGGTGTACTGACCACTGATAACTTCTATGGATGTAGAAGTAAGATTGTCCCACAATATATTAAAAGGCCCCCAGAAGAATCAACAGCTTCCAAAGAGGCCCAAGATATGCCGATAGAGCTCCAAATTGTTTTGATCAAGCTTCTGTCAATGACAGAAGACTTAGTTTCAGACTTTCAGTTAGAATGATGATATCAGGACATATGGAGGTAATGGCGTCTTTAATTGAGGCTCGTTTGGAAGCCTAGCCCAAACCTCAAATGTTCCAGGATAACACTTTCATTGGTTACCGTATAACCCCTTTGAAAAAGGTCAGAAATTTGATCCCTTCTTGCTGCCCAGGCTGTTGCCAAATTCGATTAACAATGGTTTCTGCATAGTAGCTACCGGCATTAAGCGGAAACCACTACTAATGAGCCATTCGTTTAATTGCTCCTTAACATTCTCATTGTTCTTGCCAAACTGAACATAGCTTAGTGGTAATTGGCATATATCTCAAATCAAGAGATTGTGAATTCCATCTCCATCCCCACCTGGTGTATTCTAAAAATAAAAAAAAAGTCTGGTTACTGTTATTTACTTCATCTTTTGTAAAATCTTCCTCGTTGAATAGCACACTGATCCTTTCATCCAAGATCTTGGAAGTCCAAAACAACAGTTTCATTAATATTTTTTGTAGGCGAGGGGTGTGGGCTAGATGGCTAAATCAGAGATGGAAGACAGAGGGTCGAGATCTACTACAAGACTAAAATGTGAGAAGTGGTTTTCTGTGTGGTTAAAAGAAAGAGAATTTATGAGTCTCCCTATTTGTCACTTGATTTTGAAAAATGGCCAGATGATTTTTGTTAATCAAAAGTTCCAGGTTTGAATCTTATCTTTCTATTTAGTTATTATTTTCAAAATCAAAATAATACTCTCTCTTAAATTCTCAAATTTGTTTATTGTTATATTATCTCTAATTTTGTACATTTTTCATCCTAGATTCTAGAAACCAACTACCTAACTTTTTAAATATATATTTGAATATAACCTGACATAACTCAAAGAGGACAACACACAAAGTAAGAGGCTATCACGAGGGAGACAATAGGAATGGACGAGAATTGAGCAAGTGTGACAACAAGGCAGGGAATGGATGAACGAAATTGAGCAAAGGAGACAATGGTGGAGCAACAAGGCGGGTGACATAGTTGTAGGTAGGGCAGGGAGTAGATGAAATTGAGCAAGGAAGAGCAAGGGATACAATGGTGGAGCAACAAGGCGAGTGACAAAGCTGTAAGTGGCAGAGGGTAAATAAGAGAGGTCTGTAAAACCAAAAAATTTGGGCCAATCATAAACAGCCACGTCATTGTCTATTTTATTTAGGGATTAATTATATATTAACCCTAAATTAAAATTAAAGATAATTTGACAATTAAAATATGTAATTGGGTCATATGAGTATTGGGCTTGGAATGGATTTGGTTCACAATCTTGGCCCAAAACCCAATTTACCATGAAATAAAGTAGATTAATATTTAAATTTAAATAAATCCATTTAAAGAATTGGGCTTGGCCCAAAATTACCGAAGCCCAATGACCCACCAAAGCCTATGGAAACCTCTATAAATAGGGGGGACCTCATTGAGGGTGTGATAAGTCTTGATTAAAGGATAAGAAGTGTAGGTTTACATGCTAAGTCACTTCGTTTCTTTTTGTCCAAGTTACTTCTTTTTTTTGTCCAAGTTTCTTCTCTTTTTGTCTAACTCACTTCCTTTTTTCTTTGTGAGTTTCGGGATAGTTGAGGGTTACTTATGATGGAAAGTGTATGCCATGCATATAACTTAGTGAAAATGTGCATATTTTGTGATTAAAGACTCGAGCATTTAGTTATAGGTGAATGAAGGTTAATTAGTGTAAATATGGTTGATTTGTAGGAAACATTGAAGATTGATGATCAAAATATGTTGGGTGAATCACACTCTCCGAATTTCTGGCTTACTTTAGGAATGCGCTAGCCACATTACTTTGAAGATCCTGCTTCACAATGCGTCAACCACATTTATTGTCTAAATTATCAAATTGTGCATAACAACTTTTGACCAAGTAATTGGTCAAAGATTTGGTCTCTTATCCTAAAATCTCTATAACTAAAGTCGTTACCAACTTCGCATGGAATTCTCAACACTTTGTTACCTCTCAAACCTATAAATTGAGCTTTTAAGGATCACTTCTACACACCTCATTTTTATGCTTTAGTTCTTCCTTCCCAAATTGTTATGAAACTTTAGTTTTTTTAGTATTTATTCCAGCAATTTAGTTTTGTTCTTTAAATTGTATTTGTAATTGCTCTTTGCTTATTTATATGCCATTCAATTTATTCTAATTTTGTTCTTTATTTCCAATTTTAATGAAAATACATTATTTTGTTAGTTCTCTTGTTATTTCATTTATTTTATATCAATAAGTAGCTAAATTATTTCTTCAACCCTCCTACGAATGCTTTAGTTCTTTATCATTAACAATTACATCTATCAGTGAGCACGGTGTATTACGCTCTTTTTGCTTATCTTGATTTATATTTCCAGTTGATTTTTTTGTTGGCCATTTTGTTTAAATCACATTAGTTTGAATTTAATTCTGAAAAATGTTAGAGTCAAATGGATTTCATGGAGGTAAAATAGGAAGTTACTTAGAAATGAAAACTAACACAAGATCCTATACATAAGCTCTCTTACCTATTAAACCTAAGTTGAAGTTTTATTTATTTAGGATTCTAGGGTTTCATAGACATATGTAAATGCTAGCCTAAGCTACTAAACAAACCAAAAGCGGTATGGACTAGGAGTTCAACCAATTTGCATAAATTGAGCATAATTAGGGGCACATTTGGTAGATGTAATCCATTTTTTAGAACTAAATATTTGTAGGGGGTTGACTTTTTAAATCTATTTGTCGTTGTGTTTTAAAATTATTTCCCAACAAATTCACAAATTTTTATTCCAAACCCGATTACTCATTCGAGCGGTTTACAAATTAATTTTTAAAACAAAACTAGTCCATGTGGAGACGAACTTGGAGTATTTCCAGACGGTGGAATGAACTTAAATTGGCTGAAACTTCTCGAAGGGCTGAAGTTTACGCTTCTCGGTTGTCCAAGTAGGATTTGCTTTTGGTCGGACTTTAGAGCAATTAGGCTGCTCTGTCCAAAAAGAAGGAAGAGTTTGCTACTCTAAGGCGTAAGACAGTAGTGGTGTTGGCCAAGGCAGAGAAAAGTATCATGGAGAATAAAAAAGTACAAAACTCGGCAAACGCAACTGGAAGAAGAGAATTGTGGTTTGCTATCAGAAAATTCTCAGCTAACAACCCATTTGGGAAAGCTTACAGAGAGCAAGGCTAAGTCGGACGAGCTCTTACTTTTTGAGGCAAAGTCGAGTCTCGAGTCAAGGCTGATTTTGACAGAGTATGGGCCAACCTGGATGAGATCGAAACTAAACTTCGTGAGTCAAAGAAGTTGGTCATGAATCGGTGACTAAGCTCGTCGAGGTCGAATCGTGACTAGCTAGCACCAAGGCCTAACTTGTGAAGTTCGAATTGTTGTACGGGACCATCTCTTAGTTTCCCAACTTCGAATCGTGACAGCTGATTCATTGTTTAGTGGTTGAAGAACAATGTGCCCAAAGTTGACACTGAGCTATTGACTTCTGCGTTTGATCGCAATTGGGAAGAGATGGTGTATGTCCTATCGGTGCGACCTCCGGAACCAAATCGGTCAACTATCGAGAGGGCTTCTCAAGAAGTCGACGTGTGTCTAGCCAGGAAAATTGGTTTGAGCCTTCAAGCCGAAGTCGTAGGAATCACCTAGCTTATCTCCCTTTGCTCCACGATGGAGCGCCAGCTGGCTCAAGGCAGAAGCCTTCACGAAGTTGAACTCAACATCAATCCAAAATAGGCTAAGATTCTTGGGGGTTTTAAATAACTTTATAAATAACTCGTCGTGTCGTGTTGGTACGATTTAGAATCTTTTGTGCAAGTGTACACAACCGTTATAGCAAGTGATAAAAAGATCGTATCCACAAGGATTGATAACTAAACACTTCAACAATTACATAAGAAAATAAACAAATTAACAAAAATATTTTTGAACAAGAAAAACTAAAGGAACTCAAACAAAATCGTGCGTATGTGATTTTCTGATTAAAAACAAGGCAGAAACAAACAAAACCAAATCGATTAAAGAAAAATATGCAAACAAGAGGTTAACTACTGATATTTAAAAGGGTAAGAGGGAAGAGTTTATATGACTTCTTCTGGACTACTCTAACGATGCTACAACATTAACGATGTTGATATACTGGCCAAACAGATACAAAATCTTCCTAGATTTCCAAATTTTCTACTATTCATGTTTTTAAACAAACTTGACAGCATTTATACTCAGTTTATAACCTTACTAGGTGAGCCTTATTCCTAAGTACCCACACTCTAAACTCAGGTAGATCTAGCACGCGTTGAAGCCAAACAATTCCTATTACAATTTTCCAAGAGTTAATAAGAAGATATTCCAATATATTGCCAAGCACATTGGAAATAAAACGTTTTAAACAACTTCAACTCAGTATATATATCATCATAAAGCCGAAACAATGTTTACAGCCCAAGAACAAGTTCACAACATCCTCCCCGTTACAAATAAACTTAGCTACTCAACGTCATACAAGAAAATAGAGGAAGAAAATACAAAACCTGTGCACTTAAGAGTACAAAAGAAGAGGAAAATGGAGAATAACAGTAGTCCTTCTCTCTTTGTTGTCTTCTTCAACGGTTTTCTTGGGAGCTTTCTTCAAGTGAGATTGAAGTGATGGGATGGGGAATTATTTGAGGCAACCCTAATTGCAAGCTTTTATACCCCTGTTGATGTTAGGGCAACACAAATGATAAAATGAGCCCGAACTCAAAATATCAGGCATTTTTCTATTTTACTGCAGTAATTTCTCGGGTAAAAGTTGTAAATGTCAACTCAGTCTTTTGCTACCTTTTTGCTTCTGATGCTGCAACATCAACAATACTGCAACAAAACATTCAAATATAGGCCATTCTTCATAACTCTCAATATTATCAACAAAAATAAGGAGGATATTGAATTTATAACATTCTTTGCACAAAATCAATGTAGATTGGGTGTTAGTGACGCTATCCTTAGCTAATTTATATAAAATTCTTGCACAAATAACTCTCTTTTTGAGAGTTATCATGTCGCGATTGACTTTAATGAGCTAAACTTTCATTCGCGCTTCATTTAATGCCTGAGATTTTGAAGATTCGATTTTCTGATTTAAATCATTTCGCATCATTAAACGTGTCTGTCTGTTCTCACATGGGGAATTAAGGTGTCCGTTCATACCTCGAGGTGGTGTTGAGACGCCAGTTGCATCGACTTCTCTCTCTTTTTCTATTTATGAGGCGTTACCCCCTCTCCATTTCAACTCAACCTCCTTCCTGCTTTCTCCCTCTTAGTTCCCTTCCTTTCTCTATTCGATAGCAAGTATTTATGAGGAGGTGAATGGCCCCATGACGGCTTTCATGGAGGTATTTTCAGATTCTTTAAAGAGTTTTCGTATTCTTCATCGTCTTTCTTTTCTGCATGCCGCCTTCTTCAGCTTACCCTTTGACCACCGAGGGCCCGTCTTCTGACGACATGTGCTTGTTGGCCCCCCTTTTGACTCGTCACGACATGCGTCAGGCCAAATGAGAGATCTTTAAGTTGAAGGAAAAGTTTCGTGAGACGACCATCAAGGCGCTCAAGTATGAATTTGAGTGCAAGACGCTGCAGAAGAGAAGGCGGTCATGGAGGAGCAGAAACGGGCATTGGAGCTGCAGGTCACGTCACTGGAGAGGCGTCTCTGTCGAGGTCGCGGTTGCAACCTGTGCATGTGATGGCGCCCCTTCAACTTCACCGGTCGTTTTTATTTTTCTCTTTTTCTTTCTCCCTTTTTTGACCTTCACTTACATAAAGTTGAGAGCTTCTTTAAGAGAAGAAACTGACCCACAAGAAAACAACCTCATGTGCATCAAGGAGACTAAACACTAAGAGGACCAACCATGAGGTTGCAAGCCAAAAAGGTGCAAAACTCCATCAACAAGCAAATTCAAAACTTACTTCTTACGGCCAAGCTAGAGTGCAACAAAGAGGAAGGAGATCTCCAGTTTAACATTTGGAATGTTAAGCTTAAGGAGGAAAAAGGACATATTGAGAAAGAAGCTACAAGCCAAATTGGAATACCCCTAAAGTTGAAGACTCCATTGTAAATATTATTTAGGGTTTATTTAGAGTTTAAACCTTAAATTTTATTGTTTCTTTGCAATTCTTGTTTTACCCTTCAATTGGACTCAATTTGTAACTTTTGTAATTATCTTTAGGCCTAAGTGCAAAGTTGTGTAGCTTAGTTATGTCCCTTTATTAGTTTAGTCTAAGTTTAGATAAAAGTCTTTTCCTTTTACTTTTATGGAATTTCAAGTTGCCTATATAAAGGCTCATTTTTGTACATTTAGGAGGTTGGATTATTGATGAATGAAAATAGCCTTTGAGCTTTCTTCTTTGTTCCCAAAACCGTGAACATTTGGTGCATCTTGATCTAGTTGCACAAAACCCTTGAAACATGCAAGTTTAGGTTGGTCATCAAACTTGTGATGTGTTTCACTTTGGCTCTAGAACAAGTTCATTCTAGTCAAAGCCTTGACCTTCAAGGTAAGTCCTTTCTTCTTCCCCTTGGGTGATTCTTTGTGTGTGTACTAGGTGTTGCCGTGTGTGTTTAGGAGATGCTTGTTCTGACAAGGGTTTTCTAAGCCACTTGTGGTAGGATTGAGTACATCATTTGATATTAGAGCTTTGGCTCAAGATTGGACATATCCCCATCTATCCATCTATCTTTACTTGCTTTCCCACTTTTCTTTCAAGCTCCAATCATTGCTGGCTAGTCAAGAGGTGTTTTTTGAGCTTTTATGTTACTTGCTCTCTTGTACTGTTTTTCTGTTTTAAGCTTGTTGTAGTTCCAAAAAAAAAACAAAGAAAAGAAAAGAAAGAGAAGTACAAGAAACAGAAACCAAAAGAAAAAAAAAGGTGGAAGAAAATAGAAAAGGAAAAGAAGTTTGATGCTATGATTTTTCTACACAATTGTGATTTTTCTACTACAACTAGTATTGCTTGTAACTTTATGCTTCGTGACTCAAATGACCTAAAAATTGTGACCATTGTGAAGCTCTTTGAATCTAGTTCTGATTTGGAAATGTTCAGATAATTTGAAGTTCATTTGGTGGGGCAAAAACGAAAAGGAAGACAAAGAGGTCTGCAGCGAAGAAGAAGAACAGTAGCAACAACACCTTTTCCCTCATTTTCAGTCACTCCAACGACCTCTTTTTGAATTTTTCCTTTAGTGAAGCTGACATTTCCATAATCCCTGGTACGTTATTGACTTCCACACCAGTTTTCAGACAAAAATTCAGAGAGCAAGTACCCTAAATTCATGGAATAGTTCAACTGCTCCAAAACAGTGTACTGCTACCAACCTAAAACACTATTGTGTGACTTTAAAATGTTGCACGGTCATCCTTACTCAAGTAAATTTAGTTGCAGCCTACCATAACCATCCTTTGTGAGTCTAGTTTTATTTCCAATTGGTTGGAACCAATCCAATTTAAGACCAGCTCACGCCATCAGCAAAGGTGAACATTGTCCAGTCATTGTTTTCCAAAACAGTGTTTCTTCGGTTTTAACCTTTTGACCTTCTAGGCAATATTCATCCAAATGGAGTTGCAGCCCTAGTAAGTGTTCTTATGTCAAGTAATTGTAACAATATGCTTTTAGTTTTGAAATGGCATGAGCTATTTGCTCACGCCAATAGCTATAAATCGGGTCATATGGTTAATTTCACTGCTACTTTGATTCTCCGACTAGTCTATCTTCTTTCCTAAATTCGTCACAAACAAAAAATGATCTCTTTTTAAAAATTTTTATGGTTAAACTAGACTTCTTAAGCTTTCTTAATGTGCTTTCAAACTTAAATTTTCATGAGTTGATTATTCACATTGTTGCTTTCAAGTTTGCCTCAATTCTTGAAAATTTGTATTGACTGCTATTTCTATTATGTATTAGACTTGTCCTTGTTGGTTCTCTATGTTTTTCATTGTTGTATCTTGCCTTCTTTATACTCTAACTTGTCTTTGGTTCATCGTGATTCGCCACAAACAATCTAGTTCGGTGTTTCAAGAAATTGCTTGCTTAAAGACAAGTTTTCACACTCACAGTTACCTTAACATCTCAAAATTGTATGGTTGTGAGCAAGAGGCTTTCATCCTTGAGTTGCTTGTGACGGAAGAAAAATCAATAAAAATCTATTTATATGGTTTTTTCTCTAACCTTTTTTTTTTTTTTTGCAGCCATGGTGAGCACCTTGTAAGGAATACCTAGGGTGGAACGAAACAATCAAGAGGTAGGGAATGAGAAGCATGAGACTAATGTGGTAGAAGTTCCAATATGGGTAGAACCACCCCAAGATAGCTTAGAGCGGATTCATCAAAGCTTAAAACAACTCACTACCCTAGTGTAAAGAATTGAAGCTAGGATACAAGCAATAGAATGACCAAACCCCCAAATTACCCCACCAAATTTACCACTTAGGGGATTAGGCCTAGGGGGAGGAGGACTATGATTCTATGGAGTTAGATGGAGGAGATGACTACCTTGAAGAAGATGAACAGTATCTTAGAGAACCTAGATATCATACCCGAGGGAGAGGGAGGAGAGGTAGTTACGAGAGAGGAGCAGACAACCACTATTACAATCTTCCAAGAAGGGAGCATAAGAAGGATGACCGAGCCATAGGAGGCATCAACTTAAGTTCCATAAGTTTTATGAAAGATCTGATCCCGAAGAGTACATTAAATGGGAAAAGAAGGCCAATTTCGTATTTGGGTGCAATTCCCTCCGTGAAGAAAGAAACGTACGTGTTGCTATATCCCATTTCCAAGATTATGCTATTGAATGGTGGGACCATTTATTGTTAAATAGGAGAAGGATTCATCTACCACACGTAAGCTATAACGCCCCGCGTTCTCCGACTCGTCTTTTTAGAGTTAAATAGTGTCTTTGGATTTTTCCCTAAGTTGATAACTTTAATTCTTGGATCTTCTAACTTTGAAATTCTAACTTTTGGCTAATTTAGAATTAAGTTTAATTTCATTGGATTAAGATAATTTAAGTTCTCGACCTGTGTAGGAGATTTTTAGTTAAATCTTAAATTCAGGGGCTTTAGAATTTTCCTTCATAAATTCTACTTTTCTTTGAATTATTATTCTTAGGTTTTAGAGTTTAAGTTAACTATTTTGTTTAGGGTTGTGGGTTTTATTTGATTTTTAAACTATAATTATTGGGCTTATTGTTTTGGGTCATTGTTTTATTTAGTTGGGCCACCTTCAAGAATAAGGGTTTGAGCTTTTAGGTTTTAAAACAAGTTAAAAAAAAGGGGATTAAAACAAAATAACCCTAGCCCCATCTTGTTCTTCTGCTTCTTCCCCAATCTTGTAGCCGCCCCACCTATTTTCCCTTCCATGTTGGCGACGTCCTCCTCCGACGAGACCCACGGCAGTGCAGCGACCACATCCTCGACGAGTCAGCGGTTCCAACGGCTCCACATTCTTCCGGCGAGGCTTGCAGCGAAAGAGGCATGCCGAACAGTCGGCGGTGGCACCACTTCAAACCACGAACGCCCAGATCGAGCGTTTCTCTGGTGATGCCCAGTAGGCCTCGCGTTTCATGTTCTCCGACGGCGCCTTCCTGTTTTCGAGCCTAGATCCAACAAGGTGCGAGCAGATCTGACGAGTTTGGCTTCAGACCCGATGAACCCACGGCTTTCCAGCGGCGGCGCAACCTTTCTGACCGTGGTTTTGCACGGCTCGTGTCAGTTCCGACGATCTGTAGTGGCGGCGACATTTTAGCAACATTTTTGTGGCGTTTTTCTTCATTCTGACGATATTCTGTGCTTACCCGCACCCATTCAAGCTTGATTTGAATTACCCACCCCTTTCTGCTTTGATTTGGCGTCGACCCACTCATGTTCAGATTCAAATCAGCATTATCCATCGGCTTTCTGCTTAGGCCAGCAAGTCTAAGGCCTTTCGAACTCGGTTGTGGGATCCCGAACCTCCTCGGCGTCGACCCACTCCTTACCCAAGAGGTTTTATGGTGAGATAATAGGTAACGGATCATCTAAACTTACTTTCGATGGACTAAGTGTTTCTAACATGAACTCTAATCAAGTTGGTTTGCTTTTGGATTTAGGAACCCTTCAACGAGCTTAGTAGTGCTTTGGGACTTTGTTGTAAGTAGTTTCTTACTGGAGGGATTGGTTGTTGTGTGCTGATATGATATGGTTGTTTGCTCGTGTGCCCATGTGTGATATTTGCATGTTGCTTGTCGTTATTATCCTTTAGTAAACGTCATTGTTGATAAAACTGTTGATATATCTTGGGAAAATTATGTGGTTGTGTGAATAAATTGTAGCCAAGTAATCTTGGATGACTATGATTTAATTGTTGTTATGTTCTAATTGGTTTTCATGATGAAATTTGTATACCGGTACTATAATCTGTTGTTTCGAAAGCATATTGAATATTTATGAGAAGGCGGTTGTGTTTGATGTATGCTGGGTATCTATCAATTATATTTTTGTTAAGTTGTTGGTTGTGCCTTTTCTGTGAACGATGCCTGTTGGAGCTGTTGGATCATGCTGGACTATTTTAAATTGATTGGTTTTTACATATGATCATTTTGGAGTATCGCATGTTGGACTGTTATGAGATTGTTGATGCATGAGACATGGCGTACTAGCAGGTAGGACTCTTGTGGGAGTTTTGAGACATAACAAAGTAAGTAGACAAGGGGCGTGTGCGTGTGTTAATGTGTGTTAAATGGTCTCTAATGTGCTGGTTTTGTGGCGTTTAATATTAATTTTGATACGTCATTGCGCTAAATAACTCTCGTTGTGTTAGTCGATATACTTGGAGTAGTGTTGGATATTTGTCGGTGAAAATGGTGAGATTTCTGCTTTGCTAAACTGTTGAGTATTGCTGTGGTAATGTTTGTTGCCTGGATATGCATGAATTGTTCGGTGTGTTTTGTGAGTTATTATACCTAGTAATGCTTGTTAAATAATGATGTTGGATATTAAGCATGATTGGGTTATTATCTCATTATTAGAAAGTTGTCTATGTTGTGGAAGCATGCTGAATTGTATTTGTGAGTTGAAAGGTGCAGGGGTAGTGGCTTAAGAAAGTATATAGTAAGACTCTGGTGAGAGTTGGATTCTTGGAGGGAATGAATGAGTGAGTGTCAGGGCCTCAGGTATAAATGCTCGGGGGCTGATACGTCACTAATTGAGTATCGAGGCCTCGGGTAAAAACGGTCAAGGGTCGATACGAGGAGTCCTTTGGAAGGAAGGTTATTGGGGCCTTGGGTAAAAATGGTCAAGGGCCAATAGATGGTGAAGTCATCGGGGCCTCGGGTAAAAATGGTCGAGGGCCGATGCAGCAGTGTCGGGGCTCTGGGTAAAAATGGTCAGGGGCCGACTCTACTCGAAGGAGTTAACTTTGGAAGGCTAGGATAGCTGTGATAAGCGTAGAGGTACTTGAGATTTTAGGGAGACTAGAGGTTGGTAGTTAATGTGTTCCTGGTTGTGGTTGTCACCGAATTTTATAGAATGTGTCTATGTTTGGATGCATAATGTGATGAAGAGCATGACTATGAATGTTTCATGATTTGGTTGAGCATGATGTGTGTGTGTTGATTTTTTAATAAGCATGACACGTTGTTCCTTGATAAGTATGCTGATTGTGCGTGACCTTTCAGATCAGGGCTGCTTACTGAGTACTGTGGTTGTACTCATCCCTCTTTTTTTCCCTCCAGTTTGCAGGTATCGAGCTAGCTTTTGGGATGGTGATGGCGAGGGGGAGGCTTGATCGAAAAGACCATTAGCTATGCTGCGTGCAACCAATTTCTTTTAGTTAGGGTAGTGTGGCTATTTAATCTTGTAGTTGAGTTGTTAGTGGTTGGTTTTGTTTAGTTGTATTGTCTAAAGGATGTTGTAAGGTTGCCGATTCATCATTCTTTTTAGAGCATTAATTTTTTTAGCTTGTTGAACTACGGGATTGTAACCTACTTAGGATATTTATGAATACATTTGTTTAAGTTGTTCGTACTTGAATTAGTTTTTGCTTCATTGCCATTGGAGATGTTAATATTCATTTAGTGGATGGTTTATAGTTAGTAAAGGTTTCCTTGAAGGGTTTGGTTATTGTGAAGTCGGTATTAAATGGTTTATCCGTATGGGATGTGAGTTTCTCTTAAATTTTAGTGTTGTTGTTCTATTGTTCAAGCTCTCGTGAGTGTTGAGAATTAGGGTAGCGTAGGAGAGGCGTGGTAGCTTTATTGCTTAGTATTGTTGTGAAGATAATTCTATTGTTTAAGTGAAAATTTTAGGTAGTCTTAGTAACGGTCCCTGTTTGGAAATGGTGAAATTCTTGGGGCGTTACATAAGCACTTGGCAAGAACTCAATGAGTGCATGAGAAGGAGACTTTATTCCTAAATACTTCTAATTAGACAATGCACAAAAGCTCCAACAATTGCAACAAGGGACCAAAAGTGTGGAGAACTTCTATAAGGAGATTGAGACCTTAATAACCGCTTGGAAGGGGACGAGAACGATGAGGCAACCATGGCCCATTTTCTCAATGGTCTAAACAAGGATGTGGCCGACTGACTAGATCTCTAATTCTACCAGGATAAGGAAGAATCAAAGTACAATTCTCATACGAAACCTTACACTATTAGCACACTATTAGAACTTGGATGAAAGATTCAAAAACTAGTGAGGCTAAACCATCCATGACCAAATATGTGAGTGAGAAACAAAAACCAAAAGGAGAGGCTTCCTCCAAAGGGAAGCAAATAGCCGAAAACCCTCCTACTCGAACTAGAAAGCCTAACTGTTGGAAGTGCCAAGGAATTGGCCACATTAATCGAGAACGCCCCAACCAAAGGGTTATGATCTTGAGAGAAGGATAATGGGTTTCGAAAGAAGAATGTAAGAATGAGAAGGAAGGGGTAGAACGCCTAAGAAGCCACTCTAGTAATGAAGAAGACATGGAGGACCCTCATGCCTTAACCTTAGTAACTAGGATAGGACTTAGTACCTAGGCCAAGGAAGATCATATAGAGGACATATGAGAGAACCTATTTTACTCTAGTTGCCTAGTTAAGAATACAACATGTAGCCTAGTTATAGACAATGGAAGTTGCGCCAATGTGGTAAGCACCACAGTTGTGTCACGGTTAGGGCTAGGAACTACACCCCATCCTAAACCCTATAGGTTCCAAGGACTCAATGACAACGCCGACATCAAGGTAAGTAGGCAAGCTCTTGTTTCGTTAACTATTAGAAAATATAAAGATGATGTTCTTTGTGATGTTGTACCTATGTTAGCGGGAGACTTGCTCTTAGGGATGCCTTAGGAATTTGACAAGAAGGTGAAATATGATGGAAACCTTAATCGATACACCTTCATTCATAAAGGTAAGAAAACTAAATTACTTCCTTTGTCTCCAAAAGAGGTACGGATTGATCAAATGAAACTTGAGAAAAGAAAGGTGGAGGCCGAGACAAAGGAAGAGAAAAAAGGCGGCGGCAAGGATGAGGCTAATCATAAAGGTAAAAACTTACTTTCAAGGGCTCATGAGGTATGTGGAGCTTTGTTTTTTCAAAAGGCTTTTCTTATGTTGATGTGTAATGGACCATGTTTGCTCACTAACAATGTTGAACCTACTTTGCCTAGAGAGTTTGATGAACTTTTACAAGAATTCTAGGATGTCTTTCCCGAAGAACTTCCAAAGGGACTACCCCCATTGATAGGGATTGAACACAAGATCAATTTCATCTTTGGGGCTCCCATCCTCGAGGAACTTCCAAAGGAACTACCCCCATTGATAGGGATTGAACACAAGATCAATTTCATCTTTAGGGCTCCTATCCCTAACCGACCAGCCTATCGGACTAACCCCAATGAAGCGGAGGAAATCTAAAGGCAAGTGAATGAACTCCTTGCCCTCGGGTATGTAAAGGAGAATCTTAGTCGATGTAGTGTCCCGGTACTTTTAGTTCCTAAGAAATATGGAAAATGGAGAATGTATGTGGATTGTCGTGCCATTAACAAGATAACAATAAAATATAGGCATCCCATTCATAGGCTAGATGACATGTTAGATGAACTTCATGGACGTTGTTTGTTCACCAAAATAAATTTGAAATCCGATTACCACCAAATTAGAATGCATATAGGAGATGAGTGGAAGACCGTTTTCAAGACTGAGTTTGGTTTATATGAATGGTTAGTCATGCCGTTTGGATTATCTAATGCACCTAGCACATTCATGCATTTAATGAATCATGTTCTTCGAAAGTTCTTGGGTAAGTTTGTGGTCGTGTATTTTAATGACATACTTATTTACTCTAAATCGTTTCAAGAACATGTAGGACATGTCAAAGATGTGTTGGAAACTTTGAGGGCTGAAAGGCTTTATGCTGACCTCCAAAAATGTTGTTTTTGCTTGGAAAATGTTAAATTTTTAGGCTTTTCCATTTCAAGCAATGGTGTAGAGGTTGATGAGGAGAGATTATGGCCATAAAGTAGTGGCTTGCACCCGAATGTGTGGGACAGGTAAGAAGCTTTCATGGGTTAGCTGGTTTTTATCGTAGATTTATTAAGGATTTTAGTACTCTTGCTTCACCCTTGAATGAATTGGTTAGAAAGAATGTTTCTTCTTCTTGGGGTGAGGCACAAGAGCAAGCTTTCACCACTTTGAAGGATAGGTTATATCAAGCCCTTTTACTTGTTTTACCTAATTTTGACTTAACCTTTGAGATTTAATATGAAGCAAGTGGTGTAGGCATTGGAGCGATTCTCACTCAAGAACGCAAACCATTGATGTACTTTAGTGAGAAATTGAGTGGAGCTCCATTGAGGTACCCTACATATGACAAGGAACTCTATGCTTTAGCAAGAGCTCTTCAGACTTGGAAACATTATTTATGGCCTAAAGAAGTTTTTATATATACGGATCATGAAAGTTTGAAACACTTAAAGGGCAAAGATAAATTAAATCGTAGGCATGCTAAGTAGCTAGAGCATATTGAAATGTTCTTATACATGATTAAGTATAAAAAAGGTAAAGAGGATGTGGTAGCTAATGCTCTATCTCGAAAGTATGCACTAATTTCTACTTTAGACACAAAAGTCCTCGGATTTGAGCACATTAAACCATTGTATGTCGATGACCCTTTCTTTTGACCAATTCTTGAGGCTTATAACATAGGTATTGCTAATGAACATTACATGTTGTTTGAAGGTTTCTAGTTTATGGACAACAAGTGGTGCAATCCTAGTGGCTCAATCCGAGAGCTATTAACAAAGGAAGCTGATGAAGGTGAACTCATGGGACACTTTGGAGAAAAGAAGAATTTAGACATGTTGGCCGAACATTTCTATTGGCCATAGATGGTAAAGGATATTCGTAAAGTATGTGCACAATGTTTGGCTTGTTTACAAGCGAAGTTAAGGTTAAAGCCCCACTGTATGTATAGTCCTTTACCGATCCCTAATGCTCATTGGGTTGATACATCAATAGATTTTGTTTTAGGTTTGCCTAAGAGTAAACGAGGGAAGGATAGTGATACGCGACAACCCAAGCGTATTGAGCTACTCGAACCACAAGCCACTTGAATCCAATCGTAGAGATGGTTCAACTTGAAAGAGTAAGAGTTAGAGGGATTACCTTTGCAGTCGTTACCTTGAACAGATAGATTACTCACTATGCTTGAGGCCGGAAACATTCTACAAGTTTAATGACCAATCAAACAAGCATGCTCCGAGGGGTTCCAATACGAAAGCCTAAGTTCAACCACACAGAGGGATTCGAAATTTGGGGGAGGGGTTTGCACAAGGCAAAGGAAAAACTCTCTAAGTTTTTATTCAAAATTTCATTCAAAAGATAGGTACCACAAAAATGAGGAGGGACACTCCTATATATAGGCCAAGGCCCTAGGCCTTTTAAGGAAAAACACAAGATTAAAAAGAAAATTAAAAATGATAAATTCCTAAAATGTCTAAAAGTTGCCTTAAGATGAAATTTAAAATTGTTAAATAAAAAGAAATTAAACAAAATCAAATCCCATCAAATAATCTAAAATCAAAAAGAAATCTATTCCTTAAATGGGAGGAGTGGGTGGCAAGGCAAGTTGGGGGCACCCATGGGGGAGGCAACATCAAATGGTGGAGGTGCCCATTGTTGGATGTCTTGCCCTAAGTTTGTAGTTTGTATTTATGTAAAACAAATATATATTCAATAAAGTTTTATTCAATCAATTCAATAAATTTGTCTAAAATCCAATAAACTAAACATCCAAGGTTATTATCATGTAACTGAGACAGTATATCTATTGGGTATATATATGATATATTGGGTATCTACTTGATATATCCTTGATATATTAGGTATATATTTGATATACCTCTGATATTCAAGTGGATAATGTCCCAGGAATAACCTAAAAGGTCTATAGTATATGGATAAGGCTGGGTACCTTATCCTGGCAACACTATAGATACGGTCCACTTTGTAAATGTTACAGACGACTCGATCCAAGTCGTTCGTGTGGAGATATGCGAGTAGGGGTATCCTATTCAATAAGTTTGTATAAGACCGGATCGCGAAATAACTAATCTTTCGATGTAACATCGTTAACTAACAGATTGCTATTTCTTAGGATGACCAGACAACTCATTCTCAATCTTGAGCGAGTTATGGACTCCTGCCTGTGGGCTCGGCTTTTGATCTGTATGGGTGAGAGTGGCCCAAGTCGCCGACTCAATATTCCTACCATTTTGGGGACGAGACCGAGTGGGGAGCTGAGAATATAACTTTACAAGATGGAACTTACTCCTCCCCGAGTTTAGGGAGTAGATGAATGCTCTCTTAAATGCTGACTCTAAGACTTGAACAAGGGGTCCCACCCTCTCACTAGTCCGAGAGGGGCTTCCGGTTATTGGTCGGACCATAACCAGGTTGTTCATTAGAGGAGCAGTGATATTTAAGGAGTAAGATGTAACTCAGGGGTAAAACAGTAATTGGACCCAGCTTGAGTTACGAATACTCTTGAAGGATTAACTTGTCATTAATGGTCATATTTCCATGGACACGAAAACATTATGTAGTGAGAAGACTGCAACTACGGGTCTTAAGTGGAGTGACCTATAACGGATGTTGATTAACTCGGTCAATGAGTTTGACCGATTAATCTCGCATTGTTAAAGGTTCTGATCTGTAGGTCCATTAGGTCCTCTTGCTAGCTCATAATGGGTAAAACGAGGATCAAGTTTTTGGAAAAATTTGAAATGTTAAAATTGCTCCAGGAATTATATGTATAGTGATACATTATAATATATAGATAATTCTAATTAAAACTATATATTCTGAGAGAAATTATTTGAATGAGATTCAAATAAAATTAATATGAATATGATTCATATTAAAACTATAGTTTAAAAATAATGTGCATAAGATGTACATTACTGTTAGGGTTGACTTTTTACTGTAGAAACATGTGTTGGTAGCTCTGTTTGACCATGTTTTTTACTTCTTTTCCATAATTATTTGCCAAAAAAGACCACATATTCTTAAAGTGAACATGCATAGATTATTTCTGCATAAAAGTTAAACTATGGTACTTTAGGAAAAATAAGAGAAAAATGCAGTCAAAGTTGGAAGAAAATAACATAAACATTTTTTTTTCG
The DNA here is from genome assembly GCF_013281855.1 of Momordica charantia. Lineage (NCBI taxonomy): Eukaryota > Viridiplantae > Streptophyta > Magnoliopsida > Cucurbitales > Cucurbitaceae > Momordica > Momordica charantia. The sequence goes on from NW_028275162.1 coordinate 10,841,503, forward strand.
CCTGGCGCATTTTTGGAGGACAAAATGTCAAAAGGCACGTTTCGATTAATGAAGGGCAAGGAGGACATTTCTCACATGTTCAAATCCGTGAGTCCAAATCCAAGTGAGGTGGTTAGGTGAATCTCAACCCATTTCCACCTAAAATGGAAGGGAGTTTCAACCAACCTATAGTGCTATAAAAGGAAGTCATCCCTCTATCAGCAAATCATGCCTTCCAAGCTTCATTTTCTTCTTTTAGTTGCTCTCTAGTTGTAGAACATGTTTTTAGGGTTTATGTTCATATTCTAGTTGTTCATTTCTTTGTTTTCCACGCTTTTACGTTTCGTATTGCTTTTAATTCAAGTTCTTACTTTCATTCTTTGTTCATTCTATTCTTTTAAAGTTCTTTAGTGAGATTCAACTCCCCTCACGCTTCAGAGAGAATAGGGTCAAGCTAGAACTAATTGTATTGCTTATTTATTCATTTAAATTCAATGAAAAATACTTCCTTTATGTTTTCGTGCATTTACTTTGCTTTAATTATGTTCTAAATTAGTTATCAACCTCTTTGTGAAATGCCTTAGTCAAAATGATTTGATTTTCAACACACTCGGGATTTGCCCAGAATTGCGCCTGACATTTTTTTGGATTGGTTTCTAAAAACTTCTCTTAATGTCTTTTTTCCATTTGGCCAGTGGAAACTTTATTTATACACCAAAGCCCAACCTTGGGAAAGGTGAGTTAGGTAAAATAATAGGAAACCAATATGGGATGTGACTTAGGAATAAGCGCATAAAACATAGTCCTAGGAAGACCCTCTAACCCATAATGCAAATGAGTTGGTAGATATTCTCTAGGATTGTAATCACACATAGGCTTATGATTGTAGGTTACCTTAGCCTCTACAGCAACCAAAAACGGTAGTGAAAGAGTAGAACTCAAATCCCAAGAAAAGTCAAGAATTGCCCCTAGTGCATTTTTCCAACATAGTATGTTTTCCATGTTTTGCATCAAAACTAAGGTAGGAGACAATGAGGTTGAGTTTTATTAAATTGCTTTAACCCCCGAACAACAACTTTTCATCACATTTTTTTTCCTAAATCACAATTGCATATTTGAACAGTTCACTTCTTAAAATTGTTTTGGAAAGCAACAAGTCCCTGAGGATTCGACCTTGGATTACTTCTGAGTATTACTTGTGATCGTGTGCGCTTGCACGAGTCTCTAATTTTTTTAAAGGTAGAGAAAGTCCCAAAATTACAACTATAGGTTATATGAGAGAAATGCTATAGAATATGATTCTATTTTTGTAATAAATAATTAAGTGTTAATTATTTATTTGATTTATATACATATATTAATTGTTAATTAAATTAATAATTAATAATTATTTATTAATTAATATGATTAATAAAATAAATAAATATATATATATATATATTAATTATTATTATTTATTAATAATATTAATATATATAATTATATAACTCCCCTACATTCCACATCATAGTTTTTTTTTTTTTTTTGGTTTTTTAGAAAGGTTTTGGGAGAACGGAACAGATACTCTCAAGATTTTCTCTCTATCACACCCTCTCAATTCTCTCTCACGTTCCAAACCTATGCTCCCACAAGCACAATCTTGGTACCTAATGGATATCTCGGAAGACCTATTGGTGGTGTTCGGGAAATCGTTGAAGAACAGTTCTTCAAACGTAAGTTTTCCCCTGTATTTCCTTTTTGCACATTTGGTTTTGTTTCGAAGATTGATGAACGATGATCATCGCTTCCGTTGCGGGATTCACATCTCATCAATTTGTATCAGAGCTAGGTTGATGATTTGATTTTTTGGGAGCAAAATCGGTGTTCTTGGTGGGTTTTTTCTTATTTTCGAAATATGGGTTTTCGGGTTGGAAATTTTCCAGTTTTTGGCATGTAGATAGCAATTTCCTTTTTGATTTGATCATGTAAGGCCCGGTGTTTTGGGCATTGAGTTTCTATATGAGTTTGTAAGTCCAAGTCGCTCGAAAGCTGTTCGTGGCGTCGGATTGGGCGAAAAGTTGCAGAAAACAGCGAAAAAGACAAAGCAGGCCGCGCAGACAATGTTATAGTGCTATGCAGCAGTGCCATGGCACTATAGGGACAGCACACAGCGCCACGGCTAAATCAATTTGTTGTTGAATTCATAGCATTGCATTGTCCAAAATCCAATAAACTAAACATCCAAGGTTATTATCATGTAAACGGGGTAGTATATCTATTGGGTATATATATGATATACTGGGTATATACTTGATATACCTTTGATATACTAGGTATATATTCGATATACTCCTGATATACAAGTGGATAATGTCCCAAGAATAACCTAAAGGGTCTATAGTATATGGATAAGGTTGGGTACCTTATGTTGGCAACACTATGGATACGACCAACTTTGTAAATGTTACAAACGACTTGATTCAGGTCGTTCGTGTAGAGACATGCGAGTATGGGTATCCTATACAATGAGTTTGTATAAGACCGGGCCGTGAAATAGTCAATCTTTAGATGTAACACCGTTAATTAACAGATTGCTATTTCTTAGGATGACCAAGCAACTCATTCTCAATCTTAAGTGAGTTATAGACTCCTGCCCATGAGGGCTCGTCCTTTGATCTGTATGAGTGAGAGTGGCCCGAGTCGCCGACTCAATATTCTTATCATTCTGGAGACGAGACCTAGTGGGGAGCTGGAAACATAACTTCACAAGATGGAATTCAATCCTCTCCGACTTTAGGGAGTAGATGAGTGTTCTCTTAAATGTTGACTTTGAGACTTGGACAAGGGGCCCACCCTCTCACTAGCTCGAGAGGGCCTTCCTGTTATTGGTCGGACCATAACCGTGTTGTTCATTAGAGGAGCAGTGGTATTTAAAGAGTAAGATGTAACTCAGGGGTCAAATGGTAATTGGACCCAGCTTGAGTTACGAGCACTCATGAAGGATTGACTTGTCAGCAATGGTCATATATCCATAGACACGAAAACATTCTGTAGTTAGAAGAGTGCAACTGTGGGTTTTTAGTGGAGTGACCTGTAGTTAACGAATGTTGATTAACTCGGTCAATGAGTTTGACCGATTAATCTCGCATCGTTAGAGGTTCTGATCTGTAGGTCTATTAGGTCCCCTTGCTAGCTCATAACGAGTAAAACGAGGACAAGTTTTTGGAAAATTTTGAAATGTTAAAATTGGTCACGGGATTATATGTGTAGTGATACATTATAATATATAGTTAATTCTAATTAAAACTATATATTATGAGAGAAATTATTTGAATGAGATTCAAATAAAATTAACATTATTATGATTCATATTAAAACTATAGTTTAAAAAAAATGTGTATAAGATGTACATCACTGTTACGGTTGACTTTTTACTGTAGAAACATGTGTCGGTAGCTTTGTTTGACCACGTTTTTTACCCCTTTCCCATGATTATTTGTCAAAAAGGACAACAAATTCTTGAAGTAGAACATGCATAGATTATTTCTGCATAAAAAGCAAGCTATGGTACTTTAGGAAAAATATGAGAAAAATGTGGTCAAAGTTGGAAGAAAATAATAGAAATGTTTTATTTTTTTTTGCAAAATTTCGCCTGACGTATTTTTGGTGGACAAAATGTCAAAACGCACGTTTTGATTAATGAAGGGCAAGGAGGGCATTTCGCACATGTTCAAAACCGTGAGTCCAAGTTCAAGTGAGGTGGTTAGGTAAATCTCAACCCATTTCCACATAAAATGGAGGGGAGTTTCAACCAACCTATGGTACTATAAAAGGAAGTCATCACTCCATCAGCAAATCATCCCTTCCAAGCTTCATTTTCATCTTCTTTTAGTCGCTCTCTAGTTGTAGAACACATTTTTGGGGTTTATGTTCATATTCTAGTTGTTCATTTCTTCCACTACGGGATTCACATCCCATCACCCATGGGGGTTTTGGAGCGCACGCAAGGAAGCTGGCCCTGGTAGGCATGCGCATGGGCGGCGGTGCGGGCGCTAATGGGCATGTAAGGGCGTGAGGCGTGCAGACATTCAGGGCAGCACGCAAATATTCAGGGCGGCACGTATGGGTGCTGGCGATCAAAGGGTGCATGGGCGCTTGGGGCAGGCGAGTGTGCGCATGAGGCGTTGCGAGGCTGGCATGGTAGTTGGCGCGCGCAGGCATGCGAGTGTCACATCATGGGCAAGCGGCAGGGGCGTACGGTGTGGGCGTGCTGGAGTCGAGCGATGGACAGGCATCTGGTGGGGGCGCGTGCTGGCGGGGGCGCTGGCCTCTTGTGAGGTTAGCATGGCAAGGGTGCGCGTGTGCTGGTAGGACAAGGGCGTGCGTTGGCGCTGTCAGTGGTGGGCGCGCACGGGGCAACGTCTTATGATGTTAGCCCATCGTTGGTGCCGTAGGCACACACGTTGTTGGCATTTTATGTGCGGTTGAGCTCTCCTCTTGGCTTGACTTGATTCCAAGGACTTGAGGCCAATTATGATCGCATCATCTCCTCCTTGAAAAGGATTCGTCCTCGAATCATTAATGTCACATACAAAAGAAAGTAACCTAATTAGTGACAATTTCGAACATACCATACTATACTCACCTTGAAGTGCTATCTTGTAGTCATCATCGTGCATTATTGCTAGCACTTAGAAAGAAATTCTTCTCCTTGGTTCAAACATAAGGTAGAATTATTTAGCATATGTAAGGAATTTCCTTTCCTTTAGATTCAGTCTAAAATTTTCAAACTTGGATAAGTTTGACTTTGGCTCCACAACTTCTTCCATTTGGCTCCATCCCATCATTTGGATTTCTTCTTTATGTAAGTCCAGAAAATTACCACAAAGAGAATTCAAGTTAGTAACAACTTTAAGATTAAATTCATACTTACCTTGTGGGGCGATCTTAAAGTCATGAGATGATTGTATGGTGAGTTCTTTAAGCTCCTTTTGGTCATGAACCTCCATGGCTTTCAACTCTCCTTGTATTCGATCATGATTTCGTTTAAGAGTTGAAAGTTCTTGCAAAAATCTCAAAAGAGTACAAGCACTAGGGTATAACATGTTAGCTTGTAGATAGGGATCCTTATGTAATACTTCCATGAGATTGGATTTGTAAGGCCAAAAATGTTGGATCTTGCTCTCTTTCTCCGCATACTCTTTTCTCTTCTCTTCCTCTTTTTCTTTCACTTTCCTCGGCTCACATGTATCCACAAATATTTCTTCATGTATTAATGGTCCAAGAGTAGGTATTTCACAATCAAAAGAATCTTTGTGATCTAAACAATTAAGAATGTTGTGCATAGAATCACTATGAATCACTTTTCTACCATACTACTCTCATTCTCATGAACTTCATGCACTACTTTGTTACTAATGGGAATATAAATTTCATGCATGGTTTCACAAAGCATGTCTTCTTCTTTCTCACCACATTCTTCCTCAACAATAGGTAAAGTCTTATGCAACAACTTGTAATCAATTAGAATAGGATTTTCAAGTATTGATTCATAAAGTGTTTCATCTTCAATCACATTACCTTCCTTTTCAACACAAGGCATACAATCATATAATACTTTGTAATCTAATGAAATATGATCAACATGCATATTATCACAAAGCATTTCATCAATCATCTTACCTTTGTCCTTATTAATAGAAATTAAGTCATGGAATACTTCTCTAGTACTAGTAGTGGATATTCCATACACAGTTCCATAAAGTATATCATGCTCATTAATTTCTACCATTGGGACTAAAGTAAGTACACTAACATTTCCAAAATTTGGAATTACACGAGGAATAGGTTTAGGGTTAACATACCTTGTAGATTCTTGTTGATGCCTTCTTTCAATACTCTTAGCAAGGCATAACATTTCCTCCAACCTAGTACAAGGTCGAATTTCTTCTCTTTCCACAATCACCTTGACAATCTCTCCATTGAGTCCATTGTAGAATCGATCCATGGTGATCTCCTCATCTTTATAAACGTTAAGCTCCTCAAGCAATGAGCACATCTCATCATAGTAGGCTTTAACACTTTTGTCCCTTTATCTCAAGTTTTTCAACTTGACTAAAGACTTAGAAGCAAACTATCTCCTCATTAATGGCTTGAGTTCTCTCCATGAGGTGATTCGACTTTCTAACTTTTTTTCCTTATGAAAAAACAAAGCATCCCACCACGTTATAGCATAATCTTTAAAACAAGTGAAAATAAGATTTACCTTGATGCTTTCACTCCAATGGTGTTTTGCAAAGATGCTCTCGACTTGGTCCTCCCAATTCTTGTGGCTTCGAACTTCCATGGAAAGTCGGAAGTTTATGGGTTGAGTGTCCAAGGTAGCCACTAGTATGGTGATCTTTCCTCATTTGATGACTTACATTAAAGACATGGTTATTATAATTCTCGCATCGTGGACTTGTTTTCCTTCTTGAGATTTGCCTCGTGTTGCCATCACTACACAAGTAAAGGTTAGTATAAACAAAAAAAATTTGCTCCCACTCCCTTACTTATCCTCTCGGCTTCCTCTCCTTTGGTAGGGTGGGTGTTGATGTGTATACCCTTTGGAGATGCTCACTTGAATGCTCGTGGCGAATCGGTCTTGGAGCAAGGGAGTATAAGCCTATAAGCAACCTTGAAAAAATATTCTCTTTCTTTTTTTTTACTAAGGAGTCAATGGTATGGATGATACCAAAGACAAGAATCAAATGGTGGCAAACAAATACCAAATGATATTAAGAAACAAAAGATGCCAAATGATACCAAATGGTAATGAAGAAGTATGAGACAAGTTACAAACAAGACAAGATAGAAGATACATTGAGCCTAATGCTCTCGGTTCTATGGACTCAACAACAATGTACAGATTGGTGTCAAAGATAAACAAAGAAAACTGTGCAAATGAAATCATTAAAATCAAAAAATAAACTAAAAAGATGTACAAAATCCAATTTGTTGTGCAAACACACACAAAATAACACTTACCAATAAAACAGTAGCCTTTGAGGTAAATAGGGTAACTTTGGGTGAAAGGTGTGTGATCTATACAACTCGGATGGGGCTCTAATCAGTGGTAAATGTTAGCATAACAAGTGTACTTGATGTACGTGCACTGCTAAAAGGTTTGGAATTCGTTGGAGGGGGCTGCTCTTTCAAAGAAAATTCTGGAGTACACAAGTGGTCTGTCTCGGGTGGCTCAGTGGGTTATGCGGCTGTCCTCCTTCTTTTGGGCTGTCCAAATGAGTCAAAATAATCCAAGAATATTTTTAAATTAAAATATAATCAATGTTAGGATTACTTGCCAAAAAGAAATCGATTTGGACAAGATTTAATGGCCCAAAGATTTTCTCCAAAAACGTCCAGCTTCAAATATGGAAAGTTTTCTGCTTTGACACTTTCTCTTCTTACGCTGATAACTTCTACTACAGACCTCAATCTATATTCAGCAAAAAGGTCAGCAAGATATGAATCGTCAAATTTGGGACTAGATTTTCTCGGTGGCTGCAGGATTTCCAGAAAAACAGTGGGGACGAAAAACTAGATAACTTCCAAATCACATATTGAAAATTATCGATTCTAGGCTCTATAGAAAGCTAACGCAGATATCTTTCGCATGACATCAATTTCACTAAATTTGGACTTCTGAGCAAAAAGTTATGAATTTTAGAAGTTGGCTCTGGGTTTGTGCTCTCTGCAGGTTTCTCTCAAAATCTGGGCTTCGAAGAAAAGTTGATAACTTTCACTATAGGGCTCGAATTAAAGTGAAACTTGGTTTGTTGGAAAACTTTAAGGTGTAGAACAAAAAGAAACAAGTTTTGGATACTTTAAAGCAAATTTTTTAAATAAAACATTCTTTGCAATAATGAGACAAAGTTGGCTCGCGGAAGACGAAAACAATAGATGAATTTTTGTGAGATTTTCGATAAAGGGTATGTAAAGATAAGACTGAAATTTAAAGATAGAAAATAAACATGTATCCCGGTCTAGAGCCTAAGCTCTGATACCAAATGATATGCGACAACCCAAGAGTATTGAGCTACTCGAGCCAAAGCCACTTGAATCTAATCGTAGAGATGGTTCGAATCGAAAGGCTAAGAGTTAGAAGGATTACCTTTGCAGTCTCTACCTTAAGCAGACAGATTACTCACTATGCTCGAGGTCGGAAACACTCCACGAGTTTGACGACCAATTAGACAAGCATGCTCTAAGGGGTTCAAATACGAAAGTCTAAGTTCAACCACACAAAGGGATTCAAAATTTAAGGGAGGGATTTGCACAAGGCAAGGGAAAAACTCTCTAAGTTTTTATTCAAAATGTCATTCAAAAGATAGGTACCTCAACCATGAGGGGGACACGCCTATATATAGGCCAAGGCCCTTGGCATTTCAAGGAAAAACACAAAATTAAAAAGAAAATTAAAAATGATAAATTCCTAAAATGTCTAAAACTTGTCGAAAGATGAAATTTAAAATTGTTAAATAAAAAAAATTAAACAAAATCAACCCCCATCAAATAATCCAAAATCAAAAGGAAATCTATTCCTTAAATGGGAGGAGTGGGTGACAAGGCAAGTTGGGGGCACCCATGGAGGGGTGGAGAGTGGGGGGACAACATCAACTCTTGTAATTTGAATTGGAGGCCTATCCCCTGCTTATGTGATTGCCTTTACTACCTGCCCTTATCTGCCTGCCTTGAACTATTGCATTGGCGCATACCTTTTCTTGCTCGAGACAAAAGATAACTTGAACTGGCAATGGTGGAGGTGTCCTCGGGGTTGTGGCGCGCGCGCAAGGAAGCTGGCGTTGGTGAGCACACGCATGGGCGGCGATGCGGGCGTTGTGGGGTGCTCAGGGGCATGAAGCGTGCGGAGATGCAGGGCGGCGCACATGGGTGCTGGTGGTCAAAGGGCGCGCAAGCGCTTAGGCAAGCAAGCGTGCGCATGTGGCGTTGTGAAGCTGGCATGGTAGTTGGCGCGCATGGGAATGCGGTGGCACGACATGGGCAAGCGGTAGGGGCGCGCGGTGTGGGCGTTCGGGAGCCGCGCGATGGACATGCATCTGGTGGGCGCGCGTGCCGACGGGGACGCTGGCCTCTTGTGAGGTTAACATGGCAAGGGCGCGCTGGAGCTGGCAGGACAAGGGCGCGTGTGGGTGATGTCGACAGGTGGGGACGCGGGCTAGATGCTGGTGGGCGGGCGTGGGTGCTATCGACAAGTGGGGGTGCGGGCTGGACATTGGCAGACGCGCATGGGGCAGCGTCTTGTGAGGTTAGCCAATCATTTGTAGCGTAGGCACGCACATTGTGACGATTTTACATGTGGTCGAGCTCTCCTCTTGGCTTGACTTGATTCCAAGGACTTGAGGCCAATTATGATCACATCAGATAGTGTCTTTGTTGTGGTAGATAGGCTTAGCAAAATGACTTATTTCATACCTTGTGCAAAAACAAATCATGTTAAGTATATGGCCGATTTATTCTTTAAAGAAGCGGTTAGGCTACATGTCATTCCTATAACTATTGTTAGTGATAGATATGTAAAAAATTTTAGCCACTTTTGGAGAGTATTATGAAGTAAATTGGGGACTAAACTTTTATGTTCAACCACATGTCACCCCAAACTGATGGGCAAACTGAAGTCATTAATAGAACAATAGTCACAATCCGAAAGCAGTTATAAACAAGAATTTAACTAATTGGGAGGATTGTTTACCTTTGTTGGATTTGCTTACAACCGAGCCATGCATAGCACAACTCAACGTTCCCCTTTTGAAGTTGTTTATGGTTTTAACCCCTTGACTCCTCTTAATTTAATATCTTTACCATCTAATGAGTATGCTAGTGTTGAAGCCGAGGAAAAAGTAGCAATGATGCAACGACTTCACCAAGAAATGAAGGAGAGGATTGAAAAGAACAATTTGAAGATAGCTTCAAAGGTCAACAAAAACCGCAAGCCAATGATCTTCAAGAATGAAGATTGGGTGTGGCTTCATCTAAAGAAAGAAATATTTCCCAATAAGAGGAGCACCAAGCTAAATCCAAAGGGTGGTGGACCATACCAAGTGCTTGAGGGAATAAATGATAACGCATAAAAGCTAGACCTCCAAGCTAAGTATGGAGTTGATTCTACCTTCAATGTAGTTGACCTTAGCCCTTTTGACGTAGGGAATGACTTTGATTCGAGGATGAATCCTCTTCAAGAAGGAGGGTGTTAGAGTATATATTAGTATATTTTATATTCTTGTATTAATATTAATTTGTCATTTACCTTCTCCTTATAGGATTAGGTCAACCTTGTATATTTGTCTATATATATAGACTTTAATAATGAGAATAGAGAACATTGGATTCTTTCCAACCTTAGTCTCTACATGGTATTAGAGCTCTAGGTTTTTTAGGTTTCTTGCCCATTAGGGTTTTGATGCCCATTAGGGTTTTGCGCCCATTAGGGTTTTGTGCCCATTAGGGTTTTGTGCCTTAGGATTTTTTGTTCATTGCTATCCAACACCACCGCCGACCGCCGCCGCCGCCGCCTGTTTTGTTTGGTTCAAGTGGTTTGATTTGGTTCTGTCGTTTTGTTCAAATAAGTTCGCTTGTTTGTTATGGCTGAGAAGAAATCAATCGTAACTTCTGAGGTGATCCCAATGATATCAAAAATCATAGAACACAAGTTGAATGGATCAAACTATTCTTCATGGAAAATCAATGTTCGTCTTTTTTTGCGAAGTATTGATATGGACGATCACATAATTGAGGATCCGCCTAAGGATGAGAGCAAGAAAGCTTGGTTACGGGATGATGCTCGACTGGTTCTGCAGATCAAGAATTCGATCGAGGGTGACATTATTGGCTTGGTCAATGAATGTGAGTATGTTAAAAGTTACTTAAATATTTAGAATTCCTTTATTCTGGAAAAGGAAATGTTAGTCGAATATTTGAAATCTGCAAGCGCTTCTACCAACCTGAGTTTGGTGACCAATCTCTTACAAATTACTTTATGGAACACAAAAGAATTTACGCAGAGTTTAATGCATTACTCCTAGATAGTAATGATGCAAAAGTTCGGCTTGCCCAACGCGAACAACTAGCAGTTATCAGTTTTCTTCTTGGTCTTCCACCTAGATTTGATGTGGCCAAAGACCAATTTCTCTCTGGTTCGGAAATTCCAGCTTTAGAGGAGGCATACACTCAAGTACTTCGAGTTGAGAAGTCACAACCCGTCTTGTCATCTCAGTCTAATAGTGCTTTGGTTGGACGTAGTACAAATGCAAACAGAGGTAATACCTACCAAGGGAATTCCACGACTTCGAACGCTCAACGTTCTAGTGCCCCAAGGTAAAATTCAGGAGATATTATTTTTTGCAATTATTGCCATAAGCCTGGTCATACAAAACGAGAATGTATAAAGCTATTGAATAGAGGTCAGAAAACACAGTCTGCCCATGTTGCATCTACTCCTGATAATGCTGGCAAGTTAGTTACAATTCCTGCGGAAGAATTTGCTAAGTTCCAACAGTATCAAGAGTCATTGACGGCATCGTCCTCTAATCCGATTATCGCCATCGCTGAGTCAGGTAACACCAGTAAATGTCTTATTTCCTCCACATCAAAATGGGTCATTGACTCTGGTGCGACAAATCATATGTCAGGTAATCCTAACTTATTTGCTAATTTCTTCCCATCTGCATCTTTGCCTGATGTTACCATAGCAAATGGCACAACTTCTCCTGTTCTTGGCTCTGGCACAGTTCATCTTTCCACATCCCTTTCACTAACATCTGTTTTAAATTTACCACAATTTTCTTTTAATTTGATCTCTGTTAGTAAACTCACTCGTGATCTTAATTGTTGTGTCTTATTCATCCCTGGTTATTGCCTATTTCAGGATCTTACGACGAAGAAGACTATTGGTAAAGGGCGTGAATCCAATGGCCTCTACACGTTTGATACACAAATACCTACAGCCACTGTTTGCACTCGAGTGCCAACTCCTTTCGAAGAACATTGTCGTTTGGGTCATCCATCTCTCCCCATGTTAAAGAGTCTTCGTCCTCAATTTCATAGCTTGCATTCTTTAGATTGTGAGTCATGTCAATTTGCTAAGTTTCGTCGTCTTAGTTTGTATCCTAGAGTAAATAAACGAGCTACTACCTTTTTTGAATTAGTTCATTCTGATGTTTGGGGTCCATGTCCTATTGAGTCCAAAGGTGGGTTTCGGTACTTTGTTACCTTTGTCGATGATTTTTCCCGTGTAAGTTGGTTATATTTAATGAAACATCGTTCTGAGTTACTTTCTCATTTTCGTAACTTTCATGCTGAAATTCGAACTCAATTTGGTGGCTCTCTTAAAGTTCTACGAAGTGATAATGCTAAAGAATATTTTTCTGGAGCTCTTGGCTCTTATTTGAGTGAATATGGTATTCTTCACCAATCCTCTTGTGTCGATACTCCGTCTCAAAATGGAGTTGCAGAAAGAAAAAATAGACATCTTCTCGAAACAGCAAGGGCCTTAATGTTTCGAATGCATGTTCCAAAATATTTTTGGGCCGATGCTATTTCGACGGCTTGCTTCCTGATTAATCGCATGCCTTCATCAGTTCTTAAGGGTGAAATACCTTATCGTACTCTATATCCTATGCAACCTTTATTTCCTATTAAGCCTAAAATATTTGGTTGCACCTGTTTTGTTCGTGATGTTCGCCCTCAGCTCACCAAATTGGACCCTAAGTCCTTGAAATGCATTTTCCTTGGTTATTCTCGTGTTCAAAAAGGGTATCGATGTTATTGTCCTGATCTCAATAGATATATTGTCTCTTCCGACGTTACATTCTTTGAAAATACTCCTTTTTCATCATCTTTGAGTACCAGTCAGGGGGAGAGTTCACAAGAAGATGATGACTTTCTTGTATATTTCATTGTCTCTCCTTCCACTGAAGAGCTTCCTAGCAATACATCTTCCTATGTGCCTGATCCTTCTATTCCCACCATTACTCAAGTTTATTCTCGTCGGCAACCTCCTACGAACTCATGCCCTATACCAGCAGCTTCTTCGCCCGAGGATCCAGGAATAAGTGATGACCTTCCAATTGCTCTTAGAAAAGGTAAGCGTAAATGTACTTATCCTGTTTCTTCTTTTGTCTCATATAACCATTTGTCCTCACCTACTTGTTCGTTTCTTGCATCCCTTGAGTCTGTATCTGTTCCTAAAACTGTTCATGAAGCTTTGTCTCATCCTGGTTGGCGAGCTGCTATGTTGGAGGAAATGACTGCCTTAAATGACAATGGTACTTGGGATTTAGTGTCTCTTCCTGCAGAAAAAACCTATCGGTTGTAAATGGGTGTTTGCTGTTAAAGTTCATCCTGATGGATCCATTGCCCGTTTGAAAGCTCGCCTTGTTGCTAAAGGATACGCGCAGACTTATGGAATTGATTATAGTGATACTTTTTCTCCGGTTGCTAAATTGACTTCTGTTAGGTTATTCATTTCCTTGGCATCTATTCACCATTGGCCGTTACATCAGCTTGATATTAAAATGCCTTCCTCCATGGTGATCTTCAAGAGGAAGTGTATATGGAGCAACCACCAGGGTTTGTTGCTCAGGGGGAGAATGGAAAGGTATGTCGTCTTCGTAAATCCATATATGGGTTGAAACAAAGTCCACGAGCATGGTTTGGAAATATGTACTTGACCTGTTGACTGAAATAGGAAAGTTAGCTGCTAAGCCGCGTAGTACCCCAATGATACCTAATTTACAACTTACAAAGGAAGGGGAGTTGTTGAAAGATCCTGAGAAGTATAGGAGATTAGTAGGGAAGTTGAATTATCTTACGGTTACGAGGCCAGACATAGCTTATCCAGTTAGTATTATGAGTCAGTTTATGAGTTCTCCTACGACTGACCATTGGATCGCATTGGAACATATTTTATGTTATTTGAAAGGTGCTCCTGGACGTGATTTGTTATATAAATATCATGGTCATCTTAATATTGAATGTTTTTCAGATGCTGATTGGGCAGGTTCTAAGGAAGATAGAAGATCAACCTCAGGATATTGTGTATTTGTCGGAGGTAATTTAGTTTCTTGGAAAAGTAAGAAACAAAACGTGGTGTCGCGTTCGAGTGCTGAATCAGAATATAGAGCTATGGCACAGTCGGTGTGTGAATTAGTATGGATACATCAGCTTCTGACTGAATTGGAATTTGGCATCACCACTCCAATGAAACTTTGGTGTGATAATCAAGCAGCTCTTCATATTGCATCTAATCCAGTATTTCGTGAACGAACCAAACACATTGAAGTTGATTGTCATTATGTACGTGAGAAAATACAGCAAGGATTGGTGGCTACAGGGTATGTGAAGACTGGAGAGCAGCTAGGAGATATCTTTACTAAAGCATTGAATGGAGCACGAATAGATTATTTGTCTAACAAGTTGGGCATGATTAACATATATGCACCAACTTGAGGGGGAGTGTTAGAGTATATATTAGTATATTTTATATTCTTGTATTAATATTAATTTGTCATTTACCTTCTCCTTATAGGATTAGGTCAACCTTGTATATTTGTCTATATATATAGACTTTAATAATGAGAATACAGAACATTGGATTCTCTCCAACCTTAGTCTCTACAGAGGGGATGACGTACATCAAGGAGACGAAACACTGTCAAGAAGACCGATCAAGAGGTTGCAAGGCAAAAAGATGCAAGACTACATAAACAAGCAAGTTCACAACTTACTTCTTATGACCAAGCTAGAGTGCAACAAAGAGGAAGAAGATCTCCACTTTAACATTTGGAATGTTAATCTTAAGGAGGAAGAATGACATATTGAGAAAGAAGCTATAAGATAAATTGGAATACCCAAAGTGGAAGACGCCATTTTAAATATTATTTAGGGTTTATTTAGAGTTCAAACCTTAAATTTTGTGTTTTTTTTTTGTAATTCTTGTTTTACCTTTTCTTTGGACTCAATTTGTAACTTATGTAATTGCCTTTAGGCCCAAGTGCAAGGTTTTGTACCTTAGTTATGTCTCTTTATTAGTTTAGTCTAGGTTTAGAAAAAAGACTTTTCCTTTTACTTTTATGGAATTTCAAGATGTCTATGTAAAGGCTTGTTTTTGTACATTTAGGAGGTTGGATTATTGATGAATGAAAATAGCCCATGAGCTTTCTTCTTTGCTCCAAAACCATGAACATTTGGTGCATATTGATCTAGTTGCAAAAAACCCTTGAAACATGCAAGTTTAGGTTGGTCATCAAATTTGTGGAGTGTTTCACTTTTGATCTAGAACAAGTTCCCTATATCCAAAGCCTTGACCTTCAAGGTAAGTCCCTTCTTCTTCCCCTTGGGTGATTATTTGTGTGTATTAGGTGTTGCCGTGTGTGTTTAGGAGGTGCTGGTTCTTACAAAGGTTGCCTAAGCCACTTGTGGTAGGGTTGAGTACATCACTGAACTGCTTTGAGCACATAGTCTGATTCAGTTAGATCTAGGGCATCTTTACAGTGGTAACTAGTACCTGATAACTCTTCATAAGAGAGTGTTTTGTGGTCTAATTTGTGTATTAATTGTGTGGAAATGCGAGGATCCTTGTTAAGAAACCATGGAAAACATGGGAAATTATTTGGTTATGAGGTCCCTAAACTGTTAAAATTCTTAATTTCCTCAAATGGAATGAATTATGCTCAATTATTGATGTTTTACGCAGGAAGTGCTACCAAGGTTATGAGAGTGTTGCTGGAGCGTGGTCGAAAGAGGCATCTATACTGGAGCCTAATGTCGCTCGGATGCCCTAGCACGTGTGACCACACAGTAACCCACTACATCTGATTTTTACCACGTCTGTACAACTTCGAAATGGTGCCCTAAATTTTAAGCACCCAATATATAAGGAAAATATACCGTAGCCGTAAGGGGGAGGGGGGAGGGGATAAAATAAAGATCCATTTTGGAATCGTCGATTTCAGAGAACATTCCCTTCTTGTCACCATCTTTTCATTGAAGAATGAGATGAGAAGAGTGGTTGTGATATACTCAACCCTAAAACAAGTGGCTTAGGCAATAACCCTTGTAAGACCAAGCACCTCCTAAACACACACGGTAACACCTAGTACACACACAAAGAATCACCTGAGGGGAAGAAGAAGGGACTTACCTTGAAGATCATGACTTTGGATACAGAGAACTTGTTCTAGATCCAATGTGAAACACTTCACAAGTTTTATGACCAACCTAAACTTGCATGTTTCAAGTGTTTTTGTGCAACTGGATCAAGATGCACCAAATGCTCACGGTTTTGGGAGCACAGAATAAAGCCCAAAGGCTATTTTCATTCATCAATAATCCAACCTCCTAAATGTACAAGAAGAAGCCTTTATATAGGCATCTTAAAATTCCATAAAAGTAAAAGGAAAAAACTTTTATCTAAACCTAGACTAAACTAATAAAGGGAAATAACTAAGCTACAAAACCTTGCACTTAGGCCTAAAGGCAATTACAAAAGTTACAAATTGAGTCCAAAGGAAGGGTAAAACAAGAATTACAAAGAAACACAAAATTTAAGGTTTAAACTCTAATAAACCCTAAATAATATTTAAAATGGAATCTTCAACTTTGGGTATTCCAATTTGGCTTGTAGCTTCTTTCTCAATATGTCATTCTTCCTCCTTAAGCTTAACATTCCAAATGTTAAAGTGGAGATCTCCTTCCTCTTTGTTGCACTCTAGCTTGGCCGTAAGAAGTAAGTTTTGAATTTGCTTGTTGATGGAGTTTTGCACCTTTTTGGCTTGCAACCTCATGGTTGGTCCTCTTAGTGTTTAGTCTCCTTGATGCACATGAGGTTGTTTTCTTGTGGGTCAGTTTCTTCTCTTAAAGAAGCTCCCAACTTTCTGTTGTCTACTTCAACGATGAAGCCTGCTTATGTATTTTTCGTTTCTTTTATGTTTTCCGTTATGACCTAAACTCCACCTTTGGGAGGGATGAGCGCTCGTTGTAGCCTTGGTTGTTGCTATGTGTTAGTGACCTTGAATACTGATTTAATAGAAGTGTGCTTATTCTTTCATCTCACTGAATGCGTTTGACCAACCTATTTAGTATGTTTGCTTGCTTGAGGCTCGAGAGAGTCCTTGTTGAGTGTGATTGCTTCTATTAGTTGTAGATTCCTCTCTTTGAAGTAGGATGGTGAATACTCAGGGATGAGGTTCACCCTACTGTGCCTATAGGTTGATGTGATTGATTGTTTTGAATACGACGAAAATTTGGGTATCTCGGGGGAGAACCATGACGGTCTGGGCATTCAGTATCTTTGAATTGTTATAACATAGCTAGCATTAGGTGTTTTCTTCTTTGTGACTTCTGTGTTTTCTATGTTAGATGCTCCAGAAGACTTGCTTAGAATTCTCTGTTATGTTCTAATCTATTGTTTTATGTTTTAAATTTAATTTTAATACAACACTTTGATTAAACCATTTTTTTTTATTTTAGTATTTTGAAATCACGGAATCAAATCCTAGTCTAATTCCTTGAGGAGATGACCTTGTTTTTATGCTACAATGGATTATGTAGTGTATACTTGCACTAACTTTCTCCTATTTGTGAGGAAGCGAACAGTACCCTCTGTTGTATAACTTTTCGTCCATCAGTAAGTAGTGCGCAGCTCGTCTCTTAAGCTGCCCTGTTTCCCGTCGATCTCCGATGAAGGCTTTTAATGTCTTCAAATGGATTCCAATATTAATGGTCTTGCATAGTTCTTCAGTCAGTGAAATATTAAAATCAATCACTTATTGAGGTCTGATGTGTTGTTTAACTTGTGTAGGAAAACTTTACCCAACGTTATTTAACTTCTGTTTATTACCTATTCTATATGGGATTTCACCATTAAAGTTAGCTAATAATCTCTTTTGAACTCAAGGTTATAGAGGCACAATTGGTAAATTAAAATAGATCTTGTTCAAGTAAGGGAGTAAATTAGTCTTCTTAGGCATTATAATTTGATATTCTCAATACTTTTGCTTCAATATTATCTTGTGCAAGTATATTTTGGATATTTATATTTTTCCAATTAGCTCAAACCTATTTCTATGTCTTTTTTAAAAAGTAAATTAAACAAAGATAAAAAAGTAGAAAAAAGAAGGAAAATTTTGTTAACCACACAATTTTACACATGCAGTATCTAAATTTAGAGCCTGGTATCGATCTATTTGCAAATCTGCTTGCTACACGTATTGATGATATTTCAAGGTGAAATTTTCTATATTGAAATTTCTACTTCTTGAGACCTTATTTATTTTATAATAAGTTAGGGTTGTCTGGGATGGCTTTCAAACCTTTTTTTTTTTTAATTTAGAACAATTGAAGAGTGGGAAGCAAGAATATTATACTAAGCTCGCTTCCATTGGGCGAACTTTCATCAGTTTTCTTTCTCTCTGTTGTATCTTGTGCAGATAGTTTTGGAAATGTATTAAGTTGGCGTGAAAGAAGTTACCTAAAGTGGAGTTGAACTGCACAAAAATAGTGCTATTGTTTTAGAGAGATGGA
Organism: Momordica charantia; assembly: GCF_013281855.1. NCBI lineage: Eukaryota > Viridiplantae > Streptophyta > Magnoliopsida > Cucurbitales > Cucurbitaceae > Momordica > Momordica charantia. The sequence goes on from NW_028275162.1 coordinate 10,860,040, forward strand.
GATTCATGTAAAGCTCAAAGGCAAATCACATGCTGTTAGCCTCAAGATTCACCTCTCCATGAGAAATCATAAAGTTTCAAGGCTCAGATGAAGTAGAGGATATGGTTGAATCATGGCAATGAGCTTCATGGCTATCACCATTTCAGAACTACCCAGGTTAAACTTCATCACATCATTTGCATTTTGTGAGTCAAAATCCATCCATAGACTTTGAGCATGGCTTACAACTTTATCTTTGGCTAGTCTAGAGGTAGAGAATAATAATGGACCCAACCCAGACAGTGGGATAGTTGGAATCAGACAGTGATTAGGGAAAAGAATTCCTAATGGCATCATACTAGCAATATCTCCTACTAATGAAGGCAACTTTTGACAAGTATTCTCCATTTGTAGTTTCATTTCACTTTTTTCCCTTCTATTTCTTTTTCTGGTTGACACTGTAAATTTTATAGTTGTACGAGTCTGAGATTGTTGCTTTGTTTTTTCTAATTTGAATATGGGCACATACTTTTGGGGTGTTGACATTGAGCCTTGATAGATAAAGGAACTAATATTATGGTGTAAGTTGTCATCCTATTTTGGATTTTATTAAGCCTTGTTAGGATCACTTCTAGCAGCAATGTATTAACTTTTTAAATGGTTGAATATTGAAAACATCAATTTGATAACTTTTTAAATCATTGAAATATTCTAGGTCAATAGTCTTGTATATGTTTAAATCTCGATGGTTTTGAAGGTTATATCTTGGTTGGTGCTTTCTTGTTCTTTTAGTTTAGCACTTGGACTAATGTGATATCTATGATAGTTTTTATTATTGTTCTTTGTATTGCTTCGTTGACGTTGATAATCCAAAACTAATATGTTATGCAGTACCATAATTTTGGTTGCAATATTAAGATATTATTTTGTCAATAGGTTTGAAGGATATATGGTTGGTTAGCCACTATCTTTTTAATTAAATTATGCATGTAATAATGACAGTCAATGTCCATCATTAAATATAGTCATTTCATGACGTATAAACAATGATGTACCAACAATGACGTATAAACAATGACAAACATACAATGATGCACAAACAATGACGAACATACAATGACTGGCCACAACCATCATGAAAAAATGAAAATAAACAACAACACTCGTAAAGATATTGGCCATTGCCCGTCATGGTTATTACCCTTTCATGACCGGCATGTCCATCATAAAAACAAAATTTTTCATGACGGGTAATGTCAATCATTAAAATCGTCCGTCATTGAAAAAGAAACAATGACACTCGAATAGATTATGGTCACTTGACCGTATTGCCCGTTATTAAAAACCAAATTTGTTGTAGTGGGGATAAAAATTGGTGAATTTGTTGGGGAACACAATTTAAAAACACAAGGAAAAATAGATTTTACAAAGCCAACCCCCTACTATGGTTTAGTTCTAAAAAAATGAATTACGCCTACCAAATGTGCCCGTAATTATGCTCAATTTATGCAAATTGGTTCAACTCCTGTTCCATACCGCTTTTAGTTTGTTTAAAAGCTTATGCTAGCATTTACATATGTTTATGAAACCCTTGAATCCTAAATAAATCAAACTCCAACTTATGTTTAACGGGCAAGAGAACCTATGTCTAGGATCTTGTTTTAGTTCTTATTTCTAAGTAACTTCTTGTTTTACCTTGATGAAATCCATTTGATTCTAACCTTTTCAGAATTAAATTCTAACTAATGTGATTTAAATAAGTAACCAGCAAGAAAATCAAATGGATAAATTATATCAATCAAGATAAGCAGAAAGAACATAATTTATAATGATAAGAACTAAAGCATTCACAGGAGAGTTGGAAACAAAATAATTTAGCTATTCATGGAAGTAAAAAAAAATAAAATAACAAAATAATGCATTCTCATTGAAGTTGGAAAGAAAGTACAAAATTAGAACAAATGGGCTTGCAATAAAATAAACATCGCAGAAAAATTAATTGAATAACAAAACTTAAATGCTAGAACAAAAACTCAAAAACTAAAGTTTGACAACAAAGTATAAAGGAAGAACAAAAGCATGGAAAATGAAGTTTGTTGACATGATACTTGGGGGCTTCTGTTTGCATCTCTGCTTAATAGCTAGAGGGTAAGTGCAAGTGTACACTGTCACAAGTAATAATATGGAAATATTTCAAGTTCGTCTCCACACGGACTAGTTTTCTTTTAAAATTGATTTTGTAAACTGTTTGAATGAGCAATCGAGTTTGGGAATAAAAATTGGTGGAATTGTTGGGAACACGAATTAGAAACACAGAAATTAAAACGGCAACCACCCTACTAAGATTTAGTTCTAAAAGATGAATTACACCTATTAAATGTGTCCATAATTAAACTCAATTTATGCAAACTGGTTCAACTCCTATTCCATACCGCTTTTGGTTTGTTTAGAAGCTTAGGCTAGTGTTTACATATGTCTATGCAACTCTAGAATCCTAAATAAATCAAGTTCCAACTTACGTTTAACGGGTAAGAGAGCCTATGTCGAGGATCTTGTTTTAGTTCTTATTTCTAAGTAACTTCCTGTTTTACCTTAATGAGATCCGTTTGACTCTAACATTTTCAGAATTAAATTCAAACTAATGTGATTTAAACAAGTGGCTAACAAGAAAATCAACTGGATAAATTAGATCAATCAAGATAAGCAAAACAGAGTGTAATACGCCGTGCTCACTGATAGATGTAATTTAAATAGATGAACTAAACTCGTAGGAGGGTTGAAGAAACAATTTACCTACTCATGGAATTGAAAGAAATTAAAACACAAGAGAAGATAACAAAAGAAAGCGTTTTAATTAGAATTGGAAAGAAAGTACACAATGTAACAAATTGAATTGCAATAAAATAAACAAGAGTAATTGTAGAAAAATAATTGAAAACAAAACTTAAATAAAAACTACAAAACTAAAGTAGAAAGGAAAACAAAAGCATGGAAAATGAGATGCCTTGAAGTGATGCTTGGGAGCTCCTTTTATAGGCCATGGAGGTAACAAGATGTTGAGAAATGCATGGGAGGTCGGAACCAAATGAGATTGTAGAGATTTTAGGAACTAATAACAAATCTTGGACCAATTACTTGGTCAAAAGTTGTTATTCCCGTTTTGACAATCTAGGCATCGAATGTGGCTGAAGCATTATGAAGTTGGAACTTTCAAAGGAACTTGGCTAGCTCATTCCTCTAGTAAGCTAGAAATTCTGATCCTGCAATGTGCCTTACGCATTTTGATCATCAATCTTCACTTTTCCTTACAAAATACGTATATTTACACAAATTATCCTTCATTTACCTATAACTGAATTTCAAAGCCCCTAATCACAAATTACGCACATTTTCTCTAAATTATATGCGTGAACATACATTTTTCATCCCAAAATAACCGTCAACTAAACATACAACCTACCATTTTTAGCCTTTAATCAAGGCTTATCAGCTTCAATTTTGTAGGCTTGGGGAAGTAACAAGTTGAGAAATTCATGGGAAGTTGGAACCAATTATAGTTGTAGAGATTTAAGGGAGTGAGAACAAATCTTGGACCAATTACTTGATCAAAAGTTGTTATTCCCAATTTGATGATCTGGGCAACGAATGTGGTTGAAACATTATGAAGCTAGATCTTTCAAAGTAATGTGGTTGGCGCATTTCTCTAGTAAGCTGGGAAATCTGGGAGTACGATGCGCCTGACACATTCAGATTATCAATCTTCAATTTTTCTCTTACAAAGTAAACATATTTACACCAATTAGCCTTCATTTACCTATAACTAAATTTCCAAGTCCTTAATCACAAATATGCACATTTTCCCAAAATTATATGCATGAACATACATTTTCCATCCTAAATAACCCTTAACTAAGCATATAAACCTATTATTTTTAATCTTTAATCAAAGCTCATCAATTCTATGTCACCAACCATCCTATTTTCTACCATCAATGAAAGGATGTTTATGAATACAATAACTTTCAAGAAAATCTAAAGTTGTCATACCTCTAGCAATTGAGCTTTTCAAATAATTTTTTCAAAAATTAACAAGATACTTAGTATATCAAGATAAAGTTTGAAAAATAATTTATGTAGAAGAGCAAAACGTCGCTCTGATACCACTTTTTGGATCAGTATAATAATCCTAGAGGAGGTGAATAGGGTTTAATCACAATTTGTAAATTTTTTAGCACACTGGGCCCAATTTAAACAATTATGTAAACTTTTTACAAGTAATTAATTTTGTTGACAGCCTTGGATCCACTAGACATGAAACAAAAGAACTCGACGCCGGTGCGATGTCCCGCTTAATACACTTCGACGCTCAAGTTAGTAATCGGAGTAGAAATAGGAATAAGACACCAGAGATATTAGTGACAGGTTTTTCACTTACTTGGTGAGGATGATCGTCCCTCCTTTTATAGCTTCGGAGGGCCAACCAGGAAGAACGACGGTTGGAGGTGGTAGGAACGTCGCACGCTGTACGGTTGGACAAAAGGGGGCGCGTTCCTGACAGTGGTAGGGTAGCCCCGCTGCTTGCACCTTGCGGACATGTCGCCTAGGGCTGTGGGATGCACTCGTCGTACAGATAGCACACGCCGCCAGCTGTGGCCACGTACAGGGCGTAACCGTTTACAGTCCTTCGTCCCTTTTGAGCAGATGCGTTTTCTGTTTGGCGACATCCCTTCTGAGAAGGTGGTTCTCAGTGGGCCCAAGCTTGAGGAGGGATGAACGCTTGTCCTTTCGGACACTGCTTATAACAAATTTTATCACAAATAAATTATAATTACATTTCAAGCATCAAATTAATTTTAATGTAAATAACCATAATAAACACGAAGAATAAGTTTTGGCAATTAATTTCATGCAATTATGATAAAGAAAATTAATTGAAAAGTTAAATAGGAAAGGGTTAGAGAAAATAACACCGAAAATTTATAGTGATTTGGCAAACCAGCTACCCCATTCCCCAAGCACCTCTTGAGTATTCAATTCAAGAACCTGACTTTTTCCATGGCTTAGAGTTCAACCGGTACAATATTCTTTTCTATGACCAAGAACGAACCCGATCTTTTCCACAGTTCAAGATCAAACCATTACAATTGCTTTTTTTCGGGCTCAAGAACAACCCTTACAAAGAATTAAAAATTTGAGAAACAAGATTGCAACTCTCTCAAAGAGTGGATGTACAATTTTACGCTCACAAATTTGTAAGAAAAATTCTTAAAAAAAATCTTAACGGCTAGGAGAAATAAAATTGAACAATTCAAAGATCTCTCAAAATAAAATTTCTCTCAAAAGAAATTAAAATAACTTTGAAACTTTGAAAAGAAGAAACATCAAGAAATTAGCGAGAAAATAAGAAGAGAATTGTTGTTTAATTTTGAGATGAGAAAATATATAAATGCAGGGAAAAGAGTTAGAGAGAAATTTGAAATCGAATTTAAATTTGGATCATTGGAGGTTAAATAATTAAATATTAGAGGCTAAGATTAATCTGAGGAAGAAATTGAATTTGAAAATAAAATATAATATAATAAAATAATATCACACGTATATTTCTCTCTCCAACGGTTACTCGATATTTTTCCTTCTTTTTTTTCTTTTTAATAATTTCTAACGGCTTTTTTCTTCTTCCTTCTTTTTCTTTTTCTTTTTAACTCTTTTTCCTTTTTTTCTTTTAACTTTTTTCCATCGTAACTTTTCGATTTAGGTAATTCAAAACACGTTAAAATCGTTGTATCGAACCCTACGCTTTGTGAACACTTCAAAATATTAAAATTGTCAATAAATAAAATTATGTTTGTTATCATCAAAATATTAATTAATTTATTTGAGATTAAGGGTCAAAAAGCCAACACGAAATTCCTCATCTAATTTTGGAGAAGTTGAAAAAATTCGGCGGAAGGAACACAATTTAGAAGGATTGATTTTTTTCTTACTATAAAAAATTTAAAAACATGATTATGGAAATAGTAACGGTTAGATATCTATAAATGAATTAAATTTACTTTAATTCATGAATTTACACTTTTAGGTTCATTAGTCGTCTGTTCATATTTAATATAGTATGAGGTACAGAGCAGGTGTTCAAACCCTGATTCTCGCTGACTAAATCTGACAGAAATCTTCAATTCAATGGTAATAAGTGGTCGATGGATAGATAATATCATTAAACACAATAATCGAAATCAACCACATAATGGATAATATATTACTGACTTCAACATAGTCTAATCCGTCAAACCATTAATTTGAACCTGAAAATTCATAATGTGATGATATTTGTAGCCACTTCCCTCTTGGAAAGAATTGTTACATTGAATTCAGCTTAGTTCAATAGATTTACTTTATTTTGTAATTATGATATCAGATCGGTAGAGTTCTAAATTTGCTGGTATGTATTTTTATTTTGTTTATAGTCCTTTTCTATTTTTATTTTATTTATTTATCTTTAATTTGATTTGATTTTCTTTCTAGAATTTTGTTTAGCCATTTTGTGGCTAACTTTTTCATTAATCTGTGTTATCCAAAATAATATATATATATATTTTTTGTTTATTGTAAATTCCCTCTTTTCTCTCAAATAAAATCTTTTTGTTGAAAATAAAATAAAATCTTTATTATTTAGAAATTCTTCAATTTTGATTTATCATAATTTTGTAAAAATCAAATCTTTTGAAATCATATTCTTTCTTTCTTTTTAAGATTCGAATGATGAATACAAATAGTTTTTACCATTTAACTTATTTGCTTAATATTTTATTAAAGAAGTAGATGATTTGAATTCACTAAGCCAAGTGGCTAAGCGACTAGATAGTTTCAATTCACTGTCACAAAAGTATATCTAATACTCTCAATTTTGCTCTCCTAACGTTTTTATCTCTTTGATTCATTCTCTCCCAAACTTGTCTCTCACCGCTTTCCCACTTTTTCCTTATAATCTATCACATGTTGTCTCTCATTCTCCACTTTTATTTTATTTATTTATCTTTCTGTTCCACTTGCCGTATCTTCTTTTGTCATCTTCTTTATTTTATTTGTTGTTACTATTTTCTTATTTATTTATTTATTGTTATCTTTTTTTTATCTCCTTATTCACTTTCATCTCAATTTTTGCTCTATCACTATTTTCACTACAATTTTTTTCTTCATCATTTGACTCGCGCTGCATTTGAATAAAGAGGTAAAAAACCGCGTTTGTTTTCAAGACGTAATTTTCATGTTGTTATCAAATAAAGTAGGTTGATGTACCATTTCATATAATGGTTTTTGCATACCTTTGTTTCTAAGTACGAGTTTAATTTTTCCAACATTATTTTCGGTCTACGTTCTTTCCCTTGTTTTATTTAATCTCACTTTTAATTTTCCTTTATTCCCTTGGTTAATTTTATATTATTGTTTCTTGTAACATTACATGATTGATTCAATCTTCTGTCATGGTTATTTAGATTACATATATAATATTTGATAAATGTGTATATATTATTTCAATTTGATATTATTTGGTGGAAATTTTTTTTATTTTATCAAATATTTTTAAATTAAATTTCCAAAAGGGAACTTTCCGATGATAAAACGTTAAATATTCAAAGGCCGATATTCTAGAATTCTTGAGGTGAAGCAATATCTCGGCAGGTCAAGATATGATTTTTCATAGTATCGAAGGGATACACATTTATTCATTAAGATAAATTGTTATCGTTTGTTTCTGCTTGAATGGTAATTCATTATTTTAGATAGCATGTTTTGCTTGAAGTTCTTTTTTCTTAATAAATAAATAAATAACTTTCCAAGTTTGATTTTAGAAGAGAGAAAAAAAAACGTTTTAACTCATTTCTTTTGTGTGATATTTTTCTCTTTAAGTTGTGGTAGAATGGTAGAATAAGTCTAATTGGAAAACATTTTAATAAAAAAAATAATTTATTTTAAAAGGAATTTTAAGAATTGTATTTTTAAATTAATAAACTAAATCTTTCCTTAATATTTTTTCGAAAAAAAAAAATCATAGGACTGAAATATGGATTTAACGGGTGGATTCCCTAATATTTTTTTTTCATATGAACTTATCAATGGATTTAGGTGGTCAACCACTTGTAAATAAATACTAGTAGCAGTTCCAATTTTTCTCCTCTTGAAAAAAAAAGTCGGCCGCTCCACGTCGCAAACTCGTAGCGACAACATCTATTGTCTTTAATTGGAGTGTTGTTAATGAGAGGGTTTGCAACTTAATATATTAAGCTTATTATTAGCGGTTGTATATATGTTAGTTAGACAGGTGGTCAGTTTATTATTTTATTATTAAATGAGATAAAGCTGAGTTTAATTTACTTTCGGGCTTTAAGATGCTCCAAGAGCATGTTGTTTTATAAATTTGGGTCTCAAAAATCCAATCCAAACTAGTTGAGGATTTGTAGTTCTTATTAGGAGAGAAATGAGTAAGTGGGGAAGTGTATATTTCATTCAATGATTCTACATATTTATACACTCTAAGTCTAAAAATAGACTCAACTAATTCCACGTAAAAGGAAACTACTCCACTAGCCATAAGAATAGCAACCTATCTAGTTGACTTGACTATAACAAAAAATAACCTTAACAACGACCTAGAAACTAGGACTTAGACTAGACAAATTCAAAAACTAAAAAATCAAACTTGCAATTTGAGTTAACTTACATTCTCCTCTTAACTCAAATACTACAAACACCTAACTTGTTCTTAAGAGCTTGAAAACGACCCACGCTAAAGAACTTAGTAAAGATATCTGCTATTTGCTCCTCTGAGCTGTAATGCACCAGCTGAACGTCTCCTTCCTTCTGCATCTCTTTAAGAACATAATACTTGATCTTAAAGTGTTTGGTCCTCCCATGAAAAACCGGATTCAATGAAATAACCAGAGTGGCTTGATTATCCACAAATACCTTCACACTCTCTTCTTGCTTTAGATGCAAGTCACGCATCAACTTCTTCAACCAAATAGCTTGGTTGACTGCTGCTGCTGCGGCAATGAACTCAGCTTCTGCAGTTGACTGAGCTACTATCTTGTTTTTTAACACCATGAGAAACACCTTAGCCAAAAGTGAAACAATAGCTAGAGGTGCTCTTCATATCATTTAATGACCCAGCCCAATCACTATTTGAGTAACCCTGCAACTCAAAATTTTCAACTTTACTGAATTTGATCCCAAAAGACAGAGTGCCTTTAAGATATCTCAAAACCCTCTTTCCAGCAACCATATGCTTCTTGCTTGCACAATGAAGAAATCTAGATAAGATACTTACAGTGTACATGATGTTAGGCCTAGTGGATATGAGATACATGAGACATCCAACTAGACTTTTGTACACATTCTCGTCTGCAGGTTCCTCTCCATCATCCTTTTGCAACTTCTCCTTCTCAATCATCGAAGTGTTTACACTCTTACACTCCTCCATATTAACCTCTTCAATATCTCCCTCATGTACTTCTTCTGGCAGAGAAACATTTTGTTCTGCCATTGCTGAATCTCCATACCAAGGAAGTAATGCATCAAACCTAGATCGATCATCTCAAACACCTTCATCATTTCTTGCTGCTCTATTTGAACATTATTACTTTCTGTCACCAGCAAGTCATCTATATAGAGAGATACAATCACAGCAGCAGTACTTGATTTCTTCACATAGAGTGTCGATTCACTCAGACTCTTCGCAAAACCCAAGCTCAGCAAGTTATCATCCATCTTGTTGTATCATGCCATAAGAGCTTGCTTCAACCCATAGAGGGCCTTCTTCAACAAATAAACCTTCTGCTCTTGTCCTGGTGTGATGAACCCGTCTCGTTGCTCAACATAGATCTCTTCTTCTAACACTCCATTTAAGAATGCTGACTTCACATCTAGTTGATACACCTTCCATCCATGCTGAGCTGACACAGCCAGTAGCATCTTGATTGTGTCCATTCTTGCAACCGGTACAAAAGTCTCAGGCAAATCAACTCCCCAAACTTGTTCATACCCTTTCACCACTAACCTGACCTTGAGCTTGTTCACAGACCCATTTGGATTTAATTTAATCTGGAAAACCCATTTGACTCCAATCACATTTCTGTTAGTATGCTTCTCCAGTAGCTCCCATGTCTTGTTCTTCTCTATCATTCTCAGCTTCTCCTTCATTGCCTCCATCCACTTTTGATCTCTTTTAGCTTCTTCAAACCTTGCAGGCTCCAACACAGCTACACTTCTTCTTTCATACACCTCAATCAGTAGTCTAGTCCCTCTAACTGGTGCATCATCAACTAGTTCATCAGGATCCGGAGAGACTTATTGTTGCTTCACCTCTGTTTCTTCTATCCAGTCCCACTCCTCATCCTCCAAAAACTGAACGTGTCTACTAATCACCATCTTCTTTGTGAGAGGTTGATAGATCTTGTAGGCTTTGGACACCATGCTATAGCCTACAAAAATTCCTGGTTCTGCCTTTCCACAGTTCAGAATCAAACCGTTATAACTGCTTTTTTTTCAGGCTCAAGAACAACCCTTATAAAGAATTAAAAATTTGAAGAACAAGATTGCAACTCTCTCAAAGAGTGGACTATGTACAATTTTACGCTCACAAGTTTGTAAGAAAAATTATTACAAATAAAACTGTTAATTCCCAGGAGAAATAAAATTGAGTTGCTCAATGATCTCTCAAAATAAAATTTATCTCCAAAGAAATTAGAATAACATTGAAACTTTGACAAGAACAAACATGGAGAAATTTGATAGAAAATGAAGAGATAATTATTGTTAAATTTTGAGAGAGAATAATGGTATAAATAGAGGGAAAAGAGTTAGAGAGAAATTTGAAATTGAATTTAAATTTGGACCATTGTTTAAGATCAGAGGTTAAGATTAATTTGAAAAATAAATTGAATTTGAAAATATAATATAATATAATAAATTAATATTTTTTTTTTCTCTCTAACCGTTACTCAATATTTTTCCTTCTTTTTTTTTCTTTTTAATAATTTCAAACGACTTTTTTCTTCTTCGTTTTTTTATTTTTTTTGTTAGTCTTTTTTTTTAATAAAACAAATTTCACCACATTTCACTTTCCTATTCATCTAGATGGATAAATAATCTCTCACATCATATACAGATGTATTTTTTTTTTAACTTCTTCGTTTGAGCTCTCATTTAGGTAATTCAAAAAACGTTAAAATCGTTTTATCGAACCCTACGTTGTGGACACTTCAAAATATTAAAATTATCCATAGATAAAATTAGATTTGTTATCATCAAAATATTAATTAATTAATTTGAGATTAAAGGTCAAAAAGCCAACACGAAATTCCTCTTCTAAATTTTGAAGAAGTTGGAAAATTTTGGTTTAAGAAACACAATTTGGAACGATTGATGCTTTCTTACTATAAATGAATTAAATTTATCTTAATACATGAGTTTAAACTTTTGGGTTCATTGGTGGTCTGTTCATTTTTAATATGGTATGAGGTATAGAGCAGATGTTCGAACCCTGACATTATTGTTTCAGTTGGATCGGTATGACAACTCTAGAGGGGTGAATAGGGTTTAATTAAACTTTATAAATTTTTTAACATTGTGGGCCCAATTTAAACAAATAAGTAAACTTTTTATGAAAATTATTTTAACATAGAATTAAACAACAAATTAACAATATAAACACCGTAATTAATTTTACCACTCAAATAATTCAAATATAAATATTGACCATAAACATGAATAACAAATTATAACAATTAATTTCATGCAATTTATAATAAAGAAAATTAATTGCAAAAATTAAATAGAAGAGGGTTAGAGAAAATGACACCGAAAATTTATAGTGGTTCAGCAACAAACGGCCTACTCCACTCCCCAAGCGCCTCTTGGGTATTCGATTAAGAAACTTGACTCTTTCCAGAGTAGGAGTCAAACCGATACAAAGTCTTCTTTTTTCGGGAGCAAGAGGAAACTCAATCATTTCCACGATTTAGGATCAAACCATTACAACGTTCTTTTTCAGGTTCAAGAGCAACCCTTACGTACAAATATTTGGAATTTGAAGAACGGATTTACAAACTCTCTCGAAGAGTAGATATACAAATTTATCTCACAAATTTTGTAAGAAAAATTCTTACAAAATAAAGTCCTCAAATGGCTAAGAGAAATAAAAATTGGGAGCACAAAAATCTCTCAAATTAAAAATTTCTCTCACTGAAAATTATAAGAACATTGAAATTTTAGAGAGAAAAACATGAAGAGATTGGAGAGAAAATTGGGAGATAATTGTTGTTGAAATTTGAGGCCGATATTCTAGAATTCTTGAGGTGAAGCAATATCTTGGCAGGCCAAGATATGATTTTTCATAGTATCGGAGGGATACACATTTATTCATTAAGATAAATTGTTATCGTTTGTTTCTGCTTGAATGGTTGTTAATTCATTATTTTAGATAACATGTTTTGCTTGAAGTTCTTTTTTCTTAATAAATAAATAAATAACTTTCCAAGTTTGATTTAGAATAGGTAAAAAAAATAAAATAAAATAAACGTTTCAACAAAAATATTCATTTCTTTTCTGCGATATTTTTCTCGTTTAAAAAAAGTTGTGGTAGAATAAGTTTAATAGGAAAACATTCGGTTTTTTTTTTTAATATTGTTGTAAATATTAAAAAAAAAACCCAATGTTTGGGTCATTAAACTTTATAAATTTTTTAACATTGTGGGCCCAATTTAAACAAATAAGTAAACCTTTTATGAAAATTATTTTAACATAGAATTAAACAACAAATTAACAATATAAACACCGTAATTAATTTTACCACTCAAATAATTCAAATATAAATATTGACCATAAACATGAATAACAAATTATAACAATTAATTTCATGCAATTTATAATAAAGAAAATTAATTGCAAAAATTAAATAGAAGAGGGTTAGAGAAAATGACACCGAAAATTTATAGTGGTTCAGCAACAAACGGCCTACTCCATTCCCCAAGCGCCTCTTGGGTATTCGATTAAGAAACTTGACTCTTTCCAGAGTAGGAGTCAAACCGATACAAAGTTTCTTTTTTCGGGAGCAAGAGGAAACTCAATCATTTCCACGATTTAGGATCAAACCATTACAACGTTCTTTTTCAGGTTCAAGAGCAACCCTTACGTACAAATATTTGGAATTTGAAGAACGGACTTACAAACTCTCTCGAAGAGTAGATATACAAATTTATCTCACAAATTTTGTAAGAAAAATTCTTACAAATTAAAGTCCTCAAATGGCTAAGAGAAATAAAAATTGGGAGCACAAAAATCTCTCAAATGAAAAATTTCTCTCACTGAAAATTATAAGAACATTGAAATTTTAGAGAGAAAAACATGAAGAGATTGGAGAGAAAATTGGGAGATAATTGTTGTTGAAATTTGAGGCCGATATTCTAGAATTCTTGAGGTGAAGCAATATCTCGGCAGGCCAAGATATGATTTTTCATAGTATCGAAGGGATACACATTTATTCGTTAAGATAAATTGTTATCGTTTGTTTCTGCTTGAATGGTTGTTAATTTATTATTTTAGATAACATGTTTTGCTTATTAAGAACTTTCCAAGTTTGATTTAGAATAGGTAAAAAAAATAAAATAAAATAAACGTTTGAACAAAAATATTCATTTCTTTTGTGTGATATTTTTCTCGTTTAAAAAAAGTTGTGGTAGAATAAGTTTAATAGGAAAACATTGGGTTTTTTTAATATTGTTGTAAATATTAAAAAAAAACCCAATGTTTAAATAGAGGAGGAAAAATTAAAAATAAATTTGAAATCGAAATTGAATTTGGGTCATTGGATCTGATCACTGAAAATGAAACGTTGAGATTTAATTGAATAAAATAATAATAATAAAATATTATATATAGATGTGTAAACGGGTGTATATCTAAAATATAGTGGAAATTTTTAATTCTTTTTAAAACAAATATGCCTTTAATATGATGTGTGTATATATATGTGTGTATATATTTTACTTATTATTTTTTTTCTTTGTTTAAGTTACCTTGAAGGGTAACTTTGTTTTCTTCCCTTTTTTTCCTCTTTTATTTATTTATTTTAACACCATGCCAGCCACGTCATCTACTGGGTAATTTTCCTTCTAACTTCTTTCCATCATAATTTCTTTGTTTTAGTTCCGGTTTTGGTAATTCAAAATTCATTGGAATCGTCATATCGAACTCTATGCTGTTGATACTTTAAAACACTAAAATTATCAATAAACAAAATATGTATTATCAGTCAATCATACAATATTATTGGAGCTCATAATAAATTTATGTTTCATTTAACAATAATTCTTACACACAAAAAACAATTAATACTAAGTGTGTTTGTTATCATCAAAATATTAATTAATTAAATTAATTAACCGAGATTAAGGGTCAAAATCCTACAGTTTCCTCCCAATTTATTATTGATATCCACTTGTTAGATATCCATAAATTAATTAAATTTACTATAATCTAACTTAAGCTTTTGGATTAATGGATAGTTTGTTCATGGTAACTTTAAATGGACATAATATTTTAATGTTGGTAAGTTACCAGATAATTATTCATGCATTAAAAGAGTTCTAAAACAAACAATGGAAAGTTTGACATCAAGACGAGAAAGTTTGGTGGGAAAATATATATATATATAATATATATAATATATAATAAGAGGTCGATGGATAGATAATATAATTAAACACAATAATCGAAATGAACCACGTAACGGATAATATATTACTGACTTGAACATAGTAGAATCGGTCAAACCATTAATTTGAACCTAAAAAATCATAATGGGATGATATTTGTAGCCCCTTCCCTCCTGGGAAGAACTGTTACATTGAATTCAGCTTAGTCCAAAAGATTTACTTTATTTTGTAATAATTATGATATAAGATTTTTAGAGTGAAAGCGAACAGCTCAGCAGTAATTGCATACCTCAAACTAAGAGGTTGTGAGTTCGATCTCCACCTCCTCCACATGTTGTACTAAAAAAATAATAGAGTTCTAAATTTGTCTACATTTCATCCTTCTTTTTTATTTTTTTATTTTTTTGGAAAGAATTTTTATTTTATTTATTTATCTTTAATTTGATTTGTAGTCATCTTCTTTGTCGAATTTTGTTTAGCGAGCGTGTGGCAAACTTTTTCCTTAATTTGTGTGTTATAAAAAATAAAAAAATATATTTTGTTTATTGTGAATTCCCTTTTTTCTCTCAAATAAAATATTTTTGTTGAAAATAAAACAAAATCTTTATTATGTAGAAATTCTTTAATTTTTATTTATCATAATTTGGTAAAAATCAAATCTTCTGATTAATGTTTTGAAATCATAATATTCTTCTTTATGTTCCTTTTAAGATTCTGACTAATTAATAAAAATATTTTTTGCCATTTGATTTAATTGCTTGATATTTTCCTAAAAAAGTAGATGTTTCGAATTCACTGAGCTAAATGGTTAAATGACTGGATAGTTTGAATTCACATCACAAAAAGAGGTTTACTACTCTCAATTTTGCTCTTCCAACGTTTTTGTCCCTTTAGTTGGTTAAGAATTAGTGCGAACATGTGTTAGTTTATTTGTTAGTGTTTCCACATTTTTTATAGTTGTTTTCATAGTTGGAAGTTATTAGTTGAAGAGTGAATGTAATTTAAGGAGAGTTAATAGGTTAGTGACTTAGTGGAGCACCGGTGTTGGTTTAGAGAGAGTTTGAAGGGTAGTGGCCTAAGTAGTGGGTTAGTGGCCTATGTAGTGAATTAGTGGTCGGTTTTCTTATTCCCTATAAATACTTTGTAACAATAGAAGTTCTTCCTTCATACGATTTCTCTCTTTCTTCCGCTTTGTTGTTCATCTTCGTTTTTGTTACATGGTATCAGAGCAAGGTTCTTTATCTCGTGTTTGTGTTTGAGTTCAGTGTTCATTGTTTGAGTCTAGTGCTCGGTGTTTGTGTTTAATACTCGGTGAAGATAAACGGTGGAAGCAATGTTTGTGTAGACAAGCTTACCAGTGATAATTATAGCTACTAGTGACTATGTATTGAAGCTTTTCTATAAGGGCAAGATTTGTGGGATCTTATATTTGGTGAAGATAGTGTAATTCCATATGATACTCCACAAAATGCTGAGGTACGTAGGAAGTGGAAGATCAAATGTGGCAAAGCTTTATTTGCTTTGCGAATTTCTATTGGCAAGGAGTATATCGAGCATGTTCGTGATGTAGATTCTCCAAAGGAAGTGTGGGATATACTTGAAAGGTTGTTCACTAAGAAGAACACGACAAGGTTGCAGTTTTTGGAGAATGAACTTGCTGGAAAAACTCAAGGTAATTTTTTAATTTCAGAATACTTTCTCAAAGTTAAAACTTTGTGTTATGAAATTTAAGAATTGGACAACGAGAACCCATTAGCGATGCTCGTTTGCGTCGTTATCTTATTCGTGGACTGCGAAAGGATTTTGTGCCGTTTATTTCTTCGATACAAGGTTGGGTAAATCGACCTTCTATCATTGAGTTGGAAAATTTGCTATCAGATCAGGAAGCCTTGGTGAAACAAATCCTTGGTGACAACAAGCGGTCTTCTTCTGAGGTAGAATGTATTCTTTATACGAGAGACAAAGTAGAAAGAAGTTATATTTCTAAATGTTCTTCAGAGGATAGCAAGCATTCCAAAAATGAAAGGCAGTCCAAAGGTCATTCGAAATGATGTTTTAGGTGAAGAAAGCCGGGACATATCAAACATGATTGTCGGGTGAAGGTGGTATGTAGTCGATGTAGGAAACCAGGCCATATTAAACAAAATTGTCAAGTGAAACTTAAAGAAGCATAAGCAGATGTTGTACAGGAAATTAACAAGCCTGAACAACTCAATTGGGAACATTGTTTATCAATTGAAGTTATTGACCAACCCATTAATTATTGTACTAAAGCATCTTTTGATTATAGTATCGAAGATTGGTTTGTTGGTTCTGGTTGTTTTCATCTTACTACTGAAGATGTATCTTTTTCTTTCTGATGTTTGTGGAAGAAGAGTCAATGCAGCAGCTGGTAATTTCTTACATCCTGATGTGGAAGAAGGATACGTGAATATTGAAAATTGTGAATTGTCCAATGTTCCTCGTAAAGGTGGTTGCTACGATCCAAATTTGAAGGAGAATTTTATTTCAGTCTCTCAGGTTGCTGGTGCTAGGAGTGTTTCTGGAAACAAGTTGAATTGTGGCTGAAATTTTGCTCATTCTTGTGCTAAAGATGGTACAAGCTTAAGTTGTTTAAATAATCCGAAGGTTAGCCTTATAGTTGGACTTATTGATGGGTTAACATTTGGTTTTTTGGTCGGATTATTGTTTTTCTGCAAGGGTAACTATAAAGGCTACACATGCGGAGTCTTTGTAGATGTTGCAGGTGAATTTGATTGAAGAGTTTTTTTCAGTCAGTTGAAAGAATTTGCATGGAGTGAAAGCTTTGAGGGAGAAGCTTTTCAACATCAGAATTTGAGTACCATTGTCTACCGTTCTCGAGAACTTAAGCTCGATGACCTTACTTTGGATTGGCCTACTCAAATGTGTATGTCGTTGGACAAAACTTGAGGTTTAGAGTATTGTTTTGAAATTTGCAATTCAATGATTACTCGTCAAGGTGTTGTGGTTGCTAATGTGTTGCTTGATGAAGATTTTGGAGCCATTGTTGGTGATTTTGGCCTAGCAAAGTTGGTTAGTGTTAGCACGACTTATGTCACTCAAGTTTGTGATCAGATAATGAGTCATATTGAACTGAAGTATTTATCTACAAGAGAATCTTTAAAAATGATGGATATTTTTTGTTATGACATGATTTGTTTGGACCTTGGTACATGTCGAATTGATTTCTTGTGCTTGGAGGAAGAAAATGATGTTCTACTTCTCGATCATGTCAAGAAACTGAAAAAGGGAAACAACTCGGTGCTGCCATAGATCGTTTTCATATGGAGGAGACAAAAGCAATAACTACTCCTATGAAGGAAGATTGAAGTAATCAGAAGTGCACAATATTGTTTCCACATTTTAAGAGTTATGCTTGATAGTTGTTTTCATAGTTGGAAGTTATTACTGGAAGAGTGGACGTAATTTAAGGAGAGTTTATAGCTTAGTAACTTAGTGGAGTAGTGGTGTTGGTTTAGAGAGATTTTGAAGGGTAGTGGCCTAAGTAGTGGGTTAGTGGCCTAAGTAGTGGATTAGTGGTCGGTTTTCTTATTCCCTATAAATACTTTGTAACAATCTCAATCCAATTAATAGAAGTTCTTCCTTCATACGATTTCTCTCTTGCTTCCGCTTTGTTGTTCATCCTCGTTTTTGTTACATGGTTTTCTATTAGTTTGTTACTTTATCATTTTCTCACAAACTTCTCTCTTACCACTCCTCACTCTTTCCTTACCATCTATCACATGTTCTCTCTCATTCTTCACTTTTATTTTATTTATTTTTCTTTCTCTTCCACTCACATTCTTTTTTCATCTTCTTCTCTTCTTTTCCGTTATTATTTTTGTTTTATTTTCTTATTTATTTATTTATTATCTCCTTATTCACTTTCCTCTCAAGTTTTGCTTTATCACTATTTTCTCTACAATTTTGTTCTTCATCATTTAACTCGCGCCGCATTTGAATAAAGAGACAAAAAACGAAGTTTAATTTGTTTTCAAGACGTAATTTTTCATGTCGTTGTCAAATAAAGTAGGTTGATGTACTATTTCATATATTGGTTTTTGCCTACCTTTGTTCTAAGTACGAGTTTAATTTTTCCAACCTTATTTTTGGGATACGTTCTTTCCCTTGTTTTATTTAATCTCACTTTAATTTTCCTTTATTCCCATGGTTAATTTTATATTATTGTTTTTTGTAACATTACATGATTGATTCAATTTTGTATGTCAATTTCATCGTGATATTATTTGGTGGAGATTTTTTTTTATTTTATCAAATATTTTTAACTTAAATTTCCAAAAGGGAACTTCCCGATGATAGAACCTTAAATATTCCACGGCCGATATTCTAGGATTCTTGAGGTGAAGAATCAATATCTCGGGAGGCCAAGATATGATTTTTCATATGTTTCCTTAAAGAAGGGATTCACATTTATTCATTAAGATAAATTGTGATCGTTTGTTTCTCTATGCTTGAATTGTTGTTAATTCATTATTTTAGATAACATGTTTTGCTTGAAGTTCTTTTTTCTTAATAAATAAATAAATAACTTTCCAAGTTTGATTTAGAATAGGTAAAAAAATTAAAATAAAATAAACGTTTCAACAAAAATATTCATTTCTTTTGTGTGATATTTTTCTCGTTTAAAAAAAGTTGTGGTAGAATAAGTTTAATAGGAAAACATTGGGTTTTTTTTTAATATTGTTGTAAATAAGAGAAAAGAGATGATTATTAATGGTTATAAAAAAGAAAAATGCATCACCCAAGATTCAAATCTAGGAAGAGATATTAAGCAACAGTACACACTACACCAATCTTTTGAATTAAAACTACTAAATAACATATAATATAAAACATTATACTTTTTTTTCCAAAAATAAACCGACAGGATCCATCCCAATTGGTCGTCTCTTGAACAGACGACCAACCTTCAGTTTTTTAAAACTACAATATTTTTAAAATAAGTTTCAAAATTTACAATATTTTTAATATTTTTAATTAAACAACTATATTTTTAAAATAAGTTTCATTTAGCAACAATATTAAAAAAAATCCCAGAAAACATTTTAATAAAAATAAGAATTTATTTTAAAAGGAGTTTTAAGAATTGTATTTTTAAATTGATAAACTGAATCTTTCTTTAATATTTTTTCAAAAAAAAAATAATCATACGATGGAAATTTGGATTTAACGGATGGATTCCTTAATATTTTTTTGTGCATATGAATTTATCAATGCGTTTGGGTGGTCAACCACCTATAAATAAATACTAGTGGTAGCTCCAATTTTTTTCCTCTTGAAAAAAAGTCGACCGCTCCATGTCGCAAACCCGTAGCGACAACATCAATTGTCTTTAATCGGAGTGCTCTTAATGAGAGGGTTTGCAGCTTGGTCTATTAGGCTTATTATTAATGGTTGTATGTTAGTTAGACTGGTGGTCAGTTTGTTAGAATAAGGTAAAGCAGAGTTTAATTTACTCTCAGGCTTTAATATGGTCCAAGAGCACGTTGTTTCGTAAATTTGGATCTCAAAAATCCAATCTAAACTAATTGAGGATCAAATTAATTAAAATTAGGACTACATCAAATACTCACCTAAGCGATAAAATAACTGAAAATGAAATGGACAGGTGGCTTTTAGTAGACCATTTAAAAACTCAATATGCAATCTCATACCAGTTCTGACAACTGTACGGTGCATGTTTAATCTCAATAGAGTATAGTAGAGCCTTCTAGTGGTAAGAATTCTCTTTTAACTCTTCCCAAGTCCTTGTTACCAATTGCAAGTCCACTGTCCACGTTGATATGAAACCCTACAAAATGACTGCCAAGCGTCAATTACTAAAATCCCAAATCAAATAGCACCATCCTAATGAAAGATTAGACGAAGGATTATCTCGATGATTGAAGACTAAGAGCTAGAGAGAATGGGTCCCATACTCAAGATTGAACACTCCAGAAGAAGGTTGATCAAACCTAGATTGAATATTTTGTGCCTTGTAACCTAGATCACGAATTGTAAAATTGATGAATCCTTAGTCATCATGCTAAAACACTCCAAATTAATTTTGTACTTCAGAGGATTCTAAAAGACTATACTACCCCCAATTAAAATTAAAATGACATAATTAATCTTTAAAAAAATCTAAAATTAATATAAAGTACAAATAACAATTTTAAAATATTTAACTTTGTTAATACGAAATTTCATCATCTTCTTCTCGTATCTTAATTTGGCACGATGAATAAAGTTTTTTTTCCATCTTTATCCTCTTGACGTCCATTAATGGAACTCACTACTAATTGAATGTGATAATCAAATGCTAGCTTTAACTGTTTGACCCCTGAATGAGTGATTGGTCCTAACCACAAAACTAAACCATCTTCATTCATATCAAACCTGCTCAGCACATATGTTAATATAACAGCTCACCAACCATTGTACCAACTCATCAGCACAGAAATATTCTAGCTCACTGTTCCTTATTTAGCCACTTATTTTCATCATCAAATCTGCCTCGATTACCATTGGAGATTCTCACTCCATTTATCTCTTTATTGTATTTGCTTGTTTGTTTCCTTTTAAAGCTCATATCAAATTAGGCATGCTTCACCTTCTGTTGTGCTATATGTATTGGGAGTTTCAGCCCCGTGGGAGTACAAATTTGGCTACCAAATCTGAAGAATCTTTTTAACCTATTCTCATCCTTTTTTTTTTCTTTTCTTTTAATATTTCTGGAGTCCATAGACCGTAGGTCATGCTAGTGGATTCATAGAACTAAGGCTGGTCGTCTGGATTGAACAATACTGTGACTAGTGCAAGGTTCAAACACAAGATCTCATAGCAGGTGATACCATAAGGCCTCATGTTCTTGCCACTGTGTCATCTGTTGAGGGAGTAACCTATTCTCATAATCAAAGTGGCTGATTTATGATGTCTCTAACTCGTAACATGTTTCGGTCTTCTTTCGATTCTTATTATTTAGGAAAAATGAGCCACTGGTTTGTGCACGAGATACTATATATCATTATTGTATAGAAAATTAGACATCTAAACATATCAGTTTTTTTCTAGATTATGTCAATCTAGTTTGCCCCACTGTCCACTTTAATTAAGTTGAAAAAATGTAGTTAGAAATTTTAAAGTTTAAGAAACTAATTAATAGACACTACCCTAAACTAGGGGTTATAATCAGACCCATACATTTTTAATTTGATCAATTATCCCACTTACAAAATTTTTTTGTTGAAGTTAAAAGTATTCAAGAATGGCAAATTGAAATAGTCAAACTATAGAATTATTACAATTTAATCCAAATTTTTTATTTCTATAAAATTTGAAAACTATACTATTAACCTTTAAAATATTATTAACTTTATTAACTCATTAATATTGTAATATGTTTAAGATAATTTATAATATTAATATTATTATTGTTTTCAAATTTTATAGAATTATAAAATTTGGGTTAAATTGCATAATCATATAGTTGGACGATTTGAGTGTATCCGTTCTTATAGTTGAACGGTATAGTTTGATATATCACTAACAGTGTCCATAACGGGTTGGGTTTAATTGCAATAATTTTATAAGTTTAGGGAAATTATTGATCAAATTAAAAATTTATAAATATGATTATTTGTTGAGAGTCGAATTAAACTTACCTAACCCATCAGCTTAAACTTTTGAGTTAAGTGATGATTTATTCATCGTTAATATGATTGTAACAACCTAATTTATAGTTTAAGGATGAATTTGGCAAAGGAAAATACTTGGCTCCACACAATTGATGAGAACCAACCTCATCCTCCCAATCATTAAATGTTTAACAACTAAGAGAAAACGCAAATAATAAAAACTTCTTTTAAAAAATAATGAGTTTTCAAACGTTAATGATGGGAGGAACAAATTTGGTCCTCACATGTAACGAGCCAAGTATTTTCCTTTGGCAAAACAGCACTGTGCAATTAGTTTTCCCTCTTTTACAATATCACTTCACAAATACTGAGAAGACTCTAACCTAAGATTTTGTTAAATAAAGTAGTACATATATTTATATGTTTGACATGGGAGTGCGATTTTGATTCCTTCAAATTAATCCACAAACATTTCTGCCATTAGAAAGGAAGAGAGATCAACACATATTAAGAAAACGCACACAACAACTCCATCAATTTATGCATCAATCGAAGATTTGTTACATAAACCGATACTCGTACAGAAAGTGATCAAGGAGAGAATTTATTTTTTATAGAGAATAGAATAGAGAAAAAAAGGAAAAAGCACAACACACTGAAAACGATAATAGCTATCGGGATCCACTAACGTAATCCACGACAACAATTCTAGGAAAAAGAAATTAAACATAATTAGCATTTTTAGCAGATCAATGCTCTCCCCTGAATAAGCCGCTTCTGCACTCGCAATCTGCAAGGCAGTTGGAGTCTTCCTCGCACAGCATGAGAATTAAGGGACAAAATCCCACCAACCCATTTTTCAGCATTTTTCTTGGGAAAGCACTTTTGATGTCATTTCCACCGTCGCTCACCAGCTTCATTGCTTCACTGCTGCTTTCTGAAGAAGCTGAAGTTGCCAAAAGCACTATCATCACAATTCCCACAAAGCCAACTTTCTTACTCTCCATTTCTCTCTCTCTCAAATTTCAAAGATCAGATTTTGTATCTTCCTTTATCTTTCCAATGCTTGGTTTGCTTTATCTCTTGGTTCTTCTATTTATAGAGGGGAGGGAGGATACTATATTAGAGTGTTGAAATATTAGTGTCATGCAACTCAATATCTTTTGCCAAGAAAAGAAATCCAACTTTTTACGTGTATAAATAAATTGTAGTCCACCAATGTATTGTTGGAGTATTATTGATAAGCCCTCACTAAAATTTATTAATATTCATCGGGTTCATCTCAAAATCAATTGGCAACGAGAGGAGTAATCCATGTCTATTATAAACCATTGTAAGATCCTTTTTCTTTCCAATATGAGATCCTTAACAAAATTCACTCTCAATCTGAATTTTTAAGAGAAGTAATTTTATTCTCTTATGAAACTCAAGAACACAAAATAGAAGAATATTGTTATCTTTTTTTCTCGATTGAATTGCTTAGGTTTCCTTTTCTTGGTTACAAATGAGGAAAATGATCCCTTATATAATACCAAGAGATACACATATAAAAAATACAAATTAAATATGGATACCTGTATACATACCATTCATGTAACTACATGATTAACTCACATGTATCTAATAATTTATGTATCTATTATGTCTAGAGAATGGATCTTAAATTCTAACATCTCCCCTAAGCTAGACTTCCATGTCTCCAAGTTTCTCCTTCATTTTTAAGAACAAGTCTGTCTTCAATGATTTTGTGTGGCTATATCTTGATCTTGAGTCTTGCAATACTTGATCCATACTTCTCATCTTTGATCAATTCTTTTATGAAATGATATATTATATTTATATGTTTACCTATACCACGAATAAAGATGGATTCTTTGAAAGAGCAATTGATGAGGCATTGTCAAAAAAAAAAATGATAGTTCCTTTTTTTAAAGGTGTAAGTGAACCTTCGGTTCAGTTCGGTTACAGTGAAAGTCAGTTCGGGTCGGTTCGACCCGACAAAGATGTTTAAAATGTGTTGCCCTAGCCCTTTCATCACAAACACAAATCGCCACCTCCATCCACAGGTCTCTCTCCCTCTCTCTCACTTATACATAGAGGCGGCAAACTCTCTCTCTCACATGGCGGTGGCAGCATCAGACTGTCTCTCTCACACGGCTGCAAAAGAAATTGACGTCTATCGGCTGCAAAAGAAATCGATGGTGACAGTACTTGAAATAGATCCACGGCAGCAGTGACGAAACAAATTCATGCCTCTCTGATTTTGATCCCTTCTTTTCATCTCTGGATTTTGTTTTTAAAAGTGGGTATTCTCGGGTTGGTTTTCATAAATGGAAAGAGAAGATGAAAATGGAGGAGAGTTTTGATTTCTATCTCTTCTTTATTTTGAAGTGGGTTCTATGGAGGTTTTCTACTGTTTTGATTTTGAAGATTTGGTTTTGATTTTACAAATTTGAAGATAGTTTTGATTTTGAAGATTTGAAGGTAGGTTTTGAGAAGAAGAAAGAGGAGGAAAAATCTTTGTAATTTGGAAGAATCCATTATTTTAAGAGAGAAACAAACAGAAACTCATTTCTCATAATCTGTCATCTTCTACTCTTTTTGTTTCAAAATCTTTCATCTCCTTGTTTGGTTTTTGAGAAACTAAAAGAAAAGGAAAAAAAAAATCTCCCTACGGATTCAAGCGTTATTTTTTTTTTTCGGGATAATTTCTTGGCTTCTACGTTTGAATGGTGCTAAAAAATAGAAAGAAAAGAAAAGAAACCCGAAACCCGACCCGACCCGATTCGGCCCGAACCAAACAGAAACTGAACATTTTCAGGTCGGGTCGGGTTTGTTTGGTTTTCAAGCAAACCCGACCCGACCTGAACTGACTGACTTACACCCCTGCTGATTTTATACACTTCAATTAATGTAGCACTTTCTCAACCAATGTGCAGTTTGACTGTAGTTAAAAGAGATGTATTTAACTTTGGTTGTTAACAAGGCTACAACATTGTACTTGTTTTATGCCCATGATGTGGCTCCAAAATCAATACTAAACACATATCCAATAGTGCTTTTATAAACATCAATATTTCCTACATAGTCACTATCACTGTATCCAAGAACATTATCTATGTTCTTCTTATAATGAATGCTAGACTAATAGTTCCTTGAACATGTCGAAGAACTATCTTTCCAGCTTCCCAATCAATTCTCTTTGGTGACGTCATAAATCTACTCAATAAACTGACGGATAACATAAGATCAGGGTCTAGTTGTAGTTAAATACATTAAACTTCCAAGGAAACTTCTATAGATGGTGGCATATACTTTCATCTTGCTTGCTCAATTTTCGACCTACTTCAGTAGGAGTCCCCTGAAATGGCGCCAAAAACTTGTAGCAGAATTTGCTAACCACAAGTGTACGGGCCAAGCTTCAGGATTGGATTTCTAGATCACTTTTAAGTACCACAGATACTTTTGCCCAATTTTATTTCAAAACTCAAATTTGAATTGCTGGAATATGGTTAGAGTAAATCAACATAAACTATTAAATAATGGGAAATCAATGGGAAAAACAATCTTAGGAATAGATTTCACCAATTGAATCTATGGACTAATTATTTAATTAATAATGATTGAACAAATTATCAATACTATAGGCCAAGGACTCTCAAATCTCAACTGCCTCTCCCGAGCGCTAGCCAAGTCTCCTTACTAAATTACTAAACCAATATCCCTACGTAGTTTTGTAACAAGTAAAGACTTTAATGAACAAGTCTCTTAACTATCTTTAAAGGAATTATAAATCTCCCGATCTTAAAACCCCTTCAGTTATGAATCACATTTCTCTCAACTCTTAACCACCTCTCTCGAGCGTAAGATTGTAAGGATAAGATCAATTAATATGTAGCACCATATAAAGAAAAACAAACAATCAATCCATAAACGTCAATGGCTACATCAATCCTTAAGACAAGAGAATTTAGCTACTCATGTTCATTATTAAAATCACAAAATAAAATAAAAGAGATAGAAAGTGAATTTGTCATGTTGAATGATCGTCCCTGAATCAATCTCCATGATAGATCTCTAAACCCAACTTCTTCCTCGAAATACGCTCCAATTTTCCCTTATTGGATCCCCCCAATCGATCTGCGAAGGCTTTATTTTCTATAAACTTCAGGTAAGCGCTAGCGTCTCAACGATGTACCCTAAATGCTAAAAGGAAACGGATCCTGACATCGTAGCGTTGAGACGTTGTAAGTGGCGTCTCGACGCTACGATGCGAAGAGTTAATATTTTTGCTTTTTATCGTAGCATTGAGACGCTCTGGGGTAGCGTTGACGCTACCCTTGCTGGTCATTTTGGCTGGGTTTCAACATTTGAGTGTTGAGATGCTCAACACTACCTCCTCAAGTCTTTTGGCTCTATATTATGTTGCATCACTCCTTTGATCAACTTGCTCGGGCTATGGTTTTTCACTCTATTTAATCAATTCGATGTCCCGATACTTCTTCATACCTTATTTCTATAAAATAACATTTATGCGTGTGAATTTATCATAAAGAAACGAAAACTAGCAATTAATTCCACTATAGTGATTATAAAATACAGTCGGTATTGGAGGCTATCATTGGAGTAATGATAGGATAAGCATTCTACATTTTGAGCTTGAACACGACAAATTCTTCACATACTTCTTGTGGGAAATATTAATTCCAATATCACCTTACTTAATTTCAATAACAAAGTAATGAAGTAAGCCCATCTTAGTCCTCTCATATTCTATCTTCAATGCTCTCTTTTAACTCTTCAAGCATCATGGTTGAAGTTCTCGAAAATACTGAATCATCAGCAAATAAACAAATGATCAAGAAATTTCTCTTTTTGTCTTCTTGATGTAGGGAGTATGTTCATCGGGACATCTTTTGAAATCGATAAACTATCAATACAACTATACTAGGCTCTCGTTACTTGGTACTTGCTTTAGCCCATAGAATTTAATATATTTTTTCCGCTTAAATTCATAGAGTATACTACATTTGATATTTTAATATGTATGTCTTAATAAAAAAAGGCAATGAAGAAAGATAGAATTAAACATAACCTTCCCATTTTTCATCAATACAACTTTGTTACTCATGAGTGAGAAGGAGAGAGATTTATTTTAGCATGTTAATGAAATCCAGAGCGAAAAGACAGTGAGAGACGCAACAAACACAAAATTTTAGACAAAATCTCCACAGTGGCCGGCGGTGTAGCATGCACAGTCAGAAGGGCAATCGTCCTGAGATTTGCATGGCTGACCTATTGCCTCACACACGCCGTTTCTTCCATTCTTCAGTATTATTTTTCTTGGGAAAGCTTGGACGCCGCCGCCATCCACCGTGAGCTCAACTGCCACGTTCACGGTGGAGGCGGCCAAGTCCGCCATAGTAGCGATCATAAACATCATAACCATAATCGCCACCAAGCCAGTATTCTTCTTGCTCTCCATTTTCTTACGTGCAGCTCTTTCTCCAAGTCTATGATTTGTTATGCCCTTGCTTTTTCCTATTTATAGAGAGGAAATGCGAGGAGCTTAGTATTTTTTTAAAAGAAATATTCATCTATTTATACATTTTGTATTTTGTTTATTAACTTAATTTTAGGTTTCAAGTTTTTTTTTTTTCCTTTCACATGAAATTAATATTATTTTCGAAACCAAGCTATAAAAAAAGTGTTGAAAACTGTCCATTGGTCATTAATTTTTTCACATAATCTAACAAATGAAATACCTAAATTATAGGTGAGGGCCAAAACGTCCAACAAAGTAAAAAAATTAAAGTTTCAATATAATATATTTTATGATTAATTAGTAGTAGTGTAAATATATGATTTAACAAAATAAGCCAGATTGGCATCTGATTCTGATCCAATTCCAATTTCCCCCTCCATTTGTTTGATTTGAAAAAAAAAAATTTGAGTCTAAATATAAATAATTGACTTTAAATATTCATTGGTTTGACAATTTGTTCCATCAACCTTATTTTCTTTTTCTTTGTCATAATTGTAGATGACTTTTGGTAAACGTTATTATCAAAAATGAATTTTTGTTGTTTGTTTTCAAACTTATTTATAAGAATAACCTTTGAATGATTTATGAAATCTTTTTTTTTATTATATTTTATTTAAGCCACTTTGTTATATGTCATTGAATTATGTATTTTCAATTGATCAAGATTAAATTGTCTTTTTTTTCTTTTTTAAGATGAGATTACGTGAAATCTGACAAGCCATATTCATATTGTTTAAAATATTTCGAATAAGAACACGACACGTTTCTCTTTCAATATAAAATTTAGGTTCAATATAATAAAATAATAATAAAAAAAACTTTCAAATTTCTTAAAGAATTGTTGGTATAATCTCACCTCAAATAATGGAGATAAAGTCGATGGTGCATCTGTCATCGATCTTTGAAGAAAGAACAAATCAGATTTTTAAATATTGTTATAATTTTTTTCAAAAGTTTTTTTCTTTGGTTTTACTAAGTCTGCATTTATCTTAGAAGATTAATAAATTAAATCCAAATATAATATTTAGATGCAGGGACTATTTGGCTTAAATTATGGATAAAATTCATAATAAATATGGGAATAATTTATAATGGATGGTTTCTTTTTTCTTTGCAAAAATAAAAAATAAAAAAGATGGTTTTTGACCAAATATATATATATATTTTGATAATTAATTTTGTGAGAGTGGTTTTTATATAATTATTTTAAGGTTTGATTATACACATTTTCAAGTGATTTTTATAAAATTAAAATTATTTTAAATGATTAATATTAAAAGTTTAAAAGGATAATTTGACCAAATTTTTTAGAGAAGTTAGAGAGAAACAAAAATATTACGGAGATAAATTTTAGAGGGTAAGAACCAGAAAAATGAACTTACAAAATAGATGTGAACTAAAGAGATTACTAAAATTTTGGATAAAAAGAATTACAGAGAATAAACAAAAATTAAAGATAAATAAAGTTAGAATTTTAGAAAATAGAAAAAAAAAATGCTCAAATTTTAAGATTAAAAATTAAAATAAGGCGGATAGAAAGACAGTTTTGAAAATTAAAATAATAACTATTTTAAAAACTAATTTTATATATATTTTTTTTGGTGAAAATCATAATAAAATTATCGGGAAGCACTTAAATGAATTTGGAATTTTCCAAAATCACTCATCTCAAACATTTTATTATAAAATGTAAGTCATTTTGGTAAGAGCAAGATTCTAACTATTCCAAAATTACTCTCTCAAATATGCCCTAAATTAAGTGATTCAAATTTAATTTAATTTAATTAGTCAATTGCTGCGGCTTGAATAATATGACTTTAAATTGCTTGACTTCCTCACGTTGGAAATTTGAGCATACACATTATAAAAGAACAACCACGAAATAGTTGTGCTGTAAAACTGTTTTAAACACACAATTGTCAACAAAATATTTTTAAAAACTTTTACAAATTTTGTAGACGTGCATAGGACGGCTTCTTTGTTCTCCCATCCTTGTCCCCAAAATTAAAAGTTTTCTCCCAGGAGCACCGGCATATATAGCAAAAATATAACAATATAACATTTTGGACCTACAAATATAGCAAAAAAAAAAAAAAAAAGCGCCCAAATTCGTTTGAGAAGAGTAAAATAGCCTTAAAATATATCATTGATCGGAATCTATCACTAACAAACATGTATTATTAATGACTATATCAACATTGCATCCATCGTGATAAAATTGAACTTATCATTTTAAAATTCCAATTATGTCAAAATCACTCCCAAATATGCTCTAAGTTCCCTAATTAAAATTTAATTTAGTTAGTTTATTGATGGGGCTTAAATAAATGACTTTAATAGGCTCGATTCAAACTAGAATTTTATTTTTTTATTACCCACTAGTTACGCAAGATTGATGAAGTTACAAAGTTGCATTACATATAACCTGAACCCAAGATCTCAAAGATATTCTTTGAGGTAACAAACCACCAAAATTATCACTTTGGAACAACTCAAACAATAATTTACATATTATAGAAGAACAACCACGAAATAGCTATTTTATAAAACTGTTTTAAACACACAATTGTCAACAAAATATTCTGAAAATTTTCCAATTTTGTAGATCTGCAAAGGATTTTGTTCTCCCATCCATATTAAATTGGGAGCGCTGGCATATATAGCAAAAATATAAAGACATTTTGGATCTACCAAATATAGCAAAAAAAAAATAAAAATATATATATAAGGCCCTTCATATTTTCAGTTTTTAGTTTTTTAAAACAAAGCTTTTTTAATAACCAATTCAATTTTATGTTTACTATTTTGTAAAACCATTTTTGAAATCTTTTATAAATTTCAAAAACAGAAAAAAGTAGTGTTGAACGGTGGATTTTCGTTTTGAAAAGAAGGCCACTTGACCGGGAGCAGTGCGGCCTGTGAGACCCAAATTGAGGAATTGAACACCCAGCCCAGGCGACAGCAGAGATAAGCTCGACTAAAGTAGAAGCAGGCATGGGCACGAGCTCGGCAAGGCGAACCGGTCCGAAATGGACGGGGAGTCAACCAGCGTGTGCACCACTTCCGATATCTAGGGAGAGAAATTTGAGATACGGAGGTTACGAGAATCCCAAGGGACGGTTAGTAACGACGACCGCTATAAGAACCTAGGAGAAAAAACGGTAAGAGGTATGAGATAAATCACTGTTTCTGACGATTACTCACAAAATCTTCGGAGTGCTAACTCCTTTCTTGCAGGTTCACCGTAGTCGAACGTCACAGGGAATTATTGTGATTGTCGAACATTTTCAGTAATAACAATTGGCGCCATCTGTGGGAATGATAAGTTTCCAAACAAAAACCTATTTCGATCTGATATCATGGCGGATGACAATGCGTCACAACAATCGGTCACGGGCAGCCGGTCCTGGAATTCCATCCATGCCTCTCCACTGGGGCGAGGAAGACCTCCCCTAGTGTGCGGCGGTAGTCCAGGAGGAACGCACAGCAGTCTAGAATGTCCGCCAACGCTAGGCGGATGGAGCAGGAGTTAGTCGGCCTACGATCCGAGCTGAACGAAGTACGCGTCGAACTCGGAGGAGTCACCCAGCTGCGGGCGGAAATAACAAATTTGACGGCAGAGTTACGCCAAAGTCATGTCTCAGAGGAAGCTCCTGGTCCCTCCGCTTGAGTACGAGAGAGAAACAATAGGGAAGAAGCCACCGCCGACTCGCCGGTGTCGAGGGACCCTCTCTATGGGAAAGCCTCAATGCATCCAGAGGAAGATAGTACCCGAGGACCACGAACACTGGTACCTGCACGAGAATGGCTCAATTTGGGACCTCGGCGAACTGCCACACTGGACCCCCGAGAGGGAATACGTGTCCACGTCACCTCAGAAGCTCCGAGTTTGCGACACACCTTTCAAGGCAGCAAACAGCTTAACAAGGCCCACAAACCCCTGTCTCTGGACCGCTGACCCTCCACAGCGAGAACGCAGTCTAATGCCCGCGTATCAAGACTGGCGACCGCAGCGAATATGGCTGCATCCGCCCTACCTGCGGTAGCTCTCCCTCATCAAGGGGAGAGGATGCCCCTGGTGTTCACGACCCGATGAGAGAGGTGATAAGCAAACTCCAGAGCGACCTTGAAGCCCTAAAACAGAGTTGCAATCCGGATGATACGACGTGGGTTGAGCTTGGCGAGAAGGAGGAGTTGACCTTCAGAGTAGCGATCATGGCGTACCCGCTGCCCCCTAAACTAAAAAAGCCAGATATGAAACCATATGATGGGTTAGCCGGTCGACCATATAGAACTATACGAGGGCTTGATGGAGCTAAGTACATCCGGGGACGAAATGAAGTGCAAGACCTTCTCCGTAACTTTGAAATGGCAAGCTAGGTCCTGGTACCGACAACTAAAGCCCAAGTCAATAGTTTCCTTAGAGGGAATTGAGAAAAGCCTTCGTCAATGAGTTCTCAGCTCAGCATGACTAGAAGAAGCCTGACACACATTTGATGACCATCCTATAGGCAGAAAGCGAGTCCCTGCAAGAATTTATGGGGTGATTCATGTTGGAGAAGATTAAAGTCCCCGACTGCTCTGACGACGTGGCCAGAATGACGTTCATGGCGGCCGTAAATAACCCCGACCTAATCTAGTCTTACGCGCTACAGCCTGCCCATACATATAGCGAGGCAATCCAGCGAGCCAGACAGTACATGCATGCCGAAGAAATGCTCAAGGCTAAGCATCTTTAGCATCAAACCACGACTTCTAAATACGATCGTAGTCGAGGTGGTGATCCTTATCTGAAAAAGGATCGCTCCAGCAAGGGAGACCGCAGGCGGGCCAATCAAGACAGTCGGCCTTCGCTACCTCGAACACCGACAATACCCGATAAGCGGTTGTACGAGTTCGATCAGTATACACCACTCAATGTTCCGATAGCGGAGATCCTGGCTAACATCGAAGGTAGTGACTTGCATATAATGCTGGAGAGGCCGGTAAAGATGAAACTGAGTCCTGATAAGAGAAGTCGGAACAAGTACTGTTGGTTTCACAGAGACCACGACCACGACACCTCTCAGTGCTACGACCTCAGAGATCAGATCGAGGATTTGATTCGAAAAGGCCACCTAAGAAAGTATGTCGGGAAGAAGGACACATGCTCCTCGTCAGGCAAAAGAAAATACGATAGGACGAATAAGGGCGACAAGGACCCCTTGACTGCAGCAAAGAAAAGAAATGAGAGAAAACGTCCAACGATCATAAATGGCCGGTCTTCGGTGGCCCCAGTGACAGATTCTTTATGGAAGACGTGCCGTTAATAATGGATGTAAAGTTCTTTTCCATAACGGAGTTGTTAACCATCTTTGCAAGGTCCGAGAAACAACTTAGGTAAAAGCGACCAAGAGCTCTAGAGGATCTCTTAATGGTGTGAACAGCCAGCATCTGCTCTACGGAGAGAATTCAAGTCCTATCGCTACAAAAACGCCACCAAGGGTACCAAAATCTCATCACGGTGCCCCAGTCGTTTGAGGTCAATTGGGCAGGGGCTAGATTGGTAGTGCTAAGAAAAAGTTGAGCGAAGGGATGAAGGGGCAACCTAACCCCATATTCGCACATCTGCGGGTAGAAACTGACACATCCCTGAGGAGGATTGTCTATCGTTTCACCCTCAATCGGGATTCTCAACTCAATATCGCTAGGGATCGAGTAATTATACCTAAGGATACCTAGTAATTCTTTAGCGCAGGAGGAGGGAAAGAAATCCAAGTTATCACTACTGTGCTCGAGGGATTTGTCCCACTTATGACGACGGGATTTCTTACTCCTAGGAGGAGGCCTGTCAGGGGCTAAATTCCGTGAGGAATTTGGTCTATTCGACTCAGAAGCAAATGGCCTAGTCCTAGCCATCAGCTGACTTCAAGATAAACAAGAATGAAAAATACGAATACCTAACGAACAGGGGGGGATTAGAAGACTTACCTACTCGAGGCGCGACGAAAGGAACCGATCATCGGAAAGAAATTTGCCCTAGCGCGAAGTGTAGAGGCCAGACTTGCACGAAAAAGGAACGAAAATCGAATACGACTGAAATTAAGTTCAAAAACGAAATATATATATATATATGCGTGACTTGCGTAAGGATAGGCAGGACCGAACTGAGGAACGAACTACTTCGGAAACGTTGAAGCGAGTTCGAACCTCCCCGAAGTAGGGGCATATTGTTGAACGACAGATTTTCGTTTTGAACAAAAAGACCACATGGCCGGGAGTAGTGCGGTCTGATCAATTGAGGAATTGAACGACAGATTTTCGTTTTGAACAAAAAGACCTGAATTGAGGAATTGAACATCCAGCTCGGGCGACGACGGAGATAAGCTCGGCTGAAGTAAAAGCAGGCACGGGCGCGAGCTCGGCAAGGCGAATCGGTCCGAAATGGACGGGGAGTCAACCAGTGTGTGCACCACTTCCGATATCTAGGGAGAGAACTTCGGTATACGGAGGTTACGAGAATCCCGAGGGACGGTTAGTAAGGACCGCCGCTATAAGAACCTAGGAGAAAAAACGATAAGGGGTATGAGATAAATCACCGTTTCTGACGATTACTGACAAAATCTTCGGACTGCTAACTCCTTTCTTACAGGTTCACCGTAGTCGAATGTCACACAGAATTATTGCGATTATCGGACATTTTTGATAAGAAAAAGTAGTTTTTAAAAATATATTTTTGTTTTTCAAAATCTTCTTTTTTTTCCTTATCATGCTCGACTTTATTTTTTTATTATTTTTTTACATATTTCTCTCTAATAAATTTTTTTCTATAAAATATTTTTCTACTTAAATTTCTCTCTAAAACATTATCATTCCCTTTCTAAAATGTTCATCTCTTAACTCTCCCTCTCCAAAATTTTCATTGAATATATTTATAATTCTGTCTTTTTGTTATAACCTATCACTTTTTCTCTCTCTAAAATTTTGATATTTTTTAGAATGTTTCTAATGGTCAAATTTCACATTTTATAACTTATTTTATAACTTTTTTCCGGTTTAGTCTATTTTTCTCTAAGAAATATATTTTCAACTTTTCTCTATCTAAATGCTTTTTCTACGATTTTCTTTCATTTTCATTTTCTTTCTCTTTCTATTTATTTATTGCATGTAACAAATATAAAAAATTTTGAATTTTTTCTTGTTCAAATATTGTTCTCACTATAATTTTTCTTTCTCTTTCTAATATATTTTTTTAAAAATTTATTTAACATGTTTTGCTCTCAACTTTACTCTCTCTAGAATTTTCTATTTTTTACTTTAATTTTTCTCACACTAATTTGTTTTTCTAACTTTTCTCTAACTCTCTAAGATTTACTCTCTCTAAAATTTATATTTCAAAAGTTTTTTTTCTATAAACTTTTATTTTCGTGTATCTACTTAGTACTTAAAGACGATAAAAATTATCGTAAGGTTGAGTCTCCGCGTTAAGAATAGAAAATGAATTTCTGATCATGTCCATTCTCCCCTTCTATTTTTTAAATAATTAATATATATTTTATTAATTGTTATACTAAATTATGAATAAATATTAATCTAATTATTTATACTAGTAAATAATAAGTTTTTAGTAAAATAATATAAATTATATATCTTTATTGTTTTTTTAATTTTAAAATAATTAAAATTAAGTATTAAACAAATAAATTTTTTCGTGAAGATCCTCCCTCCAAACTAAGGATCCTAAACCTAGACATTGATTCCCAAAATCGAAGAATGGGCTGGAGATGAGAATTAATAATTTCGTGGAAGACGACATCCGACTCCTTACCCCACATCATTTCCATCTCTAATATTTTAGATATATTTTTTCTATTTCTAACCTATATTTTCAATTTTCTAACTTTTTAAAAACAGAAAACCAAAAATAAGTTTTTCAAAAACAAAAAAACAAAAATAGTTATCAAATATATATGATTTTTATTTTTTAAAAACATAAAAAAAAACCAAAAAAAAAAAAAAACTCTCACTAATATAGTATATCTATCACTACATCTATCAGTATAATGTAGTGATATAGTACATCACTACTGACAAATGTTTACGAGTGATATAGTTTGTTTATTTATCACTGATAGTTTGTTTATTTATCACTGATAGTTTGATGCACGTAAATGAGTGGTATATATGTCATGGAACAAGCATATGTTTCACTAATCTAATTTTTTAAAAATTTGATATAAAATTTAAATGTTTAATTTAAATTGATTTTTTATTGGTCTGTTTTAAGATTTTGTTAGATATATATATATTTTTTTGTTAAATCTAATTTAAAGTATTTAAAATATAATAATAAAATCTTGGGAGTGCAACGTTAGGAGATTTTGAAAAATATAGATATATATAGTTAGAAGGTGGTCTCTGCACCGTTTGTTAAAGGGAGATTAGAAAATAGTTTAGTAGAGAGTAGTTTGAGAAAAAAGATATTATTAAAAGAATCCGAAAGATTTATGTTTCATCAAATTTCAATTTAGAAAAAATGTTAAAATGAGCAAACTTATAGTAACACACCAACTTCCGAACATCAGTATCCCCTACTTAAGTATGGATTGCAGAATCAAATCTTCTCGTCCATATTTGTAACGTAATATTTCTAAAAAAAAAAAATTAGAAAAACTTAAACCAATAGATTGTGGGATTTATTTTGGGAGAAAATCCAGAAAATTAAAACACAGAGAGAGACACACCAAACAAACATATAATTCTACGCGAAATCTCCACAGTAGCCGGTGGTGCGACAGAAACAGCCGATGAAAGGGCAACCGGACAGAGGAGTGCATGGCCAACCTCTTAGAAGGCATATACCAAATCTTCCATTTTTCAGTACTTTTCTTGGGAAGGCATGAGCGTCACGGCGGTCAGTGACGAGTTTGAGTTCGACCGTCGTATTCTCGGTCGTAGGAGAGGCGGAGTCGACCACAGTAGCGATCATAAGCATCATCACCACCATCATTGCTGCCAAACCAAGCTTCTTCTTGCTCTCCATCTTCTTATGTGTGCTTTTCCTCTTCTTTTTCCTTCAAATTCTAATGCTTTAATTTTTGTTCGTTCACCTTATATTTATAGAGAAAGATGGGCTGTGCTTAATTTATACTAAATTATAAATTTGATTCTTAATGTTTGGTAATAGGGTTAGATAATATGATTATTAGATAAATATATTATTTGAATTATAATTAGATTTGGATTAGGATATAGTTTAAGATTAGGATACAATTATAAATAGATTTCCTATTTGAATTTGGAGCAATTAAATTCAATGAAATCATATTGATTATTTTATCTATTTTTCTCTCGTTCCTTAAAATTATGTAATTTAAAATCTTAAACTTTATTGATATCCTGATTTATAAGACATTTTTGGTAAAAAAATTGAAGCATTTATTATACACAAATAGAAAGTTGACATAAAATTATTTAATGAGCTTTTAATTTTCTTCTTTCATCCCATATTTTATTTATAAATAAATCTCAGCCATCCTAACAAGTTCGGATTTGAATTTTTGAGGATTTATAAAAAAAAAAAAAACGAAAAGCGAGACCAACAAAATTAGAACGCTCACATCCAAGATAGTAATTTATTCCATAATATTACTTACAACTCACACCCAACCTGTTTATTTTTTGTTTTGATTGAACGAGATCTTCATTCAAATATAATATTTATATCGTTAGCTCAAATCACAAAATATTTTTTTTTATTTAATTACGTGTGACCTATTTCTCTTTTTTAAGTTTTGTTGGCACATAAAATATTTTTGCTTATAAAAAATTATAATAATATTTATACCAATCTTCTAAAATAAAAGAGACTGTCGAGACATACAAAATAAAAAGATTACACATTCCACACACGCTCGCTCCGATAAGCATACTTGAGATTTAATGTTGAGCCTAGCAAAGAAAAGAGTTTTGTAGCGTACCTTGAGTATTTTCCCTCTATTTAAGGAGGAAAAAACGTATTGCAGAATATCTTTTTCTTTCAAATTCTTTAAATAAAAGAAATTTAAATTATAGAAAATATGAATTTTTCCTGTCCATTACAATTTTTTTTCTTTTTTTTCTTTTTTTTAAGAATGATCTTGAAATGAGTTAAAAATATGAAAGTGCTGCTATCCAAAATTTGATATAAAATGAAACTAAATTGTAAATTTAATTCCATGAACTTGGATAGTTTTACCTATATAGTCCCTAACTCAATAAATTATTTAATACCTCTAACCTCGAACAAATAAATTAAGTGCCTTAAACGGTTAGCTAAACTCATGTTCGCGGTTGTTTATATTGATTTGAATGGTAAATCCAATATTTATTTTGTAATTCGAAGCACGAATTGATAAGGAAAAAAAGAGAGCCATGATGTATATTTAATAATATTTATCAATAATAATTAGACAAAAAAGAAATAAAATAGCTGAGGATGAGAAACACCTACCAAATAATATAATTTGGAGGTTGTTTGAGAATTATTTTCAAAATTTTTCTTTTTAACAAAAACTATATATATAGCGTATCCTACAACACCCGTAGAAACGATGATTGATATTTAACTTTTTATTATTTAGTTAAATTAATGAATGTCCACTATCTGTTTTATTTTATGTTTAAATGTCTCATGTTATTTTATTCATATTTTAGAAATAAAATATGAATTAATAATTATGAGCGGTCTAAATGTCATTCGAGATATATAAAAATTACTAGATTTTCAAAATAATTATTCTCAACCTCAAGAATATTAAAAAATCAAAATTTTGATCTTCTATTCTCCAGCATCGATTTTTTTTTGGGGAAATTTCATATTTTCCAAATTTAATAAATTTCAAAACAAGAACACTACTCAACTTCCGTATTTTTTGAAAATTTGTTAGTGAATTTTTAAATTCATTTTTAATTATTTAATGAAAATTATTTTCAATTATTGAAATTCATTTAAAAGGAAAATTTCACTATTTATGGAATTGATAAAAATCCACAAAGAGAAGACTGCTTCTTTCATGTATTTATTAATTTTAGGAAAATATACCAAAACATTATCAATTTTGATTTTTTTTTAATTTCTTTTTTTTTTCTAAACATATTAGTCCTTTAGAAATTTGTAAAATTGGTTTTTGTGAGAAATTTTATATATTTATGGAATTTCAACAAAAATCATGAAAAGGAATATACATTTTTCCAATTTATTTTAAAATTTAGAAGGCACTGTATTTTACTTTAAATTTTCTGATGCATGTAATTTCATGAATTTAAAGAATATTAAAAATAAATATATACAACTCAGAAGTGCATAATATCATGATTTGAATTTCTAAAAGGTAATAATGAACTCTAAAATAAATTAGATTTTTCATACCATCTAAAATTAAAATCTTGCAATCAACCGAGACTCAAACTGATACATATTTGAATATTTGAAATCATGGTGCATTGCAGCCAACAAGATATATATTCCAAATAATAATAAAATAAAATAAAACAGCAAAGAATTTTGAAACCTTTGTGTAATGTTGAATGTAAGAGTATTTGATGATAGGAGACTATCTACTCCTCATCAGTGAGGAGAGAAAATTTTTTTAATTTATAATATCAAAATCCAAATTTATAATTATTTATACTTTTGACTAAATTTATATTTTTGTATATTAAAAAAATTGTGAATAAAATAAAAAATAACCCAGTATCTACCTTGCTTATGGGACAATAATCTTGAACTTGAGCTGTTGGGAGGCGGGAAATCACTTTACTACATGGAGGATGAAGGAAGGTCCAGAAAGTCTCCATCTTACTTGAGAATTGTCTCGAACAGGTTCGATATGCCTTACTTTGTCGTAAAGCACTGTAGAGACACCTCCTATTAGTGTGGCTATCATCTGGGTTCGACATGACTCCACATATCTACCCTTCGTAGTGACACAAATAACCAGTTGTCGGAGCCCCAATTTGCTCTAACTAGAGGGCCTCACTTCTGCATCAGGTATGACATTCTATCTTGAACTCCCTATTAAGCCCGAGCCTAAATTGACTTAAGTGTTCGAGTGTTTGCCTCTCTTATGCAAGTCTTTCCTTGCCAAGCCACTCAAGTTATTCCCTACGTCACACCTTGACAAGGTTTGACTTCACTGAATTTTGTTGCATAAATATTTGGCACCGTCTGTGAGAAATGACACATTTAAGTTATTCCTACTAGCAGCTATGACACCAGTTGTACCCATTGGCTCTAACCCCCAAGCCGTCTAGCTAATAATGGAGCTCCTAACCCTGAACATGAGGAAACATCCAAGGCGGTAGAGGACCGCGCTCAAGGCCTTCAAGCAGA
This sequence comes from Momordica charantia, assembly GCF_013281855.1. NCBI lineage: Eukaryota > Viridiplantae > Streptophyta > Magnoliopsida > Cucurbitales > Cucurbitaceae > Momordica > Momordica charantia. Next base: position 10,900,285 of record NW_028275162.1, read on the forward strand.
AGACCAACTTCGTAGGTTTTCCCACAACTCTCTTCCACGTATCCTATCTCGCCATGCTACAAGCTCACATCGAGGCCATGGTGGGGCTAAAAATTAAGGTTGGGTGAAAACTTACCCACCAGGTCGACCCAGACGTACTTGTTGTAATGCAGGCAGAGTTAGATGACATGCGTGCTCGAGTGCCCGCCATAGAAAACTCATACAACAACCTAGCTAACGCAGTTAGATCTAGTCCAACCGGTTCTCAAGCTCGGAACCTAGAGGCATGGAAGACCAAACTCTTTTTGAGGGGCAACGCGAGGGTGACAGAAATTGTACATGTCATCCTCAAGATTGAGACGATCACTCTCAATACCCGCAGTCCCAAGACAGCGACCTGTGCAAGTATCTTAATGAGAAAGTGGGAGGGGAAAGTTTCATCGTTATAGGTGGGGCATCTTCTCAGGTCGACCTACGTAACAAGCTGAACAACAAGGCTCAATCAAAGTATACCTCATCTGAGCCTTAAAGCTTGATCACCAGGAAAGAGTTCGACCTCATGAAGAGAAAGCTCGACGCCCAAGTTGAAGCTCTAAAACAAAAGTCCAAGAAGAAAAAAAACATCTTCCATGAAGGCGAGCCTGGTGATTCGTCATTAATGCAATACATCGTAGAAGCATCTATTCAAAGTAAATTCAAGATACTTATTAAAGCCCTATGACAAGTTCTCTAACCCTTTAACCCTAAAGCCAATGTTGAGGTCTTCGAGGGCTTCATAGATTTTTTAGGTATTTTAGGTAGTAACTGATGCTATCAAATGTCATGCTTCCTAAATTGCCTTGACAGGAAACGCATGACTTTGGTACCGAAAGGTGCCAGAAAGGTCAACCTTGACCTATAGTTAGCCGATGAAATAATTCATTAGCCAATTCTCTTATTGGCACTACAATAAGAAGACAGTGCGACTCATCTCGTCACTATCCAACAGAGGAAGAATGAGATAGTGACGAGACTGTAACAGTCAGGTTGGAGAAGGAGGCCCCAGCCACATTTGCAAAGGTGATGCTTGAGGCCAAGGAAAGTTATCAATGGGCAGGAACTGCTCAGAATAAAGACAAGTCGGACAGGGTAGAAGTCCGACTAGAAGAAGCCTAATTGTCCTAAAACGTAGAGAATCATAATGGAGAATTGTTACGTGGAGACTTAGAACTCAAGTCTAAATGTCATAAGCAGAATATGAATTTTTACCGAAGTTGTTGTTTGTGGTGGAGGGAAACCAAGTAGTGAGTGATTGTCCTCATGACTCAACACTTTATTGGGTTATAGAAAACGTCATGGAATAAGCATATGTTTTCTTAGCATCCAAAGTAGCATATGATCTAATTCCGCATATGATCTAATCTTTTTAAAATTAGATTTAAAATTTAAATGTATAATAATAATTAGTTAAATTGGTTTTTTTATTAGCTTGTTTTTTAGATTTTGCTATTTTTTTTAGTTAAAATTTAATTTAAGGTTTTTTTTAAATCAATCTTTTTATAATGAATTTCTTTAAGATTATGTTAGTTAAATTTAATTTAAAGTTTTAAATAGGTTTTCGAATAAAATTTTTGTTTTAAGATTTTGTTAGATTTTTTTACTTAAATTTAATTTAAAGTTTGTTTTTGAAAAAAATAATAAAAGTCTTCAAGAGACGACATGAACTTTCACATAACAATGTTGTCTTTTTAAGAGACGATCAACTATTTTTCAGACATTATTCTTTGAAATAGTTGGATGGACAATATATTTTTTAAAATAGTTGAAGAAAAGACATTATAAAAAAGGTCCCTATTATCGGCGTGCGATATTTTGTTTATAACAAATCTCAACCTCTTTACTAGTTCGAATTTAAATTTTCGAGGATTTGAAAAGGAAAAAAAAGACAAACAAAATTAGAACGCGTTCATCCAAAATGGTACTTTATTCCATAATATTAACTACAACTCATGATTGGACGATTGATCTTCATTCAAATATGGTCGAAAAGGAAAATCACAAGATTCACAATGAGAAATAGAAAAGTCTCAAGATGTTGATTCTTCTTTGTACTTCGATATCATCCATTTTGAAATGAGATGAAGACTTTCAACGGTCAACAAGAATTTGAACTAGCACCAGAGACATTAAATGAAGGAAATTATTTTTTTGCAAGAACAAGTGAAATTCAAATCATATTAGATAAAGGTAATAGAAAAGGAAGTAAATTGATTACACTTGTTTACAAAGGTAAAAAAAGATTAAAATTATAATGTTTTACTTTACTTTATTTAAAAAATCTAGTATGTTTTAGCGTGTTTAAGTGCCTAGTTGAGATTATATTCATGCATTATGATTAACCATGATTTATTTATGCATAAACTAAGTTTTAGCATTTTTTAGAGGTGAAAAAATAACAAAAATCGAAATTTGTGTGTAGGTGGGCCTAGGGAGGTGTCGCACCCCGAGAAAGCTTATTTTCTTCCGTTTTCGCCCTTCATTAAATGCAAGTTCCATAATGTTTTGACTACTTTCCAGCCTCCATACGTGTCAAGCAATTGTAGAAGAAGAGGTTTGTACAAGATTTGATCATCGAAAGGGGTTGGAAGCCTACGGACAAAAGCGTTTTTCTCACTTACCTAACTAATTGAGCCGCCTATAAAAACTAGACTCCTTCAATTCTATCAAGCTAGCTTCACTCTTTTTGTTGATCATTTGCATGTTCCTTAGAGTTTTTTCCAACACAAATTAGGATTCGTTAATTCTTTTAAGTTACCTTTGCTTTAGGTTTAATTTTCAGTCGTTCTTCTCATTTGTAAGCAATTTTCCATTTTAGTTTTTTTACTTATACTTTTAAATCCTCAATTTATGAAATTCTAGCTTTGTTATCCTTTATATTTCCCCTCTTTGTTAAGAGAGACTTGTGATCATGCATTATTGTGGAATAGAACAAATTTTACTCCCCTAAGATCGAGGAAGAAAGGGTAACGTTCATTTGGATTACACTTCTCGTTTACATCTTGTTCTCCAATTTTTATCTCACATCATATTTCCCTTTTGCAAAACCTTTAGATTATATTTTTCCTAGCCCAGTTACGGATGATTAGCTAATTATTTAAAACGGGACAGCAAGGGTAAATTGATAATTTCTCACTTTTTCATCACTTAAGTTTGTTTTTATAAAGCTTAAGTTTTAATTTGGCCAATTAAAGTTTGAACATACTCAATATTGAGAAGGTTGACTCGTTTTTACAACCTAAGAGATTAAATTGAGGAGAGGAAGACTTTAGATATAAAGGTTCTATTCAAGTAGCCTAGATATAAGACCTTGACCTAAGGTTGCGATTATTTGTAAGTCAAATCTAAGGGATTTTCTAATAGATATATTGGAAAAACTTAGAAACTTCGAGATCACTTAGATATAAATGGATTAAGAAGCGTAGTCGTCCAATAACAAGAGAAAATGTTGAGCATCCCGAGCTAAGTCCCGACATTTTCTAGCTAATTTGAAGTAACTTAGGGTCGGGTTTTATTGCGTTGAGTTTTAAAGACCAAGACAACAATTATTCCCTTGAATTATTTGTCACTTTAAAATCAATTACAACTTCTCCAATCATTATTAGTTTTCTCAAAAAGACTACGTTGTCTCCCTAAGGATGATACTGAGAATACTCATTCCCTTAATTTATTACTTGTGATGAGTGTACACTTGTACTCTTACCATTTATTTCAAATTCAAAATTCCCAAATATAAATATAAGATCTTTCAAGCAGTTGTTGGAAGAAAAATAATTTTTTTTATTTAAAATATGGGAAAATTTTCCATGTACAATATTGTCTAGATGTAATGTACATCATAAAAATGTGTACACAAATATCATTTGACACACTACTTTATATTCCTGGAATAACGAAAGATGGATTAAAGACTCAAAAGATTTGGCGGAGCTAAAAGTAAGGTCAGAATTGGCCGCAAAAGTAAGTGAAAAACGAACTTTCATTTCTCTAGCATGTTATACATTATCACGCTCGAAGAAATTGAGTTAATATAAATCACTAGCTGAAATTAGGGTCCCTAATACATACTCGTTCAATGTGCGAAACTCTGTGTCACTCACAAAGTTAAAGCTTTATGGTCTCAAATCGCATGACAATCATGTTCTCAGGCAACAATTGCTAACGTGACAATTCGTTGAGTTTGACCAAAACATGTGAGATATACTAAAATTGGATTATGTTTTTTCTTCAATGTTATTATGTACTAAACTGATTAATTCCTCCAAGTTTATTCAAGAGTTGCAAGATGAAGTAGTGGTCACTTTATGTTTATTAGAAAAATATTTTCCACCATCATTCTTCATCATCATGGTTCATCTTACTATACATATAGCTAGAAAAGTACACCTGTGTGGGCTTGTCTATTTACGATGGATGTATCTTTTTGAACGATAAATGAAAAATTTAAAAGGCTAAGTGAGAAGCTGAAATCAACCGGAAGGGTGTATTGGAGATGTTACATTATAGAAGAAGTTGTAGAATTTTGTTTTGACATTTTATCTGGGATTGATCCAATTAGATTGAGTTAAAATGAAAAAGTAAAGATTCAAAAAACAAGCCGGATCAAGCTCACCTATATGTTTTAGAGAACACATGTGATGTGCTTCCATTCCATTTATAGAGTACGTATACACTTGTATCCAATATTGAAAACTAAATTATTTTGTGCTTATTTATTTGAATGATAAAGTGTGACACATCATTTTGACTATACAACACATAAAAGTTTTTGAAAACAGTTAATAGATAGATGTGGAAGAATACAAAATGGTTACAAGATGATCACAATCGTACATTTAACTTTTGGCTACATGAATGGGTAACATTTTATTAATATATTTTTAAAAGTATGAATTTGTAACATTTTATTAATATATTTTTAAAAGTATGAATTTTTTTATCTCAATTATAGTTTTAAATTGTTTATATAGGTTGGACTTGCACTTGAGATCCCAAACAACTCTATCTCACCTACTTTAAAATGGTTATCTAATAGTCCTTATCTAGATGCAACCACACATGTTGGCTATGTGGTTGATGGTCGTCGCTATCACACGAATGAAAAATCAAAAGAACATTTTTACATGATTCATCGAGGACGAGGGTGTATAGGGGTTCCACAACCATGCATGAATTAGCATGCAATAGGGATGAAGGGGAGCGAATAGTGGTTTCCTATAATGTATGCTGTAAGTCAGAATGGATCTGACCGCCTGGCACAACGAAAGCGTGTGCTGAAGAATTGGTTTTAGTAGTTCCAATGTCACAGTTTAATTAAAACAAGAAAAAATTTCGAAAAACATAATTAGGGATTGAATCCCTTACCTTTATAGATGAAAAAAAAGGGTCGGGATCCACTGATTTTCTCGTCAATCCACGACCTACAGGAACAATGTGTGGGCACTATTTAGGAGAGAAAAACTATAGGGAGGAAAGGGATTTCTTAAAACCTTCTCTACTCAATCACTAGAGAGTTTGGCCTATGAGTCTTCTTATATACTAAAACCTAATAGATCAATTAATTATTGAAATTAAACTAATATTAATTTCCTTAATTAATCTTTGGCTTCCATCGTATGAATTAGGTCTAGGACTCTTCCATGCATGAGACCAACCAAAATGTATCCAATTAGATTTCTAAAACCCGACGAATCTTTCCTGATAAATTGGGCCTAAAGACGATCCAATTATCAAATTGGACTTCCAATGTCCAATTGGGCCTATTTTACAATAATAAATCATATTTATTTATTTATTTTTGTTAAGCCAAATTTAATTTTAAATTAAATAATCAACATTATTTAATTTTCTCCCAACTTATTGTTCGCTGCAGAAGTTAACGAGCTAGCAAGGGGACCTAATAGACTTACAGCTTCGAGCTCCAATGATCAAAATTTAATTAATTAAACTCTTTAATTAACCAATTTTAACATAAACCAAAGGTGACTCCACTAAAGACCAAGGGTTGCACTATGATGAATTGTAGCTAAGTTATGTCCGTGGATATAATCATAACGACTCATTTGATGCTTCACAAATTGATTTATGATTCTAGTTGGATGAAATTACCGTTTGGCCCCTCGTGTCATCTTTTGCTCCTCAAGTTACACTAGTTCTCTAATTGATAGCCTTCCATGATCTCATCATGGGTTTATCCTTTTTAGGGTATAAAAAATATGGGTACCCTGTGATTCAAGCAACGAACCAACAGGTTAAGGAAATCACTTATATACATCATCAATAAGGAGAAGTGCACACTTTGCAGTATCTACTATTGACAAGATGTGAATTCGATGTAGGAATGTCCCCAGCTCCCAACTTGAATGTGTTTCCAAAACAAAAAGCTTATTGAGTGAGTGCTCACGTCACTCTCACCCATGTGAATGAAAGAACATATCCTTAAAGGCAGGAGTTCATGACACATTCAAAATTAAGATCAAATAAGTCTATGATCATCCTAGTGACATGTTTGCATTTTCTCGAACGGTCTTATGAGAAATTGCAAGACACATCACAGTTCAGTCTGATTGAATCCCATTACATATGATACCTCTACTCACATGTCACCACATGAACGATCCAGATAAGACCATTTGTAATAGTTACAAAGTGAACCGTATCAATAGTGTCTCCAAGATAAGGCAATCCACAAATTGTAGACCATTTAAGTTACTACTCTTAAACTAGATCCTCTCGTATATCTTTTAACGGCCAAGGATTTTCAACATCCCAAACGGGGACCGTTACTAAAACCACCTAAAAAATACCACTCGTACTAGAGAATTAAACCACTAGCAATACAAACTATGACAATTTCTCACCACGCTTCCATTATGCTAATCTATTTAATAATAGTTACAAAAGTTTAAACAAACTAGCCAACATATGGAAGTCAAGAAAGTTACAAACTTTTATAAGCAATGAATTAAGGAACAAATCCAAGCTAGAGAGTAAAACAACCTAAAACATCTGCCAACAACCTGCACGTTGCACAATCAGTATATAAATAGAGTACACTACTGGAACAAGATAAGGTCCTAACAACTTATCCTAAACTCAATAAAACTAAACGGAAGCTAGTCATGATCTTTTATCTCGAGTCTCCTCCTCGCCATCAAATTTCAAAGAGTTAACTTGTTACCTGCAAAATCTGAAAGGGAAAGGAGGGATGAGTACAACCACGGTACCTAGTAAGCAGCCCTTACCTGAAGGGTCACACACAAACAACATACTTCTCACAGAAAGATCAAACGACATGCATAACAAATTATCATGCTTTACATAATAAAAAAATACATATCTAAACATGCAACCTACATGGCAAGTCCATTCTTCCACCTCAACTCACTAGTTTGTTTTCCTGTTTCTTAAAAACTTACTCCTTCGAGTAGTACCGACCCCTGAGCACGCATAGCCAAGACATCGACACTTCTCTAAACTCACCAGTTCTCTTTCCTGTTCCTCCGAGACCTACTCCTTCAACCCATCTATAATCATGCACATAGCGAAGGCATCGACATCTCTAAACTCAGTAGTTCTCTTTCCTTTTCCTCCAACACTTACTCCTTCGAGTCGTACCGACCTCTGACCATGAATAACCAAGGCCTCCACACTTCTCTATGGCGCTTGACGTTCAACCCTTGACCACGCATAGCCAAGGCTTCAAACTGTTGCACCAACCCCTAACCACGCATAGCTAAGGCATCGATGACTTTGCAACATATTGCCCCTTGTCCTTTCCTCTCAAGGCTTCAATACTCATCCTTGTCCAAAGTTGGCGTATCGACTCCTGACCATTTACTCGAAGCCTTGATACCCAACTAGTGACGTATCAGCCCCCTAGCTCTCATACTCACCCATTCACTTCATACCAAAACCTAAACTCTCACTAGAGTCCTACATGCTTGTAAGCTATGACCCATGCAATATTCAACCCATAATGAATCCAGCATGCAACATACAAATCAATGTTCAGCTCATAATAGACCAGTATGATTCCACATCATAAATAACATGCTAACAACAAAAACAACATGCTTTCACAATATAGTCATTCTCACAAAACTCAGTATGCTTTTGTGAACACAATAATACAATAATAGAGTTATCAATAATCCAGAAACACATCCAACACTCCAACAAATCTTCATAATAGTCATAACACAACCAACTCACAATACAACAATAGCAACATGTATAAAGTAGTACCAACAACAAGCAATCATACAACAACACTCGTAGGTACACAAGCAAACAATCTGTTCATAACAACACACGACAAACAAATCCCTTCAAGTAAGAAACTACTTACACAAGGTCCTAACGCTCCTAAGTTTCACCGAAAGGTTCCTAAGACGAAAGAGACCAAACCTGGAGGTTAGAAACGAACTCAAAAACACTTTAATCGAATCGAAATCTATTTTAGGTGAGTCGTTACATACTAACTCACACCGAACCCCTTGGGTTAAGAGTGGGTCAACATCGAGGAAGTTCGGGCTTCAAAATCCGAGTATGAAAGGCACTGAGATTGCTAGTTTGATGCCAAAAAGTGATGAGTAACTTTGATTTGGATCCGAATTGGGGTGGATCAACGCTGAAGGAGGGTGGGTGTTGGAAATCGACTTCGTACAATGATGGGTATCTGATAACTCTCCAAAAAAGAGTTATTTTAGTAAATAATTGGGTTAATTCGTGCTTTAATGTGAGGATCTTTATTTAAGAAGTATGCTAAAGTGATAAAGTGAACGGAAGGGTTAATTATCACATGCTAAATCCTAATGTTGTTGAATTTATGCAAGTTCCTACTTATTTTCCCTATTTTTAGTTGTGCAGAATTTGGAGAAGTTGCTAAGGAGTAGCAAAATGCTAGAATTAGAGGAGAAATGCTGGAGCGTTGTTGTGTTATAGCATGTCGATGCTGGAGCATCGCTTGCCGCAGAAATTCCTGGGGAGCGTAGTAACACGCATGATTTTTACTTATTTCTTTACAATGCATGTTTTACTGAGTTTTGCCCTAATTTTCGAGGGAGCTATAAAAGCAACAAGATAAGGGTTGTCTCATTATCATTCCCCATGGGGGAATTGATCCCAAGAGAGAAGATACTTCAAATATGGTGCTCAAGTCGAGGAGAGCATACCCATTTCGAGGAAGAGCTAGCGACAGGGAGAAGCTGCTGCTGGACCTTGCGTGCTGGTGGTCTCCATCTGCGTTTTTCTCTCTTTCTCTAGAATGGGTTGTATCTTTTCGTTACTCATTTCGTTTTCCCTTTCCTCTATTAACTAAACCCCATTTTTTTGGGAGACTGATCTGCTGAAACTATTGAAAAACCAACACTCTAACTATTTTTTCTTACTATTTAATAGAGCTGTATGTATGTTCCTTCATCTTACTGAACATTGTTGGCCACCTTGTTTAGTATGGTAGCTTCTGTATGACCTGGAAGGGCTTATGGGTAGTTTACATGTTCTGTTTGTGATAAGCTACTTTTTTCTAGTAGGTTCGTGGATACTCAAGAATGAGATCCCCTAATCATGCTCATAACTCGTTTCCATTGCTTGGGTATCTAGCAACGTGAGCTGTGGGTATTCATGTTTAGGAATCTTAGAAGGGAACCACGTCGAGTTGAGCAATAGCAGTCGATTACATACTAGAGCAGAGGTTGGGATTTAGTGAAAGCATAAGGAATCTCCCCCATTTCCCCACATCTGTTTGTTGGGTGTGTTGCCCTAAACTCGTAGTTTGTATATTGTGTAAAAACAAATGTATATTCAATAAAGTTTTATTCAATAAATTTGTTGTTGAATTCATAGCGTTGCATTGTCCAAAATCCAATAAACTAAACATCCGAGGTTATTTTAGTGTAACCGGGACATTATATGTACTGGGTATATATTTGATATACTGGGTATATAATTGATATACCCCTGATATACGAGGTATATGTTTGATATACACTGATATACAAGTGGATTATGTCTCATGAATAACCTAAAGGGTCTATAGTATATGGATAAAGCTGGGTACCTTATCCTGGCAACACTATGGATACGGCCCACTCTGTAAAGGTTACAGACGACTCGATCCAGGTCGTTCGTGTGGAGACATGCGAGTGGGGGTATCCTATATAATGAGTTTGTATAAGACTGGACTGTGAAAATAGGCAATCTTTAGATGTAACATCGTTAACTAATAGATTGCTATTACTTAGGATAACCAGGCAACTCATTCTCAATCCTAAGTGAGTTATGGACTCTTGCCCGTGAGGACTCGTCCTTTGATCTGTATGGGTGAGAGTGGCCCAAGTTGCCGACTCAACATTCCTACTATTTTGGGGACGAGACCGAGTGGGGAGCTGGGAACATAACTTCACAAGATGGAATTCACTCTTCCCCGACTTTAGGGGAGTAGATGAGTGTTCCCTTAAATGCTGACTCCAGGACTTGAACAAGGGGCCCTACCATCTCATTGGCCCGAGAGGGACTTTCGGTTATTGGTCGAACCGTAACCGGGTTGTTCATTAGAGGAGAAGGGGTATTTAAGGAGTAAGATATAACTCAGGGGTAAAACGGTAATTTGACCCAACTTGAGTTATGAGCACTCGTGAATGATTGACTCGTCATTAATGGTCGTATATCTATGGACACGAAAACATTCTGCAGTGAGAAGAGTGCAACTGCGGGTCTTTAGTGGAATGACCCGTAGTTAACGAATCTTGATTAACTCGGTCAATGAGTTTGACCGATTAATCTTGCATCGTTGGAGCTTCTGATCTGTAAGTCCATTAGGTCTCCTTGCTAGCTCATAACGGGTAAAACAAGGATCAAGTTTTTGGAAGAATTTGAATTGTTCAAATTACTTAAGGGATTATATGTATATTGATACATTATAATATATAGTTAATTATAAATTAAAACTATATATTATGAGATAAATTATTTGAATGAGATTCAAATAAAATTAATATGAATAAGATTCATATTAAAACTATAGGTTAAAAATAATGTGCATAAGATGTACATTAGAACTATAGGTTATACGAGAGAAATGCTATAGAATATGATTCTATTTATGAGATAAATAATTAATTATTAAATAGATTAATAATTAATTAATATTTATTAATTAATATGATTAATTAATTATTATATATATAAATATTATTAATATTAATATTATTATTAATATAATAATAATATTATTATTAACATTTAACTCCCCTGCAAAATTGCAGGGGAGTGGGCAGTTAAGTGACGTGGGGTAACTCCCCACGTCACTACTTTTGTTTTTCTCTTTTGCAGTTCTGCAGAAACAGAGGTGAAGAACAAAAGAAAGATCTCTCATTTTCTCTCTCGATCAAGCGCTCTCAATCAAAGTCTCCCTCTCGTTTCAAAGAAACTCTCCCACAAGCGTGTTCTCGAAACCCAAGAGGATAGTAAGGAAGGTCGTTTGGTGGTGTTCGTTGGGAAATCGTTGAAGAAACGTTCTTCAAAGGTAATGGTTTTCCTCTGTATTTTCTTCTTAACGGTTTTGATTTTGTTTCCCAAATATCACGAACAACGGTCCGCTTTCGCTCCGGGATTCACATCCCTTCACTGTTAACCCGTCATTCGCATTATGTGCTAAAGCATTTCTTTGCCCTAGTATCTGTTATTACAGTATATCTCTCTTGGATTTCATTTATGCATATTTATAGCATTTTACTTAGTTTAGTTATACAACCACTTATTATCTTTTATTTTGATTTTCGGTATCCTTGAACGCACGTTTAAAGTAACATCTTTAGTCCCTGTGGATACGACCTCGTTCGTACTACGATCGACGAGTATAGTGTACACATGCACTTGCATTCATCACAGTTGTGGGACCGCAACAGTATCACCGGAGGCTATTGTTCACATTAGAGGGAGTGCTACAAATGGACACGCTGTAGAAGAAGTCGGATCTGGTCGCCGGCCATCGAAGCTTCAAAGTGGTTCACGTCGTTATTCCCGTTGTAGGGTCTCGCCGAAAATTGCTGAATCGCGGTTTGAGGCTGTGACATACCGCCGCTGCTCGTGGGAGAACCACCGGACGGATTCAGTGCCATCACTACCGTCGCCGGAACATGTTGAGAATGCATCGATACTTCAGTACTACCATCGCCGGAGGGAACTACACATTGGGTCGTCGTTGAAACAACTCGTCGCTGGTCGTGGAGGAGATGTCGTGCACCTTCGTTGCTTGAGTACTGTTGCCACCGCTAATTACCCACACCGAAAACGTGTCGCCATGCGTTGCTGCAAGAAGAAATCGACCGTCGCTGCACTTCGCCGGAGGAGGGACCACCATTGTGGGGGTCACCGACTAGGTTACGTGTTAGGGTTGACTTTTTATTGCAAAAACATGTGTCGGTAGCCCTGTTTGACCACGTTTTTGACCCCTTTCCCATCATTATTTGCCAAAAAGGACTACATATTTATCCATAAAAGTCAAACTATGGTACTTTAGGAAAAATATGAGAAAAATGCGGTCAAAGTTGGAAGAAAATAACAGAAATCTGTTTTTGCAGAATTGCGCCTAGCGCATTTTTGGAGGACAAAATGTCAAAACGCATGTTTTGATTAATGAAGGGCAAAGAGGACATTTCCCACATGTTCAAAACCGTGAGTCCAAGTCCAAGTGAGGTGGTTAGGTGAATCTCAACCTATTTTCACATAAAATAGAGGGGTGTTTCAACCAACCTATGGCGATATAAAAGGAAGTCATCTCTCCATCAGCAAATCATCCCTTCCAAGCTTCATTTCAGATTGCTCTCTAGTTGTAGAACACATTTTTATGGTTTATGTTTATGTTCTAGTTGTTCATTTCTTTATTTTTCACGCTTTCACCTTTTGTATTGCCTTTAATTCAAGTTCTTACTTCCATTCTTTGTTCATTCTGTTCTTTTAAAATTCTTTAGCGAGTTTCAACTCCCCTCACGCTCGAGAGAGAAGATGGTTAAGCTATAATTCATTGTACGACTTATTTATTTATTTAAATTCAATGAAAAATATTTCGTTTATGTTTTCGTGCATTTACTTTCCTTTAATTATGTTCTAAATTAGTTAGTAACCTATTTGTGGAATGCCTTAGTCAAAATGATTTGATATTCAACACGTTCGGAATTTGCCCAGAATTGCGCTTGGCACTTTTTTGGGTTGGTTTCTAAAAACTTTTCTTTACGCCTTTTTTTCCATTTGGCCAGTGGAAACTTGATTTATACACCAAAGCTCAATCTTGGGAAAGATGAGTGAGGTAAAATAATAGAAAACCAATATGGGATGTGACTTAGGCATAAGCGCAAACATAGTCCTAGACATAGGCCGTCTGACCCATAATGCAAATGAGTTGGTAGATATTCTCTAGAATTGTAATCACACATAGGCATATGATTGTAGGTTACCATAGTCTCTGCAACAACCAAAAGCGGTAGTGAAAGAGTAGAACTCAGTTTCTCAAGAAAAGCCAGAATTGCACCTGGTGCATTTTTCCCAACAAAGTGTATTTTCCATGTTTTGCATCAAAACTAAGGTAGGAAGCAAAGAGGTTTAGTTTTATTAAATTGCTTGTTAGTTAATACCCCAAACAACAATATTTTACCATTATTTTCTTCATAAACTACAATTGCATATTTGAACTATTCACATATTTAAAATTGTTTTGAGAAGCAACAAGTCCCTAAGGATTCGACCTTGGATAACTACCAGGTATTACTTGTGATCGTGTGCGCTTGCACGAGTCTCTAATCTTTTTTGAAGGTAGAGAAAGTCTCAACATTACGTAAAGAAGAAGAAGTAGAAATGGGAGGTGTGTGTGTGGCTGCTCTAATGTGGAAGGAGAAGAAAAAACAAAATTTAGAATTTTGTTATTTTGTTTATTTATTTTTGTTTTTTTTCGATTCTCTACTAAAAACCTTTCTTTAAAACCAAAAACCTAGTTTCCCAAGTTCTAAAGGATGTCCAACAATACAAAAAGACTAATGGTCCAAAACAGGAAGCCTAAAATTACACTTTAGTAATTAAAATTAAAGAGATAATGTCTTCGGATGGTTGTTTTAGAAACTTATTTACACAAATGTCGTCTAAAGTTTTCCAATTTTACATTTTTAGATTTCTGCATGTAAGTTTTTATTTTAATACTTATTTTACCCCCATTTGTTGCATTTGCATTTATTATAGTTATTTATTTTTTTAAATATAAAAGATTTAATTGCATAAATTGTTATCACAATCCTTTAATTATTGTGGAACCCATACAAATTTTCAATACTAATCCCTTAATTCACTACTCAAAAAAGATTTATTCTCTTGATTAATCAAGATTATTAATTACATAAATATCCAAATCGTTCTCTCTCCTTTTGTAATTTCCACCCGTTGGATTTTCCCTTATTCAACTGTTTCCTCTCTTCACTAACCTCCCTTTGTTCCCACTGTTTGAGTGGTTGTTCCCCTTTCTCCGGATATAATCTAAATCTCATATACATTTAGTATAAGGAATCAAACTCACAATAAGATATATCCTCATATATACAATTCAGAGCAATAATTGAATTTCAATGACAACTAGCTAGCTTCTAAATTACAAAAGACGAAAAGCATGTAAAAGTTCACATAACTACTGGAACATTATAAATTATATCCGACTAAACTTTTTGAGTTTTAAGATATATCCAGATATAAACTAAATTCCATATAAGTTTCGATATCCTACAATTATCTTCAAATTACTTACAACTATCTCATTTAGTTAATACTCTAATTCAAACTAGTTAATAGTTACAACGATTCTAACTATTTTTATATTTTTCTAAAACATACCCAACTCAACTTAGTATAAGAAATCAAACTCACTATAATATATATCTCCATATATACAATTGTACACATGAAATCAGAAATCGAAAACAACTGTTGGAGACTACTTGAACAGAAGGTTTAACATTGAAAGGGTTTAACATATACAATAGTTCACACGAAGTGACAATGAAAGGGTTTAACAGTACAAAAAAAAAACAGGGTTCTCAACATCTTACAAATTTGAAAGAGAAAACTATTAGGATATATTGGAATGCAAACCTTGTCGGGATAAATGGAGACGAACTGCTCCGACGACGGAGAAAAATGGAGGCGGGGACCAGAATGGCGACTAGAGACGAAGGAGCGGACAAAAATGGAACGACAGAGGACGAGTAATCACTTACGGATTGCTCAGCGATGAAGAAGAATAGAGACGACGGATGGAGAAGAAGGCACCCGGATGGCGGTGGGAGATGAAGGAATGCAAAGACAGCCTGAGATGAAGAAACAGACAGAAAACAGAGGAAGAAGAAAAGTCAGAGGAAGGGGTTTCAAATTTTTTCGAAAATGGAAAATTTTGGGGATTTTTGGGGTTTTGGTATTTTTTTTAATTTGGAAAGTATAATTAAGCAAACTTGAAGGGATTTAAATTGTAACCTCCCAATTTACCAATTTTGGATTTTAAAAATTATTTAATATTGAGGTGTAGATACAAAATGATATACTAGTAATTTGTGTGACGGGTACTATCTTAAATAGAGTTGTTTCATGACAAAAGTGTAAATTCTATACATTTCAATCCTTTTATGTAATTATGATTTCAAAATAGATCATTAATGTACTAATCCCTAAATTAAAACTCGCAACAATCTAAAAATAAAATGATTAACTTAAACTCTAAAACCCAAGAATAAAATCCAATAATTAGAAATTAAATTTCTCGAAAACCTTGGATTTAATTTTTAATTTAAAAAAAACTGTTACAAAGCTCAAAAACTCAATTTATCTTAATCCAACATAAATAAACTTAATTCTAATTTACTCAAAATTAGAACTCCAACTTACAAATCCAAGAATTTAATTACCAGCTTAAGGAAAAATCCAAAAGCCTAATTTAAAACTTAAGATAACAATAACTTGAAAACTCGGGGCGTTACATATCTGGTACATACCTAGTTCAAGAATACATCTGGTAGCTTAGGAGCAATTAAACAACGAATGCTAGATACAAAGGACGAGATGCACATTAAGTTTATTTTATTTCACGAGCTTAGGGCATACATTCCAACAATCTCCCACTTGCACTAAAGCGAGTGAGATATGAACCTCTGGCATCTCATACCCTTACATACTGATCTCATTTGCCCTATAAGGGAAATATCTCGTATGACTATAATTTCTAACACTTTAGCCAAGAAAAGTCCAATCAACTTATCAGCATTTGAATCATAAATGTCATTTTTGAAAGGATCGAATCCCGCAACGGAAGCACGCGAACGTCGTGTGCTTCGATCTTGTTTTGGAATTAGAATAAAGAAAAGTCATAAGCATGATTAAAAGGAAGTTAGTGAAACATACCTTTGATAAAGGAAATAACTTAATAAAGAAAAGTCTTCCATTTAGTATAATTTTCTCCATTCAATTTTTCCCGGCTAAGAGTAGCTATCAATGTAGAAGACATTTTGCTGAAAGAGAAAGGAAATAACTTAATAAGTGAACGAGCATTCAATAATTAGGATAAATCCAATAAAAAGTTCTATGATAGATCGACAATCAATGATGATTGTCGCCTTAGGGTAGGTCAATCACCATTTCTCATTGAACTGAGACTTCTTCTCAATAAACTACCATACCAAAATAACTTTTATTAATATAGTGTTAATTACCGTGTTTTGGTCAAGATTTTACCAACTACTTTAGCAAAATCTTTTTTTAGTGTGACCCATGTTCTAGGTCTCCATGAGACTTAACCCAACATAAATCCGCCTTAGCGTCGGTCAGTTACTGGGATCCATCTCAGGCATGCATCTCAAAGAAAGGCCCACCTTGGTATTGACCTATGCAAAAACTTTGTTTAGGGAGACGATAACAAAGCCATCACGAGGCCTTGTGTTGATCTCATTATGTAAGCCCAACAATAGAGATTGTAGGATACATTGTCATATATCATTCTCTCACTAAATATTTCAAAAGGTTTTGGGATTTTCAAAACTCAAACAAAAATTTTTCTAAGTCATTTAACCTAATCCATATAACACTTAAGGAGGATCACGTTAATTTTAATGTGAATTACCAAGTTTTAACCTATTAAAACTAATCACATTATGGACATTATCTTAAAGAATTTGAGTAAGCAATTCAACTCTTAAGTAGGTTCTCAACTAGAGGTTTTCCCTTACGATCAACTTGAGTATGTGATCCTAGTTAGGACTTGGTTTAGACAAAGTTCCCTTAGGATCAATCTATTATTCAATTTCATTAATTTTTAACAAACTATTAATTAAAACCAAATTACCTATGTGGATTAACGTCCAAATTATTTAAACAAACAAAATCCACATTAATTGACTAATTTTATGTTTCAATTAGTTTTAAAACTATTTTTATAACTAATTAACTAAAACAACGTTTTAATTTCTATTCAATTTCAAAACAATTCTAAAATTGAAATAACTACCACATTTATCATAATCCAATTAGGGGCATTCAAAAGCATTTCACAAAATAATAATTATTTATAAAAATGCATAAATGCATAACCTAGGGTGGTAATTTAAAAAAAATTGCGCTATATGGTGTTGGGATAATGGAGCCAAAACAGATGACCCGTGTCCTACGAGGAAAAAGATTTTTCAACACTACTACCAATTCCTACAAGGATTAGGATATTATTGTCTTATAAGGGTTATAATATTGTCTTCCTATAAGGATTGAGATATTTGACCTCTTATAAATGGAATCATTTTGTTAAGGTTTCATTTGTACAGAGTCCAAATAAGAGAAACTTAAGTGGTTGTGGACAGTGTATGAAAAAAGAGTTTGTATCTCGTGGGTTTAGTGAGGGTATTTCCAATTGTGTAATCCTAGGTAGCCATTGTTAAGGTACTTAGAAGCAAGATAGTAATATCTTGAATGAGATCTCCATTGCAATATTCTCAACTATAGTTGAACCTGCTTTTTTGCAGAAGACTGGACGTAGTCCCAAGATAGGGGCGAACCAGTATAATTCCTGTGGTGTAAGCTTTTCTATACCTATCTCTTATTCCTTTATTATTGTTACTTACTTATCTGCTGTTAGCCTGTGGAAGGGGAAAATCAAATAGTTCATGTTTGAAGAACTTACAGGAGGATCGATTGATCTATATTATTTTTTCCCAACAATTGGTATCAGAGCATTTGGTTCAGAGATCATCGGATCAGCAGAAAAGTCAGGTTTTGAAGGAATCATGAAGTTCGATGGGGCCAATTTCGAATATTGGAAGATGCAGATTAAGGATTACTTGACCTGCAATAAGTTGAATAAAGCTTTAAAGGAACGACCAACAGGGATGAAAGATGAAGATTGGGTGGAGACGAATGAACAGGCAGTTGCCTTTATCAGATTGTGTTTGTTGATGAATGTATCAAGTCTCGTAACAAACGAAACGACAGGAATAGATCTGATGAAAGCACTGGAGAATAGGTACGAGAAACCCTCAGTTAATAATAAGGTATATCTCGTAAGGACATTCTTTAACATTCAAATGGAAGAGGATACTTTTGTCAATTCCCACATAAATGAGGTCACAAAATTAATCAATCAATTGGCATCAGTTAAGATTACTTTTAGTGATGAAGTGAATGCTATTCAGTTGCTAACATCTTTACCTGAAAGTTGGGAAACGATGAAGACAGCAGTGTCCAATTCGTTAGGAGACAAATCTTTGAAATTTTCAGAAATTTGTGATGCGGCAATTGCTGAAGAAATTCGCAGAAAGGGGAGTGGAAAAGAATCTACTTCTGTACAAGGCTCAGCATTAGCTGTCGAAAAAGGTAAAGAGAAGGTTGCGTCTAATGACAGGCAGCAGAAGCATAGTAGGAGGGATTGGAAGAGAGATGTTGAATGTTTTCATTGCCACAGAAAATGCCACATCAAGAAAAACTGTAGAATATTAAAAGAGGATCTGAAAAGATATATGGCAGAGTCAAAAGCAGTTGTAGACGATGTCTTCATATGTGTTGAAAGCAACACAAGAACAGGAAACTAGTCATCGGAGTGGGTAATAGACAGCACAGCTTCAGTACATATATCTTCAAATAGAAGATTATTCACATCATTCAGAAGAGGCAATCGCGGCCATGTGAGGATGGGGAATGGAAGACTTTCCAAGACTAAAGGGATTGGAAATATACGATTAAAGACCGATAGTGGGACTGAGTTATTACTGCGAGATGTTAGGTATGTACCCAGTATCAGAATGAACCTTATCTCTACAGGTAAGTTGGACGATGATGGTTATCAGAGTCAGTTTGGTGGAAACCAGTGGAAGCTCACCAAAGGATTCAAGTTGGTGGCAATTGGCCATAGAAGATCTACAGTTTACACGTCGCACTTGAGTATTGCCAGAGGATCATTGAAACAGTGGATGCAAGTTACAGATGGTGTCTAAAGAGGTAGGACTGAGCCAGCAACAAAGACAACCATAATAGATCAGGAGGATCTGCCATCAATTCAGGAACAACAATTGGGAAGTCAAAGAACGAGAACATGTTCTTTAGGTTGTCAGAGATGATCACCAATTGTCAGACGGATGGGTTAATTGATGAAGTCGCATCAGCAAACAGTTACATCACAGAAGATGAACCCAGTAGATACTAAGGTAAATAATGGAGTTGCAATTATGGCAGTAGGCTTGAATAGAGTTGTCAAGTCATCAGTGGGAAGTACTTTCTTCATGAATCAGTGTTTGAGAATGAAGAAGGAAACTTCAGATATCGCCACTTAGTTTGAGTGGGAGCACGTGGCTGTGTCTCTTGCATTTGGGAGACAAGACCACGTAGATTGCCCGACCTCAGGGCAAAGACAGATGGGACTAGTGATTTCTGATATTTTGTTTTACAAGTTTTGAACTTGCAGGAGAAGCCTTGAAGATTTTTTCAAGAAGATCAGAAGTTGTTGCAGTAGAAGCCTTGAAGTTTTCCAAGATTATTAGAGACTATTGTTGTAGTGAGAGGCAAAATCTATGTTTTGTCTCCAAGTGGGTGATTGTTGGGATAATGGAGCCAAAACAGATGACCCATGTCCTACGAGGAAAAGGATTTTTCAACACTACTACCAATTCCTACAAGGAGTAGGATATTATTGTCTTATATGGGTTACAATATTGTTTTCCTATAAAGATTGAGATATTTGACCTCTTATAAATAAAACCCTTTTGTTAAGGTTTCATTTGTACAGAGTCCAAATAAGAGAGACTTGAGTGGTTGTGGATAGTGTATGAAAAAGAGTTTGTATCTCGTGGGTTTAGTGAGGGTATTTCCAATTGTGTAATCTTAGGTAGCCATTGTTAAGGTACTTAGAAGCAATATAGTAATATATTGAGTGAGATCTCCATTGTAATATTCCCAACTATAGTTGAACCTGCCTTTTTGCATAAGACTGGACGTAGTCCCAAGATAGGGCGAACCAGTATAATCCCTGTGGTGTTAAGCTTTTTAATCCCTATCTCTTACTCCTTTGTTATTGTTACTTACTTATCTGCTGTTAGCCTGTGGAAGGTGAAAATCAAATAGTTCTTATTTGAAGAACTTACAGAAGGATCGATTGATCTATATTATTTTTTTCCTAACATATGGTATACTGTATGCAATATAATTATACAATGCATCACCATGCAAATTTAAGGATCAAACATGCAAAATTGTTATTTAAAACATACATCAAACATATATAATTTAAATAAAAATTAAACAGCGAATTTGATCGGCATATTTGTCGTTTCCTATAAAAACAATTAATTAAATTGCAAAAAAAATAATAATAAATTAGAGACCCCGTGGTTTTTAAATTTCTCTATGGGCCGTCTTTGAAATTAGGGTTCCAAAATCCTAAAATTTATCCTTCTAGTCAAGAAACCGACATCAAGTTCCCAACATTCGAGTAAACACAAGGTACACCATCGGAGTGGAGATGGACCAACACTTGCATCTTCACTGCTTGGAGAAATTCAGTCTCGCAAGCTCTTTAATTTTCAATGAGGATGACATCGTCGCTTGGACAATAGTAGTAGATTAAAAAAATCTGTTCAATTGAAAGCCACGCAACTGCTGTTTCACGTTGCATTTATGCCCTTCAGACATGTAACCTTCAGGTACATGGAGCTGCTTGCCTTTGAGACCTTCAATTCATTGCATGGAGACACGTACAATAGTTGAATTATACTTCATTGACCCTCAATCGAATGCACAACATGCAAGCTGAACTTGCTGACTCCTCCAAATTGAATGTGAAGGCAGGCAGGTGGACCTTACACCGTTGACTGCATATAACTTGTAAATGTTGGGCTACTGCATCAACAATTCCGAGAACAAGCATCCAACAGTCTGAACGCACGTACACAGCGATAACTCGCAACCAATTCTTGCACCGTCAGTCAATTGGGATAAGCTTCTCGATTGCAGAGGAAAGTGAATCGATAATTAAAGAAAGACCTAAACCGTTGGGTCGTTTGGTTGGAGGGTTTAAGAGGGGGAATGAACTTGGACATATAAAACCGTTGGAGATTTGAAAATGATAAAGCTCCTATCAAAAAGCGTGGGTTTTCTCTTTAAACGGTCTCTCTCCAAAAAATCCTCCCTCTCTCCTCTAAAATAATCTCTCTCTCCTCTCCCTCTTTATTTCCCTTCTATTTTTGTTTTTTTTTTCTCTCTCTCCTCGCCCTCTTTATTTACCTTCTATTTTCATTGTTTTTTTGCTATTTGATTTTTTGGTTTGTGCCTTCTTTTTTTTTTGTTTTTTTCTACTATTTATTTTTTCCTTGGTGCTTTGTTAACATATTTTTTTCATTTATTTTTTTCTCTCTATTAGTTATTTGTTCTTTTAATTTCGACAAGAACTTAAATTTATTTTCTACCCATAAATCAAAGTTGAGCAACAAATTAACTCTGTCCCTTAAAAATGTAAAAATAAAATTTAGAACTATAAGAGTTGAAGCCTCTTTTCTTAAAAAAAATTGTTTAGAATTATTTTTTTAATAATTTAACTTAATAAAAATAAATTAACTATCAATTATTTATTTAAAATTATCAAAGGTAAATTAATGGTTGATAGTTGATTTTGATTAATTTTAAAACAAATCTGACATCATTCCCTTAAACAATAAGCATATTAATAATTTATTCTCATAAAATTCTGTTAACATTTCCCTACACAACCAAACACATTTATCTTTGATTCCCAGACATCTTATTTCCAAGCAACTTAATCCCAGGCATCTTAATCCCAATCTACATATTTTAAACCTTCAACCAAACGGCCCCTTAAAGTTTTACACATTGATATTTCACGTGGTGCAAGTATAGTTGAAACCATCTGTGTTTATGCAAGGGTTTGCACAACGGTTCTTCACGAATCAAGCTCGAACCCAGTT
The DNA here is from genome assembly GCF_013281855.1 of Momordica charantia. NCBI lineage: Eukaryota > Viridiplantae > Streptophyta > Magnoliopsida > Cucurbitales > Cucurbitaceae > Momordica > Momordica charantia. The sequence continues at coordinate 10,922,784 of NW_028275162.1, forward strand.
TTCGGTTCTGACCTGAGCACTAGGGTGGACCTGCACAAAAGGGTAAGCACTCCGACGCTCAAGTCAGTATAGATCAGACTCCGTATTTAGTTCGAGGTGAGATTCGATACCTGAGAGTGAAATGAAGCCCTCTATTTATAGGTGATGAATCCGACAGTACACACGATCGGCGGTTATATGTCTTTTCTCATGTCGAACTTGTCGGGTTCCAAGCAGGTCGGACCCAAGCAAGGTCGAACCTTGACGCCCATACTTATCCTTTTATAACGGGCGAACCCGGTCTCCTCGGCAGGGCCGAGGTGGACCTACGCAATCCCTCATTCAGTTTCTTCAAACACCAATAATAGTCCTCCACGTGTCCTGGGTATATTTTACCCCCAAACAATCTGTCACTTAAGGGCATTAGTGTAAAATAACAATTTGTACTCTAAGCTATATATAGCTTCCAATCTCTTTACCTGATATAGTGAAGATACTGCTCTTAGTGGATGTAGGTCTAATTTGACCGAACCACTTACATCGTGTGTCTACCATATTTTTCTCCTTCTCTTCCTCTCTCTCTAAACTTTCTCCATCTACTAATCTGCTTTCTTCTATTTTTCTGCTTCATCTCTAACAAAACTGGTATTAGAGCCAAGTTGGAAGAAGAACAGTAGTCACCTGCAAGAATCAAGATTCAAATCATGGCTGTAGCAAGATTTGAAATGGAGAAGTTTGATGGAAACAGCGACTTTGAATTGTGGAAAGTCAAAATTAAAGCTGTACTTGGACAACAAAAGGCTTCGAAGGCAATTCAAGATCCTACCAAGTTACCCCAGTCGATCAAAGCAGAGGAAAAGGAAACAATGGAGGAAATCACATATGGAACTTTAATTCTGAATTTAAGTGACAGTGTTTTAAGGCAAATTATAGATTTGAAGACAGCATATGAAGTCTGGACAAAGCTAGAAACAATCTTTTCTTTTAAAGATCTCCCAAATAAAGTATATCTCAAGGAGAAATTCTTTACCTACAAGATGGATAATACAAAATCATTATCCGATAATCTTGATGACTTCAAGAAGATGTCATTAGAATTCAAGAACCTAGGAGAAAAGATTGGGGATGAAAATTAAGCCTTCATTCTCTTAAACTCTCTACCAGAAGCCTACAGAGAAGTCAAGGTAGCATTAAAATATGGCAGAGAGTCAATAACAATGGATGCAATCATATCTGCTGTCAAGACTAGAGAATTCGAGCTAATTTCGTTGAAAAGAGATAATACACAAGCAGAAGGCCACTTTGTGAAAGGAAAGTTAAAAAATAACTGGAAAGACTCGAAACCACAGCAGGATGAGAGGGAAAAATAAAAAATAAGATGCAGTCACTGTCACAAAATAGGACACCTCAAGAAAGATTGCATCTTTCTCAAAAAGAAGCAAAATTGGAAGAATAAAAAGTCAAAACAAGCGGAAGCATCGGTGGAAGAAACAGCTTGTACTTACTCTGATGTCTTAGCATCCACAGGACACCGTGCCTGTACTGGAAGCTCTCGGGACAATCAAGAATGGGTACTAGACTCCGACTGCTCATATCACATGAATCCATTGAAAGAATGGTTCCATACCTACAAAATATGGGATGGTGGATCCGTGTATATGGGAAACAATAACATCTGTGAGGTTGTAGGCATTGGATCAGTTGTCTTAAAAATGAAGGATGGAACATCAAAATTATTACAAAATGTTAGACATGTTCCTAATCTCAAGAGAAACCTAATCTCTTTTGGAATGCTAGATGCAATTGGCTGCACTTATAATGGCCAAGGAGGAACTCTAGAAGTTAAAAAGGACTCAAAGATTGTTCTCGTGGGAGAGAAAAACAATGGCCTGTATGTGGTGAAAGACATTGCTTCATTAGGATCAACACTTATGACAACTACAAATAAACTATCTCAAGGAGTCTTGTTGTAATGACCCCAATTTTTATATGTCACTAATAATATAATATTGAGATAATTACTCATAAAACATAATTTCGTTAAAATAAAATAAGATAAAAACTTGTATTTTCATCTAAAAATGAAAACGATAACTTAATAAAACTTAACTTATAAATCTTTAGCAGCGGAAATCACAAAGTTATTATCCTTAAATAAAACAAGTAGAAATGTGGTATAGTCATAATTAAAAGTATAGATTATAAATAAAATTCAATTGTGTCTCATATCTCCTCCTCGTCAATGCCCAGGTCATCTTCGACATTATTCCCGTCAACTATATAACTATCTGTAAAAAAAATTGAAACAACATGGAATGAGTATAAAAAAAATACTCAGTAAGTAGTTCCCATCATAAGGAACCTTTCATGCTCAAACACACACATCATGCTTATATGAATGCATACCTCAACCTAACATATAAACCAACGAACAACTTAACTTAAGATACTTGTGCTTGCTAGCATAAACTTACATATTTAAATCCTTAATTTGGCGCCATGCTATACAGAAATACCCCATACCATAACCGTCAATTCCGCATGTAATATTTATAGGGTAATTACCCACATAAATACCATTAACATGAACTAATTTGTTTCGTAGGGCCCAGCCTTTAGCAGAAACCATACATGCCATATCATGAATCTAGCTGCATAACATAACTGCTTAATTTGGGTATTTCATGCATAACATTAATCTTACCTAAATCCATGACACAGAAGACTACTAACTTCACTACGAATGCAATGCATCACACATTATGTCATGCTTTACCTAAACATGATTTGTTATTAAACATACTTAAAATGACATGAGAACGCCATAGAATCGTAACATGCTTTGTAATACATAAAATTTAACCACAATCACCATTCAATAACAAAATATATTTACGCAACATGAATAACATAATTCAATAACAAAACAATGCAACACATAACATAATTCACTTACAATCAAACAATAATACTACAAAACATACAAGGCGGTAACTTATGATAGAATCCATTTACCTGAACTTCGTAAACTAAAGGAAATTCCTTAAAGCTTCCTAATAACAATTAACACAACTAAAATTAGGACTCAATTACCTAAACTAAGCTTTCTCCAATAAGTTCTCATAACTAGATATGTTCACTATTCTACTAGTAGAAATCCCTTAATAATTAACCTAGTCCATAATAATCATAATATATATATATATATAAATTTGTGAAAAGTAATTTTAAATCTTCATATTAGCCTTTGATTTATATACTATAATATCGATAAAAATAATTTACCGATTTTGCAAATTTACAAAAAAACTAGAGAAAACACATAGCACTAGTTTTCACAATTTTAAACCGTAGGTAAAACTAATCATAAAAATCAATTTTAATGCATTCAAATACATTTTAGGTTAGTTTAAAGGTGCTGGTCATGGTCTCAAAAATTCAGAATTAACAATCCAAAATTTGATACTAAACAAGCTAAAACTATGAAAATAACATAAACCGTTAAAAACCGTTATGAAGCAATTTTATGAACATTTTTAGGACCTTTTAAATTCAGATTTTCAGATCTCAAATCAACGAAAATAAGGCCTAAACAGTACCTATTTGATCTTAATAATGAACCTTTAAAATAATTTACATAAGGAAGAATGATACTTACCGTTGGTGCGTTTTTCTCTCTACCGTAAAGAATAAAAAGAGAAAATTTCCAGCAACTAAGAGAGCTTGAAATAATGATGGAAACCTTAGAAAATGGATATGAACATGGTTAGGTTCTATAAAAATTATTAGGAAAAATCTACTTACAAAACTAGACTAAAAGAAACCGTTCTTACCGAAAAGACAAAACCGCAATGAACGATCCTTGAAGGGACTTGGAAAAGCAACCACAAGGTGTGATTTAAAACATAGGATACATGATTGAGAGGAAATTTTCAGATTTGTTTAGAAATGTTCTTGGAGGAAAATGAATGAAACAAACATAGGTAACTTAAGGAGAATGGCTTGGAAGATGAAACAACATAAATCTTGGAAGATGGAACAAACTTCTTCTCTCTCCTCATGCATGGCCAATTACTTAATCGGATTCTTAGTGTTTTTTGGTCTTCCTAACTAACTTAATTACTACATGTGTCTCTTGGGTGGAAAGTGGGCTATATTGCCTAATCATGGTTAGTGGAAGGTGAGTTATATTGTCTAATCATGGTTATGAGTTAAGTAAAACTTTCTATATTCCCCCAATTAAGTTAATTTAATTAAGGTAGAAAAATAAAGAGTAAAATAAAGGTAATATGGGGCTTTACTTGGTTAATTACCTTAAAATAAAACTTTGGATAAAATGTATGAAACTTTATAAATACTCAAATAATGCTACCATTACAATTACCATATTTCACAACATTTATCTAATTACTAAAGTAGTGTTGTTAATTTTTTTACTTAAATACAATTATAATATCGCTAATCTTATTAATCTCTTATGCATATTTATTTTTTATTAACATACATAATTAATTAAACATTGATAAGATGAGTTACTAAATTTTGTTGTAAATTTCTTTTTAATAAGTAAATAAAATTAACTTGAGCTTAATTAGTTAGAGTATTAGAAGCATATAATTATTAACTAGGATTGATTAAAGTTTATTGGCATAAAGCTAATTAGATTTGACTAGCTTACCAAAAAAAAAAAACAATAATAATATAATGTCATGAAAATACTGTTAAAGGTAATGCAGGGCATTACACTTGTGGCACAAGCGCTTGTCTCACATCAGCACAAAAGGACTATAAGAACTTGAAAAACAAGGAGTTCTACCTCAAGGTCTACACAAAGAAGTCAGTTTCTGTGAACAATGCATTCTTGGTAAATCCAAGAGACAGAGCTTCCAAAAGTCGGAACATACAACTGAAGGCATCTTAGACTACATACATTCTGACCTATGGGGACTGGCACAAACACATTCTCTGAGTAATTCGAGGTATTTTCTAACCTTTATAGATGATTTTTCAAGGAAATCTTGGATTTACTTTCTAAAGACTAAGGATCAAGCACTTGAAAAATTTAAAGAATGGAGGAAGATGGTAGAGAATCAGACCAATAGATCAGTAAAATACTTAAGAACTGATAATGGGTTAGAATTTTGTGAAGAATTCAACTCCTACTGTAAGAAGGCTGGAATAATCTGACATAAGACTGTGAGACACACTCCCCAACAAAATGGAGTAGCAGAGAGACTAAACCGCACAATTATAGATCGTGTGAGATGTCCCTTAACAGATGCAAACCTCCCTGAAAAATTCTGGGCAGAAGCTGCCTCTTATGCAGTATATATAGTGAATAGATGTCCTCAAACTGCAAATAATTTCCTCACACCCGAAGAAAAATGGACCAAACATCCTCCTAAACTAATAAACCTAAAGGTTTTTGGTTGTGTTGGGTATGCCCACATAAACCAAGGAAAATTGAAACCACGAGCTATTAAATGCATGTTTGTAGGCTTTACAGAAGGTGTTAAAGGTTTCAGATTATGGCAACCTACAGAAAATAAATGTATAAACAGTAGGGATGTGGTGTTTCGTGAAGAGGAAATGTTCATGTTACAGCAGCCCACAAATGAAAATAGTGATAATGAGAGTACGAGTACTATAGTTGAGATGAAGCTACCTATTTTGGTACCAAACCAAAACACTATAGAAGAAATGCATCAAGAGGTTGAGGAAGAAGGAGCTGAAAACCTAGAGGACCTACCTCAGCAATGAGAAGACCTTTCTGATTACTCTCTAGCTCGGGATAGGTAGATGAGGCGAATTGTACCTCCAAAAAGATATGATGACACTAATTTGATTGTTGCTGCCTTGAGTGTGGCTCACTCATTCAATGATGTTGAACCTACAAGCTTTCAGGAAGCAGTAAGTGGATCCCATGCCAAAGATTGGATAAATGCAATGAATCAAGAGATGGAATCTCCAGAAGTAAAGAATACATGGACCATTGTACCTCTCCCTAAAGGAGAGAAAGCCATATCATCAAAATGGATATATAAGTTTAAGGAGGGAATACCTGGAGTTCAAAAACCAAGGTATAAAGCAAGATTTGTTGCAAAAGGCTTCTCACAAAGAGAAGATATAGACTACTCAGACGTCTTCTCACCAGTAGCAAAACACACCTCCATAAGGCTACTTCTAACCTTGGTAACTCAAAAGGACTTAGAACTTGATCAATTAGATGTAAAGACAGCCTTTTTACATGGTTACTTGAAAGAAACAATCTATTTAAAGCAACTTGAAGGCTACTGTCAGGAAGGTAAAAAGGATCATGTGTGTCTCCTACACAAATCTCTGTATGGACTAAAACAGTCCCCAAGGTGTTGGTACCAGAGGTTTGATAATTTTGTGACTAAAAATGGGTTCCAAAGGAGTTCATATGACAATTGCTTCTATGTGAAAACAACACCCCTAATGGAGAAAATATATCTCCTTTTGTACGTGGATGACATGCTACTAGCGGGAAGAAAGAAAAATGACTTAACTGAGGTCAAATATTGCTTGAAAAATGAATTTGAGATGACAGAAGTAGGGACAACCCGAAGAATTTTGGGTATAGAAATCTTGAGAAACAAAACTGAAGGGGTTTTACATGTAAACCAATCTCCATATTGTAAAATAATAGTCTCAAAATTCAAAATAACTGAGGCTAAACCTGTAAAAACACCCCTTGCCCAACACTTCAAGCTATCCATAGAAAACTCTCCAACTAAAACAGAAGCTGAACATATCAAGTATATGGAAATTGTTCCCTGTACAAGTGCAGTAGGTAGTGTCATGTACCTAATGATATGTACTAGACCTGACTTGGCCTATTCATCTAGCTTAATCAGTCGGTATATGTCTAGACCTGGAAAAAGGCATTGGGAAGCAGTAAAGTGGATTTTGAGGTACCTAAAAGGAACCAATGCGACAGAATTACTATACACGAAAAACATAAATGAAAAATTAGAGCTTTATGGTTATGCAGATGCTGACTATGCAGGAGATCTAGACCAAAGGAGATCTCTGAAATTGGATAAGATACATACCTCAGAAAACACCGCAGATATGTTGACGAAGATTGTAACCCAGGCCAAATTCGAACATTGTCTGAAATTGGCCGGAATCGCTAACCTTGAAACAAAGTTGTAAAAAAAAAAGAAAAGAAAGGGGGCAGTTTTTCACTATCCAGAAGGTTCCAAAGGTCGAGAATTGATATTTCACGTGGTGCAAGTATAGTTGAAACCATCTGTCACTTAAGGGCATTAGTGTAAAATAACAATTTGTACTCTAAGCTATATATAGCTTCTAGGTGTTAAAAGGGTAGTGTGATGAGAACCACTTAAAAAAAAAAGAAAAAGAAAATCCTTTGTAATCTCTTTAACTGATATAGTGAAGATACTGTTGTTAGTAGATGTAGGTCTAATTTGACCGAACCACTTACATCATGTATCTACCATATTTTTCTCCTTCTCCTTCTCTCTCTCTAAACTTTCTCCATCTACTAATCTGCTTTCTTCTATTTTTCTGCTTCATCTCTAACACTTATCTAATAAAAAGCAAAGGTCGAATGCCAAATATGCAAAACAGCCCAATTGCAAACCATAGTATGTCACATATTACAATAAAAGTAAATTTAGGAAACAATTTTCAAAACAATTCCCACCATAGCCTTTTAATTAAAAGGGCAACGACCGCTGTGATACCAATTGTTGGAAGCCATAATGGATTCGACTGCAAGACACAACAGAAGCACGTGTTGGAGAATTGGTCTAGCAGATCCAGTGGCACAGTTTAATTAAAACAAAAAAATATTTCGAAAAACATAATTATTAGAAATTGAATCCCTTACCTTTTTAGATGAAAAAGGTGTCAGACTCCACTAATCTTTCTTGTTATCCTCAATCTACACAAAGAGTGTGTGGGCACTCTTTGAGCCAGAAAGATAGGATGGAAAGAGATTTCACATAACTATAGGGAAGAAAGAAATTTCTCATAACCTTTTTTGCTTAATTAGTTAGAGGGTTTGGTCTATATATCTTGTTATGCTCCAATTATAAAGAATTAATTAATTAACCAATTTTAACATTAACCCAAGGTGACTCCACGAAAGACCAACGGTTGCTCTCTCATGCACTGTAGCTGTGTTATCTCTACGGATATAATCATAACGGCTCATTTTATCTTTTACAAAGTGATTCATGATCTCAGTTGCGGGAAATCACAGTTTTGTACCTCGTGTCATCTTTTAATCCTTAAGTCCCACTGGTTCTCCAATAGATAGTCTACCATGATCTCATCATGAGTTAATCCTTCTTATGGTATCAAGGTGGGTACTTGTTATCCAAGCCTCAAACCAACACTTTAAGGAAATGACTTATATACACTATATCAATAAGGAGAAGTGCACACTTTTCACTTTCCACCATTGAGAATATGTGAATTCAATCTTATCTAGGAATACCATCAGCTCCCCACTTAAGTGTGTTCCCAAAATAGAAGGTTTATTTGGCGAACACTCGCATCACCCTCACCCATGTAAATCAAAGAACACACACTCATAAGCAGGAGTTCATAACACACTTAGGATTAAGATGAAATAAGCATATGATCATCCCAGTGATGTGTTTGCATTTTCTCGAACCGTCTTGTGAGAAATTGCAAGACATACTACAGTCCAATCTTATGCAATCCTATTACATATGATACCTTCACTCACATGTCACTACATGAACAATCCAGATATGACCACCATTTTAACCATTATTCGTTTTTCCATTTGGAAATAGACGTCATTTTTTGTTTACTCTCAGAGCAAAACATTATATTTTACAATCGATTGAGAGAAAATATAAGACTTTTAAGAACGCGCTGACTAAAAATTTTTTTGTCACATAGAAACAATCTAATACGTCAACAAGTTTATGGAAACATACTCATCTAAACAAAATAACAAATGATTATCATGACTATGTAACTCGAGATGTTGCAAGAAAAATTATAAGTTTTCCCTCTTTTAAATAGTGATCTATATAATTTAAGTTTTTACATATCATTAATAAAATTAGTAACTTTACTTTGTATAATAGAATGTCTTACAAACTCAACATCAAGGTGGTGATATCCTAACTCAAGCATTTGGAATGCTAGAGCATGGTGGATGAGCATTTGGACTCTCACGTTAAGGGGCTGTTTGTTCCTGCGAATCCAAGATTCCCATGGGATGAGCATTTGGACTCTCACGTTTATTTTACCATGATTTAGGACACTTTGGTATCTCAAGATGTCCGAGATTTTAATTGTTTTGGACGTCCTTTCGAAAAATGGGTTTCCGAGATTCCCATGTCGAGGCATCCCCTGTTTACATGTTTTGCCTTTCATTGTTTTTTTTAAAATATTTTCTTTCATCAATTTTCTTTATTTTTATTTTTAATTTTATAATTTAAATAAATTAATGTACTCATTCACTAATAAACAGCTTTATGCAATTAAGTATATTTATATATTACATTTATATTTAAACTAAACTTCAATTAAATTATATAATATGCCTAAAAAAATTAAATTATATAATATCTCCATTTATTTTTAATATGTATAAGGAATTATTATCAATAATATTTGTTGAGAGAAAAATTGAGCTAGACACGTGTCACCATCTACGAGGTGCGGGACCATAAGCGGTTACACGCTGTACGATGGCAGGAGGGCACACCTCCATTCCCGCTGTACGGGAAGCACATCGAGCACTGCCACCAAACAGCTGCAGGCGACAAGTTCCAGACTAGTAGGCGGAGGCACCACCCACTGATTGTCGGGGACGTACACTCACGTTAGACGCGTACAGCCTGACGCACCCCTGCCGTTCCAACTGTCGTCCTTCCTATCGGCCCTCCAAACCTATATAAGGGAATGACCTTCACCTTCACCAAGTAAGTGAAAAATTTGTCACTAAACCCTAAAGGTGTCTTTTCCTATTTCTTATTCCAATCACTAACTTGAGCGTTGGAGTGCATTAGACAGGACACCACACTAGCGTTGAATTTTTTAGTTGCAGGCTCATTTCACCATTGGCAAAACTACCCGTTTGAAGGACACGTGGACCTCTCCAAAATTTGATGTCAACAATATTTATTATCTTAAATATATAAATTTAAAGCAATAGTTTTTTTAATGACCAACCTACATTTGATATTTTTCTTGTTAAAAATTTCATCTCAAATAACATTAATTATATATTTGTATTTTTTGAAAAATATTAAAGTTGAAAATGAAATTTATATTTAAATATTAATTTTTTTTAAAAGATCTTATATTATTAAGAATTATACATAATAGCATACAAAAATTATATATCTTGAATTAATAACAAGATATTAAAGTAATGAAAACAAATATATTATATAAATGCAAATTACATAAAATTAATGTATAAATTATATTAATATTCGTAAAGGTATTTTTGGAGTATTATATAAATTTGGAACATTCTCAAGAATAAATGCTGTAAAAAAAATACGACTATCCAAATATTTCTGGACATCCTTATAAAGTTTCCTATAAAACAACGTGGCTATCTGAAGATGCTGGACATTTAAAATTTTGGGCATCTAAAATGTTAGGCATCTACGTTCTTAAAAGACAAACAACTCCTAAGAGTAATTCAAGAAAGATGGAAGTAATTCCATAGGTAAACCAAGTCAACAAATTCCCACTATTCAACCTTGTCAACTAACTCCAATGAATCAAACAACGCCCTAGTTGTCAAAAACTAGTTAAAAAATGACTCCAAATGACAATAATGTCCAAGAATGTCACAAACTTAAATCCTTATAAAGTGGCCTTCCAAAGTAAAATCAAATCTTATTTCATGTTATGATAATCTTGCTTATATAATATTTTTTTATTCATAATTTTTTGTTTGAAAGGAAAACCTTGCAAGCTAGCTATAAAGTCAATTGACAACAGTGTTAGTCATTAACATAATGTTTGAGGGTGACACACAATATGCAATCCATGGAGTTCAATTGGAAAAGATAACATTAGAGTCATTGTCGAATTCATCATTAGAAAAGACAATGTTCGTATTCCTATTTCAGTCAAGGATGAAATCGAGACTCTTCCCCAAACAAACGGTTTTTTTCTTGCATTGCCTTGTAAACTTTTGATAGTCGTGAAAGACGATGAGGTATTTTTTTGATTTCAATGTAACCATAATCTTCAATATAAATATTAATTATGTCATAATTATTTCACATTGCATTAATGATAGGGGTCTAAACTGAAACCAAAAAATATCTTCGCACTCATATCATATGATCATATAGATACCTAGCTCATTTGATAAAATCTTTTTATTGCTTTGCCCAACACACTTTGAAAGATTATTATATTCGGGTCACCGTTAGTGTTACAGTATTTCGCTAATGCAAAGAAATACCTTTCTTTCCAAAAGATATTATTTTGTTTTGTGAGATGGTCGAGATATCAAGTCAATGCATAATAGTGTATATTGTGTTAGTGACTATTTATTCTATTAAATGTATGTTATTGTTGTTGGGTGTGTTGCCCTAAACTCGTAGTTTGTATTTATGTAAAAACAAATGTATATTCAATAAAGTTTTATTCAATAAATTTGTTGTGGAATTCATAGCATTGCATTGTCCAAGATCCAATAAACTAAACATCCAAGGTTATTATTATGTAACTGGGACAGTATATATACTGGGTATATAATTGATATACCCTTGATCCTGATATACGAGGTATATATTTGATGTACCCCTGATATACAAGTGGATAATGTCTCGTGAATAACCTAAAGGGTCTATAGTATATGGATAAGGCTGGGTACCTTATCCTGCCAACACTATGGATACGACCCACTTTGTAAATGTTATAGACGACTCGATACAGGTCGTTCGTGTGGAGACATGCGAGTGTGGGTATCCTATATAATGAGTTTGTATAAGACCGGACTGCGAAATAGTCAATCTTTATATGTAACGCCGTTGACTAACAGATTGCTATTTCATAAGATGACCAGACAACTCATTCTCAATCCTGAGTGAGTTATGGACTCTTGCCCGTGAGGACTCGTCCTTTGATATGTATAGGTGAGAGTGGCCCGAGTTGCCAACTCAATATTCCCACCATTTTGGGGACGAGACCGAGTGGGGAGCTGGGAACATAACTTGACAAGATGAAATTCACTCCTCCCTGACTTTAGAGAGTAAATGAGTGTTCTCTTAAATGCTGACTCCGGGACTTGAATAAGGGGCCCCACCCTCTCACCGGCCAGAGAGGGACTTTCGGTTATTGGTCGGACCATAACCGAATTATTCATTAGAGGAGCAATGGTATTTAAGAAGCAAGATGTAACACAGGGGTAAAACGATAATTTGACCCATATATGGTTACGAACACTCGTGAAGGATTGACTTGTCATTAATGGTCGTATATCCATGGACTCAAAAACATTCTGTAGTGAGAAGAGTGCAACTGCGGGTCTTTAATGGAGTGACCCGTAGCGGAAGCGGATCATCGTTCAGGAAGAGTTCTTCAAACGTAAGTTTTCCTATATATTTCATCTTTAAACGTTTGATTTTGTTTCTAAAAAAAAAAAAAACCTCATGAACGATGATCCGCTTCCGCTCCGGGATTCACATCCCATCAATTGTATCATCAATATTTTATACTTAAATTCTTATGTCTCATTGATATCTTTATAACTTTTTTGAGGGTAATGTTACACTCCACGTATTCGAGGTTGTGGATTCATTTGAAGTTGTGCAACAAAGTTATTCCTCACAAGACAAACAAGCAAAAAATTTTACTAACATTATCGCTTTAGCGGGTAAGAAATGAATTTTTTAAAACATTGTAGTTATCATAATTTTTTGAAAAATATTAATCTAATGTTAACTTGTTTTGATAGGAGTCATTATACATCGTTGTTGACGTGCATAACAATGTGATGTATGTTTTAGACTTTTTGTACCTTACTGTTAAGGAAGACATTAAATATGTTGGAAATGTGTAAATATTATATATATTTTAAGTGTTTTACCTTACTGTGTAAGATTGATTATTTATTAATTTATTTTGTTGTATTTAGGGGCTCTAAGAATGTTTGTGGCACATAATTTATCACGAAGTCAGAATACTCCTACTTGGATCTTAAATGGTTAAGCACATCAACTATATCAAATTGTGATATTATTTTCTAAAAAGTTCTAAAATTTAATATTTTTAGATATGTTAGTGTCCACGCTAACCGGGATCTATAGAATGTGTATATCATTGATAATGCATGTTTAACCATAAAATCCTAAAGGACACGTCATCCAGTTTCGATCCATATAGCACGAGGTCGGAGAATGGCCGAACTAAACACGATACTGAGTTGGGTGTCAAGATAAATGGTTTGCTCCTCTTTTCACACCACGACAGCCAAACCACTCTCCCACTCAACATGCAGTTTTCCTATTTTCATGGAAATAAAATCGCATAATTCAAAAAACGGAGTCAAGCTCCACAACAGTCATCTGACCACTACTCACTTATAAATATGACATGGCTAAATGAAAACGGCATGTGAAAACTGATTATTATACTTTCTAATTAATTTATCTGGCACAGATCAGACTAACTAGATAGTCGGAGTGCTTACTTGTTTTTTCAGGTTCAAATCCACGAGTGTTCCCAGGATTTTAGTGTGATTCCCGATTACTTTTGGTAAGAATAATTGGCGCCGTCTATGGGAATCCAGAGTTCTTTTCGAAGCTTACATTAACGAAGCAGCTTTTGTGGCCAACCAACAAAGTGATGGCGGATGAAGGAATGTCACAATGATCGTACGCTAGCAGTCGAATCCAAAACACAGTGCGCACCCCAACCCGTGGGTGGGAAAGACCGTGGATGAGGAGGAGGAAGAAACGTGGCACGACCAAGTTCCTCAAGCACCGCCCGACAGATGGGTCAGGAGTTGATGGGGCTGCGTGCAGAGCTCAACGAGGTTCGATCTGAGTTAGGCGGAGTTGCTCAGTTAAGGGCAGAGATTGCCAATTTGACTACAGCTCTACGCCGCAGCCAAATTCCGAAGGCAATAGTAGGAGACACGAATGCACTAGGGCCATCAGTCAAGGTCTGGGAAGTTAATGTGCAAAAGCATACTGCTGAGTCTTTGATTCCAAAGGACCCAGCGCGCGGAAAAGCCCCGACGGTGTCAGGGGAGGAAGATGCACTCCCACGTGTGTCGGTCCATGAGCAATTAAATTTAAAGACAAGGCGAACTGCAACAATGGACCCAATGGAAGGATTGCGGGTGCATATTACAACGGAGGCCCGATGCCTCTGCCAGACGTCGAATGAGCGTAATACACCTCAACAAGCGGGTCAGCAAACTACGGCTACAGCGAATTGGGGGTCTACCCCGCAATAGGTGGGGTCAATTCGAACACAATTTAGCAGCCACCAGCCGCGGTGACCGCCACTACTTCAACATATCAGGCCACGATGCGGAGGTAAATGATTCCATGAAAGAAGTAATCAGTAAACTTCATAACGATTTTGAGGCTTTGAAGCAAAGCTGTAAGATTGATGACGCCAGCTAGGTAGAGCAGGGTAAACAGGAGGATCTTCCTTTCACGACTCCCATAATGGCATATCCACTCCCACCAAAGATGAAGAAACCCGACATGAAACCGTACGATGGATCAACCGACCCGATTGATCACATCGACTTGTACGAAGGCTTGATGGAGTTAAATGCTGCAGGAGACGAAATGAAATGCAGGGCCAAGCTAGGTCCTGGTATAGGCAATTGAAGCCTAAAATCGTCGGTTCTTGGAAACAGTTGAGGAAGATCTTCATAAGCCAATTTTTAGCGCAGCATGACAGAAAAATGCCCGACACACATCTCCTCACCATTTATCAATCGGAGGACGAGTCACTGCGTGACTTTGTTGAAAGGTTTATGGCAGAGAAAATTAAAGTCCTAGACTGCTCGGATGATGCAGCCAGGATGACTTTCACTTCGGCAATAAATAATCCTGACCCGGTGCATTCTTTGCCATCCAACCAGCTCGGACTTATGCCGAAGCGATCCAGCGAGGACGCCAGTATATGCATGCTGATGATGTACTCCGGGCAAAACATCTCCAACATCA
Source organism: Momordica charantia (assembly GCF_013281855.1). NCBI lineage: Eukaryota > Viridiplantae > Streptophyta > Magnoliopsida > Cucurbitales > Cucurbitaceae > Momordica > Momordica charantia. The sequence goes on from NW_028275162.1 coordinate 10,937,960, forward strand.
AACCGTAATATCTAGGCATGCAAAAGCTCGAAGGCAGAGCTCGCAGCTGAAAAAAGGTCACGCAAATCATGATTATGAGACAAAGAAGCCTATCCATGATAACCGATCTCGGCCAGAACGAACGGTACGAGTTCATGATCGTCGTTTAAGAGAGTTCGACCATTACACCCCGTTCAACTTCCCCTTATAAGAGATCCTGGCCAACATCGACAATAGCGATTTGCATACGATGTTGGAAAAGCCAAGTAAAATGAAGTCGAGTCTGGATACGCGGAGTAAGAGCAAATACTGTAGGTTTCATAGAGACCATGGACATGATACTTCGCAGTGCTTTGACTTGAGAGACTAGATAGAAACCTGATCAGGCGAGGCCATCGGAAAAAGTATGTTGGGAAGAAAGATTCCTGTTCTTCTCACGGGAAAAGAAAATTCGACCGAACTGATCATGACGATCAAGACAAATCTCCCTCACCCAAAAAAAGAGAAGCGGCTGGAAAAAGGCCAGTGGTGATAAACACCATTTTTTGTGGTCCAAGTGGAGGATAGTCAGACAATAAGAGGAAAGCCCTCATTTCAGAAACTAGCCACAAAGTTAATACGTCATATGTTCGGTCAACGATGGTAGTATCTTTTTCTGTAGATGACTTGGAGGGAGTTCATTTACAAGATAATGACGCCTTGGTGATCTCGCCTATAATTGATAATGTGCAGGTCCGGCGGGTACTCATCGATGGAGGGGCATCCACCAACATACTCTCACTCTCAATATATCTTGCTCTAGGATGGGAGAAATCGCAATTGAAACGATGTCCAACACCCCTAGTCAGCTTCTCAAGAGAAATGATCGCAACGGAGGGTTATACTGACCTCCCAGTCACTATTGGGGAAAATGACAACAAAGTTCGAAAGGTTACAGAGTTTGTCGTGGTTAATGGTGCGTCAGCATAAGCAATATTAGGACGACTATATATACACGAACTACAGGTTGTCCCCTCCACATACAATCAGGTGATGAAATATCCAACCCCCTGTGGCGTGGGGATCATTAAAGGCGAACAGAAGACCTCACGAGAATGTTATGCGACAGCACTGAAAGGTACTCGGACTTGTGTCGTCGTCATTGGGACTACTTCATCCGAAGTGACACCAAGCGATAAGCTCAACAATGAACTTGTATGGGGAGCATCGAAGCAAGAGCTCAAACATATTAAGCTAGGGTCTGATGAAAAGGTTGCCAGCATCAGATCGGGGCGCTGTAATATCTGAGAAGGTTAACAAACTCCTCCAAGCTGAATTCATTAAATAAGTTTATTACACTGCGTGGCTCTCTAATGTTGTAATGGTAAAAAAGTCGAAAGGGAAATAGAGAATGTGCGTTGACTTCACAAATTTAAATAAAACTTGTCCAAAAGACAGCTTTCCACTTCCCCAAATTGACCAGCTCGTCAATGCGACACCCGGTCACGAGTTATTGACCTTCATGGATGCTTATTCGGGATACAACAAAATAAGAATGCATGTGCCCGACCAAGAACATACGGCCTTCATAACAGATCAGGGCCTCTATTGTTATAAAGTAATGCCCTTTGGTTTAAAAAATGCAGGGGCGACGTATCAGCAGTTACTTAACATGATGTTCAACAAGCAGATAGGTCGTAATATGGAGGTCTACGTAGACGACATGTTGGTTAAAAGCCTTACAGCCGAACAACATGTGGCTGACCTGACAGAAGCTTTTGGCGTACTGAACTGCTATCAAATGAAGCTAAATCCAACAAAGTGTGTGTTTGGAGTTTCTTCAGGGAAATTCCTAGGATTTATGGTTAATCGTAGAGGAATAGAAGAAAACCCAGATAAAATTAAGGTCGTGTTAAAGATGGAATCGCCAAAGAACGTGAAACAATTACAATGCTTGAACGGCCGAATAGCCGCATTAAATCGGTTTGTGTCTCGCTCAACCGATAAGTGCCTTCCATTCTTTAAAATCTTACAGACAAATGGGAAGTTTGAATGGACAGGTGAATGTGAGCAAGCTTTTCTCAAGTTAAAAGAATACTTGGGTTCAGCACCTTTATTGTCGAAGCCAGAACATGGGGATTGTCTATACATGTGCTTGGCGGATTCGAATTTGTCGGTCAGTTCGGTCTTAATAAAAAATAATTGAGGAATACAAAGTCTAGTGTATTACACGAGTAAATCGTCGACAAGCGCAAAAGCAAGATATCCCGATATTGAAAAGCTAGCTCTGGCTCTCGTCAATTCCGCCCGACGGTTACGACCTTATTTCCAAGCACATAAGGTGGTTGTTCTAACAAACTTCCCCTTACGATAGGTTTTTTAAAAACCAAAGACATCGGGAAGATTGATGAAATGGGCTATGGAACTGAGTGAGTATGATATAAGTTTTGAACCTCGATTGTCCTTGAAAGGACAAGCTGTAGCCGATTTTGTAGCCGAGATGACACCAAGTCTTCCGGTGAAAGGTTCGAACCAACAATGGACACTCTATGTTGATGGGTCCTCAAATGAAAAAGGGTGTGGGGCTGGGATACTCCTCCAGTCGCCAAAAGGGACTCGATTTGAATACGCATTACGATTCAAATTCATAACATCGAATAATGAAGCTGACTACGAGGCACCAGTGGCTGGTCTTCGCTTGGCTCAAGGCATGGGAGCAGATTGTTTATTAATTTTAAGTGACTCTCAGCTTATAGTCAACCAAGTAATGGAAGAATTCCAAGCAAAAGATGAAAATATGGCCAAATACTTAGGAAAAGCGAAAGAAGATTTGGCTAAGTTCAGAGACTTTGTAATTCGACAAGTTCCCAGGTGTTGGGACTTTCTCTACCTTTAAAAAGATTGGAGACTCGTGCAAGCGCACACGGTCACAAGTAATACTCGGAAGTAATCCAAGGTCAAATCCTCAAGGACTTGTTGCTTTTCAAAATCAAGTAATGGAGTGAAATGATTTAAATATGCAATTGTGATTTAGGAAGAAAAATGTGATGAAATGTTGTCATTTGGGGTTTTAACTAACAAGCAATTTAATGAAATTCAACCTCCTTGTCTCCTACCTTAGTTTTGATGCAAAAAATGGAAAACACACTATGTTGGGAAAATGCACCAGACGCAATTCCTGACTTTTCTTGGGATTCGAGTTCTACTCTTTCACTACCGCTTTTGGTTGCTGCAGAGGCTAGGGTAACCTACAATCATATATCTATGTGTGATTACAATCCTAGAGAATATCTACCAACTCATTTGCATTATGGGTCAGAGGGCCTATGCCTAGGACCATGTTTTATGCGCTTATTCCTAAGTCACATCCCATATTGGTTTCCTATTATTTTACCTAACTCACCTTTCCCAAGGTTGGGCTTTGGTGTATAAATCAAGTTCCCACCGGCCGAATGGAAAAAAGACGTAAAGAGAAGTTTTTAGAAACCAACCCAAAAAAGTGCTAGGCGCAATCTGGCCAAAATCCCGAGTGTGTTGAAAATCAAATCATTTGACTAAGACATTCCACAATGAGGTTGATAACTAATTTAGAACATAATGAAAATAAAGTAAATGCACGAAAACATAAAGAAAGTATGTTTCATTGAATTTAAATTAATAAATAAGTCGTACAAGGAGTTCTAGCTTGACCCTCTTCTCTCTCAAGCGTAAGGAGAGTTGAAACTCGATAAAGAACTTTAAAATAACAGAATGAACAAAGAATGGAAGTAAGAACTCGAATTAAAAGCAATACGAAAGGTAAAAGCGTGAAAAACGAAGAAATGAACAACTAAAACATGAACATAAACCATAAAAACGTGTTTTACAACTAGAGAGCATCTAAAAGAAAATTAAATGAAGCTTGGAAGGTATGATTTGCTGATTGAGGGATGGCTTCCTTTTATAGTACCATAGGTTGGTTGAAACTTCCCTCCATTTTAGGTGGAAAAGGGTTGAGATTCACCTAACCACCTCACTTGGACTTGGACTCACAGTTTTAAACATGTGGGAAATGTCCTCCTTGCCCTTCATTAATCAAAACATGCGTTTTGACAATTTGCCCTCCAAAAATGCGTCGGGTGCAATTCTGCAAAAGCAGAATTCTGTTAGTTTCTTCCAACTTTGATTGCATTTATCTCATATTTTTCCTAAAGTACCATAGTTTGACTTTTATGCAGAAATAATCTATTCATGTTATACTTTAAGAATATGTGATCCTTTTTGTCAAATAAAAATGGGAAAATGGTCAAAAACGTGGTCAAACAGAACTACCGACACATGTTTCTGTAGTAAAAAGTCAACCCTAACACACCCCAAACTTAGCCATTTGCTTGTCCTCAAGCAAAAACAATAATAACAAATCTAAAACAACCAACATGCTTGAAATATGAATGATCAACAATTTAAATGTTCTAAGTAAATGAATCATATAAGTCTCAGGAAAGGCTCCACAAGCTAAGCGTCCTAACTTTACTCTCAAGCAAACAAACCATAAACCATCCTTTGTTTTGAAAATAAAAACGATTCTAAATCTTCTTTTTTCCTAAAACACAAAACTCTTTTACAAAACCATGGAATATGCACAGTTCCGTTTTGATTCAAAAGTTTTAACATCAAGTGGACCGGCTACTAGCCCCTGAGGTTTTGAACACACTAACATTGGTTTCAAACCACAGCCACTCATAGAAACTTGTTAGGTAGCAACCCGGCATAAAATGATGTCGACAATGGTTTTCACGAAGTCACCTTAACTATCACCCTCCAAGATGCTAGCGCCACCCATTTAAAAAAATGAATGTCTATAGTGGGACTCGTAAAAAAGTAAGTGTGTTTTCTTTCCTCTCATGTTTCTTACCACTTTTTTCTTACTCTCACTTTTATTTTTCTTTCCCCCACTCTTATTTTCACTCACAACACTTTTTTGACTTGCTTTTCTTCTTTTGGACTCTTTTTTCATACTCTTTCGAAAAAAATTTCTTGCATATGACTCTTTTTGCATAAGACTCGTTTATTGCTTGCATTTTTTTTCTTGACTCTTTTTCCAAAACATAAAATGCATTTTCTTTCTTAAAACAAAAAGACACACACCGTTCCCCCCCCCCCCCCCCCCACAAAAGTTAAGGGAAACAGTGTCCTCACTGGGGAAAGAAATTTTGAGAGATGCAAAATTTTGGCACAAAAAGGACAAGAACTTCCAAAGCAATGAAAAAGTTAAGGTTTCAAAACAAAAAGAAGTAGAACACAGTTTTATAACCAAAACAAAAAGAATGGAAAATGACTTATGGCTTGATCATAAAACTAGGAAATCTAACCTATTCATGCCCTTAAGAATCGTCATCGACATGATACAAAAACAAAGAACAAAGGAAAGCATTTCATTAAAAAGATGAACATGTTGAGAGGTTAAAAAAGATACATTGAAGATGCCAAGGACAAGCTAGTAGATAGAACAAGGAGCATGCAAGCTTGAACTTTAAACATATGCAAAAACATAACTTATATGCATTCCTAACAGCACAACATCCCAACAACTAACCTAAAACTAAAACTAAACAACCTAACATGCAAACTAAAAGAAAAAACAACAACCTACACAACCTAATATGCAAATTAATCTAAACAACCTAAACTAAACAGCCTAACATACAAAATGATCCATATATCAAAATAAAAAGAGGGAGATACTCCCGTATTCATCATCGGAAGACTCATCGTTGGTGGAATCGGTAGGAAAACGGGAAGAAGAATGTAAGTCGGCCGCAAGCTCATCGGGGAATGAAGGTGCTTCATCACCGTATATCTTCTTGAGGAAAGCACAAATGGCATGTTGAGTAACCAAAAGAAGCTTGTACTTGTGCTTCAGCTCATCATATTGCTCCCTAGTTACCACCCTTCGGGTCTCGGGATCCGTGATGGTAATGGGAGAATCTTCCTCTCGAATAATGGAATACCCCCGAACTCTTCTTAGGGATGTGAATGGCTTCTTGGGCATCACAACATTGGCATCATCGGCCTCCACTCTCGCCTGCATGCATAACTCAATTATTAGTCCAGGAAAAATAAGAGGACCTACCATTTTCTCGGAGCAACTTCGAATCTTGTTCCTTATGAGCTCCCCAAAGTTGAACTCAATGCCCTTCATTAGAATGTACACCATCATCGCCCTATTGCGCTTAATGGAGGAATCGTGAGAAGTGGGTATCAACCGGTTCTTCACCACATACATCTAAATTGTCTCTTGCTCATTAATGTCAAGGGGCTTTAAGGAAAGCTTCCCCGTGGTTGAGACGGTCCATGTCTTATGTGGTCTACAAATAAGCCTTGATGGTCTACGAATACCTCCAATCTCACCCCTTTTACTCTTGATGGTGTTTGTTCGGTAGAATCGGGCTCTTCTTCATTGACCTCCTCAAGTGGCTCTTCTGCCCCTCTTTGCACCCTAGCCTTCTTGGCTTTTTTAGATGGACTAGCCTCGGCTTCTTTTTGGGCAGTCAAACGTGCTACAGCGGCTCGGGTCCTAAGCCTAGAAATTGCGCCAGGCGCAAATTCTGCCACTTTTTTCTTCTTTTGTGTTTTCTTCACCAATGCAGTCAAGCTCACCTCCTCATCTAAAGTCTCTGCAGTAGTAACAAAGTTTGGGTCAGAAACATTCAAACTTGACAAAGAAGGGTCTTACCTTGTGAAGAAGAGGAAGATGATTCCTCCATGGCCTCACTAAGGACATCCACAGGACCAGATGTTCCTTCTTGCTCTTGTGCAGGGGGCTCCTCACCATCTTGCTGAGATTCGTACACTGGAGTTTGTACTCTCACTTCATATTGAGAGATATCGTCATTTTCTTCTTCCTCTTCAAACTTATCTCCATGCACTTGTCTCTGTGCTGCCCCACTGTTTCCATCATCCTCCAATGGATCTTCTCTCCTTGCTTTATTCAACGCCACCAAAATTTTGGCAATTTTTGGCGTTGTCCCTTCCTGTTTTAAATCATAAAAAACTAGGGGCTTTTTAGTCAAGATAGGATCTGGAAAAAGATGGAGACAGAATACCTTATAGAGTGGCCGGTGGAGTCTCATCCATAATTGCGTCAGGTGCAATTTGGCATTGAATTTCGACCGTGGTCGAATCTGAATGCTCCAAAGGCTCCATGTCGTGTTCTGAGTCTTCACTAACCTGTTCTTGACCTTCGACATGCACAACAATAGTAGTGCAAAGAGGGGGACGGATAGACAGTTCTAAAGACTCGGAAATGAGGTTATCTTGAGAAAGATTTATCCTACGACGTATACTCATGCTATTTGACTCAAGTTGAATCTCTTCACTCACTTTCTTTGAGTTTTCCATGAATTCTTGGCATTTTATGTTTAATTCCTCAATTTTTGCATAAACTCTCTCGTTCTCTTTATCCCTAATTTCGTTATTTTTACTGAACATCTCCGCTCTCTCTTGAAGTCTAGCTATTTCTTCATCTAAAACAGCAACTTTTTCCTCTAAAGATTGATTTTTTCGAAGATAGACTTTACTAACACCTCCTAATTTCGTCTCACTATGACCCTCTTTATTAACCCTAGCACCATGAGATTACATATTGATTTTTTCAAAATTTGTACCACCTATGGATATATTTCTACTAAGGTTCATTCTTAGAGCTTCCTCATATTTTCTTCTTTGTTCTCTAGGATCAAAAACTTGCTTTTCATGAAAAATCCTAGGAGGCTCAAGAGGAATCATACCTGATTTAGTTGGTTGAGGCAACAACACTTTCTTATTCTCCTTCTCTTTGTCGTGTGGCTTGGAGAAAGATGAACCTTCCATGGTTCTTGAGTTTGCTTCACGATAGACAATGAAATCCCTCCAATAAACCCTAAATGTTCAGGAAAAAGAGAGATGAGAGAGACTTTAAGATTCTTTGAGATTTCTCAAGAGAAGATTTGAAAACAAGTGAAAAAATTTTGGTAAAAATCTTGAATGGGGTGTTTTCAAATCCTAGGGCTTTTTGTGTTATGTTTTAAAACATATAAAAACATAATTGGGTTTAAAATTGGGCTTCCTTTTGATTTAAAAACAACCCAGAGACCATTTAAACATAACTCACATAAAGCCTACGAAAGCCCTAATCCATAACTCAAAAATCTAATTTTTTCTCTTAAATTGCGCCTGGCGCAATTATGACGAGGGTTGGATCTTGATCCTGTAAAATTCAAATGCAAAAACAAAAATTAGATTTGAAATCTACACAAAAAAGCCTTAAAGAAAATGTAAAAATTTCGTAAAAAGAAGACAAAAAATATTTTACATAAAAACGCCCCCCAAACTGTCCGAGGTACTGTTTACACTGTTTTCTCATGGATCCTTCAGTATTACAGAGATTTTACCTCTGTCAATATACTCACCATAATATTTCTTGACTCGATGCCCATTTACCTTCAAGATATTCCCTTTGGAACCCTTTAATTCCACCGCTTCATGTGGATAAACATGCTCAACTACGAATGGGCCCGACCATCTAGACTTAAGCTTACCTGGAAACAACTTTAATCTAGAGTTAAAAAGCAAAACTAAGTTTCCAGGTTCTAAATTCTTGTCCATTATCTTTTTATCATGTCATTTCTTAGTTTGTTCTTTGTACATATTGGCATTCTCATAAGAAAACTGACGAAATTCATCCAACTCATGTAACTGGAGCAATCTCGCTTCACTTGCAGCCACATAATCAAAATTCAGATTCCGCGTAGCCCAATATTCTCTATGTTCTAATTCTAACGGAAGATGACATGCTTTACCAAAAACAATGCGATATGGGGACATGCCTAATGGAGTTTTATAAGCAGTTTTATATGCTCACAAAGCATCATCAAATTTAATAGCCCAGTCCTTCCTATTTACATTCACGGACTTCTCTAAAATTGACTTTATTGCCTTATTTGATACCTCCGCTAGTCCATTAGTTGGAGGGTGATATGCAGTAGCGATCTTATGGTGAATGTATACTTTTTAAGCAAATTACTTACTTCCCTATTCAAAAAGTGCGTACCCTCATCACTAATCAAGCATCTAAGTGTACCATATCTAGTGAAAATAAACTTTTGCAAGAAGAGAGAAACTACCTTGGCATCGTTAGTAGGGGTGGCCAAAGCCTCAACCCATTTCGAGACATAATCAACAACCAAGAGAATGTAATTTTTACCGAATGAAGGTGGGAACGGACCCATGAAGTCGATGCCCAAAACATCGAAAAGTTCAACTTCCAATATTGGGTTTAAGGGCATCTCATGCTTCCTTGACAAGTTACCTGATCTTTAACAGCGGTCACATCCTTGAGCGAATATGTGAGCATCTCGAAATAGAGACGGCCAAAAGAAACCGCTTGGGAGGACCTTTGCTGCAGTCTTACGTCCAGCAAAATGCCCACCATATGGTGATTTGTGGCATGCCTCTAGAATCTCCTTATGTTCATGCTCAGCAACACACTTGCGAAGAATATTGTCAGGTCCTAGTTTAAACAAGAAAGGTTCATCCCATCTATAAAACCTAACATCATGAAAGAACTTCTTTATCTGGTTCTTACTCAAATCATTAGGAATTATTTTTCTCACCAGATAGTTTGCATAATCAGCATACCAAGGGACTTTAGAAATAGCTAAAAGATACTCATCCACAAAATGCTCTTTAATCTCACAACTATCATGCTGCAAAGAAGACTCTAGCCTAGATAGATGATCCGCTACTTGGTTTTCTGTTCCTTTTCTATCTTTTATCCCTAAGTCAAACTCTTGTAGCTACAAGATCCATCAAATCAACCTAGGCTTAGCTTCTTTTTTAGCAAACAAGTACTTAAGTGCAGAATGATCGGTAAACACTATCACTTTAGTCCCAATCAAATATGAACAAAACTTATGAAATGCGAAAACAACAGCCAAAAGTTCTTTCTTAGTCACAGTATAGTTCAACTGACTACTATTCAAAGTTTTACTTGCATAATAAACAGGATGAAGAACATTACCTTTTCGTTGACCCAACATCACATCTACAGCAAAATCAATTGCATCACACATTAGTTCAAATGGCAAGTTCCAATCTGGTTCAATTATGATAGGTGTTGAGCTAAGTGCATTCTTAAGTGTCTCAAAAGCTTTCAAACAATGTTCATAAAAACAAAGAGTCGATCCACTTCCAACAACTGACACAAGGGCTTAGAAATTTTCGCAAAATCTTTTATAAAACGGCGGTAGAAACCCGTGTGTCCTAAGAAACTTCTAACACCTTTTACAGTTGTAGGAGGGGGTAGTTCAGCAATCACATCTATTTTAGCCCTATCGACCTCAATTCCTTTTTCTGAAATTCTGTGACCTAAGACTATACTTTCACGTACCATAAAATGACACTTCTCCCAATTAAGCACAAGGTTAGTCTCTTCACACCTTTTTAAAACATTCTCTAAGTTCTCTAAACAAACATTAAACACATCACCAAACACAGAAAAATCATCCATGAAAATCTCTACCGTGCTTTCTTTCATGTCTGAAAAAATAGTTGTCATGCATCTCTAGAAGGTAGCAGCAGCGTTGCAAAGACCGAACGGTATCCTTCGGAATGCAAATGTCCCATAGGGACACGTGAACGTGGTCTTTTCTTGGTCCTCGGAGCTATAGTAATCTGGTTTAACCAGAATACCCATCGAGGAAACAATAGCACTTTTTCCCTGCAAGACGATCAAGCATTTGGTCAATAAAGGGTAATGGAAAATGGTCTTTTCGAGTTATCTTGTTTAACCGACGGTAGTCCATACAAACTCTCCAACCAGTCACCGTTCTAGTTGGGATCAACTCGTTGTCGTCGTTTGTAATCACCGTCATACCACCTTTCTTGGGAATGCATTGAATCGGGCTAACCCAGCTGCTATCCGAGATAGGGTAGATCACTCCAGCATCTAACCATTTTATGATTTTCTTTTTGACCACCTCTTTCATTTTGGGGTTAAGCCTCCTTTGGCACTCGATAGAATTTGTGGCTCCTTCCTCCAAAATGATTTTGTGCATGAAAAATGTAGGGCAAATTCCTCTTATGTCGGCTATGGTCCATCCAATAGCTCTCTTGTACTTTGAAAAAATCAGCAAAAGTAAAGATTCATGTTCATTAGACAAATATGAAGAAATGATAACGGTCAAAGTATCGTTTAAACCTAAATAAGCATATTTTAAATGAGAACGTAGGGGTTTCTTTTCCAATTCTGGAGGTTCAATGATGGAAGGTTGCAAGATCTTCAAATCCGCTATTGTCGGCTGCAAAAACTCAAAACGCTCAAATTGGGGAAAAATTGCGTGAGGATTCTTTTTCTGCAACCTCCAAATCTACTTCTAAGTCTTCCACTATCATTTACGGGAGTTCCTCCATGATTGCCCCTATTATAGAGCATTCCTCGACTTCATCGGGGAGACGCATCGCATCGAGGACATTGAAGGTTACCTGTTCATCATTGACCTTCATCGTGATCTCTCCTTTTCTAACATTGAAAATCGTATCTCCAGTTGCTAAAAATAGCCTCCCAAGAATGATCGGCACCTCATGATCTGCTTCATAGTCCAAAATTATGAAATCGGCAGGAAAAATAAACTTATCAACTTTAACAAGCACATCTTTTATTTTTCCTTCCGGTTTCTTTATGGATCTATCAGCTAGTTGTAAAGTGACAGTAGTGGGACAAGCTTCTCCTATATTTAACTCTTTAAAGACAGAAAGAGGCATAAGATTAATGCTTGCTCCTAAGTCACACAATGCTCTTCCTAGGTTCTTACCTCCTATTGAGCAAGGAATAGTGAAACTACCTAGGTCCTTACACTTAACAGGCAGTGGATTCCCTAGAGCATCACTACTACACTTTGTCAAAGCTACCCTCTCATGCTCACCTAACTTCTTACGCCTAAATATGATGTCTTTCAAAAACTTAGTGTAGTTAGGCATTTGTTCTAAAGCATCTATGAGAGATATATTTATATGCAACTGTTTTAGAATCTCAAAGAAGTTCTTAAAATGACTATCCCGATTCTTTCTAACTAGCCTTTGGGTGAAAGGTGGAGGAATCTTAATATTACCTACCTGTGGAGAAGTGCTGGCACTACTTGCTTATCTTTTTTCTGCCTTCTTACCTTTTTCTTCTGAACTTACGGGTTCTACTTTCTCTTCTTGTTGTGGATTGGAGGTGGATGCAGGAACATGTGTAACTGTATTAGTTCTTTCTTCTGGAAGTGAGGGTCCATCATAACTTAATCTGCTTCTCGTGATAACCGTCTTACAGTGCTCCTTTCCCTCACGATCTCGCTTCGGGTTCTCTGTGTGTCCAAGCAATGTACCTTAGGGTCTAGATTTCTAGTCATTAGCTATCTGCCCCACTTGCATCTCCAAGCTTCTTATCGCAGCATCAGTTCTTGTCATGAACTCTTTCATCATGGCCTCCAAACTTGCATTGCTACCACTTTGCTGAGTAGTATTTTGACCTCTTTGCTGATTGTATTGTTGAGGCTGCGACGCCGATTGAGTTAGAAAACCAGGAGGAGTGTAGTTTTGCTTGTATTGTTGAGCGGGTGCTTGCGCACTGCTACTAGCTACTCCTTGGTTACTCAAGGAAAAATTTAGATGGTGCCTCCATCCAAGGTTGTAAGTGTTTAAATACAAGTTTAAATTCTGCTGGGCACCTTGACCTACATAGAAAATAGACGTTGGATTAACTGGACAGTTCTCATACAAGTGGTTATCACCACAATAGACACAAGATATATCCGAAATTTGTAAAACAGGAGAGGGTTCAGGTATCGCCGAAACGACTGGTTTTGTTTCCTTCTCCATTGTCAACTCCTTTAGCATCTGGTTCATAGTCGCCATTTGGGCTTGCATTGAAGCTACTATGTCTAACTCAAAAACTCCGACTGATACTTGCTTCTTTGGTAATTACCTTCCTATTTTGCCCTGGTCATTAATGTCTGTCATCTTATTCAAGATATCAACGATCTCATTTACCGACTTCTCTAATAACGAGCCATTGGTTGCGGTGTTCAACATAATCCTTGATGAACGATCCAATCCTCTATAGAACTGTTCAATCTGCACACATGCGGGCAATCCATGGCTCGGGCATCTTCTCAGTAATTCCTTAAAACACTCCAAGCTTCTTGAACTGCTTCGTTCTCCTTCTGTCTAAAAGACACGATGTCCTCTCGAAGGTCTGCGTTCCTGGTCAAAGTGTGGTACTTTGCCAAAAATTTCTCCGTCAGTTCCGCCCATGTGTTGATAGAATTTGGTTCTAACGCGTTTAGCCAAGTCCTTGCACCATCCTTGAGAGAAAAAGGAAACATTTTTAATCTTAGTGCATCCTTAGAGAAACCAGGAAGTTGAAATGCATTAGCTATTTCAATAAAGGATTTGATATGAGAGTAAGGATCTTCATTAGTCAATCCTCCAAACTGGCCTATCGTCTATAACATCTAGAACATGACTGGCTTGAGCTCGAACTGTGCAGCTTGGGGTAAAGGATTATTTATCCTTGAATTTAGGTTGTGGAACGCATGAGTGACATAATTACACATGGTTACATCTCGCTTATCTGCTAGAAGGATCGGATTGGGAATTTCTCCTACTCGGTTTGCTGCTCTTTCACCTGCCATATCTCCATTCACAGGTGGATTTTATGGCGGCGGAGGATCTTGTGGATTTCTATACATCTCGATGGTCTCTTCTTCAATTTCTACTTCTTTCTCTTTTTTATTTTCTCGATCTTTTCTCAACCTCTGCTCACGCCTTATCTTCTTAAGGGTTCTTTCAATCTCTGGATCAAAGGTCAACCAACCAGACCACGTGCTCTTACACAACTCCCTTAAAGGTTAGATATACAATTAAGTCCAATGACAGAGGTATGCAACTATCACACAATGAAACAATTCACTTGAAAAGAATATGATTTGAAAACTTAAGTTCCCGGCAACGGCGCCAAAAAATTGTTGGGACTTCATCTACCTTTAAAAACATTAGACACTCGTACAAGTGTACACGGTCACAAGTAATACTCGGAAGTAATCCAAGGTCGAATCCTCAGGGACATTGCTTTTCAAAATCAAGTAATGCAGTGAAATGGTTCAAATATGCAATTGTGATTTAGGAAGAAAAATGTGATGAAATGTTGTCGTTTGGGGTTTTAACTAACAAGCAATTTAATGAAACTCAACCTCCTTGTCTCCTACCTTAGTTTTGATGCAAAACATGGAAAACACACTATGTTGGGAAAATGCACTAGGCGCAATTCCTGACTTTTCTTGGGATTCGAGTTCTACTCTTTCACTACCGCTTTTGGTTGCTGCAGAGGCTAGGGTAACCTATAATCATATTCCTATGTGTGATTACAATCCTAGAGAATATCTACCAACTCATTTGCATTATGGGTCAGAGGGCCTATGCCTAGGACCATGTTTTATGCGCTTATTCCTAAGTCACATCTCATATTGGTCTCCTATTATTTTACCTAACGCACCTTTTCCAAGGTTGAACTTTGGTGTATAAATAAAGTTCCCACCGGCTGAACGGAAAAAAGACGTAAAGAGAAGTTTTTAGAAACCAACCCAAAAAAGTGTCAGGCACAATCTGGCCAAAATCCCGAGCGTGTTGAAAATCAAATCATTTGTCTAAGGCATTCCACAATGAGGTTGATAACTAATTTAGAACATAATTAAATGAAAGTAAATGCACGAAAACATAAAGAAAATATTTTTCATTGAATTTTAATGAATAAATAAGTCGTACAAGGAGTTATAGCTTGACTCTCTTCTCTCTCGAGCGTGAGGGGAGTTGAAACTTGGTAAAGAACTTTAAAATAACATAATGATCAAAGAACGGAAGTAAGAACTCGAATTAAAAGCAATACGAAAGGTAAACGCATGAAAAACGAAGAAATGAACAACTAGAACATGAACATAAACCCTAAAAACGTGTTCTACAACTAGAGAGCATCTAAAACAAAATGAAATGAAGCGTAGAAGGGATGATTTGCTGATGGAGGGATAGCTTGCTTTTATAGCAGCATATGTTGGTTGAAACTCCCCTCCATTTTAGGTGGAAAAGGGTTGAGATTCACCTAACCACCTCACTTAGACTTGGACTTGGACTCACGGTTTTGAACATGTGGGAAATGTCCTCCTTGCCCTTCATTAATCAAAACGTGCGTTTTGACAATTTGCCCTCCAAAAATGCGTTAGGCGCAATTCTGAAAAAACAGAATTCTGTTATTTTCTTCCAACTTTGACCGCATTTATCTCATATTTTTCCTAAAGTACCATAGTTTCACTTTTATGCAGAAATAATCTATGCATGTTCTACTTTAAGAATATGTGATCCTTTTTGGCAAATAAAAATGAGAAAGGGGTAAAAAACGTGGTCAAACAGGGCTACTAACACATGTTTCTACAATAAAAAGTCAACCTTAACACCAGGTCTGAGAATTCCAATGCGGATGCTCTGGCAAAATTGGCGGCAGCATATGAGACTAATCTAGCCCGCACAGTACCGGTTGAGGTTCTAAGCTCGCCATCTTTCGAACAAGAGGAATACAATTCATTTGAGGTCTTACTTAGTTGCTGGATGGATCCAATCATAGATTTTCTTAAGGGAGTCCGACCAGACAATCCAAGTGGAATAAAGAAACTAAGATGTCAAGCAACTCACTATTCACTTCAAGGAAATGTTTTATACAAGCATGGGTATTTGTTGCCCTTATTGAAGTGCCTAGCGCTGGATGAGGCAAATTACGTAATTAGGAAAATACATGAAGGAATCTGCGGAGATCATGTCGGGGCCTGAACTTTGATGACTAAGATCATAAGACAACGAAACTATTCGCCGAGTGTCAGCAGAGATACAAAGTGTTTAGTACGAATGTGTGATAAATGTGAGAAATATGCTGATTTGATTAAATAACCACCCGAGAATCTGACATCAATCTCCAGCCCGTGGTCGTTCGCGCAATGGGGAATCCATCTTAAAGGATCCCTTCCTACAGGGAAAGGCCAAGTAAAATTCGCAATAGTAGCCATTGATTATTTTACCAAGTGGGCTGAAGCAGAACCTTTGGCTACTATTACAGAGGCAAAAGTAAGAAACTTTGTCTGGCGGAGCCTAATCTGTAGGTTTGGGATTCCACAAGTGATAATTTCAGATAACGGGAAGCAGTTCAACAATGAAAGATTTAATTTATTTTGTACGCGACTTGGGATTAAACACATCACATCTTCTCCCGTCCATCCGCAAGCCAATGGACAGGTCGAAGTGGTTAACAAGATTATTAAACGCGGGTTAAAAGTGAGACTGGAATAATTTAAGGGAGATTGGCCGGAGGAACTCCCTGGGGTTTTGTGGTCGTATCAAACAACACCAAGGGGGTCGACAAATCAAACACCTTATTCGTTAGCCTTTGGCTAGCAGTGATCCCAGTAGAGATTGGATCACCGTCAAAACGAACTAGTCAGCCTTTCAATGAGACCGAGAACTCAGAAGCGTTGAGTTTGAATCTAAACCTACTTGAGGAGTAAATGAACGACTTACAAGTACGAAACGCAAATATCAAAATAGAATGACAAGGTATTACAATTCACGAGTAAAGAAGCAATGTTTTAGACCGGGAGATCTCGTACTAAAAAAAAGTTCTTCAGAAGACTGGGGCTCTAGAGCCAAACTGGGGAGGATCGTTCAAAATTAAAAATGTCGTCTGAACTGGAACGTATAGTTTAGTCGACCTGAACGGCAAACAATTCGATCACCCCTGGAATGCAGAACATCTTAAGTTGTATTACCTGTAAATCAGTAATTTGTACAGTACTATTCGAGCCCGACCCAAATTAGGGGCTATTATTGTCAATGTTACTTACATGAAATGTTTATCGTCGATGTTACTTAGGAATTCCTTTTTAGATTGTGTTTATGTGTCACTTATTATGAACAAAGTGTTGGTCAAAACCAAAGAAGACAATGGTACGCATGAATAAAACGATGTAGTTCATTTCATTCTTCAAGCAAAAAACAAAAAACAAAAAAAAAATTGAAATGTATACCAAAATTACACTTCAAACAAAAAATATGTGATAATAGAAGAAATGGGAGTTGAATCAGTTTAGCTTCCTTCTCTTCTCCATGCTGACACGACGCTCCAGCGACCTGACCTTCATCTCCATTGCGCGAAATTCATCCTCCATTGTCACTTTCTCTTTCTCCCAGCTTTTCCTTTTCCTCCTTCAAAGCCTGGCACTCGAATTCAAATTGTAAAGATCAAACTGTTGACTCTTGAAGTTCACGTACAAGATGAGAAACTTCTTGCTTAAGTTTGAAGACTTTTGCCGTAGCCCGTCGCAGTTCAAAACGGGAAGGAGGAGTTGTATAACAAGGCAAATGGCAGGATGAAAGGTGCTCCCCTTCAGAAATAGGGGGAATAGTGGGAATGACAGGGGATGGTGAGGGAGGAGAGGAAGAAGATGAGGATGAGTCCCCCGAGTGATAGGAGGAAATCTCCATAAAAGTGGTCAGAGGACCATTTACTTCCTCAAACATACCCTAGGTACTGAAGTTTAAGATAAAAATCAGAGAAATGAGGAGATAGTTAAATTGAATTCTAAGCAGAAGGTGGAATCCGAAAGGACCTCCGCCACATAATGAAAGCTGTGCAGACGAAATCAATGCAATTTACTCAGAATATGCAATGGCGGTTGAAAATTGATTCGATTACGGAGAATCGAAACAGCGTCAAGCAAAATTCAATGATAGTGGTGATTTCGTATTAAATTAAAAGTTTGATTCGGTGCGAAGTCCGTAATTAGATTCGGTAAAATTATAATAGAAAATAGATGTACATCTGGATAATAGAAATAATGAAAATAGAGATTATGTTGGATCAAGGTCTGAAGCCTCGGGGGACACCATGAGGTCGTTCTGCGTCGAATCAATGAGGAGGATATTAACCTCTCTTGTCGGATCGGTATTTGCGGATTCTGGCTCGATCACTCCAGTCTAGGGCTCTAACTCGGTTACTCCGACCTGAGGCACCTCCTCGGACACCCTAACTTGAGGCGAGGAAAGGTTGATTCCTTCAGTTGGATTCGGACGCTCGCCCTGATCAGCTGATTTCTTCATGGCAAGTTCCCAGTCGCGATCAATCATAAGAACAAGCTGGTCTGAATTAACCTCCCAAGTAAATTTTTTAAGCCACTCGACTGAGTAGTTAAGGCCACAATACTCCAGATCCCTCTCTAAGTCCTTGAAGTCTGGAAATTGAGACATAATCTCATAAAGAAAGTCAAAATTGCCAAGTCGAGCTTTTGTATTTGCAAGTCTAGATTCAGCATCAGAAAGTTTTGTCATGGACTCAGCAACTACTTTCTCAGATTCATGGAATTTGGATTCAATGTCGGTAAAATGCGACTTTGTTTGTGTGAGTGCAGACTTGGTATCTATGAGTTCTGCCTCAAGCAACTTACTCTTTTCTGCCTCTGCACTTAGAATGTTCTCTGTAGAGGACCTGAGGTCGGAAGCTCGGCCTTTAATTGTGCGAGAAGAGGCCTAAACTGGTTAGCCTCAGTAGTCAACTCAAAGACTTCAATCAGCAAACGAAGATTTTCCTCCTCCAATTTGGTCTGCTCGGCTTTATATTTGTTGTTCTCGACGATGCATTTCTCTGACGCAGCATGGACATTGAGGGTTTCGCACCTCAAGGTCTTGAAATCCTCCTTTTCCTTGGTCAAACTTCCCGATCTCTTCTGAGCTCTTCGAGAAGGGAATTGTACTCGGCCATTTCAGTAGAACAGGAAGCAGCTTTCTTAGCAGCCTCAGCAAGCTTGATTTTGTTCTTCCGTCCAACAGAATCACGATGAATGAGCTCGGCACCAACAGAGACCATTCCCCGACAAGACAGAGCAAAAGCCTGAAATCAAGCGTAGGCATGTAAATGTTGAAAACTGCAACGAAAAATCAAAGAGTAAGGAATTACCTTTATGATACAGGAAGAAATTTCAAAAAAGAGTTCCTGAGAAGATGAAGGTCTGATGCAACGAGCATGTTTTTCCAGATCACCGGTGAGAGCAGAATAAAGTTTATCGGTGGAAGATAGAATGCCCTTACTATTGAGGTCGATCAAAAAAGGAAGAATCCGAGCATCATGGGCTGGTGGACTCTCGAAAATCTCAAAAGAAATGTTTCTTATGTTGGACGGACCAGTAGCGAAAGTCATGTCTTCTCCTAAAGGAGAGTGGGACTGGACTTTGTCGAGCTCTTGAAGGGAGATGCCAGGTCCATCCTCCAATTCAGCAGAGTCTGATCCCTCGCGAATTCTAAAGGTTGGATCGGTCAGGGCGGTAGGCTAAGGTTGGAGGCCACTGAAATCGACCTCGGGTAGGGGAGGTGCTGGAGGAGCAGAAGTTTCGGGATCAACCGTAGGACCCATTTTTCTTTTTCTTTGAAGTTGACCGCTAGCACTGTCATTCTGTGAAGTATGAGTGGAGGAGGCATGCTCATCAGCTTTCCGTTTGGGTGTTTTCTTCGGAAACACCCACCTGGGCGGAGGAGGCTGATCACAACTCTGTGTGGCAGTCCTGACTCAGGTATAGACTAGACCTGAGGGTCATGGGCCACGTTATTACCCCCAGCAGAATCAGCTAAACCCTCTCTAAGAGGTACACCTCGACAGCGACTGCTGTTGAACCTAGATGGACGGGGGCCCATTTCCTCTGCAAGGAATAAGAGAAACAAAATGAGAAATTACAAGTGAAGAAGATATGGGGAGTTAGAAACAAGGTTAACCTGCTGAGAGTTCAGCCGCGAGTCCACAACTTCTCAAGTTTCGATTGGATAGAAGGTCGGGCTATATCGATCTCTGGCTCAAATGGTTGCACAGCCAGCTAAAACCGATCTGGTCTCCATAGTCAATTCAGGCGGAGGATCGATCAGCACTGCCGAGGAGATAAATTAATCAGTAAGAAGGAGAGCTCGAGTAAAGAATGTGTGTACCTACTAACCAAAATAGTAAGAGATCCACAAGCCAGGGCTTACCCAATCTACCGAACTCCATGGGCACCTCACAATAGGGAGCCTCTTTGCTGGTAGTCATAAGCCAATTCTCAAATACATAAAACCACCTTTGCTTCCAGTTTTGTATGGAAGTAGGTTCATTCACAATTGAGGAAAACTCTTTTCCATCACTGGTCCATTGACTAATTTAGTCCTACCAAGGAAGCAACTTAAATAAAATTGACCAGGGGCCTTAGACAACTTCTTAATGGTGTGGATAGAAAACATTTATTCAACAGACATAATACAAGTTCTATCTTCGCAGAATCGCCACAATAAGTACAAAAAGCCCATAAGGGTGCCCCATCAATTTGGTGTCAACTAATCAAGGGCTAGGTTGACCGCATAGAGGAAAAATTGGGCAAAAGGATGCAAGGGTAACCGAACCCCATATTCAAACATTTGAGGATAAGAACTAACACATCCTATTGGAGGTTGATCAATCGTTTCACCCACTGCAGGAATCCTCAATTCAACGTCACTTTGGATGAAGTAGTTATACCTAAGAATCCCTAACAACTCCTCGGGATAGTTGGAGTACGAATAATCGGAACAATCACCACTTCTTTCCGGCGATTCACTACATTTGCGACGGCGGGACTTTTTATTTTTAGCCGGAGAATCAACTAAGAGTAATGAAGAAGTTGTAGCCCTAGATTGATTACGAGTACTAACGTCGAAACATTTAATCCTAGCCATTTACGAAACTTAAAGATTTAGGACGAAAGTAAAACAAATGCAAGGTCAACCGAAACGCAAAGTGAAGGTAAAAGAAACGCCTAACCTTGCAAGATTGCGACAATAGAAGTCCTCAACAACAAGAATCTCATAACGATTCAAGCAAAGTTTATATTGAGCCTTTTTAAATACTTGATGGGAGACGGTGTCAACTCGGAAAGGAAGGGAAAAATGAGTTCGGCTCTACATTTCGCAGTCTGACATTAAACGCTACTTTGAAAAAGTTCGAATGGATCGTTAGAATTTTCTCAAAGTAGGGGGCTATTGTTTAACCATAAAATCCTAAGGGAGACGTCATTCTATTTCGATCCATATAGCACGAGGTCGGAGAATAGCCGAACTAAACACGCTACTAAGCTGGGTGTCAAGATAAACAGTTTTCTCCTCTTTTCACGTCACGACAGCCAAATCGCTCTCCCACTCAACATGAAGTTTTCCTATTTTCATGGAAATAAAATCGTATAATTCAAAAAATGGAGTCAAGCTCCACAATGGTCATCTGACCACTACTCACCTATAAATATCACATGGATAAATGAAGACAGTATGCGAAAACTAATTATTATACTTTCTAATTAATTTATCTGGCACAGAGACTAACTAGATCGTTGGAGTGGTTACTTGTTTTTGCACGTTCAAATCCACGAGTGTTCTCAGGATTTTATTGTGATTACCGGTTATTTTTTGTAAGAACAATGCATAATCTAGACACTTCAATAACTACTCTGGTATGTTCTCAAATACACAGTTAAAATACAATTCTAATTTTCATATTTGAAATACTTATATTATTGTTTATAATTTTTATATGTAGTTCAATTTGAAAAAGTCATATACTAATGGGCAGAACTTGATAAGATACGAGATGAATGAGCCAGATTTGTTGCAAACTACACTTCATTTGGTAAAGGTAGTAAATTCAGTCTTATTACTTTAGCTTCTAATATGTAAAAACCTTGAACCATTTATACATTGGTTGTATTAATGAGCTAATTAACATTTTACTCATTTTGTTTATTTTAATTTTTTAATGAACAAATTATTGTGAGAGCTAATATTGGTTTATGAAAGTTGTGTGTTAATCTAATGAATATTCAATTGTTGTGATTGTTGAATTCTATTGGAGGTGGGTATTAAGATTTGTGGTGATTCCATTGGCAGTATCATTTGTGTGAAACTTATTATTGGATTGTATTGGTGCTGTGGTATGTTGGAGCTTAGAAAAGTACTAATATTGGATTACTCAATTGGATTGTTGAAAGTATTTATTATTCTACTATTTCTTTTATTGGTGTTTAAATATTATGTATACAATGTTGTGGATATTGCTGAATTATTTTAGAAGATACTTAACGTGTGTTGTAGTTGCTGAAGTCTATTTTTAAGGTATATTAGAATTTATGATGATTGAACTTCTGTTGGAGAGGTTTTATGTGTGTGATGCTTATAGGTATTAGATTCCATTGGTTTTGTGATGGTTGGATTGTATGTTGAAGCTTAGAAAAGTGTTAGTATTGGATGGCTAACTTGTTTATTGGATCAGACTGAAAATACTAATTATTGCTTTTTTTTTTTTTTGCCTTGAAATTATTTGACATAGGTTTTGTAGTTATTTTGGTATGAAATGTACAAGATTTTATTAATATATTGCATTTTTTTTTTTTTTGCTTTGAAATTATTTGACATAGCTTTTGTAGATATTTTGGTATGAAATGTACAAGATTTTATTAATATTATTGTTGTAAGTAAGTTTTTGTATAAAAATGTCAGGGGTGGATCCACATAGTACTGAGGGCACGTGACCCTCTTGATTGTACTTAAATATAATACATTAGATAGTTTAGCAAACAAAATATTGTTTGCTTTGATGATTTTCTTCATTCAAGTGCATCTTTATTATTATTAATTTTTATTTTTCTCTTTTAAGGCTTTTATTATTTTCTTTTTTTTTTCCATATTTCAGGCCTCTTTATTTTTTCTTTTCTTTTTTAGCATTATTTTTAGTGCATCTTTTTTTTTCTTTTTTAAACAATTTTTTAGTATGATAGGATTGAATCTCAAACCTATTTTTATTATAAAATATTGTTTTTAGAAATATGTATTTTTCATTTAAAATAAATAATTTGACTAATTAATTTTTTTAATAAATTTAAATTCATAATTCTAAATTTATATAAATGTCATCATTTTTATCTCTCCATTTAATAAAAAAATCCACAAAAGCTGACTTATTTAATAAAATCAAGTTTATCAAATTAAGTTTGATTAATACACAAAACTTACTATTAAATAACGCCAAAACTTATAAATTTGAGCTAAAAAAAGCAACTCTAATATCGTTTTTTTTTTCTAAATTCTATCCATTATTTCATATCAATTTTTTTTTCATTTACACACGAGAATATTTTTTTCAACAATTTTTTAAATTAAAATCTATCGAATGGTAAATTTTTCTACACAGGTGAAAATTACAACATTTTATAAAGTGAAAAAATTGATACACATTGCCAAGTTCAAGTTTAAAATTGATCTTTTTTTCATTACGTTTATATGCATTTGTGCCCCCATGAAGTAAAATCCTAGATCTGCCACTATTTACAACTGACATCATAGCTACTTGTCATCGTAAATATTCATTAATATCCAACGTAACCAATATCAGTTACGAAAAAACAATTTCGATTATTTCAGTGTCGGTTAACAATCGACATTGGTAGGATAAACAATATCAGCTGGGAACTGTAATATAACCGACATTAAAGGCTATGATGACACGCAATTCCATTTAAGTTGAAAATTGACATAGAAAACCTACCATGTCAGATAATTTTATGTCGATTGTGGACCGACATGTTGTAGTGACATTATTATTCAAGCTGTTATAATTTCCCGTCATGCCCATAAAAACACATATGAAATAGTTACGACTTACCAGGGATGAATTGTAAAACATTAACTTTTGGTTACATACTTAGTCATTCAATTTTGTAGGTTTAATGCAGCTTGAACTATTATCAGATACTTCTACATCTCTGCTTTGTTGTCTATAAAATCAACATTCCTAATTGATGGAGTCGACAATAGTATCATTAACATCATCTCTACAAAATGAACTATCCTAAAATTTCATCGACTCCCATTCCACTTTTTACTTCTAACCAAAGTTTCAAATGTCGACCAACATGTTGACATGTCGGAATATCGAGAGACTCAACATGTCAACGTGTCGGTATATTGGAAAAGTCGTTTTCCCCCTATATCGACGACACGTCAGCGACATCTCGATCAAGAGTTGTCGACATATCCAACTCCAAGTATTACTTATGTAAAAATTTTCGTACTTTATGGCCCAGACTTCAGAACGAGTCCATTTTAAATAGACCATGAGAAAAAGCTCAATTTGAATGTGTTGATTCATGACAATAAAGGAGGGAAATCCTTAGGAATGACTACGTACACAATACGTTATGAAAATGGCCAAAATTTCCATAAATTGCATATCATGACCATATTTGATTTTCCAAAATTTAGGAGAGGGGTAGAATTTCATATTTACCCCTCCCCACATTTCATGCCCATATTGCCCTTGCATTCTTTGTCCATTACCCTTCCACGTTTTTAGCTACCCACATCCAAGAAATCAGAGCATCAAGATCTCTACTTAATCAAACTACCAAATCTACATAATCCATAATCAAACTATCAAATCTACGTGATGAAACCGCCAAATATACCAATATCATTCAAACAATTTTAAAATATTATTAATTTGTGTCCAACATAATCTAATTTTTTACGAGCCTAAATAATTGGTTATTAAATTCTACTGCATTATCACCATTTTAAATATGTTATCTCTTAAATATTCTTACACAAGTTTCATCCCCATTTTTGTTACTTTTTTTAGGAATTAAAATCAATCAACGTGGGAATACTATGCAATCATTCGTAGCCGCTATTTTACATGATGGAAACTGGGAGGAGCAGGACAATTATCAAGGTTTCAGTATCGAACATGTTTCAATTTCATTCGATTCCACCCTACAACAACTCAGTGAATGCATCTCTAGAGATCTTCATTTTTCAGAAGAAAAAAAAAATTACATGACTTTCACTGTTCAGAAATGTTGAATCATTATGAGGCTATCACTAGACAGGGATGTGGTGTGGGCCATATCCTTTTTGCCGGATGTCATGTGCAACGACTATGCATAGTTATAGATACGAACCCCATATATAACACCATCTACGGGGGCAGTGGAAGTGCAAACGCCACTCATAATTTAGTTTACCTTAGGGGAAAGTAATTTATCTTCATGAACCCTATTGATTTTGATTGTGCTTCCTCTAATTTCACGTTAGAAGAATTATTTGTTGATAACCCTCCAAAAGAGCGTTATTTGTGGGTAAAAAAGCTCACGAAAATTAACTAAGAAAATGTTTTCCAACACACATCCTACACTGATATTGTACAAAAAAAACTGCATGATTGTGTATCTTCTCTAAGTTATGTTGATAATGTTGAAAGTTAAGGAAAATTGCCTAATTTTGGGGTATCTTGTTGCAGCATTATTGATGCCACAACATTGGACTCAAAGAGGAGCAGAAAACAATAAAGCTGACAGTGACATGACTTTTCACTGGGAGTTACCATAATTCATAGAATCTCCTGGAAGTGAGATCTAGGGTGTAACACCCCGCGTTACTTAGGTTAGATTAACCTCAAGTCTCGAAGTTTTAGTCGAAATTTTTTTTTATTATTTAAATTGTTCCACCTTATTTTTATTTTGGGTTGTCGTGGTGTTGTTGTGAGCTTTATGTTTCTTTTAAAGAAATATTTGTTTTCAGTTTTGTCCTGGGTCGTCGGACTTGTTTATTTATCTCTGTTATTAGTGACGCTTAAGCTTAGTATTATCGGGAAACTAGAAAATTCTAATTTTTTTAACCCATGTGCCTTCTTTTAAAAAAATTTGTGTAAGTGGGCTTTTAGTTCAAAACCTAGAGGAAAAATAAAATAAGCCCTAGAAATTTCTTCTCCTCTCTTACACGTGAGCCACCAGTCCCCTCTCATCGTGTTTCTCCTTCTGCCTGTCACCAAGCAGCACCACGCCTCTACCTGACAACCGGCGACTTCCTTCCACCGTAGCGCATCCCCATCTCCGACAACAGCAGCAGTCGGCCGTGTTTCGATTTGTGGCGGCAGCGGGCGGCGTTCCTGCTGCATTTTGTAGCATTCAGAGGCGTCGTTTCAGCAGAACAATTCCTTAGTAGCAATGTTCGGTTTTTCGTAGAGGTCGGCGACTTCGGGTACGGATTCCCCTAGGCGCACAGCAGCCTCGTTGGCTGGTGTGTTTTCCATATTGTAGAAACACGTTTGGCACTTACCTATAACCATTTGAAGCCCGATTTACGCGACCCACTTCCATTCAAGCTTCATCTAAGTTACCCACACCTAAACGAAGTTGATTTTACGGTAACCGATTTCAAAGGTTGAATTTTCGTTTTGACTGCTGCCTTGTTGTCTTTTGTTTGCCTAGGTATTGAACAACGCAAGGTTATAACCGTAGCAGTGTGTAATTAGTACCAAGGGGAGGGTGTGTGTGTTAGTAGGTGCTTTTGACATGGTTTCTTATCGAACTATCTTATTTTTGTGCATCTCATGTATGTAAAAATTGTGGGTCATGGTTGAGGACTTGTAGATGCTATTTATGGGTTATGTTTTTTATGAAAGTTTGTTTTAAGAATAAATGAGGTGTATTTTTTTATATTAGGTGCTCGAAAAGAATTGTTATGTGATGTTGTGATATTCCTGAAGTGGCTTTTCATGTTATTATGTCCTGGAAAATTTGTTGTGATATGTTTGAACCCTCATGACGTAGTCCTCCATGATATAAAGTGTTGAAACTTATTTTTTACAATTATGTATGACACTCTCGTTGTGATCGTATATAGTAGAAAGTGTGGGAATAGTTGTATGTATTAGTTGGGCGTTCTTCTCATAGTTCCGAAGTGTAAGAGCATTTTGCATCACGAGAATCTTATCATTGTTTTGCATATGGTGTAGGAAATGCTAGGATCTTGTTGTTGCGACTTGTGACTGTAACTCATGTTATCTCTTGGCTTGGGTGATTGTGTTGGAGTATTTTTTTTTTTTTTTGTGGAAATGAGCTGAACAAGGTTAAAGTGTGTGTCATTGTGTTTTGTAATGCATTTACTGTCCCGTTGGATGACTTTAACATGGAAACATGTTGTGTGGGGATTGGAATAGAATTATAAGATTTAGCAGATGACCGTGACTCGAATGTGGGGTCTGTCGTGTAATGAGAGGTAGATATACGAGTAGACCAGCTTCAGGCAAGTGGTCGAGGATGTTACATCACTACTGGGTGTCGAGGCTCCAGGTACAAATGGTCAAGGGTCGATAGGCCAGTCTGGGTAGAGATGAGTGTCGAGACTCTAAGTACAAAAGGTCGAGGGTGGCGTGATGAGTCTTTGATGATGAGTATTGGGTCATGACGTGGTGGCGGTCAAGGACCAATATGCTAAGTAGTCGTCGAGGCCTTGGGTACAAAAGTTCGAGGGTCGATGCATAGTTCGAGACTTGGGAATAAGGGTCAAACTCGAACGCCAAGCTTCTATAGATGAGTGTTGAGGCCTTGGGTACAAAAGGTCAAGGGCCGATACGAATTGAACAGTTAGACTTGGAGGACTAAAAAACATGATGGGCTAGGATGAGCTTGGGTAAGCTAGAGGTCAACGGGCTTTGCGGTCGAAGTGCTGTGAGACTTTATGCTTGGAATGAGCGTATGTGTATTGTTTTCCACTTCTTTTCTTATTGATGATAATTACTTTTTGTAGTACTATGATGTTTATTGCGATGTAGAGCATGTTGTCTGTGTTTAGTTAGTGAGGGCTACTTACGGAGTATTTTATATACTCACCCCCCCTGCAATTATTGTTTTCATGTGCAGACCGAGTCCTTGGCCATGGTGATGACGAGAAAGAGGCTTGACTGAGGAAGTACCATTTAGGCTATGTTAATCTTACCTAGGATCGTTGATTTGTAGGTTGGTTGTTGTGGCGTAGGGACTCATTATTAGCAATGGATTAGTTATTGTTGTTTCTGACGCGTTATAGAATTTTGTTTCCTTTTCAGTTGAACCTATGTCGTCACTTCTTTGGATTTCCCATTTATCTTGGGTTTTTTGGTCAAATAGAAGTTTCTTGTCTTTTTGAATTTTTAGCCCGCTGAGGGTAGACTTTTTACGTATAAGGTTGAATGGAAGTATGAGTCTCCTTGTGGTTTATCTTTTACCTCTTGTCTTGTGCATTCCTTCTAGGAGGGGGGTTGAATTGGGAGTTTTTTAATGTTACCCCGAGAGTATCATTGAAATTTGGGGGTGTTACATAGGGGCCCACTTTATATGTTTGTTGCCCTAAAAATAAAGGGGTATAAATGCTCACATTTAAGGAAGCCTCCACACTCACTTTTAACAATCACTTCGCTCTCACTTCAAGAAACCTCCCAAGGCTGTTCGAAGAAGATAAGGAGCGAAGGAAGCCCACTAAAGCTTCGGGAACAAAGAGCAGGAGACTCGTGCAGAGCTAAACTCTTCAACTCTATCTCCCACCCTTGGTTCCATTTTTTATTGTGTCTCCTTTTGTTTATTTTATTTTTCCTCTTTATGGCCATGCATAGCTAAACCCCTATTATGAGGAGGAAGGTGCCGTGAACTCTTTTCTTGGGCTATAAACTGTGTGCTACTGGTGTTATTAATGATGAATATTAAGTTGAAGTTGTTTTTAATGTTTTATTTTAATATGCTTGATCAACATATTGGGATCGATATCTCGTCATTAACTCTT
This sequence comes from Momordica charantia, assembly GCF_013281855.1. Lineage (NCBI taxonomy): Eukaryota > Viridiplantae > Streptophyta > Magnoliopsida > Cucurbitales > Cucurbitaceae > Momordica > Momordica charantia. The sequence continues at coordinate 10,966,646 of NW_028275162.1, forward strand.
GGAAAATTGTAATAGGGAGTGGTTGGCCTCAACTCATGCTAGATCTACTTGAGTTAGAACGTGGGTACTTAGGAAAGGGCTCACCTAGCACGGTTATAAACTGAGCTATGAGCTAATATGTTGTTGCGTTTGTCTAAAAACCCTAATAATAGAAAATCTGGGAGGTCTGGGAAGATTCTATGTCTGTTTAACCAGTATATCAACATCGTTAATGCTATAACATTGTTTATATAAACCAAAAAAATGTCATATTAACTCTTCCCCCTTACTATTTTAAAACCTATAGTCAACATGTTATTTGCGCATCCTCATATAGTTGATTTAGTTTGGTTTGGTTCTAGCTCATTTCTATTCAGCAAATCAGTTGTGTTATATTAGGTTGATGTCCTTTAGTTTTCCTTGTTCAAAGTATTTTTGTTGATTAATTTTTGTGTTTCTTAAGTAATTATTAAAGTGTGTGGTTATCAATCCTTGTAGATACGATCCTTTTTTTATCACATGCTACAACGGTTGTGTATACTTGCACAAGGGACATAAATCGTTCAATGTCTATCTTTCAAAATAAAGAAGAATTGAAGAAGGCGCTTTATGAAATTGCATTAAAAGGAAATTTTCAGTTTAAAATCGTCAAATCCAACAAAAAATAGCTTGTTGTAAGGTGCATCGAAGAAACATGCAAGTGGTATAGTCGCTCCTCTCGATATGGCGACAATAAATTATGGATTGTTAGAAAATTCATACCAGAGCACACTTGTTCGATTGCTGCTGTTCGTAATCACCATAAGCAATCGACAGCAATAGTGATAAGTGAATGTGTGAAGAAAATGTTAAGCATGAACAATGGGAAACATTGTAGTCCACACGACATAATTGATTACGTTCAGAAGAAGCATGGAATCAATATTCGTTATGACAAGGTCGGGAGAGGAAGAGAGAACGTTGTAAATTCATTAAGGGGGTCACCAGAACAGTCGTACGCTCTCATCCCTTCTTTTCCAGGCAAGCTGATTTAGAAAAATCCAAGTACCATATGTGCCTCTACTTACTATGTCTTTAGCCCGTCTATACGCGTATTTACTCTATATATTTCTACAGCGACGTATACAGCCCACGAGGTTGATGGTGATGGGAGGTTTAAATTTTTCTTTTTAAGTCTGACAGCATCAATAGATGGATGGAAACACTGTCTTCCAGTATTTTCTATCGACGACACATCCTAAAAAATAAATTCTAGGACACTCTAATGGTTGCGTGTACTTTTGATGGGAATTCCCAAATCTACCCATTGAGTTTCGCCATTGTTGACTCGGAGAATGATTCTTCCTGGAAATGGTTTTTTCAGAATATGAAAGCAGCATTTGGAGAACCGGAAGATTTAGTTATAGTGTCTGATCGACACAATAGCATTGAAAAGGAAGTAAACAGTGTATATGATTCTCCACACTACGGTATCTGTGTATTTCATTTATTAAAAAACCTTAAACAATGGGATAAATATAAACCTATTGACCAATTATTTCATAAGTGTGCGAACTCATATACATCTGACAGTTTTGAATTTAATATTAGACAATTGGAACAGATAGTACCATCTATTAGAAGTGAGCTTCAAGAAATAGATAGACATCCTCGCTCCAAATATAAAGCACTCTGCTGATAGGCCACGAAAAAAGAGACTTGTTGCTCTTGTTGAAAAGAGATCGACAATAAAATGTGGTAGATATGGTCGGTCAAGACACAATCAGAGATGGTGTAAAAACGCATTATGACATTGATTTGTTCTTTTTTTTTTGTAAGCTTTACTGTATTTTTGATAATAACCGTGAGTTATTTTATTATTTGTTTGCCAGTCAACAATCACCAATTTGGAGGTGTTCATTACAAATAATTACCTTATATAAGTTTCATTCTGATAACATAGTATTAAACAGTTTATAAATAGTATAAGTACGTAGTTACCTCATTTCAAAGAAAGCATAAAGAAAGTTACAACAAGTTGTAACTTCCTGATCTTGGAAGTCAAAAATAGTAGCCAACAAAAAAAAAAACACAAGTATTTATTCATCAAAAGGTTACTGAAATACCAACTTTTGAAAGTAGAAAAAAACATAAAGAAAGTTACAACAAGTGGTAACTTCCTCATTCTGCAATAGTAGCAAAAAAAAAAGCATTATTGCAACGTGATCGCAACGCAGAGTGGCCAACGTCCTCTTTTAAGGATCTCTTAAAATAAAAGTTTTTTGAGTCGTCACCAACTATGTTGTGGGTGTGATTGGTCACCCAATTAGAATAAAATAAAGAAAATTGGTATGAGTAAACAAGATTGAGTTTATGAGGCATTTGTGTGTAGGGGAGGTGTTAGTACCTACAATACCCATAAAAACAATTGACAATATTTTATTTTTTATTATCAAATTTATTAAATTATTATAGGTCCACAAATATATTTAGTTTATTTTTAAATGTCCCATGTTGATTTATCAACATTTTAGAAATAAAACATGGGTTAATAATTATGGGTGACATAAATGTCATTAAAAATATGGAAAATTTATGTTTGAGAGAAATTTCATGTGTTTAAAGAATTTAAAAAATTCCAAATGGAGAACACTACTCAATCTCTCTTTTATTTTTTAGAAAACTTGTGAGTGGTTTTTGAAAAATTCATTTTTAAATTGTTTAATGAAAATTTGCTTTTAATAATTGAAATTCATTTTAAAAAGTAAATTTCATGTATTATGGAATTTATAGTAAGAACCCATAAAGAAAATACTGGTTTGCTCCGGAGAACTTTCATGTATTTGTGAATTTTAGAAAGATCCACAAAGAGAACACTACTAATTCTCAAATTTAATTTTTATTGTTGGTTAAGAAATTGGTTTTCGGAGTTTTATAAAATTAATTTTGGGGAGGAATTTCATTTATTTATGGCATTTAAAAAAAAACCACACTACTCAACCTTAAAATAAAATATTTCTTTTTTTCCCATTTGTGTTGAAATTTAGAAAACATTTAATTTTGAGAATTAGATTTTGTTGGGTTTAAGGGGTAGACAGAATTGAAAGACAAATATAATATTCAATAAAATCCTAAAAATTAACTTTAGGCGTCTGTTATATAAAAAAAAGAATGAAAATGGCAGTGAATAAGAATTCAAATGGATAAATATCTATCCATCTCCAAGTATTTAGATTTCAAATATCTCACACATATAGTTTTGAAAACGAAGATTAATTAAACATGCATTTAGACATGGAAAAATATCAAATAAAATAAATGGAGAAAAATAAAGAGAAAAAATGGAAATAATAATGCAGAGAAGATATGTTTAACCCAACAAATCACAACTCTCATGAAATTCCTCTTCCTAAAATAAAATGCTAAATTAATCTCTCGTATTCATAACACATACATTTGGCAAAATTTGAAAGAAATTGGAAAACATATGAGATTTCAAACGAATTTCAAACGATGAGTTTGACTGGATTTATGGATTAGGAGAGAAGTGTAATATCAATGCTGCAATTGGAGGAGACCAAAACCAAATTTTTGTTGAAAGTCAAACTAAGAGTTCAAAAAGTTATACTTATGATATCTTCCCTATATTTAGTGTGTAACTTAGTGTGTGTCACTTCTCCTTTATCTTCTTCTTCCAATGGATGTTGAGTTGAACCAGTGGGGGACTTGGCAGTGTACCAATTGGAGAGAATAAAAAAAGAAATTTTGTTAAAAGGAAATTTTGAGAGATGGAAAGATACACGGTAAAAATCTTTTTGTGTGTTTATTCATTCTATCCTCCCTGTACAAGAAAAATCAACCAATTTAAATAGGCCAATCAAACTTGGCCTTATACGTATGAGGAAAAGGTTGTTGTGTTATGTGAAATGGGGAGAGTGAGGAGAGAGAAAGACATAATATGGGAGTGAGAGAAAGTTATTAAGAGTATATATATATATATATATATATATATATATTTAAATCTATTTTCTATTTTCATCTCTAAATCCATAATTTCAATTTCAATTTAATATTATTTTAGTTTCTGTTATTTTTATACTTTTTGTATTTTTAATAACAAATAACAAATTTCACAACAAATATCAAATAAAATTAAAATGACCAGGACGAAATGCAGTATCTACAAGAATAAACAAAGTCTGTCCATACATAGTCTAGCTAAAATAGTAGACAAACAAAATCTGTCAAAAAAAACAATAAACATAATTAAAGTTCCGACATATTATAAAGGGAGCGACAATCTAAACTACACGGTGTTTAGCAATCTAATCTTAACAATAATTTATTGTTTATTTTTGCAATCTAATCTTAACAATAAAATCGCAAGTCTCCCCCAAGCGACCATATCTACACGGTGTCCTACAAAATCAGTTGTCTCAAACAAAATCCCCTCAAAATAGGTTGTTAAGATTATTTGAAGGAACTTACACTTAAACGGTCTATTATTTAAACTTTATTTATTTAAAGGAACATTCCGTAGAGATCTGTTCGAATACAAGCGCAAATATATTATCGAAGTAATTTTGGGGGAAGAATTGAAGATATGCTGTCGAAAAAATTTGGAAGAAGAAATGGAACTCTCGATAGTGGAGTACATATCGTTGTAGGCAGCCATTCCAATAAAGATTGAGGTCTGGAGGCGAAGCTTTCGATTTACGCTTGTAGGCAGACGCGATATGCAAGTTCCGAAGGCTTGCAGCGAAAAAGATGGTAAAAGAGACTACATTAATGGAGTTAGGGCATACGAAAAATAGGGTAAAAGAAAATGAAAGTGGGAAGAATGAGTCCCCCAATCGAACCTGACATGGTATTAATTTTCATCTACCCATCCATATTTTTAAAAACACTAATTTCAAATTTACAATATTTCTTTTTATTCATTTTTCACTTTTCTAAATTAATTTATATTTTTGTTAGTCTATTTTAAATTTTGATTCAATCTTAATATTTTTTTATTTTAAAGCATGCATCTAATAGATTTTATCTTACAAATTTTGAAATTTCTAATTTTGATTCCCTATCTCGTTTCCTAAAATTAAGGTGCACCAAAAATTTGTTTCAAAGCTATTTTTACCAGAAATTTGTAGGGGTAATGTCAGGATAATTTTACCTATTTTGATGGAAGGATATATTTGTCCTCTTAAAATTTTATAGTTTAACTCTAAATAGTCATTTTCACGATATCGCATTCTTTTGGCAATTGTTTAAATCATTATTTAATATAATCACTCTAGTTGTCCCAATAAAGAAAGACATTTATGGTCAACCTCATACATTCTTTCCACCAACTCAATCAATGTGGACAATCTCAAATTTCTAAATTCTAACATATATCTTCCTATTTTCTCACCATTTTAACACCCCTCCACATCCTCCCCTCTAAATTATCAAATACATTATCTCACACATCTAACATCACACTAATTATTATAATATACAAATTATATATTTTTAATTCTTTTCATTTTTATTTTATTTTAAACATCTATTTTTTTTATATGTCATGAAATCTAATGAGGGAATTAAATGTCGACCGACACATCGACATATTAAGAGGGTCGACATCTACATCTTTTTCCCTTGTCATTGACATGTCAACCTATCAACTAAAATGTGTTTTTTTTTAATAATTACAAAAGATATGCCCATCAGCGGTGTCGAAATATATTTCAGATATTTCGGTTAAATAATTTGAAAATATGTGCCCAATTTAATTAAGTGAGATAATCTAGGAATTGATTTTTTTTCCCTTTTTTACTTAGATTTGTTTTCACTCTAACCAGTTAATTATGTAGACCTTTACCTTTATTTTTCATTTTTTTATTTTACTTATTACTTTGTTTTTCTGCTCCTTTCAAATAATTTTATATGTTTATTCATTTTTTCTTGAATGCAAAAAAATATTTGAATCTTTTCATCTTTTATAGAAAACATTAGGGAGGGGCAAACCTCCGAGTGGAAATAATTGAATCTAACAACAAAGAATCAAATCTTATCTAAAACAAATTAAGGAGGTTTGTCCATTAAAATTGGGATTTTCTTCCTAAGAATACGTATGTATACTTGAATTAAAAGAAAATATCATTTTTTGGTATTAATTAGGTTATATCACCACCATTTGTATATAATATTTCTCTTTTCAAAATTTTCTATAATTATTTCATCATTTATATCTATTTATATTTCACATTTCTTGTTCAATTATTTAATTAAAGATTATATTAGATTAGAATTTATCAATGATTTTTTTTTTTACGTTATCATCCCAATGACATTTTCAGAAGTACATTACTTATATATATCTAGATATGATGGTCAAAATTGATTAATTGTGGGCTAATTAAGCTAAACTTAAAGTTCTATTTACTAATTGAAAAAATTTGCATCACATCCACAATTTTTGTGATTTTTTTCTAAAATATCTGTTGACATCAACATATCCGTAAATTGGGACTTCCACATTTCCATCGACATCAACATTTCGGACCTGGCTTCTAACAACTCTACTTGGTCATTTTCAAGCTCAACCACTTTTGGTATGTCCACTACTACAAATCCAGGCTTCAATGACACTTAAAAACTATCATTAACGTAATTTGTGACAGTAATATTATTGTTATGGATTATGGCATCAAGGAAAAAAGAACGTGACAATTATTGAAAAGTGCATCATTAATACAATTACTACATCCCTTATAAGTTGTCATGAATCGATCATCAACCACAGTTTAAAAATGTCATAGATTACTCATTTGATCATCAACCTCACAAGAGCTCGCCCTTGCGCATGCCATCGCTCAATTATTTATCTCCGCGCGCACCAACACCTCGCACATGCATGCATGCAGCCAGCATGCTCGCTCCAATTGCTCGCCCGCATGCTTCCTTAGCCGCGCACACCCTCTAGCCGCCCTCACCCACGCATTGCAAAACTCGCAAGCGCTCCCTACCGCCGCCAGTGTCACAACCATACTAGTAGAGAGTAGGTTGTAATGCTCACATAGTGGACAGGTGTTGGCGACATGCATATGTTGTCCATCAGGCCATGTTGAGGGCTGAGAGGGAAGTGTCGTGATGCGACCAAAGAGGATGGTGCATCACCTAACACACCCCATGGATGTGCACAAGAATGCCTAGAGAAGGCATATGCCAAATGCAAGGCGAAGGTGATGTAAGTGGTGTCGGTAACAAGCTCTACGAGGGCCATGATCCTAGAAGTCAACATTCCATCGGGAGTTTGGAAGAGCAGCTTTAGAGTTAGATGCATATAAGTGAGATATGCAAGCACACCAAGTTTCGTGTCAATCGGAGTTCAGACGGCGCTCTACGTAGTGACTCCTCGCCACTTTGCACGTACACGTCTGCCAGACAAAAAATGCCTTAGAATGTACCTTAGAGGGAGGCATAGTGTCAGCTCTCCACCATCCCTGGGCCATGTGGCCTGAGTGAGCTATCCCATGGCACATGTGTGTGCCATGGGGTAGGCGAGCGTTGCAAGACCAAAGTCTTGGGCGTCTTCCTTGGAGAATGAGAATCTCAAAGATAGTGTAGGACCGGCACGGGTGTGCCGGCATTGCGCCTAGACCTTTGGGCTGGAGGTTGCACATAGGGGTCGTTATGCGGTACAGTATGCTCGAACGACATGGCACGGGCGCAAGAGTCGTCGTGCCTCCAAAATGTTCGGATGGCTAGATATCCGAAAGGTCCCAATCATAAATACAAGTCCATGGATCAGTTCTCGGTATGCATGCCTAAGTAAGTAGCGAAGTCCGATGACATCCCGATGCTCGGGGTGGCATCCTACAGTATCGGTGGGCACCCGGTAAGTGAGAAAAAGCTAGTCTTGGCCTGATAAGCGGCAAAACTCATCCCAGTTGCCAAGTTTAGTCATTCCTTGTCCAGATTTCGACAGGAATCATCCCAGCAGTATCTGGTAAGGCCGTTTAGCCCGTTATTCACTAGTTTCTCGACAGGAATGGTCTTAGAGGCATCCGATGGCCCGATAAGCTAGTTTTGACATAGTAAACGGTAGGAATCTTTCAGTTGCACCCGGTTGGTGTTTTAAGCTCATTCTGACCCCGTTAAAAGTCAGAACTCATCCCAATGAGGTCTTGGCTCATCGTAGGAGTGGGACGACCGAGTGGCCGAGAACCAAGATGGTTGGAAAAGTGATTTGAAGCTCAGTTGAGGAAGAAAAAACCTCGTCTAAGGTCCGACAGAGCCACAAAGGGCGCAAAAAGTGAATACGGGCTAGAGTTCTCCGTAAGGCTGGCCATGGTCGAGCTTAGATCATGGCACCGCACGGTTGAAAAATGTACGACCGTGACAATTGGTATAAGAGCCATTCTTTTTGCGTTTAGTCGGACAGTTTGTCAAAGCCAAGTTCAGATTAAAGACTCTGCAAGTGTGTCGAGAGAGGCAGTTTGGTAGGGCAGTTGCATCAGTCAGTATCAGAGGCAGAGAAAAGGGTTGAACTAGACTTCTTGAGACTCAATGATGTCAAGAGCAGACATTCGATTGGGGAAAGTCCATCCTATCAGAAAGTGAGAACCAAGCTTAATTGCCAAGGGCTTGGGTGTACTTTTGAACAAGTAAAGAAACCAAAGGCGAACCAGGTAGGGTGTCTTCGAAAGAGCCAGTACCATCAGAGGGATAGTGTCAATGGCTGCAAGCAGACAAGCCGGGGGTCAATGTGACATGAGCCGGTCAAATGGAAAAGATGTATCAAGTAAGTCCACCGATGGTGGACAGTGTGGCTAATCAGAGAGCTAGTTCGAGAAAAGGAAGCGACCCGAGATAATGGCTTGCTTTCCCCAAGTTGTGCTCGAGACGTGAGCACGCGTGTCCCTTAAGTTGAAACACTCTAGAGTAATACGGGCTCGCAGGTACACTCAAGAGAATGGGCCAGGTTGCATGACGAGTTTAGAGTAGACGACTTTGCAGAGAAGTTCAGAGGCCAATGTTTGCTCAAGAAGGAGTGTCAGCCTAGTGCGATTGTGTTCGCCGGAAGCTGCAAGCAGAGAAGAGTCGTGCAACGTATTCGCCACAGGAAGGTGGCGTGAAGGCAGCCGTATGGGTTGTTCGTGGAAGCTGCAAGCAGAGGACAGTCGTGCAGCGTTTTAGCCACATGAAGGTGGCGTGTAGGCAGCCATATGGGGTTGTCCATTTGCCGCAAGATGTGACACGAGAGCCGTTACCGCGAATGGTAGCGTGAGAGAAGTCGAGTTGCGACTAGTTGGCTAGGAAAAAGTGGCGTGTTTGTGGTTGCCACATGAAGGTGGCGTAGTTGAAGCCTTGTTGCAGTTCGTTTGCTTGTCATAGCAGGTGGCTTGAGAAAAAGACTTGTTGCAGTTGTGCGTGCCACGACAGGTGACCTGTTGAAGAAGTTGGCCGAAGGGGAGTGCCAACACTTGTATGAGAAGCTCCTGTATCTTGCTCTGGATGGGTTAGTGCGACGATGAGTCAATTCCATGGTAGGCTTGCGAGCCTCACCCTGAGGGGTGCACTGTTATATGCCGCTCAGAGAGTACGTGTTTATTGGGGCCGAAGTTCCCCAGAGTTGTTGGGTAGAGTTGTCCGGGGCAGAGAATTGTCCATATCTAACACGTGAGGAGCGCTCGGCTGTTTTCCGTGGCAATGTTACGAGTCTCGAGGCCAAGTCCTAAACTTGGGCACGCGAAGGTCCGTGGGTGGGATAGCTCATTGTTAGTGTGCAAGCTTCGTATTCAGTCTGATGCAGGATTATTTACAAGCGGGTCAGTTGACAGCCAGTTCGGAGTTGGAGTTTTGGGTTGTCATCAAGACAATGCCGAGTTTAAGTGGGGAGAGTGTTACAATCCTAATTGTTATCTTTGGATTGTACCCTACAAGTATGTCATCGAGGACGATGACAGTTTAAGTGGGGAAAAATGTCACAACCATACTAGTAGATAGTAGGTTGCGACACCCACATAGTGGAAATATGGTGGCGACATGCATATATCGTCCGTCGGACCATGTTGAGGGCCGAGAGAGAAGTGTCGTGATGCGACCAAGGAGGATGGTGCATCACCTAACACACCCCATGGATGTGCACAAGAATGCCTAGAGAAGGCATATGCCGAGTGCAAAGCGAAAGCAATGTCAGTGGTGTCGGTAACAAGCTCAACGGGGGCCAATTGCAGCCCCGGGCCATGACCCTAGAAGTTAGGGTTCTGTCGAGAGTTTGGAAGAGCGGCTTTAGAGTTAGCTGCATATTAGTGAGATATGTAAGCACGCCAAGTTTCGTGTCAATTGGAGTTCAGACGTGCGCTCTACGTTGGAGAGTGACTCCTCGCCAGTTTGCATGTACCCGCCTACCAGACCAAGATTGCCTTATAATGTACCTTAGGGGGAGACATGGTGTCAGCTCTCCACCACCCCTAAGCCCTGTGGCCTAAGTGAGCTACCCCATGGCACATGTGCGTGTCATGGCGTGGGCGAGCGTTGCAAGACCAAGGTCTTGAGCGTCGTCCTTCGAGAATGGGAATCTCAAGGACAGTGTCTGGTGGCACGGGTGTGCCGGCATTACGCTCGTCCCATCGGCTAGAGGTTGCACATAGGGGCCGTTATGCGGTACGATATGCTCGAAAGACAAGGCATGGGCGCGGGATTCGTCGTGCCTCTATTATGTCCGGATGGATGGATGTCCGAAAGGTCCCAATTATAAATACAAGTCCATGGGTCGGTTCTCGGTATGCGTGTCCAAGTGATCAGCGAAGTCTGATGACATCCCGATGCTCGGAGTGGCATCCTACAGTATCGGTAGGCACCCGGTAAGTGAGAAAAATCTAGTCTTGGCCTGATAAGCGGCAAGACTCATCCCGGTTGCCAAGTTTAGTCATTCCTTGTCTGGATCTCGGTAGGAATCATCCTGGCAGTACCCCAAAAGGCCGTTTAGCCAGTTATTGACTAGTTTCTCGGCAAGAATGGTCTTAAAGGCGTTCGATGGGCCCGATAAGCTAGTTTTGACATAGTTAAGCGATAGGAATCTCCCGATTGTACCCGGCTGGAATTTTAAGCTCATTCTGACCCCATTAAAGGTCAGAACTCATCCCGGTAAGGTCCTGGATCATTAGGAGCGGGACGGCCAAGTGGCCGAGAACCAAGATGGTTGGAAACGTGAAGTGAAGCTCGGTCGAGGAAGAAAGAACCTCGCCTAAGGTTCGAGGAATCCACAAAGGGCACAAAAAGTGAATTTGGGCTAAAGTTCCCCGTAAGGCTGGCCATGGTCGAACTAGATCATGGCGCCGCGCGATTGAAAAATGTATAATCGTGACACCGCACGCCCCATACCCTGCCGCCAATACCCTCACGTCATGCCACCCACCTACGCTAGTCGTGCCCTCGCATCCCCCAACGCACACGCACGCCACCTACCCCTGCACGTGCCACATACCCCATGGGCGCCCCGCAAGCTTGATGCCGCCACCCTCTTGGTGCCAACCTTAGTTCCTTGCCGCCCAAACTTGGAACAATTTAGGAATATATTTTCCTAATTTATTCTAAGAGCAATTGAAGAATGATTTTGATTTTGATTTTATTTCTTTTTAATGTTAGGCATGTTTTTCAATCTTTAAAAAATCATCCATTTTAATTTTAATTTTTAATTTTGTTATTTTCCTTGTAAAGGTCATGGGCCTTTGCTTATAAATAGATGTGTTCCCCTTCATTGTAAAGTAGCTTTGGAACCAATAAATACTGGTTGAGTGTTTTCACTCATATTGCCTTGTGTAAACCCCTTCCCCCCAAATACTGAATCCCTTTGTGTGGTAGAACTTAGGTTTCCGTAGTTGACCCCTCAAAGCATGCTTGTTTTAATGGTCACCAAACTCGTGAAGTGTTTCCGACCTCGAGCATAGTGAGTATTCTGTCTACTCAAGGTAACGATTGCAAAGGTAATCCATCTAACCCTTAGCCTTTCGGGTTGAACTACTTATACGATTGGATTCAAGTGGCTTGTGACTCGAGTAGTCTAATACGCTTGGATTGTCGCGTATCATTTGGTATCAAAGCTTAATCTCTAGATCGTGATATATGTTATTTTCTTGCTTTTGAATTCCAGTCTTGTTCTTGTTCTTCCGCGTGCTACCCTTAATCTATCATTCTTGCATTAAAAGTTTTTTATTTCAAAAATCACTTTAAAGTGTATAATTTTTTTTTTTGTTCAGCACCTCAAAAGCTTTCTAACAAACCAAGTTTCACTTTAACTAGAGTCTCATAGCCAAAATTATCAATTTTTTTTTTTAAAACCCATAATTTTGAGAGAAAATTATCAAAAAAATTTTACGCCTCAACATCAGCTAGATGTTTTAAATCCCCTTCTATGTTTAATCTTTTTTCTTTATGTAATCTAATTTCTCTTGCCGCATGCTTAGACGTATATAATCTTTGCAATTGAAGCTTCAATGGGAAATGTCTTATAATTTTGTGTGGAATATTTGTTACTTTACCGTTGTTTTTTTTTTGCAACGAGGTTTTTTGAATTATGGACAGACACATTAACTTGCTCATTCTCTTTCCAAAATAATATACAATCATTCTTGCAATCATGTATTTTTTTCATATCCTAAGTAACATTTTCTTTGCACCATAATAAGATTATGGGATTTTACAATCATTAGAAAGAGCTTCTTTAAGTAATTGCAACAACATATCAAATGACTTATTAATCCATAGATTAAGTACATTGATATGCATTAACTTAACCATGAATGTTAGTACCGAAAATTTCATACATCCAGGGTATAATTCTTGGTAAGGTTCATTAAACATTGAGTGAAACTTGGTATTTTGAGTTTGCCTATTGTCGCTTGATTCACCCTAATAGACTACTCTTCCCCATTAAATTCAATGTATCTCTCACTTATCAAATCATTTAACATTTCACTAATTCCTTATTCCTGCTCTTTGTTTTGGTCCACATTTGTATGTATCCTCCTAGAAGGCAACTCTTGAGTTTCCCCATGGAAAGTCCATATCCTATAATAAGGAGACATTTCATATGAGTACAAATGACCTTCGACATCACATAGTCGTTTCCATTCTAAATTTTGACATTTCCTACCTTGGCAACATATAAACCCTTGCTTATTGAGATGTTTCTTCGATAATTGGACGAATGACCTAATTCTTTTTGTATATTCTTTGCTTAACCTATCCGAATCTTTTATCCAACTTTTATCCATAATGTTTCCTATTCAAAAGTAATAATACAATTAATTATTAGCATAATTAAACAAGTGAAAATTTTTAAAGCCATTTTCTATCAAATAAAAATATATTAAAAGAACAAGAATAATTTCAAATATATTTTAGAGCAAATTTCATTATTTAAACTCTAAAAAAAACTTAAAAAAAAACAATCTTAAAACAAACTCTAAGTAAACAAATGACTCTAAAATAACTTAACACAACTATCTTAAACCTAATTCCAAGCAAATTATAAGTAAAATTAAAAGTGAATATCAAGTATATTTTAAACAAATTGTATTATTGAACACTACACAAAAATATAATAATATTGTAAACTAATTATAAGCAACAAAAATAATTCCAAACAAATTCTAAAGCAAATTTCATTATTTAAACTCTAAAAAAAAAACTTAAACAGAACAATATTAAAACAAACTCTAAGCAAACCAATTCCATTAATAATTGAACTCTAAAATAATTTAAGAAGAACAATCTTAAACCTAATTCCGAGCAAATTACAAGCAAAATTTAAAGTGAATATCAAGCATATTTTAAACAAATTTTATTATTGAATACTACACAAAAGATACTAATATTTTTAACCAATTCAAACCATTGACCTACTTCAAATAAAATAAAAAAGATAAAAAAATTGTACCAAATAGGAATCCTTCAATGCACAAGAACAATCAAATAAATAACTCCGACGAAAGAAAACCCCAAAATCATGAATAAATCTACCCAAAAAATAGATCATATAAATATAAATCAGGTAAATTAAAGTTTAAAAATCAAATAAACTTACCTAGAAATTAAACTCGACCAACACCCGACATATAGCAAAGAGAAAGGTGGTAATTTCGGTTGGAGGGGGGGTAGCGAAAGAAAACTAAAACTACAAAAAAAAGGATGCATATAAGCATAAATGAAGTAAACTAACTTTTTAAAAGCAAATAAACTTACTTGGAACTCAAATCCGACCAACTTCCGGCGAAATGGCGAAGAAAACGACGACAATAGAGTGGCAGCGGCGAAGAAATTTGAGAGGCGAAGGAATGATGAAGGAATCAAAATGGGAGAGACATAATGGGAGAGGGGATTCTCGGGGGGTTTAAAGGGGCTCGACAAACCATGAGAAATTGGGATTTATGACCCTTAAATAATTCAAATTGGAGTTAGGACCCTTTTTGCAAAAAACTTAGTTTGTGACCCTACCCACCCTTATTTATGACCCCTTCAAAAAAATTTAAAGTGAAATTAATGTATTACCCTCAAGTTTCAAATTCCACATCCTTCCCTCCCTATTCGGCCTCTCATCTCCCTCCATTCCCAAACGTAAAACCCTAAACCCATATTCTCATACCTTTCGTCCCCCTCCATTCTCAACCTATTATCAGACGTTCGCATCCACAGTCCACGTTGTTTTTTACTTATTTATTATTTTAAATATAAAAAAAATTCTTAAACAGAATCTAAACCAAACCAATTTTATTTTCTTATTAATAAAATCAAAACATTTAAATAAATCTAACCTTTTTTAGTTTAAATTAATTTAAACTTTATCTTAAAACTAATAATAAAGTAAAATGATCTTATTTTTAACCAAAACCATTAAAATCAAACTTAATTAAATAATAATAATAACAAAAAATTATAAAATATAAAATAAAATAAGCCGGACTAAATACGGTGTCTACAGACTCTTTACAGATGTCTCTAGAACAACGACTAATCTATGGGATGACGTCAAGACAGCTGCCTCTTCTTGGTCCACAAAATCATCTTTCTTTTGTAATTACGATATTTCCACCATCTCTTTGAACTGGAGCGAGTTTATTTAGTCTCCTCCTCTGATATGTTTCTCACATACTTTTTTATTGAATGGTGTGTCATTTTTTCAAAAAAAAAAAAGAAAAAAAAAACTCAACTTCCGAAAAACTTATCCAAAAGTCAGAAACGTACCATTCAAATTTCTCAAGTTTTGGAGCACAAATAGTAGCGAGCTCAACATCATTGTCAACAAAGACCAAAGATTTCCAAATTTGGACAGCCCGAGAACATCTTCATTCCTTCCCCATATTTAGCATTAGTCAGTTGCAATCTCATGCACATTCAATCTCTACAATTTTCAACGACTGCAACATCAAGGATCCCCAGTGGTCTTCACTTAACTGGAGTTCTTTTATCTAAGCCTCCTCCTTTTGTGTATATTCCTCACATACGTAATGAAGTGATATTTTTCAAAAACAAAAAAAAATCTCGAGTCGTCCACAAACAAACCACATGACATTTTCAGCACCACGAGCGATGAATATGCCAATAAACAATGTTTCGAGAATTGAAGGGGTTTTGCCATTTAAATATTGCTGATATTGCCATTTAAGTTTTAGAATTGTAAGTTTATAATTTTTTTAAAGGTTTAATTTTTACTGTTTGGAGTTCAGAGGTCTAACTTTTTTCATTTACAAAAATTTGAAAATTTTTTTAAAGGTTTAATTGAAAATTTAAAGGTGAAATTGTAACAACTACGATACTCAAGGAGTGGTTTGTGCAATTTACCCAAAAAGTAATTCGTCCTCAAGTTTGAGTGCATGGTCAAAACTATGTTAACATCTCAACACCCAAGTTTCAAATGTCAATCTCGATTGAAATATCGAGGTCTCAATTGAAAATATCATGATTAAAATATTTATAAAATGTCGATATCAATAGATTTCTTTAAAAAAATTATATAAATATTTAAAATAATAAATAAGTTAAAATTTATTATGTATAATAGTGGGTGGCAAGAAACCAATTTTGGCACCAGGGGCACCCATGATGGCTTGCGGAATCAAAGCGGCGCGCACATGGGGGCGAGCTTGCAACATTGTGGGTGCGCACTGGGCAGACGCTGGTAGGGGCAGGTGGCGTAAAGGCAGACGATGTGCGCATTGGCAGGGGCACTAGCCTCTTGCGAGTTAGCATAGCAGGGGCGTGCGGGCGCTAGCGAGGTAAAGGTGCGCGTGGGTGCTAGCGGTGGGGGGCGGGGATGGTGTGCGCTGGGTGACGGGTCTACTGGCAGGGGCATGTGGGAGTGCATGGATGCGAGCAAGGTAGGGGCGCGCGCGGGCACTAGCACGATGGGGGCACGCGTTATGGCGCTAGATGAAGCAGCGAGCGAGAGCACTGGCAATGTAGGCGCTTAGCGAGGTGAGGCTTGCAAGCGGGCACGCAGGCGTGTGTGGATGTGCGACACGAGGCACGCATGTGTGCAAGTGGATGAGGCGCACGGTTGAGGTAGCATGCGTGTATGGGGCATTGGCGTACGCAAAGATAAACAATGGAACGAAGGCGTGCACGCGGAGGGCGAGCTTTTGTGCGATCAACGCGGTGGTGAGGCCATATGCATGCGTGCTTGGGACCTTGACCATGCGATGGTGTTATCCTCATGTCATGACTTGGTTCAAAGAATTTGTTGACAAATATGATTGTATCATTGCACCAGGCACAATCTAGGCAATTCTCTAGCATGTTTGAAATCAAATCATTTTGGCTAACGAATTCCAGATAGAGGTTGATAATAAATTAGTGCATAATTAAAGGAAAGAAAATGTATGAAAACATAAAAGAAGTAATTTCCATTGAATTTAAACAAATCATAATGACGTACAAGGAGTTCTAGCTTCAGCTTCTTCTCCTTCAAGCGTAAAGGGAGTGTAAACTCGCTTAAGAACTTTAAAAGAATATAGTAGATGAAGAATGAAAGTAAGAACTTGAATTAAAAGAGAAACAACAAGTAGAACTTTGAAAATACAAAGAAAACATAACTCCTGCGAACTCCAAAGCTGGAACATGAAAACTAAAGCTATATGGGACTAAATTTGAGATGGAAAAGAGATGATGAAGTGCTTAGGGAGAAGCTCCCTTGTATAGGCGTTCAAAGAGGTTGAACTTCCCACCATTTTAGAAGGAAATGTGTTAAGATTCTCCTAACAACCTCTCCTTGACTTGGACTCACGATTTTGCTTCATTTAAACACATTTGAAATGATTCCCTTGTCCTTCATTAAGTGAAACGCACGTTTTAAAAGATTGACCATGCCAAGTTGTGCTAGGCGCAATCCCTGCAAAACAGAAAACTGTGATTTTCTTCCAAATTTCACCACATGTTTCTAAAGTACCATATATTGCAAATTATCCAGAAATGTTCTATGCATGTTCTAGTTTAAGAATATGTAAGCCTTTTCAGCTAATAATGATGGAAAAGAGTTCGTTTTATGGTCAAACAGGCCTATCGAGTCATATTTCTACAGTAAAAAGTCAACCTTAACAAACATTCTATTCCATCTCTTCTAACCTTTCGCATCCACCATTGCCAACATCATCGTCGTCTCGGATCTCAGAGGAAGCGAGGTTAGTGGGCCATCATCGTCATCTTGAATTTCGTCTTGGATTTTGTTACTTGTTGTTAGGTTTTCATTTTCGACACTATCTGAAGCAGCCATTTAGTTTTACCTTAGATTTCAGGTTTCCAAATATTGAAAATCGAATCATTATCCGGATTCAATCCCAATATATATTGTATCCAAGATAGTTGCTTTGTTCCGAGATCACTATATTCTTCTGCCTTTCATCTCTGGCCTTGTCCTGGTCTGTGTCGAACCATTATGAAAGGCAGAAGAACAAATTTCCTCCTATCTTTCATCCTAGCCCCTATCCCGGTCGGCTCAGACCGAGATGAAGGGCAGAAGGTTAGCATACCCTTCTGCCAATCATCTCAGTCTGTATTTCGGTCTGTCTCGGATCAAGATGCTTGGCAAAAGGTCATTAGGACACCCACAAAACCTTTTTTTATTTTATTTGCTTAATTGGTAGTTTTTATTTAATTTTCTTATTTTAACTTTGTCTAGGAGATACGATAGATTTGAGACTTAAGCTATACTGCAATGACTGGTTTCTAGCCACATTAACAAACTTTGCCCATATAGATAAAACCACTTCTAGGCTTAAAGCTAGGTTAACCCCAACCCAATTAGACATGTTTAAGCAAACATGTTTTGGTCCTATTTTGGGCATGGATGTTGTATTTAACAGTCCATTGATCAGTCACCTGTTGTTGAGAGAGGTTGAGTAGCCTAGGAAGGATGTCATTCGAAAATAGTACTTGGGTTCATGATTTTTAATGTTTCACCATAAGTTGGTAGTAAACCGTATGATGATGTCGGATCTCTTCTAATAAGTCGTAGTGCTTCTTCACTAGACCACCATGCTTTATCATAATTTAAATTGACACCATACTCCTTCCTCATGTCTTGTATAATGTCATTCGGTCTATACATGTAGGAGACGTCTCTGAACATCGCTTGGACAAGATGTCCGACCACCCAACTCTTGGCTTGCCTATGATCCTATTTCAAAACTCCACCATTGCACCTATGGATGGCACAATATTTTTTAATCTAGAACAGATTGCATTCTCTCAGCTTTGTAGCTCGAAGTCTCAACGTGCAACTAGTATCAATGCACCGCATTATTTATAGTTCCGGCATCAACTTTTTTACTTTAAACTGAAAATTCCTCCACATTGCAACTAAATGCATTTTCAAAATCAACTCTTTCTTCGTATCAAATACTTCACCTTCCTTAACATCATTTGTCCTAGAAGACTGTACCATAAGTTGCAATTTCTCATTGTTAGGCTGTCTGGTAAGACCATTACGTATCATTTTTCGGACCACTTCTATTTACTTGTTTTACATCGGGATCTTCATCATTGTCATCATTCCCATACTCTACTTCAGAGTCTCCTTCTTTTGACTCTCCCAACGGGTCATATGATTCATCACTTCCATCCTCGTTATCATTCCACACTCCCGACGCATCCCAATCACATACCCTGTCATCTCCCATATTACATGGAACAGCATCTGAATCCAATAGTGTCAAACCCACTATATCATGACCTATATGCATGTAGGAAGGATGTGGCTATTGAAAAGAAGAGGGGTTCGATGATGAAGAAGGAAATGGGGGTATAGGATATGTGGATCTCTGGAATGGAAGAATACAAGTTGTGGGCAAAGTAATGGAGGACACGTGTTGGCCTAATAATATGGGAAATAAGGCATGCTTGTTTCATTCTTATGTACCTGTTTTGGCACGGTAGATATGTATACAGACAATTCAGATACATTGTCACCACTAAAAAAAACTCAGGTCATTGTCATTAGTTATCTCCATTATACAAACTTCAGTTTTAAAATGATATACACATCTAATTATAATGTCAAACTGTAGGGGGTTTATATTACTCAATCTATACACATGACCTAGAAATTCATCGTACGTGGTTGTAGTATCCACTTTCAATCCTCTCGTACGACCACCGACATAATCTTTTTCACTATCGTTCCATTCTTCATAAAATAGTATGAAAACACGAGGCATCCTACAAATAAAATAAAACTAGGTGAGATAAGAAAATCGATCGTTAAAAAAAAGCATTTACAAAATAATTAAAAAGGGAAAAAAATTGTCATCCCGGATTGTCTCAGACCAATATGTTCTAGACTAATCTTGGTACGGGATTACTTCAGGACATGTCTCAGACCAATCCTGGTTCGAGAATAGTCCGGGATGTTTCCCGGTTCATGTCCTGAACCTTGATGCACTAGGATTGAATGTTTATTCAATTCTGGTGTAATTTAACTTCAACCCCAGACCAGGTATTGGTTTGGGACAACGATCTAAACTACATTTTTTTTTATTCAAGAAGCTCATTCCAGCAAAATATATGAATGAGGAAATATTTCAAATAATTTTGTATGTGTAACATACCTAACTTTTCAAACGTGAAAATGTGGGGACAATGATTTTGGATAGTGTGGGAACAATGATCAAACATGTGGACAACAATGTTTCTTTGAGAGGATTTTAAAAACGTAAACTATGTTTCTTTGTTTTCAAATCCAAAGTATATATAAAACATGAGTTTAGAGTTTGGTGGAATAGTAGTATGTATTGTAGTACCAAATGTTGTAGGGTCAGGTAGTTGCCCTGTGATATTAGTTGAAGATCCGTGTAAGCTGGTCTAGACACTCACGGATATTAAAAAAAATGCTCGACGACGAAAACCATTTTCGTCGCTTGGTGGCAAAACGACATCGTTTTTTATTCCAAAACAATTTGGAATGGGTGCAATGCGACAAAAATATGTTTCGTTGCTAGGCACCAAAACGCTATTGTTTTGTTTACACAATAAGGGCGCGGGCAACCATGCAAAGCAATGAAAAGCATCTTGTCACTTTCTAAGTGAGACATTATTTTTCCGTCGCAAAGTGAATGACGAAATCCCATTGTCGTTGCTCGAGAAGGGCGATGCATCACTTTTTCGTCGCAAGTGTTTTTTGTCGCTTTTGTAGCAACGTTTTTTGTTTTCGTCTCTAAAATTCATCGTTGAACAACAATTTTCTTGTAGTGATAGTTTATCTACATCTAAGAATGATTTAACATCTTCAAAGAGTCAAATGAGTAGATCTACTTTTGCTATTACAAGTGATAATGTTGCAAATTCTTTTTACTATCAAAGTACTGATCTGAAAGATGAAGAAGATGATATGAATGTGGAAACAGAAGTGGATATTTAATTATTGGAGCGTCGTACGAAACTGAATGATGATTTTGACACCTTAGATTGGTGGAAAGTTAACTGTTCTAGGTACAAGGTTCGTAGCAATGTTGCACAAGATGTTTTAGCAATTCCTCTACTATCGCTGCTGAGTCTGCATTTCAGTACTAGTGGGAGAGTAATTGATCATTTCTACTCTACACTAGGTATTTATTTATGTACAAAATTGACTACGCTCAAATGCTATTAGTATTAACCTTAGATCACATTTGGAGGAAGTTTCTCGAGTTGAAAAAGGAGAAACTTCATTAAAGAATTACATATATCCTTATATTTTATAATGTTAATAAGCTAACTATAACTTTATTTTATTTTTACAGATTTTAAAAATTGTATAGGCATAGAGGAAGCAACAAATAATAACATAAATATGATTAAATGAGGGGAGGGGAATGTTTCACGAATTCTGAATTTTAATTATTAAATATTTAAGTTTTTTTTTTCAATTAACTTTTGTTGTTTAGGTCTGTAATTTGACTATTTAATTTTTACTTTTTGTGAGATTGAACAATTGTTATTTAATGTTTTGGTTTACAATTTAAAATTGTATGGTGTCTTTTATGTTGGGTTTTATGTCCTAAAACTCATAGTTTGAAAATGACAGATATACTTTTATCATTCAATAAAGTTGTTATTGAAGGTTTTAATCAATAAGTAGTTATTCATCCAATAAAATGTTCTTACTATATCTAAATCCAATAAAATAAAGGATCCTAGACTGTTACCTGAGACTCAAACTCTATGTAAGAGACATAAATATGGATCAAGTTTGAGTTAACAGTCTAAATGGTCTATAGTATAGGAATAAGGTTGGGCGCCTTATTCTGGGGACACTATGGATGCGGCCCACTTTGTAGCTAGTACAAACGATGTGATCCTAATTCGTTCATGTGAAGACATGCGAGTGGGGGTGTCCGGTGCAAAGAGTTTGCATAAGACCGGACCATGAGATAGTCAGTTTTACTTTATAACACCGTTTACTGTTTGAAACTGACTATCTCAACTTTGATGGCCTAGGTAACTCGATCTTAATCCTGAGCTAACTATGAACTTCTGTTTACTCGGGATTATCCTTAGATCTGCATGGGTGAGAGCAGCTCAACAGCGCTGGCTCAATAAGCCTCCCATTTCAGGGGTAAGACCCGGTAGATAGCTAGGGACATAGGGTGCAAGAAGGAATTCACTTCTACCCAATTTTGGGATAGTAGAGAGGTTGTTCTCTTAAGGGCTGAATCCAGGTCTTGAACAATTGGCGCCACCCTCATCAAAAGGTTTGAGAGGATTTTTTTATTTGATAGTTGGACTACAAATCATTGTTCATCAGAGGATTAGTGGGACTTAAGGAACAAGAGGTAATTACAGGGGTAAAGCGGTATTTTGACCCAGCTGTAATTACGAACAACCTGTGAAGGGTCGACTTACCGATCATGGTTATATCAAATGGACATAATATATCTACAGTGAGGAGAGTGCAGCTACGGGCTTTAGTGGAGTGACCGCGTAGTTAACGATTGTTGGTTAACTAGGTTAAAGAGTTTAACCGGTTAATCTCGGATCGTTGGAGCTCATGATCTGTAGGTCCATAAGGTCCCCTGGCTAGCTCGTATAGGAATAAACTTGGAATAATTTGAAGGAATAATTCAAATCGTACGAATTAGGTTAATCATATGAGATATGATTAAGTAATTGATATATGATATCAATTTGAGAAATTTGGACAAAATATTTAAATAGGATTTAAATATTAAAATTATGAATGCGGATTCATAATCGGAGGCATGGATTTCATCAAACATCGGATTTTGGAAAAAGTCAAATAGTTGACTTTGACCAGAGAAAGTCAAAGGTTGACTAAAGTAGATTAAAATAATGTTTTTAACCAAGTTGGTGGAAAATTCCACTAACTTGTTGAGTGGAACATTTAAATAATCTCAAAAATTCACTTTTTGACACTTAGCCATGCCATGCATGAGTGGAATGTGTGTTGTAAGCTCTTAGTGAACTTAGACATGCATTTTGACACTTAGTCATGTCATGCATGAGTGGAATATGTGTTGTAAGCTGTTGGTGAACTTTGACATGCAAGAGTTGCATGTAATTTGCCTATTTAAGAAGGCTTTTGTTCAAACATCAAGATCTCTTGGAACCTTTGGCCATTTGATGTGTTTTCAAAAAGCTTACGTAACTCCTTTTAGCTCCACTTTTCTCTAATTTTTTCCTTCTCTAAAAAGAGTCTCACCACTCTATTCCAAGCCTTGAGAATAGCTAGGAAGATCTCTTGGTGGTCCTTCATTGGAGCTATTTGAAGATTTTTGAAAAGCTACAAAGGTTTGTATTTTTCTCTACTTATCTTTAAGCATCATAATGTATGATCATGCATGTTTAATCCTAGGTTGTATTATGCATCTAGATTGTTATTTCGATTCTTGCTCACTTCCGCTGCGCATGTATGTATTTTCTCCATCATTTTAGATTTTTGTTGTGGAGATTTATTGACTTATGATTTTGTTCTAAATGTATTATAGTATTATTATTGGATTATTATTCGTCTAAATAAATAGTTAATGATCTCATTCTTTGCACCCATATTTAGAATTCTTTTTATCTATTTTGTTTTTGTTTCATGGAAGTTAGCTTGTTCCCATTTCTTAATCAAGAGGATTCAGTACCCATTTGTGATTTGTTATTTGAGATGGATAATTTCACTTGATTGGATTGGATGATTCCAATTTTATGATTAAATATTTTATTTTAAACAAGTCAACATTGATAGTTGAAATTTGAAAAACGCAAAAGATAAGTAAGGAATGAGGGTAGGGTGAAATAGAAAAAAAAAGTTTCATCATCATAATATAATTATAAAAATAAGGAGACAAAAAAGATGAGAAAAATATAATAACACACCCAAACCAATAAAAAAACCGCTAGAACCGAAGTTATACCGCCAAGAACCGAAACCGAAAATAAGTGAATCGACAAAAATCATTATAAACCGCCCTATTCGGTCAATCCGCCAAATCGAACTAACAATTCGACGGTTTATTGGTTCGGCACGGTTCTCCAGCACTTCGATTTGGTTCCATATAAATTTGCATTCTTTAATCGGTATGGCTTCGGTTTTGCTCCAAAACCTATCCGAACCGACCCAATTACACCCCTACTTTATCATATGAGACTGGCTCTGCTGACCCAATTACACCCAAGTTATTTTATGAAAGTCTAATTTACTATTTATTATTTTTTAAGAGGGTTTGGAACGTTGAACTCATGCATGTAGTAATGCCGCCTTAAACAGTTTAAGTTACGAAAAAGTTGGGTCGTTGCAGTCATCCACTTGACGTGATCACTTGCTTCCAAGAACTTGGTGTCAAATATGATCATATCATATCCTCATTATATAAATTGATTTGTCATCAAATAAAAAATATCACCTACCAATAAAAATAACCTAATTAGTAACAAGAATAAACATATCATACAATACTCACCATAAAGGTAGAATTTTGTAGTCAGTATCATGCATGGTTGCTAACATAGAAATGAATTCTTCTCTTTGGACCAAAGGTAGAATTCTTGAGCATATGTTAGAGATCTCATTTTCTTTGAATTCGGTCTAAAATTTCCATACTTGGAAAACTTTGACTTTTGCTCCACAGCTTCCACCATTTGGCTCCATCTAAAATCAACACAAAAAGATATCAGGTTAGTAACAACTTTAAGATTTAATTCATACTTGTAAGGCGATCTCAAAGTCACTAGATGACAGTATGATGGGTCTCTTAAGCTCCATTTTACCAAAAAAAAATAGTGTTCACTAAAACAACGATAACTTTCAGATCACTGCTGAA
This sequence comes from Momordica charantia, assembly GCF_013281855.1. Lineage (NCBI taxonomy): Eukaryota > Viridiplantae > Streptophyta > Magnoliopsida > Cucurbitales > Cucurbitaceae > Momordica > Momordica charantia. Next base: position 10,991,392 of record NW_028275162.1, read on the forward strand.
ATTTTGCGATTCTAGTCTTGTTGGACAGCTAACTCAAATATATTTAATACAACACTGGTTTAGCTGGATTTTGAGCTATGAGTAAAATGATATGGATTATTAAGTTTAGGCTTTGGTTTTGCAAATTTGCTGGATTCTCTCAAATTTTATGGTTAAAAAAATGTAACTTTGGCTAGCAAGCTCGGTATAAAGTGACATTTTACTTGTTGGAAGACTTTTTAAATGTTGAACAAAATAAGCAAAGTTTGAACACTTCAAATAAATTTTCGAAATCCTCACAGTCATGCAAAAATGATAGATGAAAAAGCACGTGGAAGACAAGGAACAATATAATAGAATTTTATAGTTTTTTGAACAAGAAAAGTAAAGACAAAGCCGGGAAAGTAAAGATAATCCAATATAGAGCCTAGGATCTAATTCCAAATTATATGTGACAACCCAAGAGTATGGACTAAACAAGCCTCCAGAAACTTGAATCCAATCATATAGATGCTTCAACTCGAAAGGGAAGAGTTTGACAAATTACCTCACGAGTAGACATCTTACTCACTATACTTGAGGCCGAAACACTTCACAAGTTTGGTGATCAACCAAGCTTGAATGTTTCTCAACAATGCATCATAAGTTCTATCACACAAAGGAATACACTAAGAGGTTTGCCTAAAAACAATAAGGTGAAGAGAAACCTCTCACTCTATTTAAAATTCAATGTCTAAGACTTGTCTCAAAGACTACAAAGAACGCCTACTTACAGGCCAAGACCAATGACCTTTACAATGAATTTCCAAAATAAAAATAATCCTAAAATCTAAGGAAAGTAAAAATGAAAAAGATCCTTCTCTAATTTTGAAAATATAATCCTTACCTAAAATAATAAAGAAAATAATTCTCTTAGCAAAAATATAAGAATACAAATTAAAACAAATAATTTAAGGCAAAATAAAATGTCTTCAATCAAATAAGAAAACAACATTCCTTAAATAATATTTTTATGGATGAGAAAATACCTATTTTATACAATTCAAATTCTCTTCAAAAGGGGAAGATATATTGATGACCTTAAGATTCAGGAGAAGATATCATATATTCAAAAGGAGAAGATATCCTGATAGTATCAGGATTCTCCCTAGATTCAGATAAGATATCCTAATGATACTAGGCTTTTCCCTCTATAAATAGAAGGAAAATACTCATAGTTGAGGTAGGTTTCAAGTCCCTATTATTTGTTACGCTGAAATACTCTATTTTTCATACTCGACTACTCCAATTCTAACTTAAGCATCAGAGCTTGTGTGGCAAGAGCCACATCGATCTTTAGTGCTATTCTGTTTTGCAGGTCTCGCCGATCCCTTTTATTCTAGAAGATTGGTGCGAATTTGGCGTGGTCCACGGAAGCCAAATTTCTGCATCAATAACTGGCGCCGTCTGTGGGGAACAATTGAAGCAACGTTCAACCTGATCTACATGCCGACCATTATTCAAGAATATAGATGATCCTCATCAAGTTCGTCAAGAATAGGTTGGCTAGGTGAGATGGTGAAGTGGCTGAGCACGACTTCGACATTCTTAACATGAAGAATTGGACCCCACAATAAAAACTCTACAATACATGACGCTGCATTTTTTATAACCTGAATTGATAGGGCGGAGCCCTCCTGAGAAGCACCATGATATGCGACAACTCAAGCATATTGGATAACTCGAGCCACAAGTCAACTAGAAAGGCTAAGAGTTAAAGGGATTACCTTTGTGGTCGTTACCTTGAGCAGACAGAATACTCACTATGCTCGAGGTCGGAAACACTCCACGAGTTTGGTGACCAATCAAACAAGCATGCTTTGAGGGATAAAATATGAACTCCTAAGTTCAACCACACAAAGGAAAATGATATTTCATGTTAAGGGGTGAGAAAACTCTCAATTTTCTATTCAATGATAATTCCAAGATGTCTAAAACATGAGAGGTACACCCCTATTTATAGGTTAAGGCCCATGACCTTGACAAGGAAAATAACAATATTAAAAATGATATATTCCTAAAGTTTTAAAATCTTGCCTAAAATGTGCCAACTTACTAAGCAATCAAAATAAAATCTAAGGAAAAATAAACTCTATCAAAATACTTGCCTAAAAGAAAAAAGATATTTGCTAGAAAATAAAATAAAAGCAAATAAAAATCTAAAGCAAAAATATTTCCCACAAAGTGCTTGACAAAATAAGAAAATAAAATATTTTCCTAATTTGTCAAGGAGTGGGCGGCAAGGCACTCTAATTTTGGCGCCAAAAGGGGTGCGCCCATGGGGCTGGCAGTGGGTGTGCGCGTGCAGGCATAGTCGGGTGCTTGAGATGCCAAGCGACACGCTAGAAGGCTGGCATGGTAGTTGGCGCGCGGGCGTGCGGGTGGCACGACATGGGCTAGCGGCAGGGGGCGCAAGTCTTCGCGGTAGAGGCGTGTGGGCGCGCGGTTGAGGGCGCTGCCAGGTTGGCGAGGTAAGGGCGCGCTTGCAGCGGGAGGGGCGCGCGAGTGTAGACGCGCGGGAGTCGGACAATGGGCAACCATCCGGTGGGTGCACATGCTGGCGGGGGCTCTGGCCTCTTGTGAGGTTAGCATGGTGGGAGAGTATGGGCGTTGGCAAGATTGGGGCGCGAGTGGGTGCTGGAAGCAAGTAGGGCGCGGGCCTCGATCAGACTTATTTTAAAAGGCAATATATGTCTTGAATTTAAAATTTTCTAATCTAAATTTGTTTTCAATTTTTAAAATAGGTTAGTCAAATATTCTTTAATAACTTAATTATGTAGGTCATTATTAAATAATTATTTTACATGATTGGTGTTCTGGTAAAATATTATGTTCATCTGAGGAGGGGATGATCACAAACGGTTGGAATGCAGAAGCGACAATCCATCTTGAGTATAAGCAACAAAAGGATAGGTCCCAGCCAACCACAAGTGGAGCAGGACCTAACACCATTGATTCACAATGATGTAAAAGGTAAACGTTTCAACTAATGAAGATGTAGCTAAATTGACTAAATAAACCCCAAATTGGAGATAGAAAAAAGCGACATAAAAGAGAACGACAAAGCTTGAAGGTGGTGAATCGTTAAATAAAAAGCTAAGCATGTTGTTTATTTGTTTCTTTATTTTCAATTTTATTTAAGCATGATGTGTGGATTTTCCCATAATGTTTTATTCTACTGTGTGATGTTTTAGTTTAAATATTTAATTATTTCATATGTTTTATACTTGAGAAATTTTTTGTTTATACCTTAAACAAAACCTTCTTAAGTCGGTGTCAGGTGATCGAGTAACAATGGTTAAAGAACTTGAACTGGCACGGACCTAAGAAGCAGGCTGATAAGCTAGAGCCAATCAGTGAAATCGAGGAAGACCAATGACAGATTAAGCCTAAATGATCAAAAGAATCCCAAATTACTCAAAAAGGCATGTGTACAGGCTCAGCAAGGTTAAAACAGAAAGCAAGCAAGCCAAATCAATCAACGAAACCCAAAGTATAAAATTATTTGACAAAAGTCAAAATAGGTTGAAACCCAAGGGTGTTGATTAAACTTTGGGTATAAAACCATAGGCAGAAGCCAATTAGATTAGAAACTCAAGGGTGTCGACTAAACTCAGGGCATAAACCCATTGGCAAAAGCCAAATTGGTTAGAAACCCGAGGGTAAACCAAGGGTATAAAATCATGGGCAAAAGCCAAATAGGTTAGAAACCGAATGATGGTGCAGAGCTAAAACTTAGATCTCAAGGCTAACAAAAAAAACCTAAACAGTTAAAACTAACTGTATGGCAGAGCTAAGTGACTTGACTACAGCCAACTCGACAAAATGATATGGGGGCTGTTCTATAAAAATAGTCAACCCATGAACGACAAAATACTCTCAAAGCAGAAGTCTGACATTTTGAATAACTCATTATCTTCAAAAACTTTTAGAGTGGAGGCTATTGCTATGGATAAGAAAATCCCTATTTTCTACAATTCAAATTCTCTTTATTTAAGGAATTCAAAATGGGAAGATATCCTGATGGTCTTAGGAGAAGATATCATATATTCAAAAGGACAAGATATCCTGATGGCCTCAGGATTCTCGATAAGATATCCTAGTGATACTAGCTTTTCCATGTATAAATAGAAGTAAAATACTCATAGTTGAGTATGCTACGAGTCCTTACTATTTGCTACACTGAAATATCCTACTCTCTATAGTCGACTACTCTGATTCTGACTTTACCACACCAGTCTTTAGTGCTAGTTTTGCAGGTCTTGTCGATTACTTTTCTTCTCAAAGATTGATTCGAATTTGGCGAGATCCACGAAGGCCAAATTTCTGCATTAACAGATATGAAACAGGCGGCAAACAAGGCGATGGCTACAAGGGGAAGCATGTGAGGGCTAATAGGACACGTTGTGGGCGCTGAGGGGGTCATGCGTGCAAACATGGCAAGGTGCGCAAGTGCGTGAGAGAGAAGCGTTGGGATGCTGTGGGTGCGTGGCAAGGAAAACAGCAAGCAGGCATGGAAGCACGTAGCGGTTGCAATACTTAGGATGATTTGTAAGGTTGAGATTTTAAAATTATTAGGGCCAAATTGAAACTAGCCTAAAAAACCATAGGGGAAATTGACAAAATAAGCCTCCTGTAGGGGCCTATTAAGTTTTTTAATCGCCCTTCTCAAAACACAAGTTTTCAAGTCACTTGCTGACATCACCTACTTTGCCAAATGACTTTCAATGTCCCTCCTTACTTGGGTACCAAAAGTTTTTAGTTTTCCTTCCCTTATTTGAAAACACTCCATTTCTCTCTCATTACTTTTCGTTGTTTTGCTTCTCTCATCTACAGGCAACTCTCGATGCTTGAACTCCAGCATCTATCGGTCTTCCATTTCTCTCTCACTATTAGGGTTGTTTTGCTTCTGTCATCTACAGGCGACTGACTCTCGATGCTCGAACTCCATTATCCATCGGTCTTTGTTTTCAAATGTTTCGTTGGGCTTGTTCTCATATAAGTTATTTATTTGTTTGTTTACTGGGTTGTTGATTTTTAGACGTGGAGGGAGAGAAGCTGACAGACAGGGCGTGAAGGCAAGAAGGAGATCATTAGCGCGTTAAATGGATATGGATAGCTACTTCGAGGATGATCTAGATCGAGAGCGTTCATGAGCGAGAGCGTGCATGAGCTTCATCGAGAGCGTACAGCGAGAGCGTGCATGAGCTTGATCGAGAGCATACAACGAGAGCGTGCATGAGCTTCATCGAGAGCGTACAGCAAGAGCGTGTATGAGCTTCATCGAGAGCGTACAGCAAGAACGTGCATGAACTTGATCGAGAGCGTACAGCGAGAGCATGCATGAGCTTCATCGAGAAAGCGAGCATGAACGAGAGCGAGATAGATGAAAAGACGTGAAATTTAATTCTTTCAATTGTTGGTTGATGTTCTTTAAAGGCTACATTTATTTATTTTTATACTTATTTGATTTTAGTTTATTGAGAATAAACGGGTGCAGTGGAAAACAGCAACGAGAATGCAAAACAGATAACGAAAAAGATCGTGAATAAGCTTGAACGAGAAGGAGCGGTTTTTTGTTCGGTTTTCTTCGGCTTAGTGGGTTCGTTAACAACGGAACCGCTGACAACAAGTGGGGCTTCTCGCAGTGCCGTAACCGGATTGTGGTGGCTTTTTTGCCATGGGGGGGTTCTTCTCCTTAGTTGGCTGGTGCACGATGGCCAGCGGTTCAGGAATTTTCTCTAACTCGAGGTTAGTAGAACCCATGGGATCACTCGGTTGAGGGTGGGGGGGGGGGGTTTTCAGCTGGTGTAGGGGTGGGAATAGGTTGAGGGGTGGGGGTCGTATATGCTGGTGTAGGGGTGGGAATAGGTTGAGTAGTGGGGGTCGTATCCGTTGGTGTAAGGGCCAGATCAATATGATCGGATTGACGAGGCGCATGGATCGTGCCAGACGGGCCAGAAATGTTGCTTGAGGCAGGAGGCTCGAAGGTTGGATCGGACGTCGTCTCTGCTTGTGGATCCTGTACTATTGGAGGTGCCATTTGGAGTTCCACCAACTCCGTCGAAAGAATTATAGATGTGACGTCTGCCTCTCCTAGAGTCGTCTTAATATTGGAATGGATAGAATGGGCATCCAGTTTGGGTGACCCCACTGCAACGTCCAACTCCACCAAATCGACAATACGCGGGGGCTTGGCTAGTTCAGTATCTTCAGGATCGGATGAGTGTACGGTTATCTCTACGACATTCGTTGCCTTTTCATGCAACGACGCTTCTGCATCAACCACATCATCATCCTTTCTAGTATCGGAACCTCCAGGTTGATGGTCATCAACATCCTCATCATGCTCGGGGATAACATCAGATACAATGGATGTGACAGGTGGACTGTATCTGACGGAGAGACACCAATATTCACCTCGCGCCTATCGATCTGCAAACGAATTAACGTATTAGCACTTCGATTGAATGAATACATATAGTATACGAACTATACCAAGTCATAGGAAAAGGCTACCTGGCACAATCGTTGAAGCATGACTTTCATTTCACTCAAGTCCGACTTGACCTCCGCCAAATCCGTCTTCACCTCCGCCATGTTCGAAGCTAAAAGATCCAGCCTTCTCTCCATAGCCCCAAATCTATCATTCGATCCACGAGTGCCGTCCCGTTGTGTAGGGCAAGCATCGCGTGATGTCGCTCGCGGTGATTGCCGCGTGCTTTGCCCCAATTCAACCGAATAGAAGTACTTGGTCGAAGTACTTCGACTGGTGTCTGTTGCCCACCTTCGAACGCGGCCTCTGTACGTGGCATATCCGAAGACTCATCCGGCACTGCCTGTACATTTGTTTCCAACAATTGCGCATCGTCGAGCGGGAGATCGTCTTCAGTGCCAAAATTGTCGGTGATGGGGGAAGGATTTTGTCCATCATCACTGTCGGAAGTGGAACACCCAGGCGCGTTTAAATCAACCACCTCTCTTTCGTCCAATAGACATCTTTAGTAGTCCCTATCCAGCTCCGTCTCCACGAGTGGATAAGATATGACCAACTGAACGTACATCACAAGAACATAAGGAAGTGTAAATACCATTACCACTACACAACAATAAATATATTCTAGATTACTTACCACCGCTGAACCAAGGACCTCCTCCCTCAGATCTTTTGTACCGACGACTCTACTGCACGAATACCGAATTATACGGGGAATCGCGATCTCGCTCAAACGATTGACACCGGGAGTGATGAGAGATGAGACAACCTCATATATCCACACCTGAATATAAAATTTCAGTTTAGTCTCACACCTAAAAAAGTTTTCACAAACAACAAACTCGTATGCATACGTATTGATTACTTGAAACACAAGCAAAAATCCCGATAGGCTATACTTTACTAGATATTTTTTGTTTGTTCTTACTTTATTCTTTTATAGCGCAACTTTTCCATTCATCGCACGCTTCAGGCTGTTAACTGTCCTACTCCAAACATCAGAACCCCAGTTCAAATGGTTGAAGTAGTCCAAGTCATTGACTTGGTTGTACAAGTCGATGTCAACCTTCGACTTGCCCTTGCTCTTTCCCATCATCACAAGCTTCGTGTACAAAATTAATGTAACTTTAACGGCGTCCTCATCGTCCTCGAAATCAGTCTACTTGTAAACCTCCACAAACTCTTTGAGCAGCATGGAGGCTTCATCGTTGAAGTACTTCGTCCGCAACCTATTCTTTCCAATCTTTTTCTGGACCACCTTACCGGGCAGCCACCACAATCTCGTTATAAGCATGAATGATCCTTCGAGAATGTCAACACGTTGCCACCAATTAAGAATCTCATGCTGTCGTCACTGCTCCCAACAACCTCCCTTGACAGAAAGTGATGAACTACACCACTGCAGAACATCATCTCCAAGTCGACAAATCGACTAAATATTGTTCTTCTACGAAACATATCAAGTTGGTCCGCTGTGAGCTTATCCTTGATAAGCCTGTTGACATTGCTCAAGTGAGACATGCTGATAGCTTGAGCCGGAAAGCGGTCATTCTCCTTAATCCTCAACAAATGGTCCATTGTGCACCTGCAACAAATTGAAAAAGATATATGATGACAAATTAAGCAGATAGAGAAACGGAAACATGCAAGTAGTTCAAAAATTTAATAATTGAACATGTTACATAATCACGGATTAAGAAGATAGGGAAAGGGAAACACGCAACTAGTTGAAATACAAAATGTAAAACACTGTAATGTTTCTCGATCTCGATGTTTCTCGATCTCAATGTTTCTCGATCTTGATGATGCTCGATCTCGATGATTCTCGATTTTGCTTTACCTATTTCACACTCACTATAATTGCAAATCAATGGAGCTTCTCTCGTTCTCAATATCTCTCGCTCTCGATCTTTCTAGCTCTCGATGTTCTAGCTCTCGATATTTCTAGCTCTAGATTTTTCAAGTTCACTGTATCGATCACGATGATTCTCGATTTTGCTCTTCCTATTGCACACTCACGGTAATTGTAAATCACTGAAGATTCTCTCGTTCTCGATATTTATCGCTCTTGATCTTTCTAGCTCTCGATGTTCTAGCTCTCGATATTTCTAGCTCTCGATTTTTCATGTTCACTGTATTTCTCGATCACGTTTTTCACTCTGGCTATTTCAACATCAGCCCCCCTCAATATTATTGGTTTTCAATAACACAATTTTCTCCTTCATCGATTCATTTCCATGGCGCTGATTATGTATTATTTTCCTCTTCTCCGAAAGCCTTAGATGTGCAGTGTATTAAATCCACAAAAATCGCAAAAGAGACAGACGACCAACAACGGGGTTGTACAGAACTTACGAACAATAGCTAAAATAGTGGAAATTAAAACGAAAATCTTAAGCAATTGAGAGATAAATGCACTAACCCAAAGTTAACGATGAAATCTCCTTCGTTGTAATCTGCTACCAAAATCACTTCGTCTCGCCGCTTGAAGACGACATGGTCAGAGTTACCTTAAAGAGTCGCAATCGAAATACGAAGGAGAACGAGAACGAGATTTTGAGAAATGTAATTTCAATCGCAGGTGAAGACAAGTCAAATTTGAGCGAGCGAATAATGCTACAGTGTGAGTGCGATAAAGATAGAACGGACGTGGGAAAATTGAAAGTTCGGACTATTTGTATTACCCAAGTAAGGGAGGGAAAACTAAAAACTTTTGGTACCCAAGTAAGGAGGGCTATTGAAAGTCATTTGGCAAAGTAAGTGATGTCAGCAAGTGACTAGAAAACTTGTGTTTTGAGGAGGGCGATTAAAAAACTTAATAGGCCATTCCAGGAAGCTTATTTTGTCAATTTCCTCAAAGCCATATGTGTTAAATTGAAACTTAAATCATATGTGTTAAATTGAAACTTTTAAAAGTCCTGAGAACAAATTGATCTCAAACTAAATTATTTTTCTATGTTTCATAATAAACCCCATTGCAGTAGAGTGAGAAGAAAGTTCCAATACCAAAGGAAAGAAAGGAAAAAAAGAAGAGGGTTTAAAGGGTTTGGGCGCAGTACCCAACCGTTTGAGTCGAGCTTTGCATATCTCCGTATTCATCAATTCGTGTGGTTGAATGGTTCCAGCTCCAAAAAGAAGTAACTGGAAAAGCATAAGATTGGAGTAAATGTGGTTCCTCTGTGTCTTCTATCACAGGTTATTGGATTACAGGAAGGCCGAGGTTGAATCTCTGGCCGAGTTGTTTGGTGGACCCTTCGGTGAAAATGGCGACGCCAAAGCGAAGTTGGAATGGAGGCTCCCTCTGCATCATCACCCCGATTCTCCTTTCCATTTCGTCAACCTCCCCTCCGACGACCTTGCTCGGAGAATCGCCACTAGAAGTCAGCCATTTCCTTCCTCTTTTGTTGATCTTTCATTTCTTTACAAAATCGATGAGTTGGGTCCCAGTTTCTTTCATTTAATTTTCGTTTCCTTTTTATTTAGGTATACTGGTGAAGGGGATGTATGAACTCTGGGGTGAAGGAAGCGACGACAAGGAGCTGGAGGAGTCTATTAAAAACTATCCGGATGAACGGAAGACGCCATATTTACAACCCGGAAGCTCTTTCAAGATTACTGTAGATAGCTTCGGGAAGGCTATCAGCTTCCAGGAACAAAATGAACGCATCAGGGGGCTAGCTTACATCCCTTTCAAGGTGCAGTACTTCGGTAATCCAGTTTACTGTTTTTTTTTTCACTTTTATTTTTGTGTGATTGAAATGCAATCATTCTGTAAATCACGTTTGGATACTAGAGACAACATGAGCATAGTGCGGAATGCTGCATAGGTTGGTATCGTATATATGTGCCATTGAGCCTCCATTTGGTAATCTTTCCCTTATATCTTTGCTAATAACAATATGGTTCCTACTAAATTGGCAATGGAGCAAGTCGTCATGGACATGGATTTGGATTTTGAAACATTGTTGGGGATACATAGATTGTTGATGGAAATATTGAGTATTTTGGCATCAGTGAAATAACGCCACAAACGGTTCAGAAAAGCTCTAAAAATATGCTGGACAACAGAAAGGTACCAAAATGAATGTGACTAACATTGGGTGAATTGCAAACGATGGAGGAAGAGTAAGTGAACCTTTCACTTTAGTTGATGGGCGTGGGTGGTATCAAATTAATGTGGGTGGGAGCCAATAAATGAAATATCGAAACTTGAAAACCATGAGTTTGATTGGGTCGGGGAAGAATGATTGAACCCATACATACTGTATCAAGTATTTGCAAATTGGGGTGGCAAGTGGTCAGATACGAGCAATGGGGCTAAAAGGCATTGGGGAAATGGGTGCAGCTGACCTAAAGACCATAGTGATGATTTTTTAATTTCTTTAGGTTTGTATCCTTGAACTTCAAGATCTAATAGTGCTTTGAATTTTGGTGGCAAAGGATTCTGCAAACTGAAGTTGGTGGTCTCACTCAAATTGAATTAAATGCAATTAGAAATTTCAAGATCTAGTAGAACTGAAGCAGGTGCTTGCGAATTGAGTCAAAAGGTGGGCTGAGATTCACGAACATGGTAGATTAGGGCCTAGAGTATTTAGATCTGTAACTAGGGTAGAGAATATGCAGATTCATTATAATCAAACCCTAGTTCAATTGTGCTTCTAATCACATTTGACATGGGTCTCAAGTTCAACTCTAAAAAATTTAGTACTCCATGCAAAGAACCTCTTAGAGTGCGGGTGGAATAGTATTTGAGCTTGAAAAGTTGTGTTACAGTGTGATTTATGGGAGACAATAAGGCAGGCTACAAGTTATCAATTGGGTGCCTTAAGCTTTTAGGAAGAGAATTGATAGATGAAAGAAGCTTTGCAAATGAAATTTGAGAAGTGGAACTATTGGCAAGCGATCAGCACTAAAATCAAATTGAAGTTATCAAAAAGCAACGTCGTTGTGAATGCTTGGCTGCCACAAGCCACAAATTGAAGAACTTGTGGAAATATTATATTTCTTCATTGGTGTGTGAACAAGGGGAGAGGGGAATTAATCAGGTCTTATCTTCAAGGGATCAAGAACCTTTAGGAACAGCAAAGCAAGAGTGGGCCAGGACTACCATATATAATGAACCCTATTTTGGAAGATTACATATGGGTCTGACAATGGAACTATATGGGATCATTTGGCAACTTGTCTTGCAAAAGAGTTTATTAACGCTGTTGTTAAGAACTATGATTTGGTGGCTTGTAAATGTTAAGGTTATTGTGCAACCAACTACTTATGAGCTCCTGATTTTTGCACACCTGTTGGCTATTGCCTCTTGACGGGCTAGTGGCTTATCACCTTAAAATTCACCTGGTACTTTTACTAGAATAATTTTTTCATTAATGTTTAGTGTTTAACATTTTATTTCACACTAGTGCTATTGGTTATCCAAGATAGAAAGATCGAAGCTTCTTCATTCCTAATATCTAAGCAACATATATTCTATTTTGAGTAGAGTATTAGTGTTAGACAACTGTTTAGCATGGACATGCTTTGAATACGTGTTAGACACATGATGTGGAATGTCCATTTATTCAGATCAAGATATATTGGGACATGTCAAGGACATTTATGTTTTCTCTTGAGAAGATTCTATATTTTTAAAAAACTGAGAAAACCAAACAAGCCTGTGACAAAATCCAGCTGACATTTTTTTTTCTAATTGGTATATTCTCCCTCAACAAGGCCTATAATCAAAATCATCTGTTTTTCAAGTGTTCCTACTGTTTGCTGGTGGAAAAAAATCTTTAGTTTGTTTCAAGTCAAGTGGAGCTTACCTTTGAAGAGCAGTGAGGCTATCTTGATTCTTACCATTATTGTGTGGCAAAAAACTCAAATAGTAGCGCAGAATCAACTGGTCTAATGGTAAGCAATTTTATGGGAGCTTTGGGCTGAAAGGAATTCTACAACTTTTTAAAATGTGGGTAGTTATTGGAAATGAGTTTTGGATTTGGTCAATTGGTTGGCTTCGTCTTGGTGTATGTTTTCTCTTCTCTCTATCTCTCCTCCTTTTTTTTTTTTTTTTTTTTTTTTTTTGTAACTATAGCATCTCCGTTATACATGCTAATTGGATCCTTTTCATCAATCCCTTAGTTTGTGAATTGCTTACCTCCCTAGTCCCTTCTTATTGTAATACTTTTGGGTTATCAATATTGTTAAATTATTTTTTCCTATTGTATTTAGATTAGGGTTTTCTTGTTCTAGTAGGTAAGTGTTTTCCTTATCCTAATAGGCAAGAATTTCGTTTTAGTTTCTTCTTTGTGACAACTATTTATAGTCTTGTATCAATCCTTTGAAAGAATATACAAGAGAATTATTTTTCTTATAATTGACATGGTATCAGAGCCAAGTTTCCTCTAAAATTTGTGTGGGAATTACGGTTTTGTGTCCATTAGGATTTTGTACCCATTAGGGTTTGAAGTTTTGAACACTTTTTTACAAGTGTTCATTGTACCCAACCCACAGCACCACCGCCGACGATTCAAACATTCTTCCATATGATCGAAAATCAATTTGGAATCAAACCCAAACGATTAAGGTCTGACAATGCTCGAGACTACTTCAACCAAACATTAACATCGTTCTTTCAAAAACATGGAGTCATTCACGAGTCGTCTTGTGTGGAAACTCCTCAACAAAATGGGGTTGTCGATAGAAAAATTGGTCACATCCTTTCGTGACCCGTGCCCTTTTCCAAAGAAATGTTCCTAAATCCTTCTGGGGGGAAGCTGTACTGACAGCCACTTACTTAATCAATCGGCTACCATCTGCTACTTTAGATCAAAAAACTCCCATGAATATCTTATCAAAATTTTACCCTGATTTCCGTACGACAAATAACTTGATTCCTCAAGTGTTTGGTTGTGTAGCTTTTGTTCATGTTCATAGTCATCAAAGAGGTAAACTTGATCCACGAGCACTCAAATGTATTTTTGTTGGATACTCGAACACTCAAAAAGGATATAAATGCTACCATCCTTCTTCTAAAAAGTATTTCATCTCCGCCGATGTCACTTTTTATGAAGATACCAGCTTCTTTACATCACCTTATCTTCAGGGGGAGGATATATTGTTGGAAGATAAGAATTTACCTATTCCTAACCTCACCTTTCCTTATTTGCTATCACATGAACCAAACCCTACTAACATGGACCCTAGTCAATCCTCTTCATCTTTAGACACCTCATCAGAGACATCCAACCCCCCTACTACTATGCCATTACAGGTTTATTCGAGAAAGAACACTGAAAAAGTTAAGTAAGTCCAAGAGTCTGAACATATCTCTGGAACTGAAATTGACGAGAAAAATATCAGTAACGAGCCTGACACTATAGTATCTCCTAATGATATGGATTTGCCGGGAAAACGAACTTGTACTGAAAGATAAATGCTTATCATAGAACACCTATATGGCTATATCATGAAAGATGTCTACACCCTCTCTCTCCGTTCTCTCTCTTCCTCCCTACCATCCTTCTGAAAGATGTCTCACCTGACCTCCTCGTCGGGCTTCCGTTATCTCCATCATGGCTTCACAGAGACTAACCACTAAGATTGAAAACAAATCTTTCTCTTGCACTTTTGACCCAAGGTATAAGGGAAGAGTCGTCCAGATCGAAGAACAGCATCTACAAAGGAGGTTTACTATTACATTCGAAGAGGTGATTATAGTATGGGTGATAGATATGGTCACATACCTTCTCCTTTCCCCCCAAACTCAAAAATTCTTCCGGAAAACACCTTGTGAGAATGGTTATGTTTGGATTCTAAAAGCCACAAATAAGCGTGGGAGCTTCATTGAGTTAACCAAGGTGCAAAACTCAGGGGGGAAGAAAAACATTGTAGTTCCGGCCGGCGAGGACTACAAAGGCTGGAATTCTTTTAGGCAACTTCTTCTAGACTTCCTTAATGGTTTTGAATCATCAGGTTCTGCAAAGAACTACACCAGAACATCGGTGGAGAAATCCTATGCAGCTGCTCTAAAGAGCTCTTCGCCTACACGGAAGAAAGTAGAGGTACAAATTCAGAAAAAAGAAATCAGGCCGGTAGATTGGAACCAGACTCTTGTTATCACTAGGAGAGACTTCCACGACGACTGGGGGAATATTTTAACTACTCTAGAGAGTCAACTTCAGAAAAAGCTTATTCTCAATGCTTTCCAACCGGATAAGGCTATCCTTAAATGCCCAGACGAAGATTTAGCTCGGCTTCTTAGCATGAATAGAGGCTGGGTTACTTTCGGCGCCCTCACTTTGAAAGTGGAAAAATGGAATAAAGAAAGACATGGATTTAACTCAGTGGTTCCTTTTTATGGAGGATGGCTGAAGCTCAGAAACGTTCCGTTGCACTTATGGAGCGAGGATCTTTTCCGCAAGATAGGTGACATCTTCGGAGGTTTTATTGATTTTGCAGATGAGAACGCGGCGAGAATAGAATGTATGGATATAGCTATTAGAGTTAAAGGAAACTACTGCGGCTTCATTCCGGCGGGGATCAAGATTCAAGACGCAGACACCACTTTCATAGCCCAAGTGGCGACCTTCGAGGATGTGAAGCTGCTGATCGGTAAAGAAGCTAAAGTCCACGGAAGTTTTTCGTCGGAAGCAGCATCACGTTTCCATGGCGGATCGGAGGGAAGGACAGATCTTTGTCCGGTGGATCTTTGGAGGATAGAGGACGGCTTCTTTTACCCAGCAGTCAAAGTCTTTTCCCCTTTAGAGTTTGATATGGCAGCTCTGAGACAAACGTGCCTTAGTAAAGGACCTTATTCTTAAATCTGACCCGGATTTGATTTGCTTGCAGGAGACAAAGAAAAGCTCTATTGATCGGAGCTTCGTTAGATCTCTTTGGAGCTCTAGACATGTGGGCTGGATTTCCCTAGATGCAGATAACATAGCAGGGGGTATTCTAGTCTTGTGGAATGAACAGAAGATTAAAATCTCAAATCCGTTTATGGGCTCTTTCTCTATCCCGGTACAGTTTCATCTTTGCGATGGCAGAGAGGGTTGGTTTACAGGGGTTTATGGCCCTTCTTCTTCTTCTAGAGGTAGAACAGATTTCTGGAGGGAGCTGGACAGTCTTCAATATAGATGTCAAGGTGCTTGGTGTATAGGAGGAGATTTTAATGTGGCCAGATGGCTTTCTGAAAAACAGAGCACGAATAAGGGGCGTATAACTCGGAGTATGAAAGAGTTCAATGATCTCATTGAAGCCACGAACCTGGCTGATCCTCCTTTGGACAATGGTTCTTTTACTTGGTCTAATATGAGGGATTCACCAACTCTTTCCAGGTTAGACAGATTCCTTGTCTCTAAAGAATGGCTGATTGTTTTTGAAGATCAACGAGCGTCTAGGCTTTCCCGCACAACTTCAGACCACTTCCCTATTTAGCTTGCATCCGAGACAATTAAATGGGGTCCTATCCCTTTTCGCTTTGAAAACGCCTGGCTCGATTCTCCTCAATTGCTTCCCATGGTAGACAAATGGTGGAAGGATTGCCCTCTGAGGGATTGGCCTGGATATGGCTTCATGGAGAAACTCAAAGGCCTTAAGGGACTCCTTATCAAATGGAACAAGGAGGTCTTCGGACACATTGGAAATCAAAAGACAGAGGTGGTGAGAATTATCAATGATCTGGACAAGAAAGAAGAATTACAGATTCTTACAGCAGAGGAAATTGAAAAAAGGAATCAAATGAAGGCCCAACTTACAGATCTTGTGATAAACGAACAGCGGATATGGATGCAGAAGGGGAAATTAAGATGGCTTGAGGAAGGGGACGAAAATTCCCACTTTTTTCATCGGTGGACTTCACACAAGATGAACCGCAATTGTATTAGAGAAATAATCTCTGATCAAGGAGTCTCGCTTACCTCTGGGGAAGACATAGAGAAAGAAATCCTTAATTATTTTGAGGCCTTATACACCACTACAACAGCTAGATGCTATATGATTGAGAATCTAGATTGGTCCCTTTTACAGGAAGTTCATAGACAGCAGCTCGAGGCTCCCTTTACAGTAGAAGAAATCAAAAAGGCAGTGACAGATTTGGGTACCCTCAAGTCTCCGAGGCCAGATGGGATGAGTAACGAGTTCATGAAAAAAGCTGGGAATACTTTCAAGACAGATTTGGAGAGAGTGTTCCAGGATTTTTTTGAGAAGGGGATAGTCAACAGAAGAACAAATGAAACTTATATTTGTCTTATCCCTAAAAAGACTCATCCTACTTCAGTCAAAGACTTCCGTCCCATAAGTTTGGTAACATCTCTTTACAAAATCATAGCAAAAGTTCTAGCTAGTAGATTAAAAAATGTGCTCCCTTATAATCCATGACGCTCAGGCAGCTTTTGTTGAAGGGCGTCAGATTCTCGATGCTATTCTAGTGGCTTCAGAAGCTGTTAGCTACTGGAGGAAGGGAAAAAAGAAAGGTCTCCTTTTAAAGCTGGACTTTGAGAAGGCCTACGATAAAGTGGATTGGTCCTTCTTAGACGCCGCCCTACATGCTAAAGGTTTCGGCATAAGATGGAGACAATGGATACACGGGTGCCTGTATTCTACAAATTTTTCAGTTATCATAAATGGCTGCCCAAAAGGGAAAATTTTGGCTAAAAGAAGGCTTCGGCAAGGAGATCCCCTCTCTCCCTTCCTCTTCACCATAGTGGGTGACGCTCTTAGCCGCCTGGTTCACTTTTGTAACGAAAGGCAAATTCTTAGAGGTTTTTCTATAGGCACAAATGCCATAAAAGTAACCCACCTTCAGTATGCCGACGATGTCTTAATCTTCAGCCCTTTATCGTAGAAGAATATGGAAAAGTGGTGGGGAGTCATCCATATTTTCCTTCACATGTCGGGCCTTTCGTTAAATATAGCAAAATCGGCAGTGATTGGGGTAAATTGCAGCGAATCAGAAGTTAACCACTGGGCAAACACCCTTGGATGCAAAACAGAATCATTTCCCTTTACTTATTTGGGTTTTCCTCTTGGAGGTAATCATCGGCATTACAGATTTTGGGAATCAGTGGTGGAAAAAATGCACAAAAGATTGGAAAAATGGAACTCTTTGATCTTGTCAAAAGGGGGACGCCTTACTATTACACAAGCAGTCCTGAATAGTATCCCTACATATTTTTTTTCGATTTTGAGAGCTCCAAAATCCATGATTGAAGCAATGGAAAAACTCATGCGGGACTTTATTTGGAATGGAGGTCATTATAGACAGATTGGGAATCTTGTAAAATGGTCTTGGACAGCGTTACCTTCACAAAAGGGAGGATTGGGAGTCGGTTCCTTAGCTCTTAAGAACAAAGCCTTTTAATGAAATGGTTATGGCGGATTGCAAATGAAACAAACAGTTTTTGGAGAAAGGTTATTGTTGCTATTTACGGGGAAGAGCCTCTTGGATGGTGGTCCAAGTCTTCTAAAAACTCTTCAATAGGCCGTCCATGGATTGAGGTACAAAAATCTTTCCCAGATTTTGGCAGATTCATTTCTTTCAAAGTGAATTCGGGGGTGGCGGTAAGATTTTGGGAAGACACATGGATAGACTCTTGTCCATTGTCTGTCTCTTTCCCTGATTTATATGCTATTTCAAATAAGAAAGAGTTCACTATAGCAAACTGCTGGAATACAGCGTCCTTGACTTGGGATTTAGGGATGAGAAGGAATCTTTTTGAAAGAGAGCTTGACAGATGGGCGGTTTTCATCGGAAAATTTGAAGGTATGGAGGTAGGCCATGGTAATGATTCTTTATTCTGGACTGCAGACAGAAAAGGGGAATTCACGGTGAAGTCGGCTTTCGAGGCCCTTACCACCCCCTCACCGAAACTAAAGGCAGCCACAACTTCTTTTATTTGGAATTTCAAGATCCCTAAAAAAGTGAAGGTGTTCCTTTGGACTCTTTTTTATAGAGGAACGAACACAGCATAAAAAATCCAAAGGAAACTTCCTCATTGGAATCTCTCACCTTCAGTTTGCGGCTTGTGCTTTAGAAGTGCAGAAACGGTGGATCATCTTTTCATACATTGTACTTTTGCAACATCGGCTTGGAATTTTTTGACTTCACACCTAAATTTGGCTCCTTGTCTCCCTAAGAAGATAGATGACTTCATTGAGGAAGGTTTTGG
Organism: Momordica charantia; assembly: GCF_013281855.1. Taxonomy (NCBI): domain Eukaryota; kingdom Viridiplantae; phylum Streptophyta; class Magnoliopsida; order Cucurbitales; family Cucurbitaceae; genus Momordica; species Momordica charantia. The sequence goes on from NW_028275162.1 coordinate 11,010,064, forward strand.
TGGTTTGCTGCTCAAAGGAAAATCTTATATTCTATGGAATTGTGGCGCTAGAGCTCTCCTTTGGCTACTTTGGAAGGAACAGAACTACAGACTTTTTGAAGAGAAAGAGGCTTCTCTAGAGGCTTTTTGTGAGAATATTAAACTCACTGCTTCTTGGTGGGCTTCGATCCACAAGAAGGTTTTTCGTAACTACGGTTTTCTTTCGACTCTCAAGAGTTGGAATACTTTGATTGTATAGGTTCTTTGGAGGGGGTCTCCTCGACCCTCTGCCTCTAGGTTGTATGCCTTTTTTTTTGGGCTCCACGTCTTCATGAATGAATTCTCATTGTTTATTATAAAAAAAAAAAAAAAAACGAACTTGTACTCAATATCCATTGTCTCACTTTGTATCATATGACAAGCTCTCAAGTCAGCATAGAAGCTTTATGGTGAACCTTACTCAGGTAAATATTCCGAAAACATATATGGAAGCAATACAACATGAAGAATGGAGACAAGCAATGAATCTTGAAATGCAGGCCTTAGAGAAAAATGGAACATGGGAGTTGGTTAATATGCCTAAAGATAAGAAAGTAGTAGGTTGTCGATGGATATACACTGTGAAGTATAAAGCTGATGGAACACTTGAGAGGTACAAAGCACGGTTAGTTGCTAAAGGATATACTCAAACATATGGAGTTGATTATCTTGAAACCTTTGCACCTGTTGCCAAGATGAACACAGTACGAATACTTCTATCCCTTGCTGTCAACCATGGATGGGACACGTTACAATATGATGTAAAAAATGCTTTTTTACATGGTGATCTGGAAGAAGAAATTTATATGGAGATTCCACCAGAGTATGAGCAAGTAGGAAATAAAGTTTGTAAATTGAGAAAGGTATTGTATGGATTAAAGCAATCTCCTAGGGCATGGTTTGGTAGATTTTCTCAGGTTATGAGGAAAATAGGCTATAAACAGAGGCAAGGAGATCATACGTTGTTTATAAAACATTATGCTGTAGGGAGAGTAACAGCATTGATTGTTTATGTGGATGATATTATTGTTACTGGCAATGATAATAATGAGCAAGATAAACTAAGAAATTGTTTAATCCAGGAGTTTGAAGTTAAAGAACTGGGAAGACTGAAATATTTTCTTGGGATAGAAGTAGCCTATTCTAAACCGGGCATATTCTTATCACAACAGAAATATGTGATTGACTTGCTGTCTGAAACGGGAAAGCTTGGTAGCAAACCAATGACAACGCCGATTGATCAAAATCATAGATTATGTGCAGCTGAAGAGAGTCCTCCAGATAAGGTTAGTTGGAAAATTAATATATCTTTATCATACAAGACCAGATATTGCGTATGCTGTAGGAGTGGTGAGTCAATTTATGCATAGTCCAAAAGAAGTCCACCTTCAAGCAGTGTATCATATACTTCACTATTTAAAGAACACTATTGGGAGAGGATTACTATTTAAGAAAAGCGATAAACTCAATCTAGAAGTTTATACAAATGCAGATTATGCAGGATCGATAGACGATAGGAAATCAACTTCTGGCTATTGTACTTTCTTAGGTGGAAACTTAGTAACATGGAGAAGTAAAAAGCAGAATGTTGTTGCAAGATCAAGTTCAGAAGTAGAATTTAGAGCAATGACATTGCGCATTTGTGAATTACTCTGGATAAAGATATTATTTTAGAAGATTTGAAGGTTCCATGGGAAGGGCCTATGAAACTTTATTGTGATAATAAGTCTGCCATCAGTATTGCACATAATCCAATTCAACATGCTAGAACCAAACATGTTGAAGTCGATAGACACTTCATAAAAGAGAAATTGAAATTAGACAGCGGCCTCGTATGCACCTCATTTGTACCAACAAATAATCAAATAGTAGATATTCTTACAAAAAAATTGAAACAACAACTTTGAGCATTTGGTTAACAAGCTGGAATGAAGAATATTCATTCACCAGCTTGAGGGGGAGTGTTAAATTATTTTTTCCTATTGTATTTAGATTAGGGTTTTCTTGTTCTAGTAGGTAAGTGTTTTCCTTATCCTAATAGGCAAGTATTTCGTTTTAGTTTCTTCTTTGTGACAACTATTTATAGTCTTGTATCAATCCTTTGAAAGAATATACAAGAGAATTATTTTTCTTATAATTGACAAATATAATAGCTTTTTATTGTCCACCTAAACCCGCTCAGCAGGTTAAGATATATATCCTCGACCTTAAATCCTCGACCATAAGGTTGGAGGTTTGAATCTCCATTCCCACCGGTTGAACTATATATAAATAATTATTTTTTATTTTATAAAAGGCCCGCAACACACATGATGCAGGAACTTAATCTAATATATCTTTCATAAAATAACTAGGTCCTTTATCTGGAGAAATTAGTTTATGAAGAAAACAAATTGGATATTTAGGATTTGGATGATATTTGGGAGACCAACACCGTGGAATTAATATATTCTATAAGGCAATGTTTTAAAAATCGTTCAAGGCTTACGCCTTGAGGTGAGCCAGGTATATCATGCCTCAAGGCTTACGCCTGTAACAAATAAAAAGAGGCTTGTGCTTAAGCCTTTGAGGCTTAAAAGGTGCATCAAATGAAAATGGTCTTTGGCGGTGGTTTGGCGGTGATGGGGTGAAATAATAAGGTGGTGTAATTAACAAGGTGGTTTAGTGCTCTGAAAAGACAGAAAAATAATTGCCTTGACATTTGTTTGATATATTATTTTAAACTTAAAATCTTATTATTCTATTATTAAATAGCAACCTAGACTAAATTAAAAGACAAACCTAGTTTGTCTTCATCTGTACAACGAATAAAAATGTAAAACAGTAGATTGATGGCAAGAAACAGTGCGTAAAAATTTTCTTTTCCTTCTCTCTCTCTCTCCTATCTACTCTTGCTTTGTTTTTTCTTTTTTCTTTTGATTACTGCACACTGTATTAAGGGTAGCAAGTTTTATTCTTTTTTTTTTTAGTTTTGTTTCTCCTTTTTTGTGTTTTTTTTTAACCTCAACTTGTTTTCCAAATTTTTTCTTGCTTTATTTTTTATATTTTAGTGATAATGATACTGAAAGGTTAGATGTGTACCTTGATGGACTGTTGAGATGTTTCTTTTTGTTGTTAGAATTTTTAAGTATGTTTTGTAGTTTCGTAATACAAAATTCATATCTTGTTAAAAAAAAAAAACACACACACACACACACAAAGTTTTAAATTTTTATGATTCCTTATGTAAAATGAGGCTTATGCCTCATACCGCCTCGAGGCTTACGCCTCGCCTCTCACTAAGAAAAAGCCTCGAGGCTGCCTTAAGCCTTTTAAAACATTGTTACAAGGTAGACCAATATCATGTCTAAGTCTTTATTTCGAGAAAATTTGAAAGAATAATTTTAACATATTTAGGATGCATATTGTCCACAGAGAGTGCCTAGGGTTCCCAGTCTATGAGAAACAATTCATAGAAGAGCTAAAGCTGCATACATTATGAAAGAGAATCACTTAGGTGGCTGTGAAAATTAATGTAGTGGGTGCAACCCTTTAAAATGATCTGTAATCTCCTGTCTTGCGGCCATTTACGACACATTTGAATTGAGCTTTGCAAGAAGAATAGAGTCTGTTCAAGATTTCATATATAATATTTCTACTTTTTTATGATATGTGAAGTTGAACTACTTGAAGGTATATCTGTATATAAACAAATCCCTGAGGTATGTATTTCTTATGGGAAGGAGAGGCAGGGGATAAAAAAAGTCATCTTATCAATTGGAAGGTGGCTACTCAGCCATGCACAAAGGAGGCTTGGGAATTGGCAACTTAAAAGGAGAAAAATTTAGCCCTTTTTTGTAAATATGGTTGCATAGAAGAAATTGCCCTCGAAGAAAACAGTCTTTCGCACAAGGTTATTGACAGCGAGTATAGGAGGGAAGTTGGAGGATGGTTCATAGCAACTAGAAATGCAATAAACTCAAGATGACCCTGGAATTTCATCTCTTAACATCAATGCTGGTAAAAAACAGCTACAAGCTCGTTTCGGGCAGTGAGTGTAAACATTTCTAGACCTTGTGTGGATCTCCCTCCAAAGGAAAGAAACAAATCCCTATGGAAAAATTTTATTAAGTCTCTTCTGTGAGGGTTGTTAGACAAAAATAGTAAATTATATATTTTTGGAGAGAGTAATTAATCTAACCTCCAAATGGTTTCTCTTTGTAAATCTTTTTGTAATAATGCTCTTTTAGATATTGGCGCTGGTTAGAGTGCTTTTATGGGAGCTGCTAGGCATTCTCGAGAATTTCTCCTCATCCCCTTTAGTATTTTTCATAAAAAATGAAACGTGTTTCTTTTCAGAAAAAAAAAAAAGAAATAAAGAAAGAAAGAAAGAATGAATGAAAGAAAACTCAAAGGTATATAATTTGATTGCTTCACCTCCTGTGCGCATTTGGAGTTAGTTTTAAAAATATAATTTGGTTGCTGCATGCAAGTTTGATTGAGCAAATATTATCCATCTACTTAATTTTTTTTCTTGTTTCCTGCATGCAAATTTGATTGAGAAAATATAATCAGTTTACTTAATTTTGTACTTCGTTTATTTTCGTCATTCTTCACTATCTAACCCGGGAATCTTACTATTTTTGAAGAAACTCAGAGGCATGTTGATCAATTAGGGCAGTTATGCTACCTCATGCTTCATTTATGTCACAATGGCATCTTCTTTTACATTTACTTCATAACTTAAAGACATGATCTCATGCAATTATCATGGCTTCTCATCATAAATGGTATCAAATCAAGTCCTAGAAGTCCTATCTATGTCATTTTCCTCTGTTAGCTCTTCTAGGTTCTGCAGGTTATACCTGAATTTTGACACTCTTTATAATCACACTTTTGTCACTCGAGCTAATGCATGTCAATGTGGTAAATTGTTTTTTAATAACTGGGTGCTGATGGAATATTTCAGGGTCAAGTTAATTTAAAAAATCCAGATCATAAGTTCTGTCTTATGGAAATGGCTGATTACGGATTGAATAATGGACTTCCACCAATTGCTCAAAGGAGCATTTTTTTTGGTCGGGAGGTTGGTGGTGCTGATAGGAAGCTTATACCAACATACCAGTTAAAAAGTCGTACTTATCTTGGGCCAACTGCCATGGATGCTGAAATGGCTTTCTTAATGGCCAACCAAGCATTAGCGACAGCAGGGAAACTTGTATATGACCCTTTTGTTGGCACTGGTAGCATTCTAGTCGCTGCAGCTCATTTTGGAGCAATGACAATGGTAATTACTTGTGCTTTGTATATATATATATTTTGATATTCGTGACTGTCTGCTAGATCGCATGTATCTCAATTAATGTCACGGGATAGCGGCTTGACTCTACAAATATCCGAAATATTCGATGTAGTTAACCACTATTGGATTTTAACCCATTTGCCCCTTCTTAAATCTTTTTTCAGCCACACAAATGCTATTAGGCCAACTTATGGTGTTTACTTTTGTTTTGTATTAGATTCTGAATTTTGACTTGCTAACTGACAGTCTCTTTCTCAATTTAGTTTAATCTTAATTCAAGGTTTCCAATTCCCACAGTATACGTGTGTACGTATGAGGAAGACCATTTCAATTCAAACTGACCAAAATATCTCAGGGTGCCGACATTGACATTAGGGTGGTACGTGATGGGCGTGGTCCTGATTGTAATGTTTGGAGCAATTTCAAGCAGGTTAGTGTTTTACGATAGGAGTATGTTTAGAAGTTTTGTTATGGTACAAGTATTAGTTTATATTGTACACTGACCACGTAACTTTGTTAAAAGTTTGAAACTTTATGCTTGCCTGAAGTGATTTAAAATACATGTGAGGGTGACTATCATGATAAAAAAGAAAAAAACTTTACCGTTACCATTTTCTTGAGATTCAATTGATTGCTATGGTATCAAGTTTTGATGTTCCATGTTACTATGCGTGTAATTGTGCTCTTTTGATGTTTCATGCAGTAATGGTACTCATCTGTTACTTCTTGCAGTATGGATTGCCATCGCCAATTGCATTGTTAAGAGCAGATAATAATCTTCCTCCATGGCGTCCAGGATTGAAGGAGGTACTGCAGTAATATTTAGCACCTATACTTTTTACTTATCTTTTTCCCTTCTGTTTCTATCTGGTTTGAAGTTCTATTGCCATTGTTATTGTTAAATTATAGTTTATTTTATTTTAAAGGTTTCCTATTGTATTTAGGTTAGGGTTTTATTGTTCTAATAGGTAAGTATTTCTTTATCCTAATAGGCAAGAATTTCTTTTTAGTTTCTTTTTTGTGACTGCTATTTATATAGCCTTGTATCAATCATTTGGAGTAATCAAGGAAGAATTATTTTCTTTTCTTATTATTAACATGGTATCAGAGCTCTAGGTTTCTTCTAAATTTTTTTTTAACTTAGTTTTTTGTGCCCATTAGGGTTTTGATGCCCATTAGGGTTTTTGTCCATTAAGATTTTGTTCATTACTGCCGCCGCTCAACTCACGGCCACTGCCGACCGCCGCCGACCACCACCGGCCACCGCTGCCGGCGCCGTTTGCTGATTCGCCAGCGCTGCTGTTTTTCAAGTGCTGTTCGTGGGTTTCGCCGTCCTTCGTCACCGACAACGGTCATCGTCACTGCTGTTGTTCGTCGCAGCCACCGTTGCCGCCGTCGTCTTTTGCTGTTACGTCCGGTCCAGTCACCTGGTTTGTCCAGTTCGGTTCAGATAGTCTGGTTCAACTGGTTCAGTTCACTTGATTCGGTCCAGCCAGTTCGGCTCCTTTAGGCTAGGTTAAAATCGTTGTTTGACTGGTTCAGCGTTTTTCAGTCCAGTTCAGTTCATTGTCGGATCGTTTCGACCGGTTTCAGTTCGTTTCAGTCAGATTTGGTTCAGTTTGGAATATTTTGGTTCGATTCAACTGTTTTTGATTCGGTTCAGCCCTCTTTCGGTTCGGTACAGTACTGATTTTTCAGTTTTGGATCTCTATTTTTGAGTTGTAGTTTAGTCTTGGTATCAATGTCACAGTAGTCCAAAATTACAAAAAACTTGGACATAAATGAGATCAAACAATTAAGGAGCTTCTTAAAAACTTTGGATAATGCTCCTAGTCAAGGTACAGGTTCGGTAACTTTGACGAGTACAACTTCCCAGCCTGAACTTTGTACCTGGATTATGGATTATTGATTCTGGTGCAACAGACCATATGACGAATAGTAGCTGTCATTTTATCTCTTATAGTATTTGTCGAGCAATAAGAAAATTTCTACAGCAGATGGTACCTTGGTAACAGTAGCCGGTCAAGGAGACATCAAGATAAATTCAAACATTACTTTAAAGAATGTGCTTCATATACCACGTTTAACTGTTAATTTGATATCGGTAAAGAATTTGATCAAAGATTTATGTTGCAGAGTAACTTTTTCTGATTCTTGTATTTTACTGGACCAGGGCAATGGGAAGATTATTGGACTTGATAATGAAAAAGATGGACTTTATTATCTTAATGAACTTGTCGGTCAGACTAGTTTTTCAGTCTCCTTCACCTCACAAACTCATCATCCTTCAAGTAATTTTTTGTTGAATCATTATAGACTAGGACATCCTTCATTTGAATTCTTAAAATATTGTTTCCCGATTTATTCCAAAATCTTAATCCTGAGTCAATTCACTGTGAAGTTTGTGAATTCGCTAAACACAAGCGTGTACCCTTCCCTAGTAATAATAAACGAATATCAGTTCCCTTCTCTCTTATTCATACTGATGTGTGGGGTCCCTCCAACGTTCCAAATGTTTCCAAATTTCGTTGGTTTATTGTGTTCATTGATGACTGTACTCGAGTCTCATGAGTTTATCTTTTAAAACAAAAATCTGATGTTGGTTCTACCATTCAAACATTCTTTCATATGATAGAAAACCAATTCGGATTCAAACCCAAATGATTCTGTTCTGACAATGCTCGAGATTACTTCAATCAAAACTTAACATCCTTCTTTCAAAAACATGGAGTCATCCATGAGTCGTCTTGTGTGGACACTCCTCAACAGAATGGAGTGGCCGAAAGAAAAATTGGTCACATCCTTTCTGTGACACATGCCATTCTTTTTCAAAGAAATGTTCCTAAAATCCTTCTGGGGGAAGCTGTGTTAACATCCACTTATTTAATCAATCGGTTACCATCTGCTACTCTAGACCATAGAACTCCTATGAATATCCTATCAAAATATTATCCTGATTTTCGAACAACAAATAACTTGACTCTTCGAGTATTTGGTTGTGTAGCCTTTGTTCATGTTCTTAGTCATCAGCGAGGTAAACTTGATCCACGAGCACTCAAGTGTATTTTTGTCGGATACTCGAACACTCAAAAGGGATATAAATGCTATCATCCTCGTTCAAAAAGGTTCTTCATCTTTGTTGATGTTACCTTTTATGAAGACACCAGCTTCTTTACCTCACCTTATCTTCAGGGGGAGGAACTATTATTGGAAGATAAGGATTTGCCCATTCCCAACCTCACATTTCCTATATCAAATCCTTTACCACCACCCTTAGACACCTTACCAGGACCATCTAACCCTTCTACTACTACACCATTACAGGTTTATTCAAGAAGGAACACTGAAAAAGATAAGCACGTCCAAGAGTCTGAACATATCCCTATAATTGAAATTGATGAGAAAATAATCAATGATGAATCAGACATTATAGTATCTACTAATGATGAGCCAGACATTACAATATCTGCTAATGATGAGTCAGACCTGGATTTGTCGATCCCTTTAAGAAAGGGAAAACAGACTTGTACTCAGTATCCATTGTCTCACTTTGTATCATATGACAAACTCTCAAGTCAGTACAGCAGTTTTATGGTTAACTTTACTCAACTAAATATTCCAAAAACGTATATGGATGCAATACAACATGAAGAATGGAGGCAAGCAATGAATCTTGAAATGCAAGCTTTAGAAAAAAAATAAAACATGGGAGTTGGTTACTATGCCTAAAGATAAGAAAGTTGTAGGATGTCGATGGATATGTACTGTAAAGTATAAAGCAGATGGAACACTCGAGAGGTACTGTTAGATTTATCAATATTTGTGTAAATATTAGGTGTCAATATTAGTTGTCAATATTTAGTCTTTATTGTTGATATTCAGTCTTTATGGTGTTTATTACTTTCCTTGTTTGTTGTAGGTCATTCTCCTATATAAAAAGACCTAAGTTACATGTTTGAATTATGGAGTATATTTTTTACTCTCTTAAATTAACATGGTATCGGAGCTTAGGAAGTAAACCCTAACTCTCAAAACCCTAGCCATCATAAAAAATACCAAACCCTAATTTCAAAACCCTAGCCGTCAATCAAAACCCTAGCTGTCAATCAAAATCCTAGCCGGCATCCATTCCTCCTTCCGGTAAGTCTACCTCCGACGAACTCCCCACGGCAACGCAGCTGTTGCCGTCGATCCGCCGTCCTCACCGTCGATCTGCACCGGTGACATCCGCACAGATCCGCCGCTACTCCCATCTGCGACGCAACCTGTCGTTCGCCGGTCTCCGTCATCCGCACAGATCCACCGCGCTGTGACCCCTCATCAGTCGACCTCCGCGTCCCTTCGTCTGGTATTCGCGATCGCCCATCTCTGCCTGGCGCACATCCTCGCCGTCTTCGATCTGCCAGCACTCTTGTCGGTCGCCATCTTCTGCTCACAGTCGATCTCTTCTGCTCGCAGATCTCACCGCCGCCTCTGTAATCACCGTCAATCCTGTCCGTCGGAGACTTTCTAAGTATTGCATTGTTCAGGGCTTTGGTTCAAATTGGCTCGGGTTGGTTCATCTGCCATAAATTATTCTGACTTGGTTCGACTCTCCTGGTTATGGTTTTCTCCTTTCTAATATCAATTTGTGGCCTGATTTGATTTGGTTAATTACTATCTGGTGGTGTGATTCTGTTGTCAGTTTTTGTTCAGGACAAGTTTATTTAAAATGGTCCAAATCTCAACTGACAATGGTAGAGAAATGTTTGGTGGTAGTCGTGGTGACTCAAGTATAGAGCAAATTCATCAAATCCTAAAATTGCTATCCTCCAATTTACCTTTTAATAACTCGTGTGTATCCTTGACACAAACAGGTATTTATTCTAAGGCTTTCTCGTGTAGTAACTCATCTCCATGAATTATAGATTCTGGAGCTTCTGATCATATGACAAGTTCTTCTAATCTCTTTGAATCATACCTTCATATTCCAATGAAAAAGTTAGAATTGCAGATGGTAGTTTTTCTTCTGTTGCAGGCAAAGGAACCATTAAATTGACTGAGACAATTTCGTTACAGTCTGTCCTTCATGTTCCACAATTAGCATGTAATCTTTTATCTATCAACCAACTTTCTAAAGATTCTAACTGTCGTGTTACTTTCTTTGAATCCCATTGTATTTTTCAGGATCAGAACTCGGAGATGATAATTGGCCGTGGTAGGATGATTGATGGTCTCTACTACTTTGATGAAGGTACCTTTAGTAATAAAATAACTCAGGGTCTTAGTAGTATTAGTTCTCTTTCTGTTAGGGAACAAATTATGCTTTGGCATCGTAGACTAGGACATCCCAGTTTTTTCTATTTAAAATATCTGTTTCCAAAGTTATTTAAGGGAATTGATTGTTCATCTTTTAATTGTGAAAGTTGTTTTTTAGCAAAAAATCATCGCTCCACATATTTTCCAAAACCTTATAAAGCTTCCAAACCATTTTACTTAATTCACAGTGATGTTTGGGGTCCTTCTAAAATCAATACTCATAGTGGAAGAAGATGGTTTATTACTTTCATTGACGATCATACTCGCCTGTCTTGGGTTTATTTAATGTCAAAAAAATCTGAGGTGAAAGACATTTTCAAAAACTTTTATGAGATGATTGAAACTCAATTTCAAACAAAAATTTGTATTTTACATTCTGATAATGGAACTGAGTATTTTAATGAGTTTTTGGGAAATTTTTTGAAAGAAAAAGGTATGGTTCATCAGTCTACTTGTCGGGATACTCCTCAACAAAATGGGATTGTTGAAAGAAAAAATAGGCATTTACTTGAAGTAGCACGTGCTATAATGTTTTCTATGCATGTTCCAAAATATTTATGGGGGGAAGGATTCTCACAGCGACCTACCTAATAAATAGGATGCCTACTAAAGTTTTAAATTTCAAAACTCCCATTGAGTCATTTAAAAATATTTTTCCAACATCCCGCATACATTCTGATCTACCTCTCAAAGTTTTTGGGTGTACTACTTACATTCACACACCTAGTCATTTCAGGTCGAAACTTGACCCTTGCGCTATTAAATGTGTTTTCTTAGGCTATGCTTCAGGTCAAAAAGGTTACAAATGTTTTGATCTTCAGACAAAATTTTTTTTTGTGAGTATGGATGTGTCTTTCTTAGAAAATCAACCATATTGTACCCAAAATTCTCTTCAGGGGGAGAAAATGGATTTGGAAGATAATTTTTGGGATATTTCTGTTCCCCTTCCTAGTCCTACCTGTTTGGATTTTACTAGTCCTTCGATGCCAAGCATAGAAACTGTCCAATCAGGGGGAGAAATACTACAAAACGATTTTGCGAATCCTAGTTCTGAGTTAAAGTTTTATACTAGAAGGAAATTCAATCAGAGGAACCAAGATCAAATAGTTACTCCTTCACAAAGCCAATCTGAAACTCCGAGAAATGAAACTGAACTGTCTGGTAATCCTCCCTCTTCAACATTGTCTGGTAATCCCTCTTCTTCAAATTTTCAAAATAATTCATCTGTTGTCTCTGACCTTGATGTTCCCATAGCCATTAGAAAAGGTGTTCGAAGTTGTACCAAATATCCTATTTCGAACTACATTTCATATGAAAAACTATCAAATAGTCATAAGGCCTTCACATCTAGGATAACTAATTTGTTTGTTCCAAGGAATATACATGAAGCTTTAGAAGATCCAAATTGGAAACTAGCTGTCATGGAGGAGATGATTGCTCTAAAGCAAAACAGTACTTGGGAGATAGTAGAATTGCCAGAGGATAAGAAACCAGTGGGATGTAAATGGGTGTTTACCGTAAAATGTAATGCAGATGGTAGCATCGAGAGATACAAGGCTAGATTGGTAGCTAAAGGCTTCACACAAACCTACGGGATAGATTATCAGGAAACGTTTGCTCCTGTTGCAAAAATTAACTCTATTAGAATTCTTTTGTCTCTTGCAGTTAATTCAAATTGGCCTCTCCACCAGCTTGATGTGAAAAATGCTTTTCTCAATGGCAACCTTGAGGAAGAAGTTTTTATGGATTTGCCACCAGGTTTTGAAAAAGAACTCGGTTGGAATAAAATCTGCAGATTAAAGAAATCTCTCTATGGCCTCAAACAGTCTCCTAGAGCTTGGTTCAAACGATTTGGAAAAGTCATATCGAGTTATGGATTTCTCCAGAGTCAAGCTGACCATACTATATTTTATAAACATTCTAAGAATAATAAAATCTCAATTCTGATTGTCTATGTAGATAATATTATTCTCACGGGTGATGATGAAGCAGGACTAGCTGGTCTCAAGAAAAATCTGGCAAGTGAGTTTCAAATCAAGGACCTGGGAACATTAAAATATTTTCTAGGAATGGAATTCGCAAGATCGAAGAAAGGTATATTCGTTAATCAAAGAAAATATGTTCTTGACTTACTTGGAGAAACAGGATTAGATCGAAGAAAGGTATATTCGTTAATCAAAGAAAATATGTTCTTGACTTACTTGGAGAAACAGGATTAGATCGAAGAAAGGTATATTCGTTAATCAAAGAAAATATGTTCTTGACTTACTTGGAGAAACAGGATTGCTTGGTTGCAGGATCGCAGAAACTCCTATTGAACCTAACTTGAAACTACAAGCAGCAAACGCAGAAGAAATGAAGGATAGAGAGCAATACCAGAGACTCGTGGGAAGATTAATTTATCTGTCACATACACGACCAGATATTGCATTTGCTGTAAGTATGGTAAGTCAATTCATGCATGCACCTGGACCAACTCATTTTGAAGCTGTCTATAGAATCTTGAGATATTTGAAGGGAACTCCTGGAAAAGGTATTTTATTCGAAAAGAATAACCACTTCCAAGTAGAAGTTTATACTGATGCAGATTGAAGTTTATACTGATGCAGATTGGGCTGGAAGTACTACCGACAGAAGGTCTACTTCTGGTTACTGTTCCTTTGTTGGAGGAAACCTAGTTACATGGAGGAGCAAAAAACAAAATGTAGTGGCCAGGAGTAGTGCTGAAGCAGAGTTTAGAGCATTGGCTCATGGAATTTGTGAAGGTATATGGATCAAAAGGATACTTGAAGAATTGAAGATTCCTCAGCCGACACCTATACGAATTTATTGTGACAATAAGTCTGCCATATCTATAGCTCATAACCCAGTGCTACATGACCGAACCAAACATATCGAGGTTGAAAAACATTTTATTAAAGAGAAGATTGATGCAGGTACAATATGTATCCCTTATCTTCCGACAACAGAGCAAATTGCCGATGTTTTAACCAAGGGACTTCCAAAAAAACAATTCGACAATTTAATCAGCAAGCTGGCTATGGACGACATCTTCAAACCAGCTTGAGGGGGAGTGTTGGATTTATCAATATTTGTGTAAATATTAGGTGTCAATATTAGTTGTCAATATTTAGTCTTTATTGTTGATATTCAGTCTTTATGGTGTTTATTACTTTCCTTGTTTGTAGTAGGTCATTCTCCTATATAAGAAGACCTAAGTTACATGTTTGAATTATGGAGTATATTTTTTACTCTCTCAAATTAACAGGTACAAAGCACGGTTGGTTGCTAAGGGATATACTCAAACATATGGAATTGATTACCTTGAAACCTTTGTGGCACAGTACGAATACTTCTATCTCTTGCTGTAAATCCTGGATGGGACATGTTACAATATGATGTAAAAAATGCTTTTTTACATGGTGATCTTGAAGAAGAAATTTATATAGAGATTCCACCTGGATATCAGCAAGCAGGAAATAAAGTTTGTAAATTCAAAAAGGCGTTGTGTGGATTAAAGCAATCTCCTAGGGCATGGTTTGGTAGATTTTCTCAAGTCACGAGGAAGATGGACTATAAACAAAGTCAAGGAGATCATACATTGTTTATAAAACATTCTGCTACAGGGGGAGTAACAACATTGATTGTTTATGTGGACGATATTATCGTCACTGGCAATGATAATAATGAGCAAGAGAAACTGAGAAATTGTTTAATCAAAGAGTTTGAAGTTAAAGAATTGGGAAGACTTAAATATTTTCTTGGGATAGAAGTAGCCTATTCTAAATAAGGCATATTCTTATCACAACAGAAATATGTGATTGACTTACTTTCTGAAATAGGAAAGCTTGGCAGCAGACCAATAGGAACGCCGATTGATCAAAACCATAGATTATGTGCATCTGAAGAGAGTCCTTCAGTAAATAAGGAAACTTACCAGAGGTTAGTTGGAAAATTAATAGATTTTTCTCATACGAGACCAGATATTGCGTATGCTGTAGGAGTGGTGAGCCAATTTATGCATAGTCCAAAAGAAATTCATCTTCAAGATGTGTACCGAATACTCCACTATTTAAAGAACTCCATTGGGAGAGGATTGTTGTTTAAGAAAGGTGAGAAACTCAATCTAGAAGTTTATACAGATGCAGATTATGCAGGATCGATAGATGATAGAAAATCCACTTCTGGCTATTGTACTTTCTTTGGTGGGAACTTAGTGACATGGAGAAGTAAAAAACAAAATATAGTTGTAAGATCAAGTTCAGAAGCGGAATTTAGAGCAATGGCATTGGGCATCTGCGAATTACTGTGGATAAAAAAATTATTTTAGAAGATTTGAAGATTCCATGGGAACGGCCTATGAAACTTTATTGTGATAACAAGTCTACCATCAGTATTGCAAATAATCCAGTTCAACATGACAGAACCAAGCATGTTGAAGTTGATAGACACTTCATAGAAGAGAAGTTAGATAGCGGTCTGATATGTACTCCATTTGTACCAACAAACAATCAAATAGTAGATATTCTTACAAAAGGATTGAACAACAACAACTTTGAGCATTTGGTTAACAAACTGGGAATGAAAATATTCATTCACCAGCTTGAGGGGGAGTGTTAAATTATAGTTTATTTTATTTTAAAGGTTTCCTATTTTATTTAGGTTAGGGTTTTATTGTTCTAATAGGTAAGTATTTCCTTATCCTAATAGGCAAGAATTTCTTTTTAGTTTCTTCTTTGTGACTGCTATTTATATAGCCTTGTATCAATCATTTGGAGTAATCAAGGAAGAATTATTTTCTTTTCTTATTATTAAGAGTTATATTCTTGTGCTTACTGATTGGTGTGGTTGTTCACAGCTTAACATCTACTTACAGATTTACAATCATTTATGTAATCAAGGATGTTTTGTTCATTCCCTATAAGTAACCTCTGGTAATACACGTGAAGCCTTACTCTTGGGTTCAATCCCTATAAGTAACTGCTGGTATTTATTAGTTAACATTTAACCAGGTAAAAATAAAAGTACTTATATATATATATATATATTTTTTTTTTTTTTAACCATAAACAAACTCCCAACAGAGTGAAATAAAAAAGGAACAAAAAAGGAACGAAACAAACAAAAGCGAAGCTTAACAAGGAGCATTACAACCAAAGATAAGAAAAAATAACCATATAGGCAAAGGACCACAATGGGATCAAAAAGAAACGCAGGGACCCCTATCTTCAAAATCTCCCATCTCGAACAAAGATCTAATATGAAAACCTTGGCACTCAAAAAATGACTTGAATGCTTTCTTCAGGCTGTGGCAAGATCAGAAATGACTCTTTCAGAATGAAGTCTTTGCATTTCGCTGAACCTTTGACAATTCCTTCGGCTAGTTCCTTCTCGAACTTGGCTTGAATCTCCAATTATCTTTTAGAAAATTATTTTTTACAATTTGCTCTTTCTACTTTGATCCTTTCCAGCTGCAAGTTAAGGTGGGCTAGCCAAGCATTAAGATCCATAAATAAATCTCCAGAAAGTTTCTATGAAGACATGAGGTGGAAAGAAGATGCCTCATCGAATAATACTGCAGAAGAGGATTGAGAGTCCATGAGCACAAAGATTTGAAGGTGCACAACCCTTCGGAGGAAAAACCAAGAAGAACCTGTTTAAAAAACCTTACTGCCCTTAAAAATTCCAAGGATATGAGAAAAACTTATGGTAAACCCACTGCCACTTTATAGTAACTATTTACATCAAATAATCCCACATTTGTTTTCTCCCCACCTTAAATAGGATCTCTATTATTGTCAATTACCACAATATACTCATGGCACTCTCTCCCCTGCTTTTCACACCCCCCTCCATTTCTTTCTTCCTTGCTCCCATGGCTTCCTCCCAACATGTTCACCACCCTTCTCTAACGAGCCTGTCTCGATGAAGTGGAACTACACCAAGTGCTGAAGTCTTTTTCTATAAAAGTTGATGGTTTGCACTAGCTAGCTAGATATTCGTGGATATGGATATATATAAAAAGCATTTCCACCACTACCCCGGTTACTCATGGATATATGAAAATGAAAAAAAAAAAAACATTTCTATCACTCTTCGAGGAGCTTTCTTTCCTAGCTTGTGGATTGCTTTATATATGTTTTGTTAAGCTGTATATATATATGTACATATGTATATATATATATATATGAAGCATTTCCATCACTACCTAGGATACTCATGGATATATAAAAATAAAAAATAAAAAAAACATTTCCATCACTCTTCGAGCAGCTTTCTTTCCTAGCTTGTGGATTGCTTTGAGATGTTGTGTTACTCTTCCATAAACCCAAGCTCTTCAAGTAATACGGGAAGGATGCCTACTCTCTTTGAGTTGAAAAGATTACGAACAAAGTGCCTCATTTAAATCATGAAGCTTTGATACAAATGGAGGCAAAGGCAGAACCATAATACGGGATGGATGCCTACTCTCTTTTAGTTGAAAAGATTACGAACAAAATGGTTACCTCATTAAAATCACGAAGCTTTGATACAAATGGAGGCAAAGGCAGAACCATAATACGGGATGGATGGCTACTCTCTTTGAGTTGAAAAGATTACGAACAAAGTGGTTACCTCATTAAAATCACGAAGCTTTAAAGGCAGAACCATTACACCCTTTGGTGACAGTATTCATTTCCATGATCCAAAAGTTCCCCTCAGAAGACTGACTACCAATCACCACTAACTCCCTTCTAATGATCCCATTTATGCCCCCCTCCCCTGTTTTTAGTTGGGAAAATTCAATCATCGTCTACAGAAAGTTCTTTCACAATGATTGATATAAAATTATGAAGACTACAAAAACATGTGAAGCAAGGCAAGTATTTTTCTTGAATCTTTTTCAACCATACAAAGCTATTTTGAAAAGTAAGGATGGAGGATCAGGTTACAGTTCTACTAACATGGATGGCATTGTGGGGCCTTTTAACCTCAAATTTGAGAAATGGAGTTAGCAAACTTTCTTCAATGGGAGAGCGGTTACCTCCAGTGGAGGTTGGATCAAAGTAAGAAATCTTCCTCCATCCAGATGGAATTCGTGGACTTTCATCCTTATTGAGGATGGCATCATCAATGTGCTATAAAGTCGAAAAAGTCAATTAGTCAATTAGGGTGCTCGATTTGATTGAGATTTGTCTGAAAATTTGGGCAAGTTACTTGGTTTCATCCCTACTAAAGTTATGTTTCCATCATTCTCTTACGCCCGAATTTTTGTGCTGGTTGACCCTTTCTTTCTTTATATTCTCTTAATCCATAGCTTTAAAACTGGAGGAAGGTAATTCTAGCATTGGACCAACAGTCCTTGCCAACCAAAGGCCAGTATTTAGTTTTAACACGCTGACAATAGTCTCTTACCCGCTGTCACATCGATGTTCACCTTGCTACAAAGCCCTGTTAGCCTTCTGTAGGGATGGGGCCCATGCTATGCTACTAGCGATTTAGACCCTTTATTTCAACGTAAAGCCCAATGCTCGAGTTAGACACCAGTGGACTTTGTGAACCCCTCAAATGATGACATTCACAAGGCCATGACTTTGGAACCAACCCACCGCTAGTGTACGGACACATACCAACCCACCCCTACGTAAAGCTTTATGTAAGCCTAAGGGCATCACTAGTTGTAGTGTCCCTCGTAAGTTCGAAATGCGGTCTTGGCCACGTCCCCTTCTGCCACTCTAATATGATGGTATCCTGATCGGAGATCTATCTTCGAATATACCGAAGATCCATGCAACTCGTCTAGCAATTCCTCAATCACCGGAATAGGAAACTTATCAGGTACCGTGGCCTTATTCAGAGCCCTATAGTCGACGCAGAACCGCCAAGTCACATCCTTCTTTTTCACTAGAATGACAGGGCTTGAATAGGGGCTGACGCTGGGTCGGATAATGCCATCGTCTAACATTTCTTGCACCATCCTCTCGATTTCTTCCTTCTATACTTGGGGGTAGCGATACGATCGAACACTTATGGGATTCTGCCCTTCCTTCAGCTGGATGCGGTGGTCAGTCCACCGTTTGGTTGGTAGGCCCGTTGGTTTCTGGAACACCGACGCGTATTTGATTAGTAGGGCTGCAATCCCCTGCGATAGAGGAGGCGGTTGTACCTGGAGTGGCATGGGTTGTTCTTCCTCTGTCGTTAAAAGGGCCCGTAGCTCAATCAGAAACCCTTGATCATTCTCATCCCAAGCTTTGGCCAGTTTCTTGAAGCTCACCTCCATACGCGTAAGCGTTGGATCACCTTGTATCTTCACCTTCCGCCCCTCTTTTTCGAAGGTCATCGTGAGCGGGCCAGTCTACTTGCATCTTCTCCACCTGCTTCAACCATTGCATTCCGAGTACTACGTCGATGCTGCCCAATTCCAGAGGTAAGAAATCCTCCCTTACCGTCATTTTAGGGAGAGTCAAGACGACCCCCTTACATATTCCTCCGCCTCTAACGGCCGTGCCCGTCCCCATGATGACCCCATAGCTGGGTGTCTTCGTTCTGGTGAGCCCAAGCTCGCTGGCTAACTTGAGAGATGAAGTTGTGCATGGCTCCACAATCTACTAGCACCACGACATCCTTATGTTGGATCTGGCCCTTGAGCTTCATGGTTCTCGGAGTGGTCAGGCCGACAATGGAGTTTAGAGCGACATACTCCACGGCTCGACCCTTCTCTTCTTCTTTGCCTCCCTCTTCAAACTCTGTCTCCATTTCCGTGTCTTCCTCCGTCTGTTCGTTGTTGTGCACCACAAAGACACGTAGCTCTCTCTTCTTACACTTGTGCCCCATATGTACTTCTCGTCACACTTGAAGCATAAATCCTTTTCCTTCCTCGTTTGGTACTCTGCTTCGGTTAATCTTTTTTGTTGGGGCTCCGATTTTGGTGTGGGGGCATTTGTCTGTCCCTTCGTAGACAGAGTTACTATGCGGGTAGGTGAGGCGTCTGTTCCCTTCATTGCGCCTTTTCTGACTCCTAGGGTGGAGTTATTGCTACCCCCCTTCCCTCCTAACAACCCTGCATCTTCACGGGCTACTAGATCAATTTCCTCGACTAACTGGGCCTTTCGTATGATTTGCTCAAGCCCATCGGGCTCCATTCCAAGAACTTCAGCCCTAACCATCGATTTGAGCCCATTTAGGAAAACCCCTTCTAAGACCTCATCGGAGAGCTGTGGTAACGGCGTTGCAATGGCCTCAAAACGTTCGATGTAGTCTTCAACGGTGGTTTCTTGTCTGATCGCAAATAGTCGTGCACACTGTCTTCCCCTCTTTGAAGGTAAGAATCATTGGAACATTCTCTTCTTCAGGTCGTCCCAGTCCACAAACTGCCGACGATGGTCGTTCCACTGGTACCAGGCTAAGGTTATTCCGTCGAAACTAATCACAGCCACAATTAGTTTTTCAGAGTCAGTCAGTTTATGGATTTCGAAATACCTCTCAGCTCGAAAGAGCCATGACTCTGGATCTGGTCCCAAACTTACTCCGATCGTTCCCAGCCTCAGTGGTTTCCAGGACCCGAGTACTTTCATCTGTTGCCTTCCTTTTCAGCGACGAGCCTTCTCTCGTTGTCTCCTCTGTCATCGATGACTTTCCTCCAGTGACTTCAGCCATAAACTTCTCCATCTTGTCCTGTCGTGCATCCATTTTCGCCATGAACTTTTCTAGTATCTTTTGGTTCACCTAAACCTGCTCTTTCATGCTTTCGACTGCCTCTTTCAAGCCAGCCACCTCTTGCTCAGTGGCGTCGCAACACTCCTCAAACCTCGTCTGCACCATTCTTCGCTTCTTTCCCAGGATGACCGCTCTGATACCAAATTGTGAGGTATCTTCCTCACTATACTTTGATACTCAAAAGAAAAGTCGCCCTTAGGCTTACAAGACTAGCCAATTCAAGAGGGCTAGGTCTCTCCCAATAGCACAGAGCTATTCTTACACCAAAATGCCAAAAACGGCCTCTACCCTAATCCCGAGGCTCCCTTACAAACATTCCTTCACTCCCACTAACCGTACGACTAACTAACTTTAATGTAAACTTCCCAAAACACCCCCCCTCCTAGAGACCACCCTTCAATTACCCATTCTACCCCTCCTAGCATATGTATGAATAATCGGTAGCCTAACATCATGCTCCTCCGGCAGCCACAGGAGAAGGGCAGGCAGGAGACAATAGTTTGCCATGAAAATTTTGGAAGGCTGGTTCAACACAGAGCCATTCATAATAACTTTAGCCATCCATTTGGTTTAACTGTTGAGATCTTAAACATGTACCTTCTATCTGACCTTCAGTAACCCTATTTGGTTGTTGCACTAGATTTTCAGGTTGTGGTAACAAAGGTATATTAGTAATAGCTTCTTTTTCTTCAAAATTCACATGGCTGCTACCCTGTAAAGTTTCCTCCAGTCTCATGTATATACTTCATAAGAAAAATAAAATTGAAAAGTTCAATTTACAACCCTAAACTTAGGTGGGTGAGTCAATTTTAACCTTGAACTTTCAATTTCATCCATTTAAACCTTGAAATTGAACAAGTTTTGCCACTTAAACCCTATTTAGTGCAATGAGTCCTCCTTTGTGAGCATAATCCTCATCTCTTTTTTTTCATCTTATTTCAAATGCAATATGATTTATTGAACCGTTGAGTGAACCTTCAATGAACGTTTAGGCTTCAACATAGTGCTAAATAAGGAGGATGTATGGCCTTATGAGAGTCTTGATGCCATATAGAAGTAAAATTTTCCGATTGGACTATCCTTTTTGGGGTTGCCAATACATTGGGGAGAGATTACAAGCTAAGCTAGGTTCCCAAATATTTAACTTGTCAGGAAGTGGAGACTCAAATTTATATTTTCTTCCCTTGATTTCAGTCTCAAAGTGTGTGATCTTTTATGTTTTCATTATTCAATGTTTCTTGGATGTTAACAGGCACCACAAAAGAAAATAGTGTAAAAAGGAACATGATGCATTTTAAAGATAATTGCACAAGTTGGGGAGAGATTATAGATTTGTAGCTAAATTTTAAGCCTCTTGTTTGTGTGCACCTTCAAATTCCTCTAACTATACTCTCCTTTTAAATACTTGATGTGATGATAACATTATATTGGCTGTCCTGAGAGTCTTTAGATCTGAGGCTCGGTTATTTGGCTGCTGATATTTTAAGGTCAATTCTGATGCATTTCGTAACTTGTTCTCTGCCCAGATATTTGATGCAATCATTTGCGACCCTCCTTATGGAGTGCGTGCTGGGGGGCGTAAATCTGGTGGTCGAAAATTGCTAAAAGGAATTGTTGCCCCTTACACCATTCCAGACGACAAGAGGACAGACCATATTCCGTCAACTGCAGCTTACAGTCTTGTTGAGTGTGTACATGATTTACTTGACCTTGCTGCCAGGATGCTTGTAATGGGTGGCAGGCTGGTATTCTTCTACCCTGTGTTGAGGGAAGAAGATTGTGCGTTCAACCAATTCCCAGAGCATCCTTGTTTTACTTTAATCAGCTCGTCCGAGCAGATATTGAGTTCTCGGTATAGCCGGGTGTTGCTAACTATGGTCAAAAGAAATTCGTACACCGAAGAATTGGCAGAGGCATCAAGATTAAAACATGAAGAATTCAGGGAGAACCATTTAAAGTGGTTAGAAGATGGTAATCTCCATTCTGCAGTTTTCAGTCCTGCCGATCCCGAGCTTGCGGTTGCTGGTAATGGTAGTGTGGGTAGAGACCCGAAACCCAAATACAGAGGGAAGTATGTATAAATTGAAGTCAGTGTAGGTGTGTTGGTTTGCTGGTTCTCTGAATTGTCAAAGCCCCATGGATCTTGGTTCATGTGCATGCAGTTTTTTCTGGGAGTAGAGACTAACAACCTATGATTAGCTTCTCGAAAAATTTCTCCAATGTTTGAATTTAAATTGAGATACTAATACGAGTTCTCAGACTCTTAGAAACTCGAGTTTAGATCACGGAGAGAAGTTTTACCTTGAAATGATTTCAGCAGGCATGGTTTAGTTGCAATGTTGATCACCAGTGTTTCTCTGAACCTTGCTGAAAGAGTAGTAGGTGAGATTTTTATATGAATGTAACAATTTTCGACAAGGGACGAACTTAGTAATACATTATGAGAGAACTTTACTATAAATGTTTTTTCTTGTGTATATGAATTTGTTTGAAGTTTTTTTTTTTCAATTTAATTTTATAACTTAGTTATTATTAGACCATTTTCAGATTAAAAAAATTATACTTTTCAATAATTTAAGATTTAAAAAAAAATACAAATAGGTTGGAGTGAAACATATATGTAGAAATTAAAAGCCTAGTTCAATTTTCACTTTGAACTATAGTGAGAGTTAATTTTAACTTTAAAAAATTTAGTACCTGTACTCTCATTAAAGTAATGATTTAGTCCATGAACTTTTAAAAGTAACGATTTAATTCTCTTACTTCGAAATTGGTTACAATCTAGTCCCTATGGTTAAAAATTAACAGAAAAGTGACATGTCTGCCAACTAAGATCTGTGTCGATAAATTAATTGTCCAGCTGTCCAATTCAGTTTGATTTTGAGTCGGTTCATGGTTGATTTTATTTAGGGTAAAAAAAGAAAAAAAGGAAAAAAATGAAAATATTGGATTGATTCAACGTCCCCACCCTTCCCAACTCTCTGCTTTTGAGGGGATATTGACTTATTTGACCCCCTCAAAGTTTTTTTTTCTCAAATAACTTAACCCTTCAAAAATGTTCATGATCACCCATTTATTTATTTTAAATAAACTTAAAAAATGAAATTACATTAGTACCCTTGGCTCGAAACCGTTCGCATTCCCCCCGTTCCCCCCCCCCCCCACTTCTCTTTCTTTCTCTTCCTCTCCGTTTTTGTTTTTTTTCTTCCCCATTTCTTATCTTATGCTCGAAAGAAAGCTTGCCTGAACATTGCTTGGAACCTATTTTCGCTGCGAACTCGTGTTGGTAAGTGGATTTCGTAACTCTGTCTAGTTAGGTGTTTTCCATTATCGTCGATTACCAATATTGTAGTTAAGGTTTAGTTTGATTCTGTAAATTTCGATTTGAGGGGTGATAGGGCTTGAGGTTTTGTGTGTTGTTGTGTAAAATTAGAGTTTGAATTGGTGGGAGGTTGAAGAAGGTGAAGAATCGTTTAGATTTCGGGCGAAATGTAGCAAATGTCGAAGGGTTTTCTCGTGGTTTTGAAATTTTCGGGGCTATTTTGGGCGGGAGAAGATCAAAAAATCCTGTGGACAATTTTGCCCGAAATAGACCTCGAGGAATTCTCGGGACGATTTCGCCCGAGTTTGACCCCAGGGAATTTTACAGAATTTGAATACCATTGTTTTTTTTGTCAGTTTTTTTGCTATGTCATTATTTACTTGGATTGTTTGGATGTGTGTGGATTGTAGCGGTCTTATTATTGGGGCAACTAGAGGAATAGCTAAATTAAATAGTTTGATTTGGAAAATGGCGAAAAGAATCGAATATCAGCAAAATAGCTAAAGGTAGTTAGAGTTGAACTACGAGATTTTATGTGGACAAATTTACCCTCCTATCAAAATAGGTAATTTATCCAGTCAACCACCCTTCAACTAACTTTTAGGAAAGAAGATAATGAATGAAAATTATAAAGGTAAAAAAATTTAAATAAAAAATTTCAAAATTTGTAAGATAAAATCTGTTGAATGCATACATTGAAATAGAAAAATATTAAAATTGAATCAAAATGTAAAATAGATTAAAAAAGACGTAAAATCAATTAGAAAAGTGGAACATGAATAAAAAATAATATTGAAATTCGAAAGTGCTGTTTTTAAAAATATTGAAGGATTAATTGCATTGTATAAGATGAGAATTAATATCGCGTCATAATCCATTATGAGAGAAGGGAACTGAAAGAACTTCTAGAATCAAAATCCCTTGAATATCCCAAACGGCGTTCAAGGGTTACACCTCACTATATTCATCGGAAAAATTCACCTCACTCATTCGAAAATTTCCTTCTTCTGTGAGCCCTAACTCCTTCGAAAATTAATACCCCTCAAGATACCACCGCAAAGGTCCCAAATTGCAACAAACCACATACCACTATAACCCTTCACCAAAACTCTTCCCTCACCAAATTTCAAACTCAATAATTGGTACCACTTTACCACTCCATAATTTTAATACCCCTCACATAAACTCTTCCCACGTACCACTTTACCTCACCCCATAGTTTTAATACCCCTCACCAAAATCCCTTCCAAAAACCACTCCAAACTCTTCGCCGAATCCGAAACGGCACCCCTCACCAAATCCACACTCCCAACTCCTTCCAAATGACGTACCACCATAATAACTATCCCAAATGGCACACAAGTATCTCTCACCAGTCAGCAACGGCGGCGCAATAATCAAGGGAACGACGTTCACTGATTTTCGAAGACGTTGAAGGTCGGTCCAGCGATGCAATAATCAAGGGAACGACGTTCATTGATTTTCGAAGACGTTGAAGATCGGTCCAGTGGGTCCCAGAACACGCGTAGAGCTTCGATATTTAAGGGAATGTCTATTTTGAGAGTTCCAGACAGGTTTCAAGGGTATGTACTCGACTTCCCCATATTTTTGATTTTGAATATTGTTTAAATAAATGAGGTTTAAAAAATAGATTACCAATCCTCATAATTAAGGGATTTTGTTGACACAATAGATTATACAAGACACCTGGTAGATATGATCGCTTGGGAAAGATTAGATTACAAAATATAGTTATAAATAATAAGAATATTGTTAAAATCAGATTGCCAATAATGAAATCGGAAGAGATAATTCATCAACCCAAAAGACTACATGTATGTTTCTGTAAAATTTAATTCCCAATAACGCTACAGAAACAATGTGGTAATTTTTTTTTTCAGATTATTGTCAAAAAAGACCCTTCAAAGACGGTTCCCACCAAGGATAAGAATAAAGGAAAGAAGGAGAACACTACAAGGTACTGAAGCAGTGAGACGATGATGAAAAAGAGGTATCTTCTTATTCATAGGTCGTATATAATAAAACTTACACTGTACTATCTGTAGTTTAGATTGCAAAAAAAAAAAAAAGATTTAAATAACATCTACAGGAGAGTATTTTGGGCAACAAGACCGAAAGCATCAACAATTTGGGAGATTAGATTGCGAAACACTTTGGAGTCCCAGAATATGTCCACCTTGGATTTCCATGATCACGAGGAATAAAAGAATGAATAGAGGATTACAAAAAAAACAAGAATGACAAATATAAAACGGCGAGGGGGTTCTTTGTATTTATCTACTGCCTATATTGTGTAAAGAAATTATATTTACTGAGGAATATGTTCAACGGTGAGGGGACTTTTTGTTTCCATGATCACTAGGAATATGTTCAGCTTTGTATTTATTTGAAATATGTTTTTATTGCAATGGAACCTTTTTTTATTTTATTGCGTGACAGATTAAAAATTTGTGAATCTGTGATTAATTAATAAATACAACTTTGGTTTTATGCACTACTATGCATGTTTATTGATTTTGTCTTTATTAATCCTGACGCCATTTGCATTTGCTGTGGAGGGACCACAGTTATGGGCTGTTGGATGGCAAACAGCAATATCTCAAATTGGACCTCATTTCGTTTGGTAATTAGATTCTCTTATAGCATTCACATACTTCAAGAAGTTTTGAACAAATGATCTAATTTATTTATATTCTCTCCATATTTGATATTCCACGTGATAATATACGAGTTATATTACTGAAAAACATATTAAGTAATAAACATGGATTTTTCTAAAATAAGTTTGAAAAGGAAATAAGAGTTTCTAATTATGCAACTTTAATTTAGAAAGCTTCTGTACTACATGTCTAAAATAAGTTTCTGTGCTTAATTATTCTTGCATTTCATGAACATAATTATTCCAAAATAAGGGTTTCTAAAATAAGTTTTTGTGCTTAATTATTATTCTTGCATTTCATGAACTTATAGCTATCCAATGGAAACCATTAGTTTGTATTGTGTTTTGTTTACTGAAATTTGAAATTATATGAATTATAGGTGGGTTGCAGCATAAAGTATATTCTACCATCTCTATAACCAGGTGTGTTACATGTCTTATTGTTTAGATATATACTTAGATTTAGGGCATGCGCAAACCAGTGGTAGACAGATCAATCAAGAAAATGATTGGATTTTATTTCGAAGTAGGTGGCTTGTAGTGATAAAAACTGACAAAATGGTAATCTACCATGTAGAATATTATATCTACTCCGTTGTATTGACATCTCTTGCTTCTTTCCCCTGTAGATATGGTTAAATGCAAGGCAACAAGAGGTAGATGTTCGCAGGAAAGGTTTCTAAAAAACAACCCACTCAAGACAAAACTCAGGTGGCGAAAAAGAACGTAATATGTGATGCACTTATTATATTTGGAATATGAACTCAGGATGTTTAGTATATGATGCAGGCATGTGATAGACTTGATGATATTTGATAGACTTGATGATATTGATGGATGAACAAATCAATGAGGTCATAAGATGTATTGACGAGGACAAAATTATTGAGAAGATGAAGAAGACCCAAGCAGGAGGGGCAGTGGTGAGAAAGATGTACCTTTTGTTTTATTTAGATGTACAAACTATATAAAATGAAACGTGGATTCATGTAATCCTACTGTATGTAGGACACATCCAAACTTGGACACCCTAAGCTTCCAAAGACACCAGCTAGTATAGGAGTAAATAATTTACAACAGGTGAGTAATCCTATAACTATATATACCTATTATTGCAACTTGGTTTGATATTTTAGACATTATATGCTATGGGAATAAAAATACAAGATTAAGTACTTCTCCATGAGGTTCGACTTTCAGAAGGGAGGTCAGCACTTCAAGAGGTATTGTATACATAATTGTCCTAATTCTAAATGTAGTTAGATACATGCACTATCATGATAACATGGTCTATTTGAATTCTTAGATGAACACCAATATAAAAATTCAAAAAAAAAGATGTATTGCCCCGTGATGTAACAATGAAGAAGGTGGAGGGTTCCACCGAAAATATTGCTACAGGAATCTATATAAACGCACTGAGGGGAAAATGTATTGCACAAGAGAAGACACCAACTGGATACGATCAACCGTCGTTTGAACTCCTAAGTCAATCTCAAGAACCGCGAGGGTGACACACTTATGCCTGAAACTTTCTAGAACATACTTCTGCCAGACTTTTATTATGTTTTATTTAAACAACATATGGACAAATTTTGTTTGTTGTTTTTTCTGGCTATTATCTTAGACTATGTATGAACAAACAAGTTATCACTAGTTGTAACTTCCTTTATGGTTAGATTAATCCTATATGTGATTGCATTTCATAACCATTGGCAGGATCTCTCTTATGGTAATTTTTTATGCTTTCTTCTGAAATTTCGTTTATTATTTGCTTTTTATCTTGGCGTTTATTTTTGACTTGCAAGATCATGAAGTTACCATTTCTTGTAACTTGTCTATGATTTCTTTTAAAAATGGGGTAACTACGTACTTGTGCGGGTATGGACAGTTTAATCCTATATCTGATTGCATTTCATTACCAGATGTTGGATTGTATTATACTGATTATATATGCTTCCTTTTGACCATGGAATACTTACATATATATACTGTATATATGAACTGTGTAATACTACGTTATCAAAATGCAACTTATATAAGGTGATAAGTTGAAGATTACAACTTATATGAATTGTTTTGGTCCCCAAATTGATGATGTAAATGTTGACTGGAAAACAAATAATAAAAAACTCTCACTGATTATTATCAAAAAGACATTGAAGATTACAATTAAAAAAAAATCGAAGAACAAAACAAATGTCAGAGTATGTTTTTCCAATGTCTCGAATAAGAACAAAACAAATTTCAAAGTGCGTTTTTACAGCGTCTTTGATTGTGCCCTAACCGACCACATCTACCACATTTTACTGTTGATCTCTTTTCAACAAAAGCAACAAGTTTTTTTTTTTCCGTGGCCTACCAGCAGAGTGCTTTACATTTGGAGGGAGGATGTCTCCCTCATCTTGACCAACTGTTGACGCCATGTTGTAAGTCTGACCAATTGGATGTATGTCACCTTGGTATAATAATTGCAATGTTAACACTTGATAAAAATCATGAACAAACGTATTTAAATTCAATCTTCTCCGACCAATAGTAAGACATGCATGTGGGCATGGGATCAAGTTTAAGTCTCACTGTTTACATGTGCATGTACGGCTAAGAATATCAACCTCAAAGTGGTTACTCTGTACTTGGACTTCGAATTGATGGTCATTCACCGGGTATATCTATAAAATGACATATGCAATATATCAATAAAAAACACGAAAAAACAAAATAATTCCTGGATAAAATGTTGGCCAAATAAATCTTACATCCATTGTACGACTCTCCTTCAAGGATGAACGTAGTATCTTCGCAGCCCATGGGGTGATATCTACTCGTTGAAAATTAGAAAACGATCTTCGGTGATAAAACCACTTCTGCAAAAGATCTCTTATACTTTCTAAAAGAGATATAACTGGCAACTCATAAACTTCTTTAAGTGTGGAGTTCAAACTCTCGGAAATATTTGTTGTCATCAAAGCATACCGGTTCTTTACTGAGAATGCACGAGCCCACTTATGATAGCCTATTTCTTGAAGCTCCCATCTAATAGATGATACTATCTATTGCAATTGTCTCATATAAAATTCAAAAACATCAAATGTATATGAGTTTGCACACTTATGAAATAATCGGTCAATAGGTTTACATCTATGTCGTTGTTTAAGGTTTTTTAACAAATGAAATACACAGATACCATAGTGTGCAGAACCATATACATTGTTTACTCCCTTCTCTATGTTGTTATGACGATCAAACACTATAACTAAATCTTCTGGTACTCCAAATGCTGCTTTCATATTCTAAAAAAACTATTCCCAAGATGCATCATTCTCCAAGTCAACAATAGCGAAACCCAATGGGTAAATATGAGAGTTCCCATCAAAAGTACACGCCGTCATTAGAGTGTCCTGAAATTTATTTTTTATGGATGTGTCGTCGACCGAAAATATTGAAAAACAGTGTTTCCATCCATCTATTGATGCTGCCAGGCTCATAAAGAAAACCTCCCATCACCATCAACCTCGTGAGCTGTGTATGTCCATGCCACAATACATAGAGTATGTAACGCCCTGAGTCCCTCAGGTTAGTTAGTCTCGAATCAGGAGATTTTTCATTTAATATTAAATTGATTGTTAATTAAATTTATCTATATTTATCGGGCTCTAAAAATCCAATTAAATTAATATTTACCGAACTCTGTATGTTGGGTCTTGTTTTAAGGGGAATTGACTCATTCTTCTTGGGCTTTGATGGTTGGCCTCCATTGAGAAAAAATTGGTTTTAAAACAAAACAAAAGAAAGAAAAAAAAATAAAGAAACCCTATCCTTTCTTCTTCTTTGTTCAACCCAGCCCCCCCTCGATTTCTTCTTCTTCATCTTCCCAACCCAGTCGCCCCCTTGCTCTCGTTTTCCGACAACTCGGAACGACGGCACGACATCGACGTGAGCGACCCGACGGCGACCCAGCCTCCCTCCTCCGGCGTTCTCTTTTACGTGCGACGTCGCGGCGGTTTTGCGCACGGGTTCCACGAGCAGCGGCGGTGCAACCTTCCCTCGGCGGCGTTCGAGCAGCGGCGGCCGGGCGCGATCTTCCCTTGGCGGCGTTCGAGCAGCGGCGGCCGGCGACTCCCGGCGCTCCAGCGGCTGCGCTCCGTAACAAGTACAGCGGCTGCGCGGCCTCCCTCCTCGCAGCGGCGCACGACGGACGGCGGTACAGCAGCGAAACGGCGGCAGGATTGGTACGTTACAGCAGTGTTTAGGACGTTTGGCGGTGACCCACATCCGTTCGAAGATCGATTTAGGCTACCCACACCTTGGCGAGTTAGATCTAGGTGACCCACATATATACGAAGTCGGTTTTGGTGGTAATGCATCATTCGAACCCTTTTAGAGTTAATTTTGAAGGATAAATAACGTACGTAACGTGCTGTATTTTCTGTTTTGGTGTGCTTAGGGTGAGGTCGACGCAAAACTTAAGAGCACGGTTGTGGGTAAGTAGACAAGGGGCGTGTGCGTGTGTTAATGTATGCTCGGTGGTCTCTGATGTGCTGATTTTATGACGTTTAATGCTAATTTTGTGGTGTCATTGTGCTAAATAATTTTCGTTGTGGTAGTCGATATACTTGGAATGGTGTTGGGTATTTGTCGATGAAAAATGGTGAGTTTTCTGCTTTGCTAAATTGTGAGTATTGCTGTGGTGGTGTTGGTTGTCTGGATATGTATGTTTTGTTCAGCGTGTTTAGCGAGCTATTATTCTCAGTAATACTTGTTAAATAATGATGTGGGATATTGAGCATGATTGTGTTGTTATTTTGGTAATGTTTGTGCATGGATATGTATGTTTTGTTCGGCGTGTTTAGCAAGCTACTATTCTTAGTAATACTGGTTAAATAATGATGTTGGATATTGAGCATGATAGGGTTGTTATTTCGTTATTATAAAGTTGATAAAGTTGTGAAAGCATGCTGAACTGTACTCGTGAGTTGAAGGATGCAGGGTTAGTGGTAAAAGAAAGTGTATGGTAAGACTCTGGTGAAAGTTGGACTTTTTTTTGGAAGAAATGAAAGAGTGAGTGTCAGAGCCTCGGGTATAAATGGTCGGGGGCTGATACGTCACTAACGGAGTATCGAGGCCTCGGGTATAAATGGTCGAGGATCGATACGAGGAGTCCTTTGGAGGAAAGACTATTGGGGCCTTGGGTATAAATGGTCAAGGACCAATAGATGGTGAAGTCATCGGGGCCTCGGGTATAAATGGTCGAGGGTCGATGCTGCAGGGTCGGGGCTCTGGGTATAAATGGTCAGGGGCCGACTCTACTCGAAGGAGATAGCTGTGGAAGGGTAGGATAACTGTGATAAGCATAGAGGTACTGGTAATGTTAGGGAGACTGGAGGTTGGTTGTTAACATGTTTCCTGGTTGTGGTTCTCACTAATATGTCACGAAATGTGTATATGTTTAAATGCATAATGTATTGAAAAACACGATTACGAATGTTTCTTGATATAGTTGAGCATGACGTGTGTGTATGTTGGTGAGGGCTACTTATGGAGTATATTTTATATACTCACCCCCCCCCCCTCTACAATGATTGTTTCAGGTGAAGGACTCGTGGGTGACCATGGTGATGGGACGGCGGAGACATGACGAGTGAGGACCATAGGCTGCTTAGTTACTCCTGTTTAGTTTAAGTCATTGGTTAAGGCCTTATGTTATGGCCAATAAACGGTTTATTCGTATTTGAATAATTGAGAGACTTTTCCCTTGTTGTTAGTTTCACTTCGGGATAGGTGCCTATTTGAGTTTTATTCCATTTATTTAGATTCATATAGATTGAATAATAAACTTGCCTCGTGAAGTGGTTCACGAATGTTGTTGAATGTTATTCTATGAGATTGATTAATCGTTAAATTGATGAGGATTGAAACTTGATTTTATATGTTTGTTTGCATAGGAAGTTGGCAGGATGTAGTCGAGGTTAAGTTTAATTAGTTGGGTAGTTAATGTGACCTAGAGGTGTGCGGAAAATTATGGGTCGTTATAGAGTAAATACGTGTATAGACTGACAAAAGGCAGAGTAAGTATAGACAGATATGGTACCTAGATTTTTATCGATCGGCCTTCCTGCAAAGGATGGGATGAGAGTGTACGACTGTTCCGGTGACCCTTTTAATATGAGTTTACGACCTTCTCTCTTGCTCTCTAAGCCTTGTCATAACTTATATTGACTTCGTGCTTCTTCCAGACATAATCAATTATGTCGCGTGGACTATAGTGCCTCCCGTTGTTCGTACTTAACATTGTCTTGACACATTCACTTATCATTGTTGTTGTTGCTTGCTTATGGTGACTACGAACAATGTCAATCGAACATGTATGATCCAGTACAAGTTTTCTAATCATCCATAATTTACCGTCGCCATATCGAGAGGAGTGACAATACCACTTGCATGTTTCTTCGATGCACCTCACAACCAGCTGTTTTTAGTTGGATTTGACGGTTTTAAATTGGAAACTCCCTTTTAATGCAATAGTATAAAGCGCCTTCTTTAACTATTTTTTATTTTGAAAGATAGAGAATATTTCCAACGTGAAATTAGAGGGAGAACAGTCAAGAGCAATAAAGTCTATGAAAGTAAATTTCTTTCCCCTAAGGTACATTGTATTCTAAGCGATGTCTGAAAATTCACTAACCCCGTAGATGGTCTTATATACGGGGTCAGAATCTACAACTATGCAGTAGTCGCTGCACCTAACATCTGACAACAGGGATATGTCCCATGCCACGTCCCTATCTACTAACAGCCTCATAATTATCGATTTGCCAGCACCATTTCTGAAAAGTGAAAGTCGTGTAATCTTTTTTCCTTTTGGAAAATGAAGATCTCTAGAGATACATTCACAGAGTTGTTGTAGGCTGGAATCAAATGAAATTGAAACGTGCCCGGTACTGAACCCTTGATAATTGTTGTGCTCCTCCCAACTTCCATCATGTAAAACCGTGGCTCAAAATGATTGCATAATGTTCCTGCATTGATTGATTTAGTTCCTAAAAAAATGTAAAATGAAAATGAGTGGGGATTAATGACACCTTGTGTAAGAATATTAAAGAGACATTGTATTTAAGGTTGCTGATTGCAGTGGAATGTTCAAACCAATTAGTTATGTTTGTTAAAAAGAAATTAAGCATATTTTAAACTAGTTTGCATAATTGGTGCTTTAAATTTTGTGGAAGTATTTTAGGAATTAGGTAGATTTTGTAGTTAAGGTGGTTTCAATATTAAGTCGATAACATTTCTAGTTTATGGAGAGATTTAAGGGAATGTGGGACGCCTAAATGTGGATGGGTAAAATGAAGAAAGACTGCAAGGAAATATGAGAATGAAATGTGTGCAGGGATAAATAAGGAATTATATACCTCCCCAAATTTTAAGAAACCAATTTTGGCCATGTCATGCAATTTAGAAAAACTTTGTCCATTTTGCTTAACGATAACCTGTGAATAGTCATTCCTAAGGATTTCCCCTTTTGTATTTGTGTTGTGCTTTTCTTGACTGATTTCCAGGTGCTTTAAAATGGAAATGATTTTGAAAATTGATCCAGCAACCTACGCTAGTGCAAACCTAACATGTCTATCGCACATAGCGAACACAGGCAATGAGATTAAAAGAAAACTCACCCTCAATCAGCTTGCTATGTTCAGGAAAACTATCTCTGGCCACCTCTTCGAAGTGGATCTCGTATTTGTCGGGCCATTGATACACAACATTTTGCTTAGGGAGGTGAAGGAGAGTAGACCAAACATTATTAGCTTTAACCTTTTTGGGAGTAAGGTGTCTTTTGGTCGTAGAGAGTTTGACATTATTAGTGGGCTTAACTATGCCTAGAGTCCAGTTAGGAAAATCACATATCCTCAAAGACTTAGGGCCTTATACTTCAACGATAGAACAGAAATGTTGTTGAGTGAGTTAGAGAAGATATATACAGCTGCACAGTTTGAGGATGATTTTGATGTTGTGAAGGTGTTAATAGTGTACTTTGTAGAATTAATGTTGTTAGGGAGAGAGAGAAGCCTTAAGTTTGAACACACTTTGCTCGGAATAGTGGATGATTGGGAAGCCTGCTGCAATCACGACTGGAGATCGTTGTCGTTCGAGAAGGCAATAAATAGTCTGTAGCATGGTCCGTCCAAGAAGTCGAAGGATGGAGGGTTAAGGAAATCGTATAGTCTCTATGGTTTCACATGGGCGTTTCAGGTATGGACTTAGATACTATATTTTATGTTGTTTTTGTTTTATAATGTGGTTTAACATGTCCATTATGTATTTCTAAAGGTGTGGACGTACGAGACTATATCTTCTCTATCGGGACATGTTGCAACTAAATTAAGTGAGGACGCAGTGTCACGCATCCTCCGGTAGAGGTGTGGACATTTGACTACATATCATGTGTTAGCTAGAGAAATCTTTCGGTCTTCTACTGTAAGTTCATTATACGTTATAATTATTAGGGTTTTATTAATTTTCATCTTCATCCCATTGATATGATTTGTGTAGGCAAGAGCGCGAAGTTTAGTTGTAACCGATGCGGAGACGAACTTCCTGGATAGGACGTTCGAGCCACCCGAATCGAAGGACGACGAAGTTATGGTGGAAGGTTTTCATGGAAGTGATGCTGTTGAACCATCGGCAGCACGCAAAGAAACTGAGAATAATGCTGAGGGACTGGCTGGGAATGTCTCTCAGGGTGAGAAAGGGAATGGTATTGAGGGGAATGAGCACGAGGAGAATGAGCCTAAGGGGAATGAGAATGAGCCTAAGGGGAATACGAGTGAGAAGAAGAAACGTTTGTATAGTATGCGTCTGAGAAGAGTGGAAAAACGTTTGAAGCAAATGGACAAGCATATGGACGATCGGATGGGTGGTATTGAGGCTGAATTGAAATCTATTAGGAAATTTCTTCGGCGAATAGCTAAGGTAAAGTACTCAAGTCATTTGTAATAACTAACATACGTTGAAAGTTCCTTTATATTAATATGTCGGACATTGTCTAGGGTTTGCCTATTGATCCCAACAACATGTGACATACGGGATTGGGAGACGGACCCACCGACGGTGATGGTGGTTTAAGTGATAGTGGATGCGGTGACAGACCCGGTAATGCTGGACGGGGCGTTGGACAAAGTGGTGGTGATGGTTCTAAACCATCCGCCATGGACTGTGAAGGCACCGATGTTCACGAGATAGTGTGTGCTCACGAAGAGGATCAACATGAATCAGAACCAACGTCCGATGGATATCGTGCACAACAACAAGAGGTAAATTTTCCATTTCAAAATATATGTCTTGATCTGGTAATAACGACGTTTGCATGTGTTTTGTTTGAAGCAACATGCATGTGACTTGTTGTGCAAGGAAGAAGTGGTTAAGGAGGACGTTCACCTGGAGGGTGGACCTCTTGCATGTGAGGCGAAGCCCGATGTTTCTCAGCTGCAGGAACAGGAAAGGGTTCTGATTTGTTAGCCATACAAAGATTCGGCCTCGATCAGTGCACCCGGCGAGTGCACACTGGTTGAACGTATCATCATAGATTCGCATGACCCAAAGTCATCTGTAGACGAGATATTTACCTTCGATATTCGACCTTTTAATAAAGCACTTCTACTTTTGACATAGTTCCTGTAAGACCAATATGCGCATGATTTCACTGACTCGGATATGGAAGAATCGAAAGAAGTTAAATCCCAGAGTGGTGAGCATACATCGGATACGTCACATGTAATGCCCCAGGATTTTCAACAATTCCAAACAGGGACCGTTACTACAACTACCTAAAATTTTTACTTAAACAAGAGAATTATCTTCACAACAAGACTAAACAATAAAACTACTACGCTTCTCCTGCGCTAATCTGATTTCAACACTCACGAGAGCTTGAACAACCAAAACAACACTAAAGATTTAAGAGGAACTCAAATCCTTTACAGATATAATCCATTTCATACCAACTTCACATTAACCAAACCCCTCAAAGAAACCTTTACTAACCATAAACCATACACTAAATGAATATTAACATCTTGAATGGCAACGAAGCAAAAGCTAACTCCAGTTCGATCAACTTAAACAAATGTATTCATAAGTATCCTAAGTAGGTTACAGTCTCGTAGTTCAAGAAGCTAACAAAATTAATGTTCTAAAAAGAATAATGAATTGACAACCTTAAAACATCCTTTAAACCATAAAACTAAACAAAACCAACCACTAACAACTCAACTACAAGATTAAATAGTTGCAACTATCTTAACTAAGAGAAATTAATTGCACGCAGCATCGCTAATGGTCTTTCCGATCAAACCTCCTCCTCGCCCCCACCATTCCAAAGAGTAACCCTGTTACCTACAAAGTCTGGTGAGAAAAATTAGGGGTGAGTACAACCACGGTACCCAGTAAGCATTACATACTTGAGGGGTCACGCACAAACAACATGCTTAGCAAAGAATCCACACATCATGCTTATCAATAACTCCAAGCTTTAAATAAAACGAAACATATTAAAAGAAGCAGTTTATGCATAAGTTTAACTAAACATGCACCATGCATGTCAAACTCATCCTTACATCTCAACTCACTAGTTCTCTTTCCTAGTTCCTCCAAGACTTACTCCTTCGAGTCGTTCTGACCCCTGACCTCGCATAGCCAAGGCATCCACACTTCTCTCCGGTGCTTGACGTTGTACCTTGACATTTATCCCCAAGGCCTCAACTACTACCAAACGTAATGGTCCTTGGCCTCCAAGCAACTCCTAACCAATCACATTATGTTAGTCATCCAAGTCTAACTCCTCGATTCGCATCGGCCCTTGCCATTTATCCCCAAAGCCCGAGACTCATCTACAAAAGCTTGGCGTTCGACCTTGCCATTTATCCCCAAGGTTTTGAACTGTGCATCAACCCTTGATATTTATCCCTATGGTATCGACGACTACTCAACGTATTGGTCCTTGGCCTCCAAGCAACTTCTAACCAATCACATTATGTTAATCCTCCAAGTCTTACTCATCGATTCGCATCGGCCCCTTGCCATTTATCACCAAAGCCTGAGACTCATCTACAGAAGCTTGGCGTTCGACCTTGCCATTTATCCCCAAGGCTTTGAACTGTGCATCAACCCTTGACATTTATACCCAAGGTATCGACGACTACTCAACGTATTGGTCCTTGACCGCCACCACATCAAGACCCAACACTAATTCAACAATTAGAATCACCGTGCCGACCCTCAACCTTTGTACTCGGAGCCTCGACACTCATCTCTACCAAGTTGGGGTATCGATCCCCGAACTTTTCACCTGGAGCCTCGATACCCAACTAGTGACGTGCCAGCCCTCTGGCCCTGTTAGTCTTCCATTCATTTCATTACATCCTGAAACTCTTACCAGAATCCTACATGCTTCTAAGCCATGACCCATGCTTAAATGATCTCACCACAAATCAGCATACTTTATACATGAACATATGCAACTACCATTCAGGCATTGTCATCAAGCATCACAAGAATACATTTCTCTTTACATTCAGCATGCTTCGAATTTAGAAAAGGAAACCAACAAATATCCCATCAAACAAGTTCGCAATAATTCGTATTGGAATACAAGTTGCACGACAACGTCAGCATGCTCCAAACACAACAAATCATAGAGCCAAAACAGTTAACACAACTTTCACATTCAGCCCAACCAGAACGTAACATCAACCACATAGTCACCATTGTTACATCCAACATGTCTACAGTTCACGATACAACATATCATACAACTACATGTATTTCCAAATGTTACCTAGCAATTATATCATCAACAACATTTATAAGGTAACATCGATCTCAAACAATCATGCAACCGACACTCATAGGCACACAACAAGCAACCAGTTCATAGCAGCCTACAACAAACAATCCCCTTAAGTAAGAACTACTTACACACTCTCAATGTTCCTAATTCTTCGATTGATTCAGCACCTAGGCATTCAAATAAAAAAAACAGCATGTCAAGAAGACAGTTTTAGTCATAAAAATCAGTTATAAGGAGGGTTCGAAGGGTACGTTACCACAAAAACGATTTCGTTTGAGTGTGGGTAACTCATATCTAACTCAAGCAAGGGTGGGTAACGTAGATCGGGTTTCAAACAGGTGTGGGTAAGCACAAACACCACGAAACTGTTCCTGTCCACGTTTTGCAGCAGAGGAACGCGTCGAAACAACTTCCAATGACTTCGTTTTGCTATCCGTTACTACAAAACGACTTCGCTTAGGTGTGTGTAACTTTTATCTAACTCGAGCAAGGGTGAGTAACGTAAATCGGGCTTCGAACGGGTGTGAATAAGCACCAAACACCACAAAACTGATGTTGTCCACGTTTTGCAGCCGATCGCCGCCGCTGCCTCGCCGGAGAAAACAAAGAAGGGGGGCAGCTGAAACAAATGGAGAAGAAAGAGATGAGGGGTAGCTTAAGGTTTCCTTTCCTTTATTTTTGTTTTAATTTACATTCTTTTTGTTTTAATCCATTTTTCTTTATTTTGTTTTAAAACTAAAAGCTCGATCTCTTATTCTTATAGGAGGCCCAACTAGATAATACAATGGCCCAAAACAATAAGGCCAATAATTATACTTTAGAAATCAAATAAAACCCGAAACCTTAAATAAAATAGTTAACTGGAACTCTAAAACCCAAGAATAATAATCTGAAGAAAAAGTAGAATTTAGGAAAGAAATCCTAAAAACCGTGAATTTATGATTTAACTAAAAATCTCCTACACAGGTCGAGAACTTAAATTATCTTAATCCAATGAAATTAAACCTAATTCTAATTTAACCAAAAATTAGAATTTCAAAGTTATAAAATCCAAGAATTAAAGTTATCAACTTAGGGAAAAATCCAAAGACACTATTTATCTCTTAAAATAAACGAGTCAGAGAACGCGGGGCGTTACATCACATGTGGAGTCCAATATGGTACGCGTGCTCTCGCAACCGACCGAATGACCTAAACCTCGACAGGGATCGCGAAAGAGGAAGCTTCCATGGAAGCTTCGGGGCTCCTTCCAAGTTATGGTCGATGGGAAGAAAAAGAAGGTTTTTCGGTATGACCCGCTAATGCATGTCCCACACCAAGTAGTCGAAAAGTTTCACGTATGGATGGCCAACCCGAAAACAAACCATTACACCAAGAAGTCATGCTATGGTGATCGAGGGAAGTCGTGGTTGCGTGACCTTATCACACCGGATGATTGGTTGACGAGTGAGGTACAGGTTTGAAACCCTAATTCATGCTATGCTGCTGTTTATACTTTCCTAACACCCCTATTTTTTATAGGTAATCGATTCACTGATCATGTTCACGCGGAACAAGCTGGAGCAATGACCAGAATTGTGTTGTCGAAAGTTCACCACGGGTGACATAGTCCTTTCGGTACGTAGTATCTAATTGTTATACGATGCGTATGCATAATACATTGTGTTCTAACCTATTTTCAATACGAATCACAGAACTTCTTTCGACACACGGACGGACTGTACGAACAACTGATAGCCCCGAATGCGATACCAGAGATAGTTGCAACAAAATACAATTGGACCGACAACCATAAAATCGTCCTTAGCTACATAGACGGTACTCACACGAACTATCAGAAATGGTGGCTTGAATTAGACGCGGTCTACCTACCATATAACATTGGTGGGAACCATTGGATGATGGTTTGCATTGATCTGGAGGAGGGTGAGATCGTTGTTTGGGATTCCATGATGTTTAACACACTGTTGCGGGTATTGGAAGCCGAGTTGAAAATGATGAGTGTCGTCCTCCCGGCATTGATGCACAGGGCTGGTCTAGGTACTTAGGCCAATATTACCGAATATGCCATGACGCATCGTCAAGTAAGATCGGCGCCGCAACAGGCTGGATCAGGGGACTGTGGGATTTTCTGCGTTAAATTCTTTGAATATGATGTAACCGGTTTTTATTTGTCCACATTAACTCAGTCGAACATTAA
The DNA here is from genome assembly GCF_013281855.1 of Momordica charantia. Taxonomy (NCBI): domain Eukaryota; kingdom Viridiplantae; phylum Streptophyta; class Magnoliopsida; order Cucurbitales; family Cucurbitaceae; genus Momordica; species Momordica charantia. The sequence goes on from NW_028275162.1 coordinate 11,050,401, forward strand.
GTTTTTTAGGGAGAAGATGGCGATTGAAATGTGGGCCAATAGGTCAATTTTTTTATAACAGGTCACATGGATGTACTTTACTTTATTTACCATTTGCTTAATCAAAGCTAAGACTTCGTAAGTGCATAATTGTGGCATTTGAAAATATGATTTTGTACTATAACATTTAAATCAGGTCAATATGTCAATTTTTTCTGAATAAACGTGTGCTAAATGGAGAATTTTGTGATGATTCTCAGGCGAAAACGCTTCACTTTTACTCGAGGATTGGTACATTTAATCAAACAATGCGCACGCTGGAAAATTCCCCGGGTGAAACCAATTCTATTTCGCCTGAGTTATTTTCCAGCGTGCACATTGTTTGATTAAATGTACCAATCCTCTGGCGAAAGTGAATCGTTTTCGCCCGAGAATTATCACAGAATTCTCCATTTTGTGTAGGCTTAAAAAAATTGGTTGACACCTACGGGCATAGATGGAAGTAGATAAGGAACTGTTTTCCATTGTAATGGACTGAAACAATAGATTCAACAAAAAAATGAAATACATGTGATTAAGCGTCCGTGGTTCGTAATGGTTGGCGGCAAGGTTTGCAGTTGTGCCCTCGGAGTCCACACCTGCTACATTTATGAACTTGGTGCGGCTCTCCGGCAGACGGTATCCGTATAGTTTGCCACCGTCCAACCCGAGGAATGTACTTTGGGGGCTCGATGGGGAATTCGACAAAGTGATTCGGCAGAACCCAATCGTCCTCGTCTTCCAGTGGATAGATAGGTTCAGCATATGCAGTAATTAGTGTCTCTAAACTATATTTCGGTGAACAAAACGTGTACCTGTTCACATTCCGAAACATGGCTGCAGCAACAGCATGGGAGCATGGAATCTCGTAGTAGTCGAACTGCTTGCACATGCAAGTCTTACTGTTCAGAATGACACACACTTTACTACTACCAGCGTGTACCTCGAACTCGTAATTGTTGATCGGTCGAACAGTGTGTCGTCAGGCTTGTTCTGAGGCTTCTCTTAGAATGTCCTCGGCATACTCAGTGAGAATGGATGTTCTTGATGCTGCACGTGTCTGCCATTCATAGAACCATCGTTGTAGAAGAGCCCGACAATGTTCAAACAGTGCAGTAACTGGCGAAGCTTGTTCATGCACAAGTACTGCATTCATAGACTCTGCAGTGTTAGTTGTCATCTGGTTGTACCTCAGTCCAGGTTGATAGGCCCGTGACCATTTGTCGAACCCAATTTCTTCAAGGTACCTTTGCACTTCTAGGAATCCAGCACGTTGGTTCCAGTAATATCGGAATGTCAACTTCTTAAATGCATTCGCTGCTTTAAGATATAGCGTCTGCATGCCCTCGTTCTTGAACTTATCATTCAAGTTCATCTTGACGTGATGCATGCAAGTGACGTGTTCTGCATTAGGGAATACAGTAGCAACAACGTTATTAATGGTTTGGTGCCGGTCAAACACAAAAGCCAATCCATCTACCTCTCAAATAGACATTTTCATTTGCTCTAAGAACCATGTCCAAGAGTTGTCTGTTTCCCTATCAACGATTCCAAATGCTAGTGGGTAAATTTGATTATTACCATCTACCGAAGAAGCAATAAGTATCACACCTCTGTATTTTCCTTTCAGATGAGCATCGTCAATGACAAGTCAGAGCGAATGCTACTTGTGAACCCCCTGATAGAACATCCAAGGGCCATGAAAATATATTGAAAATATTTATCATCCTCAACCTTCAAATTAAATACCGTACCTAGATTCACATATTTTAACGCCTCACCGTATTTATGCAGTAGAGTATAAGACTTCTTAGGCAAACCCATCAATAAGTCCAACGCTACTTCTCTCGCATGCCACGCCTTTTCGTAACGAATATGTTAACGTTGGAATCTCTACGCATGTCACTAACAATATCTTTTGGCCTATAACGACGGCTTGGATCCTCAAGGTTTGCCTTTATGATCTGACCCACCACGGGACTTCGTGCTTGTCTGTTATCATGTTTCATTACCTTACCTTTGAAAGTATGCACATCAAAAAACTTAGAGATGAGGAAAGTATCGGAACCAGGAATCCTCCTCGCACGCATGCCCCATTTACATTCACCCTCATAGCATGCAACAGTTAACAAACTCTTCGTAGATTTCTTCACGCAGTATTCAAAATTCAACCACATTGCAAAGACCGATAGATTGAACTGCAAATCTGCCTTCGATTTGAAAGTACTCCCTACTGCAATCTCTTCTAAGGTGAAACCAAGTTCATCAACTGTCCTTGATATATCTCTAGAGTAAGATGCTTGAGCAGTTGTACAAGGTGTATTCATACTAACCGTGGTAACTTAATGTAAGGGTGCAAAAGATGGGGCATATACATCCACTGGCTCTACACCCTCTTCATTGTCAATCCCCACATCATTCTCAAACCCTACATCATTCTCAAACTCATAATCATCACCCTCAAATTCGTCACCCTCATAATTATCCCCATCGTGATCTTCGCCCTCATCGTTATCATCATCGCTTAAGTTGCATGGGACAACATTGTCACTCAACGGTGTTATTGATGGGACAGAACATGAGGGACCAACACTCGGTATCGTGGAGTGCATGGGAATAGGAATGGGGACATCTTGACCTAACTGGTACAGAAATGAATCGAACGCTTCAGATGCAAGAATGACCAGATTTTTCAAATTGCTACCACTGTCGTGTCTTTGCTTCAGTATCACAGATACATACAATGGAACTTCGGAAGGATGTGGAGGGCCTCTAAAAAAAAACTAAGGCTGTAATCATAAAAAATATAATACTTTGGTACTTGGGAATGAAATTTATATAAACACTGTATCACAATATCAAACTTGTCAATACCCACTTTGGTGAGCCAATACATTTCACTGATGAGCTCATTATATATTATACTATTATCTACATCCAAACCTCCCATAATTCCACCATTATAAACAGATTGCGCCTCATTCCACTGACCACCGTAACTAACAAACAGACAAGACATCTTGCAAACGTATATAAAATTATAAAGAAAAATAAAAGGAAGAACATTCGAAGAAAAAAAACTGAATATATGTCATGTTTCAGGCGAAAATCATCAGGTTTCGAGCGAAATAAATTAAGTTCCGGGCGAAAATCATGAAGTTTCGAGCGAAATCTTTAACTATTCCGGGCGAAAGACTTGTACGCTTCCGGCAATGTTCTTACGAATTATAACTTTCGGCCGGGAATTTAAGAACCCAGCCGAGGTTCATCACAGTTTCTGAGTTCGCAAAGAAAATGAACCTTTACTTAAAAATAAAATATATATATATAAACAAAGATTCACTCTACGCATTAACATTTAACATAATCAGAACACCATTTCTAAAAGCAACAGCTCTTACCTTCTCCGTGTGATATATATATCCAACGGGAAACAACCCTAAGTGCTTAGATGGATGAAGGATTGACCTTGATGTTAGATCAACGTGGTACACTTTTTCAAAGTACAATGTTCCTTTGGTTGTGCTATCTGAAACCTGGTGAAGCCTTAAAAGTTTCGTAGGTACTTTTTCTGAACATTAAACGTTTAGGTGTATGCATTAATTGAAAGTTGGTTGATTGATGGGATTACAATTTCGACCGAAAAAATCGTCAAACCTCGCTCGAAAATTTAATGTCAATTTTAAACATCAATCCCCGCCAATAAATATGCAATTTTACTGCATTATTTGAAAAAACCCCAGCCGGGAAATGTTCGACTTTGGGCGAGTAATGCTCCTCAGGAAATGTTTCAATGAATTCAATATTCAAGGGTAGTTGTGTACATTTATTCCACTGGCTTTGTCAGAAAAAACAACTATGGGTCATCATAAGCATTTTTGAAGGGTTAGATTATTTGAGAAAAAAAAATACATTGGGGTCAAATGGGTCAATATCCTGCTTTTGAGTTTATAAAGAGGGAGATTATAGATTTTGCTATAATTGTAAGTCCCCAAATCTGAAGTTTTACAAGGTATGGTGGTTTCAGCATCAGAGCAGGGAATCTCCACCATTATCGTCTTCTTCCTCGAGCTGTCAACACTACGATGAAAAATTCTCTCCCTTCCGATATTGGCTCGTGAAGCATCCCATCCCATTATCCTCAATTTCCCCTCACCCAAAATCAAAGAAAGAAAAATATATATGGGCGATTTACAATCTTATGGCACAATGATAGTGAGAGACTAAATCAGTTGTTGGAATTGAGATTTCGGATCCGGGCCTTCTCGCCGCCTGGTGTTCTTCAATTCTTGTAAAATGAAAAAAGTCGTTTGTTTATCTTTCAAGAATTATGAAAATGATTTGAAAGAAAGGGAGAAAATGAACTCCGTGATCAGACTTAAAATTTATTTCTCAAATTGATACAGACTTAAAAGTTGTTGCAGTCACTGGAAGAGGTTGAGGCCAAGTCTCTGGCGGCGGCACGATTCTTGCAGGAGGCCGCCGTAGTCGTTCTGGGTCATTGCTCCAACATTTCCATTCTTTCCGTGTTTTTTATCCTAAATCGAATAAAACTTATACCGGCCGAAAATTAAACCGAACCACACAGCTGGCGAATTAATATGTCCACACAAATCCTAGTTGGCAGCCCCCTCAATTTTCTGTTAATTCTTAACCCAATTTTTAACGGGAGGGACTAAATTATAATCAATTTCAAAGTACATGACCAAATCGTTACTTTTGAAAGTTCAAGAACTAAATCGTTACTTTAATGAAAATATAGGGACTAAATGTGTTTTTTAACCTTAAACTTTCAATTTCATCGATTTAAGCAATTTAAATAAGTATTGCAACAAATAGTTTTCCAGAACTAAATCCATAAACAACTACTGAATAATATAAAATTCAACTAATAAAAAACTCAAATCCATGTAGTAAAAAAAAAAAAAAAAATTCTAAAAGCTTAACCACCAAATCAAGGAATAAAAAATATTCAAACTTAGCAACAGAATGCCTAAATGCAAGTAATTAAAAATATCCACAATTAGAGAATATCAATACCTACAAAATCTTTGAAAAAGAAAAGAAGAGGAGGGAAACTTAACTCATTGAGGATATTAGTACACAACTTATTCAAGTAAAAGAATTTAAATTGCACCACTTACTGAAGTTTAAAATTTAAATGGATGAAATTAAAATTTTAAGGTTAAATTTGACTCTCCGACCCAAGTAAAAATTGAATTTTTCTCTAATTAAAATCATCATTTACAGAAATACCGCAAATAATATTTCTAGGTTATGTTGGAGAAGTGTATGATTATTATTTTTTTTACTTTTATTTGTACTGAATAAAAAATTGATAATTATGAAATTATAAATTTATAAATAACATTCAATATTCGGTTTAATTAGAATTTAGAATTAGTCGCGAATTTGGCCACCTGTTGATGTTGATGTTGATGAATGATGGAGATTAGGGAGTTTCAGCATACAACAATATGCCAATCTAAGTTAGATTAGAAATGAGACAAGATAAGAGAGAAATAAATAAGTAATAGTTAGGAATTATTTAGAACCTGTTTGGTAATAGTTATGAATTATTCTCTCTTGGTGCCTTTATTCATCATGATTCCTAGCTTTGACAATATCACAAAAGGGGTATTTACAATGTAAAGAGTGGATACAAACTTTTTATGCATCTAAAAAGCGCCTCAACCTCTACTAGAAACAATAATAGTGGAACCTACAGGTAGACTCTTTAGAAGCCTGATATTCCATCCAAAATAAAGCTTTTTCTATGGGAAGCATTTCATGATCTCATCTACCAACAATGTTTACACTTCATAAACGAGGAATGAATGTCTTACGTACCCTCATGCCCAACTTGTGAATCCATGCGAGAGACAAGCAGCCATGCTATATTTATTCCTTTGCAAACAAGACAAGCATATCTAGCAACACCTATTCTCACCTGTTGCTCTCTCAAAGAATCCAAATCTGCAATTTTATAAAATTTGGGGTGAGTTTAGTGCCAGAAATAATATTGAGGATCTCGAGTTAGCAACAACCGTTTCTTGGACTATTTGGAATGATAGGAATAGTGCAGTTCAAGGGAAGCAAACACCCACTATAATCTCCAAATGTGGATGGATTTGCACTTACCTCTCAAATTTTCGAAATACCCCATGCTCATCGCGTGCTCTGTGTTGTGGGCATGCTTGTCCAGGGTGTGTTACTCATGGCCGCATGTCCAAACCATCCTCACCACTCGCTTTCCTTTCATGTCTTTAAAGCTTTCTAGTGTAATTTTCTTGTATCGGGTTTTTGGGGTTGTAGGTGGAAGTTGGCTGAGCGGCTTTGGAACTAGGTGTGTATTAGTAAGATATGTAAGCACGCCAAATTTCAAGCCAATCGGAGTTCACACGGGCCCTGTAGGCCACCGAGTGACTCCTCGCCACTTAGGACGTCTACACCTGCCACACCAAAAATGCCTTATAATGTACCTTAGGGGGGACCAAGTAGTCATCAAACCTCCCCCCGACCAAGTGTTGTATACTTTCTTGCAATCAAAGCTTTCTTGCATCCAATGTCTACAATGCTTGTTTTAAAGATGTTTCCAACTGTTTTTCTCTCTCACGTTTTCTAAAACCAATTTTCTCTTAAAACGTGAGCGGAGGCTAGACCCACGACCGAGATTGTCCGCAACTTACAGTTTTTCCCGGCTGACTTGCTCGTTTAAGCTAGAGCAAGTGCCGCACAATCGCTCGAGCTGCTTTAAAAAGGTGCGATTGTGACAAGTGGTATCAGAGCTTAGTTAGCTCCTCGACCCGAAAAAGTCCGGAACCATGGCGGCGACAAAACAACTGAGCAAGTCGCACGTCGACCGACTGGTGGAGATAGAGGAACAACTTCTCTACCTAAGAGAAGTCCCAGACTCCCTCCGTCTGCTGGAGGCGCGAGTTGATGAATTCTCCGAGAAGTTTGGAGAAATAGACGCAGTGAATGCCCGTGTAGACGGGTTGCCGATACAGGATATAGCCATGAGGGTTGAGACCCTAGAAAGCAAAGCTACGCGTCCTGGTAGCTTCGAACATGGAGATAGTTCCACGAACCCAAACACCCAGATAGAAGTACGTATGAGAGAGTTAAACAACTCGCATTCGGCAATGATGCAATTGTTTAACGAAATGACAGAAGACCTCAAAGTAACCATCGACACCCTTCGAACTGAGATGACTGAAATAAGCACTAGAGTGAACCTAACCATGCGAGCCGTGGGAAATCAGGCTCCCAACCAAGCGAACATGGGGTTCAACAAGTTGAAGGTCCCAGAGCCCAAACCATTCAATGGCAATAGAGACGCAAAAGATCTCGAGAACTTCCTGTTCGACGTAGAACAGTACTTCAAGGCTACGGGGACAACGTCAGAAGAGATGAAAGTGACTTTGGCCACCATGCATCTTACTGATGATGCAAAGCTGTGGTGGAGATCTAAAGTCAACGACATTCAGAATGGTCGATGCACGATCAATAACTGGGATGATCTAAAGAAAGAATTGAGGGGTCAGTTCTTCCCCGACAATGTCGAGTTCATGGCTAGAAGGAAGCTACGTGAACTCCGACACACTGGAACAATCCGGGACTACGTGAAACAATTCTCTGCCGTGATGCTGGATATTTGCGACATGTCAGAGAAAGACAAGGTGTTCGTCTTTATCGAAGGATTGAAACCATGGGCCCGAACCAAGCTTTATGAACAAAGGGTACAAGACCTTGCCACCGCCATGGCCTCTGCCGAAAGATTGCTAGACTATAGCAGTGAACCATCCCACCCAAAAAAGAATGCTACAAACCCCACTGGGGGAAACAAGACGTTCAAACCCTTTACCCCAAAGAGTCGGGAAGCTGACAAGAGACCTCAAGGCCCGAATCCTGGTCCTTCCCGAGGACCCTATCCACAAAGTCAAAACGCTCAAAGGCCGATATCATGCTTCTTGTGCAAAGGTCCCCACCGGGTAGCTGAATGCCCACATCGAGCTGCCCTTACTGCCCTTCAAGCATCCGTTCAGTCGTGCAATGAACCTGAAGTTGGAACGGATTGTGAGAAGGAAGAAGACGAAGAAACACCTAGAATGGGGGCGTTAAAATTCCTATCTGCCATTAAAAAGAGGGTCAATGGACCCAAAGGAACGTCTGAAAAGGGGCTTATGTTCGTAGATGCTACGATCAATTGTAACCCTGCAAAGAGCACCATGGTGGATTCGGGTGCAACCCACAACTTCATATCAGAACAGGAAGCCTGCCGACTGAAATTGACTATTGAGAAGGATACGGGTAAGATGAAGGCCGTCAACTCCGAAGCTCTACCCATTGTGGGAGTTTCTAAAAGAGTGGCGTTGAAATTAGGGACGTGGACAGGCAGTGTCGATTTCGTAGTAGTTCGCATGGACGACTTCGACGTTGTACTGGGGATGGAGTTCCTCATCGAACATAAAGTCATACCGATGCCTCTGACCAAGTGTATGATTGTCACTAGTAATAATCCCACTGTGGTCACAGCTAGCATCAAACAACCTGGTGGCATAAGGATGATATCCGCGTTACAGTTGAAGAAGGGCCTCAACCGGGAGGAACCTACCTTTATGGCCATTCCGATGGTCGAACAGCCGGTGGAGACAAGAGATGTCCCACCTGAAATTCAAGTTGTCATGAGAGAGTATGTTGACATAATGTCAGATAGTTTACCGAAGACCTTACCTCCTCGACGAGGGATTGACCACGAAATCGAGCTCATTCCAGGAACTAAACCTCCAGCAAAGAATGCTTACCGGATGGCTCCACCGGAGTTAGCCGAACTCCGAAAGCAGCTAGATGAGTTGTTAAACGCTGGGTTCATCCGCCCAGCTAAAGCTCCCTTCGGAGCCCCTGTGCTGTTTCAGAAAAAGAAGGATGGGACGTTGCGTCTGTGCATTGACTATAGAGCCCTCAACAAAGTCACGGTTCGCAACAAGTATCCCCTCCCAATCATAACCGACCTGTTTGATCAATTACACGAAGCTAAATACTTCACGAAATTGGATCTCAGGTCGGGCTACTACCAAGTGCGTATTGCAGAGGGTGACGAGCCTAAAACTACTTGTGTGACGAGGTATGGGGCTTTTGAATTCCTCGTGATGCCTTTTGGATCAACGAATGCCCCTGCCACGTTCTGTACTATGATGAATCAGGTCTTTCACGAATATCTCGATCAGTTTGTGGTAGTCTATCTAGACGATATAGTGGTATACAGTCCGACGCTGAAAGAACACCAGATCCATCTCAGGTTGGTCTTCGACAAACTAAGGCAGAATCAGCTATACGTAAAGAAGGAAAAGTGTGCGTTCGCACAAAAGCGGATCACGTTCCTTGGCCACGTGATCGAACAAGGGCAGATCGGTATGGACACAGATAAGGTAAAGGCGATCCAAGAATGGAGAGTCCCTACCTCTGTGACCGAGTTGCGCTCCTTCTTAGGGTTGGCCAACTACTACCGACGATTTATCGAAGGATTCTCAAGGAGAGCCACCCCAATGACAGAGTTACTGAAGAAAGGAATGACCTGGATGTGGTCGAAGGAAAGTCAGGACGCCTTCGAAGATCTAAAGGCGGCCATGATGAAAGGCCCAGTACTTGGGCTAGCCGACGTGACGAAGCCGTTTGAAGTAGAAACGGACGCTTCAGACTACGCTTTAGGTGGTGTCCTTCTCCAAGACGGTCACCCGATCGCTTACGAAAGTCGCAAGCTGAATAATGCGGAACGACGTTATACCGTATCAGAGAAAGAAATGCTAGCAGTCGTTCACTGCCTCAGGTCTTGGAGGCAGTACTTGTTGGGCTCATATTTTGTGGTAAAGACGGACAACAGTGCAATTTGCCACTTCTTCAATCAGCCTAAGCTAACATCCAAACAGGCCAGGTGGCAGGAATTGTTAGCCGAGTTTGATTTTAAGTTCGAACACAAGGCATGAAAGTCCAACCAAGCTGCCGACGCTCTTAGCCGTAAAGGAGAACATGCGGCCCTGTGCATGTTAGCCCACATTCACGCCAGCAAAGTGGACGGGTCGATCCGTGACCTCATTAGAGAGTATCTTCAAAGAGACCCCTCCGCCCGATCTGTGGTCGAGCTGGCTAAGACCGGGAAGACCCGCCAGTTCTGGGTTGAAGGGGACCTATTATTTACAAGAGGAAACAGACTGTACGTGCCAAGAATGGGAGACCTGAGAAAGAAACTCCTACATGAGTGTCACGATACTCTATGGGCTGGTCACCCGGGGTGGCAACGGACTTGCGCCTTGCTGAAAAAGGGGTACTTTTGGCCAAATATGCGGGAAGATGTGATGCAATACACGAAGACCTGTCTTATCTGTCAGCAAGATAAGGTAGAAAGGACTAAAATAGCAGGGTTGCTTGAACCCCTACCAACTCCTACGAGACCATGGGAGAGTGTGTCGCTCGACTTCATCTCTCACTTGCCCAAGGTAGGAGAACATGAAGTCATTCTTGTCGTTATTGATCGATTTTCCAAATATGCAACTTTCATTCCGACTCCCAAGACGTGTTCCGCCGAGCTGACGGCGCAGCTGTTCTTTAAACATATAGTAAAGCTATGGGGAGTTCCGACGAGCATCGTTAGCGACAGGGATGGCCGATTTACAGGAACCTTCTGGACGGAACTTTTTTCTATTCTAGGTTCAAGCTTGAACATTTCCTCGAGTTATCACCCACAGACTGATGGTCAGACAGAGAGATTCAACAGCATGCTTGAGGAATACATGCGTCACTTCATCGATGCCAGACAAAAGAACTGGGTCCAGCTGTTAGATGTGGCTCAATTCTGTTTTAACGGTCAGACAAGTTCTTCAACAGGAAAGAGCCCCTTTGAGATTGTGTGCGGAAGACAGCCGTCTATGCCACATATTCTTGACCACCCGTATGCGGGGAAAAGTCCTCAAGCCCACAACTTCACAAAGGAATGGAAGCTGACTACAGAAATTGCTCGAGCATATTTGGAGAAAGCTTCCAAGCATATGAAGAAATGGGCCGACCGCAAGAGACGCCCTCTCGAATTTCGAGTAGGCGATAAAGTTCTTATCAAGCTGAGGCCAGAACAGATTCGTTTCCGAGGACGCAAAGACCAGAGACTCGTGAGAAAGTACGAGGGACCCGTGGAAGTCGTTAAGAAGGTGGGGAGTGTCTCGTATAAGGTGGTGTTACCAGCTTGGATGAAGATTCACCCGGTGATCCATGTGAGCAAATTAAAACCTTACCACCCCGACCTCGAGGATGACGAACGTAATGCTGTTGTGCGGCCTGCCATCGACTTCAAACGGAAGGAAGACAAAGAAGCAGAAGAGATCCTTGCAGAGAAAACCAGAAAGGTGGGGAGACCCGTTCGAAAAGTTCGAGAATTCCTCGTCAAATGGAAGGACCTACCTGATGCAGAGACCAGTTGGGAACGAGAAGAAGACCTTAAAGCCTGGAAGACGAAGATCGAGGACTTCAAGCTGCAGCAGTTGACAGGGACGTCAACCATTTAACTGGGGGAGAATGTTGTGGGCGTGCTTGTCCAGGGTGTGTTACCCATGGCCGCATGTCCAAACCATCCTCACCACTCGCTTTCCTTTCATGTCTTTAAAGCTTTCTAGTGTAATTTTCTTGTATAGGGTTTTTGAGGTTGTAGGTGGAAGTTGGCCGAGCGGCTTTAGAACTAGGTGTGTATTAGTAAGATATGTAAGCACGCCAAATTTCAAGCCAATCGGAGTTCACACGGGCCCTGTAGGCCACCGAGTGACTCCTCGCCACTTAGGACGTCTACACCTGCCACACCAAAAATGCCTTATAATGTACCTTAGGGGGGACCAAGTAGTCATCAAACCTCCCCCCGACCAAGTGTTGTATACTTTCTTGCAATCAAAGCTTTCTTGCATCCAATGTCTACAATGCTTGTTTTAAAGATGTTTCCAACTGTTTTTCTCTCTCACGTTTTCTAAAACCAATTTTCTCTTAAAACGTGAGCGGAGGCTAGACCCACGACCGAGATTGTTCGCAACTTACAGTTTTTCCCGGCTGACTTGCTCGTTTAAGCTAGAGCAAGTGCCGCACAATTGCTCGAGCTGCTTTGAAAAGGTGCGATTGTGACACTCTGCCTCCACTATCTTTCCATGCCCATATGGTCAACAATTTTTAAACGACTGCAGTCCAACACAAATCACCCAAGTACTCATTACCCAACATCCGCAAACATTCAGCATTGCCAGATATAATAAAAACTCATAAAACATGACAAAAACTTCATACAGATTTCAGACAACAAACATCCCCACCATAATATTTATTTTAATGAATATTCACTGCAAACACACATCATTCCACGACAGATCTCGGCAGCTCAACGATACAAAGTTTCTACTATTATCACCAACGAACATTCAACACTACCTAGGCATACAAACCAACATAAACGAGAGTTATACCGCACGACATCGTATCAGAACCATTTTCAAAACATCACACATGGTACATCGACAAATAAATAATAAACACCAACACACGCACCCACCCACGTGCTACTTACAAACACTTGTCCTAAAGCTCCTAAGCTCGTTGAGCACTTCCTACTACAAAAGAGCACGATCTCGAGGTTAGTAACCAATTAGAAACATTTAGTTATAAACGAAGCCGAGTCTAGGTAGAGTCGTTACCTACTAACCCACACTAAAACAACTTGGGTTAGGAGTGGGTTGACGTCGAAGGGGTTCGGGCTCCCGATCTGAGTTTCAAAGGCCTTAAGCTTGCTGTCCCGACGTCTAGAGGTGATAAGTAATGCTGATTTGGGTCCGATTAGAAGTGGGTCAACGCTGAACCCATGCCGAAAAGAGTGGGTAATGCCGATTTGGGTTCGAATAAGAGGGGACCAACGTCGAACGTCACCGGGACGCCGGAAAACGTCACCGAACTCGTTGGGCTTCACGAGTTTGGACTGTTCGGGGCTGTCGGAGTTTGCTGCACGCAGAACAGGTCACGCGCCGCTACTGCACGACGCCGGCGCCGCTGGAAATCGCCGCAACTCCTCGAGTCCGCCGGGTTCGCTGCTCCTCGCGCCGCCGCACGCTGCTTCAGGCCGCCGCCATCGGAATCGTTGAGGGACGGGAGGTCCACCGTTTGCCGCTGCCGTCGGGGAGGAAGCTCGCCGCTGCCGTGCTGCTTCGCCGGAGAACAAGAGCTGCCGGCTGAACAAGAAGAAGAAGGAGAAAAACTAGGGGGGGCTGTCGGCTAAGAAACCAAAGGGATGGAAAGAGAAAAAGAAGAATTTTAGGGTTTTCCCCTTTGTTTTGATTTAAAACAATTTCTCCATTAAGCCCAATCATTCAAGCCCAAACCCAAAGAAGGACAAGTCCATTCCCTCCACCCAAGACCCAACATACCAAGCTCGGTTAATAAACATTTAATTGGATTGTTAGAGCCCGATAATTATCGATAAATTAAACAATAATTATCGCTAAATTAAATTAACATTCACTTTGAAATTTAAATGAAAAATAAAAATCTCCCGATTCGAGATTAACTGACCTGAGGGGCTCGGGGCGTTACAGACTTCCCTCCTTCAAAAACTTTCGTTCCCGAAAGTGGACTGTTCTAACAGTTCAGGGTATCTCGCCTTGATATCGTCCTCCCGCTCCCAAGTAGCTTCTTCCACTTGGTGGTTCCTCCACAAAACCTTAACCAAGCGAATCGCCCGGTTCCTCAACAATTTGGTCTCTCTTGCCAAAATTCTGACGGGTATCTCCTCGTAGCACAAGGACTCATCCAATTGTAATGGTTCAGGATCCAAGACGTGCGAGGGGTCATGAATGTACTTCCTCAACATAGACACATGAAACACACTGTGAACTGCTGCCAACGACGGTGGCAAGGCCAACCTATACGCGACTGGCCCGATACGTTCCAAAATTTCAAAAGGCCCAAGAACCTCGCGCTGAGCTTGCCCTTCTTCCCAAAGCGCAAAATCCCCCTTACAAGTGCCACACGAAGAAACACCTGTTCACCTACCACAAATTCGAGCTCTCTACGCCTGACGTCTGCATAACTCTTTTGACGGCTCTGTGCGACTTGCATCCTTCCCCTCATCTTTTGAATGGCACTGTTAGTCGCCTGCACCAAATCCGATCCTAAGAGAACTCTTTCTCCGACTTCGTCCCAATTAACCGGATATCGACACTCCTTCCCATACAGTGCCTCGTATGGGGCCATCCCAATCGTGGCCTGAAAACTGTTATTATAAGCGAACTCTATTAGGTAGAGGTACTTGTCCCAATTACCACCAAAGTCTAACATGCAAGCTCTGAGCATGTCCTCTAAAACCTAGTTCACGCGCTCTGTCTGACCATCGGTTTGGGGGTGAAACGCCGTGCTAAAGTCCAACTTAGTACCCAGGGACTTGTGTAGACTCCGACAAAAAGTCGAGGTGAAACGCGGGTCTCGATCAGACACTATGGATACCGGTATACCATGTAGCCTGACAATTTCCTATAAATACAGTTCCGCCCATTTTTCTACTGTATACGTTGCCTTGCCGAGAATAAAGTGAGCGGACTTGGTTAAACGATCTACAATTACCCAAATCACAGTGAATCCCTTAACCGTCCTTGGTAGTCCTGTAATGAAGTCCATAGCCACATCGTCCTACTTCCAGACTGGTATGCTCAAGGGTTGCAGCAATCCAGCAGGTCTCTGTCTTGAAGCCTTAACCTGTTGGCAAGTCAAACACTTGCTAACAAACTGAGCTATTTCTCTCTTCATGTTATGCCACCAGTAATGTTTCTTGAGGTCTTGGTACATTTTGGTACTTCCTGGATGGACCGAGTAGGGAGTATTGTGTGCCTCTCCCAATAAGTCCTTCCTCAAAGAATAATCTTTTGGCACGCACAACCTTCCGCGAAAAAACAAAGCTGCCTCACCTGTGAGAGTGAAATCCCCCTAGCCCACCATACTAAAGCCTTTGGCCAAGCTAGGGTCTTCCTTTTGGGCAACAATAATCCTCTGCCTCAGACTGGGTTCCACCGAGAGTCGAGCCAACAGCGCGGAGACATCATCCACTGTTAGCTCTACCTCCAAGCGTTCCAACTCGCTGTGCATTGGACTGCAGATCGCAACAAGAGATGCCACACTTGCGGCCCTTCTACTAAGAGCATCAGCCACCACGTTTGCTTTACCCGGGTGGTAACTAATCTCACAATTGTAGTCCTTCACCAACTCTAACCACCGCCTCTGTCTCAAGTTAAGCTCCTTCTGAGTGAAAAGGTACTTCAAACTCTGATGATCCGTGAAGACCTGAATTCTCTCCCCGTAAAGGTAGTGCCTCCACAACTTTAAGGCGAAGACCACTGCTGCTAGTTCTAAATCATGAGTAGGATAGTTAAGCTCATGCGCCTTCAGTTGCCGAGAAGCGTAAGCTATAACTTTCTCATGTTGCATCAGCACACATCTCAAGCCCTTTCGCGAGGCGTCGCTGTAAACCACTAAACCTCTCGTCCCGTCGGGGACAGTTAACACCGGGGTAGACACCAAATGCTTCTTCAGTTCTTGGAAAGTCTCCTCACACTCGCTGCTCCAAGTGAAGGTAGCATTTTTACGAGTCAACTGCGTCAACGGTGCCACTATCCGAGAAAAATTCTGGATGAACTTTCTGTAATAACCAGCCAAGCCGAGGAAACTACGAATCTCCGTAACGGAACTAGGTCTTGGCCAGTTGCTAACAGCCTCTACCTTGGCGGGGTCTACTGCAATACCCTCCCTGGTGACTATGTGTCCTAAGAAAGCCACTTGGTTCAGCCAGAACTCACACTTTGAAAACTTTGCATACAACTTATTTCCCCGTAGTGTAGTCAAAACCAACCTGAGATGTTCTTCGTGGCACTGCTCAGTCTTGGAGTATATCAGGATGTCGTCAATGAACACGATGACAAAAGAATCTAAATACTCCTTAAAGATCCGATTCATTAGATCCATAAAGGCTGCCGGAGCATTTGTGAGTCCAAAAGACATCACGACAAACTCATAGTGCCCATACCTTGTTCTGAACGCCGTCTTCGAGATGTCAGCCTCCTTTAGCCTTAACTGGTGGTACCCCGAACGCAATTCTATCTTCGAGAACACCTTCGCCCCCTGAAGCTGATAAAAAAGGTCATCAATGCGTGGTAGGGGATACTTATTCTTAACCGTAACTTTGTTTAGCTCTCTGTAATCTATACAAAGTCGCATAGAACCGTCTTTCTTCTTAACAAAGAGCACGGGCACCCCCCAAGGGGATACGCTTGGGTGGATGAAACCCTTGTCGAGTAATTCTTCCAACTGTAGCTTCAGTTCTTTCAACTCTGCCGGAGCCATGCGATAAGGTGCTTTCGAGATGGGAGCCGTCCCTGGCAGCAACTCTATACAAAAGTCCACTTCGCGGGACGGAGGCAAGTCGGGGAGGTCCTCAGGGAACATGTCAGAGAACTCATTGACCACACGAACTGCCTCAATGGTCGGTACAACCTTCCTTGTATCCACAATGCTAGCCAAATAGGCCCAGGCACCACGCTGGAGAAGATGGCTGGCCTTCAATGCCGACACCACTCTCGGGACCCCGGCCTTGGCTCCTTTAAAGGTAAAGTTCTGTCCGGAGGGCAAGCGGAAGCTAACTTCCTTCTTCGAGCAATCAATGTTAGCCCGGTTGGCAGCTAGCCAATCCATGCCTAGGATCACATCGAAATCCTGCATATCCAGTTGGATTAACTTCACCTCCACGGTCTAACCATCGAAAGAGAGCTGGCCTCCTTTCACAACTTGATTAGTGACCAACACAGATCCTGACGGAGTGGATACCGACAGCAAAAAGCCCAACGATTCTAACCCTAGGTCCGCATGCCGAACAAAAGTAGAAGCAATGAAAGAATGACTAGACCCTGAGTCAAATAAAGCGTAAGCAGGCATGCTGAGTACTAAAACAGTCCCTGCAAAAGTAACACGCATGCAATAAAACACAAGCATATACACACAGCTCAAGACTCGCAAAGAGAAGGTACCTGTGACCACCGCCTCGGCATGCTCAGCATCCCCTCTGGTAAGAGCGAAGACGCGCGCCCTATGGGTTCCTCCTTGAGTTGCCGGCGTCGCAGGGATCCTCTGGCCTAAAGCTTGGGTATTCGAGCCGATCATCGGACACTCCCTTGCAAAATGTCCTTCCTTCTGACACCTGTAACATATTCTCTTTCCCGCCCAGCACGGCCCAGTATGGTTCCTCTTACAAGTGGGGCAGACCGGAGAAGCAGTCTGCCTTTGCACAAGCTGCTGGTGCCCCCTCGAGGGTTGATTGGAGGAGAACGATGCAAATTTCCTCTTGACCCCCGAGCTGGAGCCCGTCATCTGTCGAGACTGAGGTTCCTCGAGACATTTGTCCATAACCAACGCGCACCTGACTGCTGCTCCATAAGTAGTTGGTTCCTTGAGAACAAGTAGCCCCTTGATCTCTCTACGCAAACCGTCAATGAACTTGTCAATCTTTAATTGTTCAGTAGGAATATATTGCATTCCAAACCGGGACAGCTCCGTGAACTTCCTCTCGTATTGGGCCACAATTAGGCTCCCTTGACTGAGACGGAGAAACTCTGCCCGTTTTTCGTTCCTGACAGTCACGGGAAAATAGTACTCATAGAGTAAGTCCTTAAACCTCGCCCATGTGACGGGTGCGTTGGCGTGATCCTCTGCTGCCGCCACCGACTCCCACCAGTTTACTGCTTCTCCCCGAAGCATAAACACTGCTCCCCGGACCTTGAATTCGTCGGAGCACCCCAAATACACATAAAGGGCTTCCAACTCCCTGACCCATTCCTCCGCCGCGGTAGGCCTCTCACTCACCCCGTTGAAAACGGGTGGTACGAAGCGTTTGAAATCTCTGATGAACTGGATCTCCTCTTGTTGAATCTGTGCCCGGCGTGGCTGCTGCGCCTGAGCCCCACCGGCTCCATTCGCATTATTCAGCAATACTTGCAATGCCTCAGCTAGTAACGCCACCTGGGGATTCACCTGGGGAACTCCCTGAGGTGCTGCCTGCGGGACCGGGGGTGCTACCCCTCCAGGAACTGCCGGGGGAACATTTGGATCTGCTGCCTCCTCACCCCTAGGGTTCGGATCCTCGTAGTTGTGAGCTCTCGTGTTCCGTCGAAAAGCCATTGTCTAAAGGAACAGAGAACAGAGCACCAAGGTCAGTAGCACACTAACCGGACGCAACACAAGTGAAAACTTCAAGCAAAGTCTACATAATGAATCCAAAAAACACACTGACCTATCCAGTATCAGTCAATAATAATATCTCAATCATAAGCAATGTAAGACATTCATGATCGAACATCCAGAACTCGGAAACGTACCTGGTGATGACGAGGAGACTGACAAGGACCGTACACTAACGACCTAGATTCTAGGACAGTCTACAGGAACAACTCCGCTTTGATACCAATTGTAACGACTTAGAAATTTTTGCTCATCTTTAGGTCACGTTAAGTGCCCAACTAATCAAATTTAACCCCGGCTATGGCCTGCCAACTTCCTATGCACATAAACTTATAAAGTCAAGACCCCATCCTCAGCAAATTAACGATGAACCAATCTCATGGAATAACATTCAACAACATTCATGATCCACTTCACGAGGCAAGTTATTATTCAATTTATGTGAATCTAAACAAATGGATTAAATCTCAAATAGGCACCTAACCCGAAGCAAATCTAACGACAAGGGAAAAATCTCTCAAATATTTAAATGCAAATAAACCGTTTATTGGCCACAACACAAGGCCCTAACCAATGAATTAAACTAACTAGGAAAAAATAAGCAGCCTATGGTCCTCGTTTGTCAGGTCTCCTCCGTCCCATCACCCTGGTCACTCCCGAGTCCTTCACCTGAAACAATCATTGTAGAAAAGGGCGGGTGAGTACACGAAATATACTCCGTAAGTAGCCCTCACCACGCACACACAAACATCATGCTCATAACCATAAAGGAAACATACATCCTCATGCTCTATCATATCAGTATGCGAACAACCATAGACATGCTTTGCTGGTACATGATATATTCATCCATAAACATGCTCTATAAGACCCAATGCTAACCACAATCATATAAAAACAAAATACCGTCCACCTGGCTCTCCAACACCTCAAATACAACTATGTTCACCTCAGTTATTCGAGCTCTTCGAAACCATTCTTTTGGTAGTGTCGGCCCCTGACCATTTATACCCAGAGCCCCGACACTAGTGCATCGACCCTCGACCATTTATACCCGAGGCCTCGATGTCTTACAATCTATTGGCCCTTGACCATTTATACCCAAGGCCCCAATAGTTCTCCTTCGGAAAGACTCCTCGCATCGACCCCCGACCATTTATACCTGAGGCCTCGACACTCATCTTTATCCAATATTGGCGTATCGACCCCCGACCATTTATACCCGAGACCTCGATACCCAATTAGTGACGTATCAGCCCCCGACCATTTATACCCGAGGCCCTGACACTCACCCATTCACTTCATAATTCGTAAAACTCCACATATCGTTTCTAGCCTCCAACCAAGATTCCAGTACTAACCCCTTAATAACACCAACCACCACGACGCCCATCAACAACACCACCACTAGTATGGTTTCAATACATCTCACAACTCACCAACACATTTCAGCATGCTTCCACAACATAAATATCATTCTAATAGCGAAACAATAAATCAATCATGCTTTCACAACATATTAAATCTTAACAACAACGCCACAGTGAGTTTAGTCGTAACGGAACATGGTCAACAATTTTTAAACGACTGCAGTCCAACACAAATCACCCAAGTACTCATTACCCAACATCTGCAAACATTCAGCATTGCCAGATATAATAAAAACTCATAAAACATGACAAACACTTCATACAGATTTCAGACAACAAACATCCCCACCATAATATTTATTTTAATGAATATTCACTGCAAACACACATCATTCCACGACAGATCTCGGCAGCTCAACGATACAAAGTTTCTACTATTATCACCAACGAACATTCAACACTACCTAGGCATACAAACCAACATAAACGAGAGTTATACCGCACGACATCGTATCAGAACCATTTTCAAAACATCACACATGGTACATCGACAAATAAATAATAAACACCAACACACGCACCCACCCACGTGCTACTTACAAACACTTGTCCTAAAGCTCCTAAGCTCGTTGAGCACTTCCTACTACAAAAGAGCACGATCTCGAGGTTAGTAACCAATTAGAAACATTTAGTTATAAACGAAGCCGAGTCTAGGTAGAGTCGTTACCTACTAACCCACACTAAAACAACTTGGGTTAGGAGTGGGTTGACGTCGAAGGGGTTCGGTCTCCCGATCTGAGTTTCAAAGGCCTTAAGCTTGCTGTCCCGACGTCTAGAGGTGATAAGTAATGCTGATTTGGGTCCGATTAGAGGTGGGTCAACGTCGAACCCATGCCGAAAAGAGTGGGTAATGTCGATTTGGGTTCGAATAAGAGGGGACCAACGTCGAACGTCACCGGGAGGCCGGAAAACGTCACCGAACTCGTTGGGCTTCACGAGTTCGGACTGTTCGGGGCTGTCGGAGTTTGCTGCACGCAGGACAAGTCACGCGTCGCCACTGCACGACGCCGGCGCCGCTGGAAATCGCCGCAACTCCCCGAGTCCGCCGAGTTCGCTGCTCCTCGCGCCGCCGCCGTCGGAATCGTTGAGGGACGGGAGGTCCACCGTTTGCCGCTGCCGTCGGGGAGGAAGCTCGCCGCTTCCGTGCTGCTTCGTTGGAGAACAAGAGCTGCCGACTGAACAAAAAGAAGAAGGAGAAAAACTGGGGGGGGGGGGGGGCTGTCGGCTAAAAGAGAAAAAGAAGAATTTTAGGGTTTTCCCCTTTGTTTTGATTTAAAACAATTTCCCCATTAAGCCCAATCATTCAAGCCCAAACCCAAAGAAGGACAAGTTCATTCCCTCCACCCAAGACCCAACATACCAAGCTCGGTTAATAAACATTTAATTGGATTGTTAGAGCCCGATAATTATCGATAAATTAAACAATAATTATCGCTAAATTAAATTAACATTCACTTTGAAATTTAAATGAAAAATAAAAATCTCCCGATTCGAGATTAACTGACCTGAGGGGCTCGGGGCGTTACAGAGATAATTGTTCTCTCTTATATACCCATGACAATTCCTTTTCCTAGCCAATGTGGGACTTTGTTTGTAGTCACCTCACAAACCCAACACTTTGCCCATAACATTTTAGGCAATTCTACATGTATTCTCATGCTTCTAGCACGCTCATTCAGCGTCCTGTTCATTCTCTCTGTCACACCGTTCTGTTGTGGTGTCCCTGGAAGAGTCTTTACCATCATAATTCCACTATCTTCCCAATATTTCTTGAATTCTCTACTAACGTACTCACCACCATTATCTGACCTCAAGCTTTTGATTTTCAGGTCTGTCTCATTTTCTACCATAGTCTTCCATGTTTTGAAAACAGAAAACACATCAGACTTATGTTTAATAAAATAAGTCCATATTCCTGCTTGAGTAGTCTATGAAAGTTACGTAGTATCTGGAACCTACGATAGGAGAAACTTCAGAAGGCCCCCATACATCGGTGTGAACCAACTCCAATTTTGTAGACTTTGGCGTTGAACCTGTCTTTGAGAAACTAACACGACTTTGTTTCCCAAATATGCATCATTCGCATAACTTGTGTTCCACTGCCTGAAGTTCTTATAGCTTCCCTGTAGAGTGAATAGTTTTCATACATTTTTCACTCATATGACCTAGCCTACTGTGCCATAATTGGGTCTGACTCGAATGATCTACAACAACTATCATATCTTTGTCGTTGTCGTTGACATACAAAGTTCCTAACTTTCTTCCTCGAGCAATCACCATGTAACCCTTTGTAACTTTCCAGTTTCCTTGACCGAAGGATATTTCACATCCTTCATTATCCAGCTGCCCCACAGAAATCAGGTTCTTCATCATATTCTGAACGTGATGTACCTTGCGAATCTTCCAGACTGAATCATTCGCCATTTTTAAATTAACGTCACCAATCCCAATAATGTCCAAATGCTCTCCATCAGCAAGATACATCTTTTCATGATTTCCTGCAACATAGTTCTCAAGAATATCACATTGTCCTGTAGTGTGAAAAGACGCATTTGAATCCACCACCCATGTGTTATAAGCGCCTTCAACTGCAAGAACTAGAGCATCATGTATTTCTTCAACAACAACATTTGCACCAGCTTCTTTCCCCTCAACTTTCTTTGGGGCTTTGCAGTTCCTCCTCAAATGTTTTGTCTTACCACAATTCCAACATTCTAGTATGTTGTTTCTAGACTTGCTTCTGTTGTTTCATGACTTTCCACTTTTTCCGTAGTCTCTGTTATTATTTCTTCCTTTGTCCACATTAAATGTTCTACCAGAAGTAGACGCAGTACTAGAATCCTTTCTGAAAATCTCCTCTCCAAGAGCTACATCTCTGACATCTACAAATTTCAATTTCTCTTTTCCACAAGAATTTGAAATAGCTACCTTCATAGGCTCCCAACTATCAGGTAAGGATCTCAACAACAAGATAGCATTTAATTCATCCGTAAATGTTAAATCAACAGCAACCTGTTTGTTCACCAACGTATCAAATTCATTTATATTGACAGCCACAGATGTACCTTCATCCATCTTCAAATTAAAAAATTTAGTTGCGAGATACACCTTATTATTTACCGAGAGCTTCTCACATATGTTGAACACTGTATTCATCAATCCCATTGTAGTAGTCTCCTTAGCTACGCTGCTCTGCACATTTTTTGTTAATGTTAGGCGAATCGTACCCAACACCTTCCTGTCCAAGTTTTTCCATTTGGCTTCTTCCATGTCAATCGACTTCTTGTCTAATGGCAATTCTAATTCCTTGGAATGTAGATAATCTACTATCTAATCCTTCTAGTACGAAAAATCAGTTCCATAAAAAATAACCAATTTATCTTCTCCAGTCATCGTTCTTCAACTTTGGGCTCTGATACCAATTGTTGGGAAAAAAATGATGCCGACACTTAAAGGATTAGATAAAATAATCTAAAACTTATAAGTAACAAGAACGATAAATAAAGATTAGGGAGTAGAAAATTAAACGTCGGATTTATATTAGTTCACCCAGTGTGGGCTACGTCCAATTATCTGCTACCGTTGCAGGTTCTACTAAAATGTCAAGAAGAATCTCCCAATAGTTTACAAGTCTCTTACAATGATTTCTCTCAGTTTTCCCTCACACAGAAAACGCTCACGAATCACTCTACAAGCCTTTCAAACTCTCAAACGGATATACAAGTATATAGCTCTCAAACTCTCTCTTCTTGGAGAATTTCTCACGACTCTCTATTTGTGCACACCAATCAAATGACCCATATATCTCTATTTATAATAGATGATATGACAAAAACTAAAAAGGAACGAGAAAATAAAAAAGCCAAAACTAAATAGGACAAGGAAAAAATTAAATGGACCTTTTCCTTAGAAGAAGATTTTCTTCTTGGTTTGGCTCCATAATCCCAACACCAAATACACGTGAGTACATAAAGAGATTGACAACTTAGAATGAACCTGAAAACAACCAAAGAACAGTTTAACCAATATTGTTTATGGAACATGTTCTTCGGTCAAACAAAAGATAATCAGAAATGAGCTTCACCTGATTCCAGATTGGCTTATCGGGTGGTCCAATGATGAATAGGAAGGTTCTCATATGTTGTTGTATAACTGTGTCATTGAGTTCATCTTACAGATTCGGGCCTTAGGGTGGACGCATGTGTCCCGAATATAGCGGAGCAAAGCTCCAACTCTCGGTTACCTAAAAAAATAATAATAAAATTCTTTCTAGGGACACGTTGTGTGATTGATTAGGAAGATTGCAGTCTTCTTTGGTTCCAGTGTTTGACATAATTCTCCATTTTACACAAACGATGCTTTTGCTATTGCTATGAAAGTAAAAACTCATTGGGGGCTCTGAGAATGGGCACCAAGCGTGATGAAACAAGAGTCGGATGTCCTGCAGTCCCAGTCTAGCTAGATATTGATTTTAATTTGCCAGTCTAGCTAGATATTGATTTTTAATTTGCCAGTCTAGCTAGATATTGATTTTAATTCCTTTTATCACGAGAGCAAAACAAAGTTTAATTTTAATGGTTTTCATTCCATCTTTCCAGAAGCTAATAGCTCATCAAGATTTATAGACCCTTGTTGAATCTTGAACAGAATTTTTAAATACTTCATAAGATGGTGTGGCAACATTAGATGGGTGGATGTGGTTATTTACTAACTTTTCGATTTTAAAAAGGAATTTAAGAATAACGAGAATGGTAAAAATAAAACGTAACTTTAAATGCAAAAATTAAAGAGAGTAAGGAGAGCGATAACACTAGTAAGTTCTTATAATGGTTCGAAAATGTCACAGTTCACTTCTGAAAACTCCTTGGGCAGGTGGGAACCAAACCGCTTTTTACGGGTAAATCACTTACCAACCCTTTTGCAAGTCTAATTTGCACCTTTTTCGCTAGTTCAATATAAGATATAAAATAAGCAATACAAGAAAAGAACTCACAAAGGTGATTAAAAAGAAAGGATAAAGAAAAATTTTGGAGATTGAGAGAATTTTTGGATTGGGAGAAAATAAGCAATTCAAGAAAATATCTATTACATTTTTTTAAAGGGAGTGATTCCAAAATTTGAGGTAGGCCCCGTAATTTCATTACATTTGTACAATTTAGTAAATCTTTCTCACCTTTGATTCACATTTTCTTTTAGGTAAGGAGTATCTGAGTATATTTATATATTGTCAACTTGAACACAGTTCAAATAGTCATAGATTGGTAGTAATTGACATATATCTCCAATTTGTGAGTTCGAATCCCCACTCCATTGTACTAAAAAAATAGTTAGTATAATTGGAGGTTTGAAATTCCACCACCACATAATGAAATTATAAGATAAACTTTAATTAAATTGTACATTATCTCCCCTTATCTCCCCTTATTTTGTTTATAAATTTACTTAAATTTGATATTAATTATACATGTTAACAAAATTCATAGAATGAATAGTTAATGGTGCAATAGTTAATGATGAATATTTTATAAGAATCTCAAATTAATATACATGAATGTCTTTGTACAAAATAAAATTTAAAATCAATATAAACTTAATAGATATTATTAAATTATTAAAAACATAAAAGTCAATATATAAATTATGTGAAGCACATTCATCATTCATCTTTCTCTGTGAGTTGGAGTGCTCCATCCAACACAAATACCTTTCCAAAAAAAAAAAGTTCTCTCAATCCTGAGAGTTTCCTCTATCACGACAGCCATCCCTTCTCAAGTCAGACCCCTTGTTGGCTCTCCTGAGTTTCTATTCTTCGTCTTTTCCCCTCCCCAGCTCGTCATGGCATCAGAGGACTTGTTGGATAAATGGGAAAGTTTCAAGTTGACATCCGAGGAGGAGGAAACTTCAGTGGACATTGACATCTTGGCAATTGAAGGTACCGGGAAGAGGCTTGATCTAAGCCTCGCTGGGAAGCTTCTCTCTAAGCAACCCATTTCATCCACCATTATCAAGAACACTTTGGTGACTTCTTGGAAGCTAGATCATTCTTTTGCGGTGGAAACCATAGGAAGGAATACTTTTCTTGTCCATTTCAAAAGATCCTCTGATCGGAACCGAATTCTCCAAACGGGACCATGGTTGTTTGATAAGTCTTTAATCATATTGGAATCCCCTTCCTCCCTTGTTAAGCCCTCATATTTACCCTTCAATAAGGTCTCATTATGGGTCCATTTCTTTGACCTACCTCTAGCATGTATGAATAATACAATGGCTCCGATCTTGGGCAATGCTATCGGCCGGTTTGAAAATGTTGCTTGTGATTCAGACGGATACTGTTAGGGGTCTAGTCTCTGTGTTCGTATTTCTCTTGATATCTCAAAGCCTCTACGACGTGGTATCAAACTGAACATAGATGGCCCCATGGGTGGCTGCTGGATTCCAATTCAATATGAACGGCTTCCGGACTTCTGCTATAATTGTGGGAAACTTGATCATGTTATCAAGAATTATGACTCCATTTATTATGGCAAGGAAATGATCCACCCATATAAGGCCCCTATGGATCTTGGTTGCGGTTCCAAGGGAACTTCAAATCCTTCTCCTCCTTTCAGCAGCCAAACTTGGATCGTCGGAGGTCTCTCCCCAGAATTCCCCAGCCTCCCAGAACTCACAGTCTCCCTAACATCCTTACACTGTTTTTCCGACGGAGAGCCCACAACCATTTACGCCGGCTGCCGGCGGCAGTGAATGCACCGATAAGGAAATGGGCCTAACAGCTCCTTTGGCATTAAATTCAGATACAATCAAGCCGGATTTTGCGCCCACTCTGCCATTTCAAAAAGAAACTGACAGTGATACTCAATCACCGCTGGGGCCCAGTCCTAAATCAGAGGCTCCAGGAATTGAGGCAGGTGTTACAGCTACTATTCCTCCCAGCTGTGCAAATGTCCGCAATTAGAAAAAATTAGAAAGAAGTCAAACCAGCAAGAAAGTCAGCCAAGTGATAGCTGCGGCACCTCAGTTTCCATCCAAAAGGAAGGTTACTGCTTCCACTCTCCCCGAGATTTCATCGAAGAAGCAAAAACAAAATGACGAACTTACTACTGTAGCTACCACCATTTTCTCATTAGGGTTGGACTGAAGTTGAAGTTGAAATTGAAAATACATTTCTTTCTTATTTTCAATCTCTCTTCACTTCTTCCAACCCCTATGGATATGGTCCTTCAGTTTATTCCCACCTTGGTCACTGATGAAATGAATTCTCAACTATTAGTTCCTTTTGTCAATGAAGATATTGAGATCGCGATTAGATAAATGTTCCCCCACCAAAGCCCCAAGGCTTGATGGTTATCTAGCTCTATTCTATCAGTGTTATTGGGACGTGGTGGGCCTTTCAACAATGGAAGATTGCTTGAATATTCTTAATAAGGGAGGTCATATCAGTGGCTAGAACGATGCCAATATTGCTCTTATTCCTAAAGTTAAGCATCCTCGTTCTGTGGCGGACTACAGGCTGATTAGTCTTTGCAACGTCTCTTATAAAATTGTCACTAAAGTCCTCGCCATTCGTTTCAAAAGGGTTCTGGATGCTGTGATTTCCCCTGTGCAATTGGTTTTTATTCCTAACAGGGCCATTACGGATACCATTATAATAGGCCATGAGTGCCTCCATCACATCCATAACCAAAAATCTGCCTCTTCTGGTCTTGCGGCTCTAAAGCTTGATCTCAGTAAAGCTTTTGACAGGGTTGAGTGGCCTTTTATAGAGAGATTGATGCTTCAGTTTGGGTTTGCTCGTAATTGGATCGATCTTATTATGAGGTGCATCTCTTCAGCCAAATTTCCTGTTCTTTTAAATGGCGTTCCCACAGGCTCTATCTACCCTTATCGAGGTCTTCGCCAAGGTAATCCGCTTTCTCCTTATTTTTTTGTCCTTTGTGCTCGGGGTTTATCTATGTTCCTTTATGGAGCTAATGCGGCGGGAACTCTTCATGGTCTCTCTTTGACCCCTACTAATCCCATTGTCTCGCACTTACTGTTTTCCGATGATGGCCTATCTTTTTTAAAGCTAATGAGTTTGAATGTATGCACTTAAAAGACCTTCTTGCAGTCTACGGAAACGCTTCAGGGCAAAATATTAATTTCGGCAAATCCACTTTGATGTTTTCTCCCAACATACATTTGGACAGGCAAAAATATCTTCATTCTATTCTTGGTGTTGTTCTTGTCAATGACCTTAGCAATTATCTTGGATTGTCGTTCTATTTCTCTCAAAGGACAGGGCAGAACTGGGTCTTTCTTAAAGATCGTATTTGGAAAGTTATCTAAGGATGGAAGCGTAATTTATTTTCAGTTGGAGGTAAAGAAGTCCTTATAAAGAGTGCGGGTCAGGCTATCCCTGAAGGGATGTGAATCCCGGAGCGGAAGCGGATCTTCGTTGCTGATTTTCGGGATACAAAACCGAAATTGAAATAAGGAAAATACAGAGGAAACTCAATACCTTTGAAGAACGTTTCTTCAACAAATTTCCGACGAACACCACCACCGAGCCTTCCTCGCTATCCTCTGGGTACGAGATCGTTCTTGTGGGAGAATTTCTTTGGAACGAGAGGGAGAGATTGAGAGAGCTATTGAGAGAATTGATGGGAGTTTTTTTTTTCCTGTTCTGTCCTGTAAAAAAAAACTGCTCTTCTGATTCTCCAACACTTGAAGAAGAAGAAGGGTGCCCCACGTCACAAAACCTCCCACTCCCTTGCAATTTTGCAGGGGAGTTTAATAATAATACATATTATTATTATTATATTAATATAATTAATATTAATAATATATATATATATATTTATAAATAATTAATATATATAATAATTAAAATATAAAAATAATTTATTAATTAATAAATAATTATTAATTATTAATCCAATTAATAATTAATTAACATATATATATTAATCAAATAAATAATTAACACTTAATTATTTATCATAAAAATATAATCATATTCTATAACATTTCTCTCGTATAACCTATAGTTGTAATGTACATCTTATGCACATTATTTTTAACCTATAGTTTTAACATGAATCTTATTCATATTAATTTTATTTTAATCTCATTCAAATAATTTCTCTCATAATATATAGTTTTAATTTATAATTAACTATATATTATAATGTATCAATATACATATAATCCCTCAAGTAATTTGAACATTTCAAATTCTTCAAAAAACTTGATCCTCGTTTTACCCGTTATGAGCTAGCAAAGGGACATAATGGACCTACAGATCAGAAGCTCCAACGATGCGAGATTAATCGGTCAAACTCATTGACCGAGTTAATCAAGACTCGTTAACTACGGATCATTCCACTAAAGACCCGCAGTTGCACTCTTCTCACTGCAGAACGTTTTCGTGTCCACGGATATACGGCCATAAATGACGAGTCAATCCTTCACGAGTGCTCGTAACTCAAGTTGGGTCAAATTACCATTTTACCCCTGAGTTACATCTTACTCCTTAAACACCATTGCTCCTCTAATGAACAACTCGGTTATGGTCCAACCAATAACCGGAAGTCCCTCTCAGCCAATGAGAGGGTGGGGTCCCTTATTCAAGTTTCGGAGTCAGCATTTAAGGGAACACTCATCTACTCCCCTAAAGTCGGGGAGGAGTGAATTCCATCTTGTGAAGTTATGTTCCCAACTCCCCACTCGGTCTCGTCCCCAAAATGGTAGGAATGTTGAGTCAGCTACTCGGGCCACTCTCACCCATACAGATCAAAGGACGAGCCCTCACGGGCAGGAGTCCATAACTCACTCAGGATTGAGAATGAGTTGCCTGGTCATCCTAAGAAATAATAATTTATTAGTTAACGGTGTTACATCTAAAGATTGTCTATTTCGCGGTCCGGTCTTATACAAACTCATTGTACAAGATACCCCCACTCGCATGTCTCCACACGAACGACCTGGATCGAGTCGTATGTAACTTTTACAGAGTGGGCCGTATCCATAGTGTTGCCAGGATAAGGTACCCAACCTTATCCATATACTATAGACCATTTAGGTTATTCACGGGATATTATCCATTCATATATCAGGGGTATATCAAATATATACCCAGTATATATATTGTCCCGATTACATTCAAATAACCTTGGATGTTTAGTTTATTGGATTTGGACAATGCAATGCTATGTTTCAACAACAAATTTATTGAATAAAGCTTTATTGAATATACATTTGTTTTTACATAATACAAACTACGAGTTTAGGGCAACACACCCAAGAATCCCTTCTTATGCTATTAGCGTTTTTCGCTTGTCCAAAGATTTATGTGATGATATCTCCAAGTCTTTTAACCGGTTCTAGTGGGGCTTCACCAATGATTCGAGGAAGATCCAACTGGATGAGTTGGAAGCGGATGTGTTGGCCTAAGGAGTTTGGAGGTCTTAATTTCAGGGATCTTGAGGGTTTTAATAAAGCCCTTATAGCTAAGCAAGTTTGGAGGATCCTTCAAAATCCCAACTTGCTTGTTGCCAAGGTGTTGAAGGCTCTCTATTTTACTACTTCTATAATTCTTGATGCTGATCTTTCTCCTAAACCTTCCTACTTTTGGAAGGGCCTTCTTTGGGATAGAGACCTCCTTCTCCAAGGCCTTACGAAAAGAGTTGGTATTGGTGATTCTATAAAGGCTTTTGTGGACCTATGAATTCCTAGAGCATGGACTTTCAAGCCTTTAATTCATCCTATAAATAGTGAGGATATCCGAGTCTCGGACCTCATTATCCCTCCTGCAATTTGGAATGTCAATCGTCTTCGCTCTCTTTTCTGCCAAGAAGATGTTGAGACCATTCTTACTATTCCCCTCAGCATCCACTCTATTCTAGATTCTTGGCTCTGGCACTATGACAAAAGAGGTATTTTTAGTATTAAAAGTGCCTATAAGCTTTACATGAATTGTTATATCCTTTCAGAGTCTCTTCGCTCATCAAGCACACCTACGGTGGGTAGTTTTTGGAATGATATTTGGAAGCTTCGGTTGCCAACAAAAATCAGAATCATTCTATGGAAAGCTATGAATAATATTCTTCCAACTTTGGCTAATCTACAAAGGAAAGGAGTAGACTTACACCTTTTTGCCCTTGCTGCCGGTCTCAAGCTGAAACCACTTTGCACGCTCTCCTCCTCTGCCCTCGTGCTAAGCATCTCTGGCATCAAATCCTCCCCTAAGTCCCTGTTTCAACCGGCCGGAATTTGACGTTCCCTGATTTCTGGTATGCTCATCTCTACACTTTGAATGACTCTTAGAGGGAGCTTGCGGCAACTCTGACTTGGGCAATCTGGAATGACATTGAAACGAAGAGTCTATAGATTACCCAGCTTCTGTTACTCGCGCCAACACAATTCCCCATGGTCATCTTCCTCTAATTTCTGCCCGTCCGTGATCATTTGGCCCTCGCATCTCCCCTGGCGGTCTCTTCCTTAATGTCGATGCTGCCTGTCGGGGTTCCGCTTCGGGGCTTGGGTTGGTTCTGCGAAATTCGGCTGGGGAAATTCAAGCTGCTCGGTCCCTTTTTCTCCACAATTACCTCCCTCCTTTGTTTGCAGAAATTCGAGCAATTCTTGAAGGCCTCCTATTTGCTCGAACGATTGTCTGTGATGACATCGTGCTTTTCTCATATTTGATTGGGGCTATCAACCTAATTTTAAGAAATTCTTCAACCATGGGTCCGAAAAGGGTGTGGATCTTCGACATTAAGGTGTTGGCTAGGGACTTTGGCTCCTTTTCCATTTTGCATGTTCGTCGCGAGCATAATCAATTGGCAAATTCTCTTGCCAAGTTCGGTCTCCGATCTTCGTCTTCTTCTTCTTGGATCGACGATTTTCCCGCTTGGTTAAACAACTTGACTCTTAATGAAGCCGCTTCTTTTGTAGCCCATGTGGCAAATTCCTTTTAATGAAATTCCTTTTCTCTCAAAAATATATATATATATTTTAGAAAGTCCCGAATACGAGTCATATCCCTACAAACAAAGGAAAAAGAAAGGGTATTTGTTGCAATTTATTTATTTTTGTTAAGAACATGCGTTTGTTTGTCATTGACCCGGTTCACTCCCATCAACGCGAGGGACTGCAGTGAAGAAGAGAAGCAGACGAACCAAATTCTGAAAGTCGAAGTCTTTACACGGAACGGAACTCAGGTAACCCTATTGTTTTTTTCTTGGCGGCCAATGACGGAAAACCTGAAGCACAGGCTAGAAATTAGCTCCGACTCATCACCTCAAAGGCCGTTGAAGATTGGGAAGACCACCGGCGCCGGCGACGAGGAGGAAGCAGAAGCCATGAACCATAACCATGGAATCCAACGCTACCTTGTCGCAGTCGAATATATAGGAACTCGCTTTTCTGGCTCTCAGCAGCAGCCCAATTTCCGTACGGTGGTTGGCGTGCTTCAGGTACTTCCACATTTTTCTTTACACTGCCCTATGCCTCATGCCTATCTTTCTTAACCAAGCAAACACCACTTTGCGCCCTCTTTACCTGGTTTAGATGTTTTGGGCAATTGCAATGTTACCCGAAGACTCACAGGAAGATCAAACTTTTACCATTTTTTAGTAATGTTTGGCGAGGAATATGAAATATCTAGACCCATATGTTGTATCAAGTAACATCAAGGAAGGGATCTTTACTGTTTGAGACTTTTGAATTGGGTCCAACTCACGTTAATGCGTTCAAGTTCTATTTCTGCCTTTGTTTTCGTAGAAACGATTTTTTTTTTTTTAAACAATGGATTGATCTCCTGCATTACACTATGTATATGTGTATTACATTCATTCAAATTTATGAATTCCTTTCACCTGGCAGGAAGCGTTTCAGAAATTTATCGGTCAATCAGTTTCAGTGTTTTGTTCTAGCAGAACTGTAAGTTTATCTTCTTTTCTTTTTGCCAAATATAAATCAATTTTATTGCTCTTATTAGTTTGCTTAGCAGATGATGATAGAATTTCACTTAAATTGAAAAGCATTTCGAAGGCCATTCTCTCCCAAGGTTCCACGATTTTTATGTTGTGGTTATTCGGTGCTCTGATAGTTTTCCTTTCGCTAGCTCCGATATGTGCAGAGAAGGATGTGTAATTGAACTGATAGTTTCACTATTGGCTTCCCGATGGTTAAATTCTGGGACTTATGTTGATTTGAGATACATGGACTTCCCTTCATTGTCCGAAATTGAATTTTAGAACAAATTCATCGAGTTATTTTAGGATAAGTGTTTTCTATGGCTTATGTGCAGCAGTGGAACTTGCTTCCTATTTTTCTGTTCTGATGCGTGTATAGTAGAAGGGAATCCGTGATTGAACTGCTTGTTTGCTACATTGGGTTTTTTATCAAAAGAGAATTCTGAGATTTTGGTCTACTATTATAGTTCTGAACTGCGACCTGCATCATATTCATCTACTATTCTAGTTGTTAAGACCAGGTGTATTATTATACTTTTTTGCTTTCTTTGAACTCTCTGTTTCGTCGCCACCCATATTCCCGTGCACTTATTACATTTCTTGCTAACACAAGTATATTAGGTAATCCATACATGTTATGACATTCCTTCTTTTTTCAATCAAGGATGCTGGAGTCCATGCCGTATCAAATGTCTGTCATGTTGACATTGAGCGCATAAGCAAAAGAAAGCCTGGAGAAGTGGTTTGTCCCATTTTTTTTTTATACTAAATTCAATTAGCCATTAAACTTAGGGAAATTTTACAGAGTCATTTCATCAAAAAGGTTTGTCCCATTATAATAACTTTTCAATATCCCTCCCCCCGACCTCCTCTCATATGTACACTTATGATGTACGCTCAACAAGATGATTAATTCTTCCCTAAAAAATTTAGTTTACTCGTTGACTTTAGTGTTGAGGTTAAATTTTCTTATCCCCGAAAACATACAATGATACAAGTTTGAAATTCTGCTCAACTTCGCTACAAAAATGCTGATTACTTTTTCCCAACTATTATGCAGTTACCACCTCATGAACCTGGAGTGGTTCGTAGGGCCGTGAATCATTTCTTACAGGTTTGGTTTTCCTCGGGCAAATCACATTTTTGAGCTACTGCTGTTTCTCTCAGTTTTTTGTCATTTTGATCTTGTGCTTCAGTTTAAACTCAACGAGGCTACGTGTAATAGTCTTTAAATTTGCAAGCACGTTAGAACTGTGAAAAAGAGAGTTCGTCCCTTTTATCATTACTATAGTCCGAGGGCTATAGATGAGCAAACACCTGAGAGAGAACTTTGTTTTTCCAACTTGAGCCCTACTTTGTTTTTATCATAGGGCGAAGAAAATGAGGATATCTGTGTTGATTTTGATTTCAGAAACATGAAGGTGATGTTACGATAGTTGATGTTCGAAGTGTTCCTAATGATTTTCATGCAAGATATAAAGCTCAAGAGCGTACGTGAGTATTTTCCATCTGTTCTTGAGCTGATACTGTTGTCGCGTAATAGATTGTATAATCAGTTACGGGAGGCCATAGCTTTATAAAACTATTTTTAGAATGAGTAGTATTGAATGTGATAGGTGTTGTAATGTGTTTTTATATCTCGTGCAATATTTTCAGCTACTTCTATAGATTAGTTTCTGGGCCAGAAGCTTTGTCATGCTTTGAGAAGGATCGGGCATGGCACGTGCCTGAGATACTAAATATGGGGGCCATGCAGGTATAAACAAATAGCAACACGATGCTGGACAGGATGTATTTTCGTAATTAAATTTTGGAACTGATGCAACATAATTTGTATGTATGAATTCAGGAGGCGTGCAAAGTGCTTGTTGGGCATCATGATTTTAGCTCCTTCAGGGCAACTGGTTGTCAGGTCACTTAACGCTAAATATATTTATGATCTATGGAATTTCTTCTTTCAGGCAGCTTGTTATAAACTTTGCTTAACAATGGCAATGCTTGTAAATAAAAGTGATATGCAGTGCAGGCAAACTCACCGATCAGAACTCTGGATGAACTAGACGTTTGTGAGGTGGTTTCGACACCTGATTTTCCATCACTAATGGAACGAAAACTAAGCAAAGGCAGAGAAGATATTGAGAGTGAAATGCGTGATAACTTGTCTTTTATTGTTGATGGGAATAAGGGTGAAACGGGTGATGTTGGATTTGGCATCAGAAAAAGGCATCGTTGTTTTGTGGTGACAGCACGAGCACGCTCCTTTCTCTATCATCAGGTAGGTAACTTAACAAAACGTAGCTCATTGTTCGTAAGATTTATGAGCTTGATTGATACTGTTGAAATTTGTCAGGTGAGACTCATGGTTGGAGTTCTTAAAGCGGTTGGCACCGGAGATCTAACCGTAGGAGATGGTAGGACAGCAACACATTATATATAATTCTACTTCTTTTTCTGTTCCAAATAAACAACAGAACATTTTGCAGTTGGGGTAGGCTAATATTGTTATGGTTTACGTTTTTTGGCAGTAGAAAGAATCTTAGAAGCGAAGAATGTGAGTTCAGCGGGTCCAATGGCTCCTGCATGCGGACTCTACCTGGGCCATGTCAAATACGAGTTGCCACCGCAAGCCTGATACAATTTTTCCTATCACTTCCGATTAATTTATGTTACACAAGAGCTTTCTTTCTTCCAATTCATCCAAAACTACGATAATGATATACAATAGTTTACTTCATGAAATTGTGTATGGCCATCTGAATGGAGTATTCACTGGGAAAACGACTCCACACAACTCCAAAAGCATCGGATTTTTGTTACTCAACTCCTCCCATGCCTTTAGTTTCTTCCACCTCCTGCCATTAAACCATTGCAACATAGTCAGTCCCATCAAGGCTTATACAATTTCATGGATGCAACTCCTGTGCGCCATCTTTTTGTCTACTTTGAGACTGATCAGTTCCATTCGAATCTCTGTTTCATTTCCTTCTCCATATTTTTCCTCCTCACCTTCATCTTGCTTCTCCTCTGGAGTGCTAAACTGTTGCATTCTCCTCGTCTCTTGTTTCTTCCTCAACATCTAATTCATTGTCTACTGAATCATCTGCATTTGATGATGAGTCCAAGCTGCCAGGACTTTCCAAACGCAAGGATTCCTCTTGGTTATAGCCAGCTCCAGTTTGGTCTTTAGTAATTCTAGCAATCTCTTCGCGCTCCTTTCTACGGCGCTTTAAAACACATATTGCACATAAACAATCAGATTTGTGGCGCCTTCTGCAAAAAATGAGGCACTTCAATCAGCATACCATTTCAGAAGTTATATGCTCAATAAACATTACAAGAAACAAGGAGAAACTTTAGCCCACACAAACACCAATGCAAGTACTTCACAACAGATACTGCTGGATTTGTGTTAAAATATTTCATTTAACCACAATCAATTGGTTTTGGTAGCTAAACCAGCAATTTCCTTCTAAGTTCTACCATCACGTTTCAAGAATATCCTATACCCTGAAACTAATGAAAGGTGTGAAAAGTCATTTTGGACCCATTAATGCTCTGGCGCTTGAATGTGAAAACAAACTATTGATTAGATAAACAGTATTGCATGATGCTTATGGATGTGGTTTTCTTGTGTGGAGGTGAAGATGGATATGTAAGACTGCATCATTACTTCAACATCAAGATTTGAATTTGGAGTACCGAGGGACAACTTTGTGTGCAACGCCAATTTTGCTGTGTGGCCAATGATGGTTATACAAGTTTGTTGTGAAAGTTATTTCCACGGCATTGTATTAATTAAACCTCTCCTCACCTAATCTTTTTATTTTCAACTTCACGATTTCCATTTTTATGAGAGATTCATGCATAACTTGAGTCGATGAGTTCATTAAAAAAAAAAAAACTCTTCCAGTCTAAAAGAACATTGACATTTGTCCATAAGGTACCAAAACCAAAATAAAACATCAACAAGACATGCAAAAATGATGAAGACAAAGCTTTCTCCTGTGTTGTCTGGAACCGGCCCCATGCCCAAACTAACTTCAATTTGATTTCCTGTCTGTTTAATCAAAGTAACCACACACTTTTTTGGACCAGCACAACAGCCCTTCATCATCAACTAAACCTCCTTCACGACACCAATTGGAGTTATGTACTTCTCAGTCCTCCACAAACATCAGCAATACGAAATCACGAACAAGAAATTCAAGAATAATCCCCAAAGATTAACTTACCTATCAAATTCGGTCATGGCAGAGCAGGATAACCATTTTGTCCTGCTCGAGCAACAGTAAATGATACTCTGGCTGGATGCCAAGCTCCAGTACATGCTACTTTCCGAAGCCCACGCGGGGGACCCCTTTGTAGCCCTTGCCTTTCGTTACTCCAATGATATCAATCATCTCATCTTTTTGGAAAATTGCATCAACAGGGACCTGCTTCTCAAATAAACTATAGGCATAATCAACCTTCTTAGGAACATCTCCACCATTCCACCTGAATCTCCATCAAGTGAGCTTTCTTCTGCTTCAGTCCATTTTCCTTATCTGAAAATATGTCCTTATTCTTCATTAGATGGGGAAATATAAAACTAGTATAAATATCAAATATGAACAAAAATTTGTCATAGTTCAAAATTGTAGGTTGTACAAAATGAGAGGGAAGCACAAATTACCTGTGAATGGGCCAGAACAAGAATCTCAGTGCTGTATTTCTTCAATTTCTCTAACTGTGCCTCAATATCCTTCTCCCCCATCTTCAGTCTCGTGCTTCTTAGAGTACTTAGTGAAAGCCTTCTTAGACTTGCACCAATTCTTGTAAATTCTCCTTCTTACCTCCTCGCTCAAATGCTGGGCCCAGACAGTTTTCAAGGAACGCAGGCCCCGTGGCGTTTTGACATAGCCAACAATACCAATAACAACCAAAGGTGGCGTTTCTATAATTGTTACAGCTTCACATGTTTCTTTCTCGTGTAGCTCTGAAAGAATCACACGATAAGTTATAACCATTTAGTTTATTAGTTTATGGGATATTATTAATAATCCAATGCTAACATGGATGTGGTAACAAAATTGCTAAATATTACAGAATGCAATGATGACTTTCATTGAATTTGCATAACTACGTGCAATTTGGATTAGTTGCTTAATGCATTTGTGTTATTTTAATAGGTTAGATTTAAATAACTTTGAACCAGACTCACTTGATCCAGGCTTTTCAACTTCTCTAACAATATGGGTCATCCCAGCCTTTTATCCAAGGAAGGCAGTTAAACTACAAGGCTTAGATGGATCATCTCCGGGAAATGGCTTCACTGCAAAACAAAAATCCCTACCAGATTATTTATTACATATATAATAAAATTAGCTTGTAATAAAAACTACATACCTTGTACTAAAAACATTCATTCAGATTTACAACAAAGAATATCTGATGAATCTTCATACACCAACAGCATAAACAAGAAAACTAACAAGGGATTTAGGTATCAACAGGAAAAAATAAAAACAATACAAGAAAAAAAGTTATTAAACACCGGAAAGAGCAGATAAGGATTAAACACTTCTAAACTACAGTTGACTAGAGTGCCAGGCGTTAAATTGAAGTTGCAAAAAACCACTTACAGCAATGACGAGAAATGTAAAAAAAGCATTTAAATGATCACTCTAATGTATATTAAAGGCCGAATGCCTACTTACAACTAATACATGCAGGTAAGAAGCATTTTTATTTATATTTAAGGCAACAATGATACAAACTATGATACCTAAATATGATTTAACAAAAAAAGATCGTTGATACCTTTTCCTCTATGGGAAGAAGCTCTCTTTCTGGGAAGAAAACCCAGAGAGCCATGTCTTGGGTGCTCAAACTTGCGGTGAGACATGTTGGATTTTTGTTGTAATATAACTGAAAACTCACAAATTTTCAATTACAATTTATTGATCCAGCAAACAGAATCTAAGAGGGGCCAAAAGTTAAAAGGTGCACCATAATAAAATGCTGCAAAGTCATAGTTAGCGACCAGCAGACGAACTGAAAACAGAACGTTTAATTAACACAATCCTTAAGTAACACTACTATATATTTCTGAAGGCAAAAGGACACGGGGGAAAAATTGAAATAAAAACTGTACAGAGAATCTGTTTCAGGATTACACATAAATAACTGAAGTTTGTTGGTTATGAGGAAGGAAGAGGAAAGTACTCTTTCTAGGGTCACCAGAAATAGGATGCCTTCTAGAATTTCTCTTAATATAACAACTCATGCACTACATAACTAATTGTAAAGACTACAGCCCGAGTTCCTGGAGAAGTTGATTCCATCTCGGAGTTTCTTCGTCAAAAATGTACGTCAACGGCGATATTAGAACCCCGCTTCCTCCAATCTGCACCAATTGCTTCCTCGTAAGAAACTATAAATGATGTCATGTGTGTGGTAAGCCAATTGATAAAGCACTATACAAGAGATGTAGTTAGGAATACTGTATCTGTAACTTGTAGATAATAATTGTTCAAGACAAAAACTAATTGCTTACCGCTCTCAGTTGCTGAACCGACTTGTACAGGGATTTTTTGGGGACACATATGACAATGGCATAGTAATCAGCTACTACCTTCCCATCGCGTTTGTAGAAAACTGGACTTACTGTAGGGCCCTGTATGGATAACCAAAATGAAAAGCAAAAAAAAAAAAAAAAAAGTTATACACAGGAATGTATGTTCACTTTCTAAAGAATAATTCTTTTTCCCCCTTTTCTATTGGTGGGTGTGTGTATAATGAAGGAATTGCTTCCACCTGCAACCCAGACAATGATGTTTGACTTAAAACACGCTCAGCAACTTCTTGAGCACTATTTCCTCTCATGTTTGCAGTCACCTGACAGTTCGAGTATGAGAATATCAAGCTCAGAAGGAAAAGAAAAAATATATCGATCATAAGTTACACAAGAACTGGACTCACAGTGAACTGACCAACAGCCCTCAGATGTGCCTCCAGTCTTTCAATAATCTCATGGGTTGTGTCTAATGCACCTTTCCTCTGAATCAAGGACTTTCGGCTGGCAAGAAGAACGGCCTAGAAAGCATAATCTGTGTAGTAAGTTAACATCTGATATAAAGAGAACCTAAAACAATTATCCAATGGCAAGCTTCTCCAAGGATTCTCAGATTAAAGGCTTGCTAGGACAGAAACCAATCCAGAAGTTTACCTGGCTTTCCAAAACCACTCCACCTTCAATTTCTTTCAAATTGTTCTCCTTCAGCGTGGTCCCACTACTTACAAGGTCCAAAATAGCATCAGCTATCCCCATCTGCATTTAAAGGGGAAAACGTGGCTCTATAAGTATGGGGGGGATACTGCTGAGCAGTAAAGGTAATCCAAATAACCATGTCTTCTTCAACAATGGATCTGAAAAGTTCTATCAGGGAATTGGCGTGAAATTTCTCAGTATCAGACAATTTAATTCTTACACTAGTATCTGAAAGTTTTTTACCTATAATAAATGCATTTTCATCCCCACTTGCAATGCTTTTCAGAACTTACACTTTTGACCATAATTATGTCTCCACGTGGCTGGGAGTTTCTGCTTACAACTTTTTATATTAATTGCTGTAAGTCCAACTCGATTGATGGGTGGCTCAACAAAGTGTTGTTCGGATGGCTTTTAAAGGGTAAAGCTAGACGTTATGGAAGTGTGCTGTTAGAGCTTTTTTGTGGATGGGGAGGAGACTTTTTTAAGGAAATGTCTCTCATTTTGACAGGTTCATAGATGGTGTACAGCTTATGACATCTCTTTGGTACCTTAAACATAAAGATTCTTTTTGTAATTATAGCTTATCCTCGATTCTAGAAGATTGAAAGTGCTAATGTATTAGTTTTTGTTGGGAGGATGCTCTCTCATCCCCTGCCCTTAGGTTGTCTTGTCTTTACTTTTGTGTTTTATTAATATAGTTGTCTCTTATCCAAAAAAATGACTCCACACGGCTGAAAATTCTGCCAATCTACATCTATTTAACCAAACAATCTTGCAGAAGGCAAATGTGAGCTATTTAGGACACACATGATGCATATTCTTGAATTAAGTAATACATAAGGAGGGAAAAAAATTTATAGGATGCAACAGTAACTATCTTCACTTGCTCATTTTAAAGCATTCTTTTGCTGTCATTTTCACTTGAACTATGAATGTACATAGTTCGGCCTAAAAAGATAACATACTTTCAGAACACGGTGTCTTTTATCCAAAAACAACTATTACTAAAACTTTTCTGGAACCTATAAGGAAATTCGAAGGTTTTCCCAGAGGCAATATTGTCAGGCCATGCATTGAATCCGACACTAACAGCACACAAGCATAGTGGAAATCAGAAATCAACTCGAGACAAAAACGCATTTCAGCAAGAATAATTACCGCAGGGGCAGCTTCTAATGCTCCATCAGCAGTTGAAAAACGGACATGTTTCAACCCATTTTCTTTAAGAAATTTT
Organism: Momordica charantia; assembly: GCF_013281855.1. Lineage (NCBI taxonomy): Eukaryota > Viridiplantae > Streptophyta > Magnoliopsida > Cucurbitales > Cucurbitaceae > Momordica > Momordica charantia. The sequence continues at coordinate 11,091,579 of NW_028275162.1, forward strand.
GGGCCAAGCTGAGAAAAATGACATTATTTAACTTATCCAATTAGTACTCCACATTCAAACTCCAAGAAAAAGAAGCATGGATGTGATGGATAATGAGGAAATCATACATAAGTAAATCCAGTAGCAACTCGAAGAGGCTTCTCCTCAGTCCATTGGGGCATCTGAGCTAGATCCCGAATTGAATTTATATTCTCGAAAATGCCATATTTGGGTATCTAATTTGAGAGGATAAGTTGACGGTGTCAGAACATAATTTTTTAAAAGCTCATGATATAATAAAAAATAGTAATATATAAATAAATAAATCAATGTGGATGATACCAAGGGAGGAAAAACTTACAGCAAGCGATAAACGGCAATCTCCATATTCAAGGGCATCATGAACGATGATAAGATATTCATTACCCTGTGGAGAAAGAATAACAATTGGAAGCAATGAGATTTTGCTGGTTGTTTTTCTTCATAATGGTTGCATGTACGTAAAAGAAAATTTTATCCTGGAAATAATGAAAAAAGAGTCAATTCAGGAGTTGGGCAAAAGAGGCGCCGTGGCGTTCCACGAAACTAATAACATTATATTCAAAGAAACTTACTTGCCCATATTCGCTCACTATATCGAGACCCACGATCCCGAGGTCTAGATCTCCGGATAACAATTTCCGAACGATGTCTTTAGGCCTTTGGAACCAGACTTCCAAGCCCGATAGCTGTTGTAAGGCAAAATGAATAAGTAAATGGTCATTACGTAGTGACAAGAACATAAGCAGAACTCTTCATATGGATTGATTGCTAAAAGTGAAGTTCCTTTGTCAAATGGAGTGAAATAATAGCAAGTACCTGTGGAATTTCTGCAACATACTGTCGAGGATTGACTTGTTTTACAGACAATTGACAATCCTGGCACGCCAGAGTAAAAAAGTGTCAAACAAACAACTGGAAGAGTTCAGTGGGAAATGGCGATAACTTGTTTTCCCGATTCCTTAAAACAAAGTTTCGGGATGCAGAAGAATGTACCTTGAGAAGTTCTAGGGTGTCGGCTGCCATCCGCCCTTTACTGGGCAACCCTAATCGAATCTCAGTTCTCCCGTCTTTCGTTCCATTAAGAGTCTCAATCTGAGACTGCAAAGCAGAGCAGATGAGCGTCGGCTTCGGAAAAACGCGAAAATAAGAAGAACGTGAGGATATGGAAATGATAGGAATCGAGGAGGTGGGACATTGCTGAAAATTGGCTGTGAACGTCCACATCTCTCACACTTCCAATTCTCTGGTACCGAGTCGTTTTCCAGAGCTTTGTGGGATGAATGAAACCCTACAATTTGAAAATTGAAATTGAAATGAAGGGATTTGATCACCAGTGGTAACTTTGGCGCTTGAGGTGGAAGTCAAACCTCTAAATATTTTAATGTATTTTTGTCGATATTTTTTTTAGTTTAACTATCGCAAAAGTAGAGATTATTGAGATTACACTGACAGACACAACAGTTAATTTTAAAAAAATTAGGTTTCTACCACGGAAAATTGCTAAACATACCCACTAGTAAGCGTAAAATGTTAACCCATCTTTAACGAAAGTTTCAAAACAAAGTTTCCTAGAAAGTTGCTCTCAAATCTCCATAACATTTTCATCACTATAGAGTTTTTGAATCAATATTAGAAGAGGTATAATCTAAGAAATAACTTGAATTCGACGATTGGATAGAAGATGGCATTCTGTGAAAATACTTGGCGAACTCAGGCTCATTTGTGTTTCAATCCAAAAAACCCATATACGGAGGCTTTGGTGAAACCAGACTCCAGCCCTCATTACTAGTAGTTTCTTACGGGGAAGCCATTTTGGGTGTCGTTTCGTTTGGGATATTGGAATTTACGGGAAATGGAACGACACTAGTCAACAAGGGTTCGATGTTTCTGTTTTTTTTATTATTTTTAATGAAGAAAAATTTATTGCATGGTTTCAACCTCTAAATGATAAAACAATTTTTTTATTTATATTTTGGAAGAAATTGGAAATGAGAACAAGAAAGGAGAAACTAGTTATGGTTGTTTCCAAAATTTCTATACAATTGTGAGAATGTTCCAAAAAAAAGAGTAACAATAAGCAAAGTTAGTTGAAAAATACTTAGATTTATTAACAAAATTTGAAACGAGAAACAAGAAACGAGAATGTTACCAAACGAGCCCTAAATAAAATAGAAAAACGAAAAATTACTATACATTTCAAACTAAACTTCACAAAGTTATCGGAAATTGGAGGGAATAGGCGTTCTCTCATGCTTTTATGTTTTTTAATCACCCTTTTCAAAACTCATGTTTTCTAACCGTTTGCTACATCACTCAATTGTCAATTTACTTTCACTACCCCACTCATTTTTTAGATTTCTCTCTTATTCGCTCTCTCTATCTCCCTCTTGTTTTTCCATAATATTTTTCCCTCCCTCTATTTCCCTCTCTCTCTTTCCAATATTTTTTCCTTCTCTCATTTTTCATTAATTTTTTTTCTTCTATAATTTTCCATTAACTCATTCTTTCTCTCTAAAATTTTATTGGGTTTCTCAATTCTCTTCTTCTTTACTCTGAAAAAATCATAAATCTCTCGGCCTTCTTTCTTTTTTCTTTTCTTTTTAATGAGCAGCCTCCATTATTCCGGTTACCTTCAGCAATCGCCAGCGACAGGTGCATAAAAATCGATGAGGGAGGTCGTTTGCCGAAGAAGGAAGCTCAAGGAAGGAGTAAGTTTGGCCTAACCATGGGGATAGGGATGGGGAAGGAGATAAAGACAGAGAAAGTTGAGCGAGAAGAGGAAGTTGAGATAAAATGTTATCTAAATAATAATAATAAAATTTAGTTAATTTAAATGAAATCATAATCAAATTAAATCGATCAAAGCTAAATAAATAAATTTCGAAACAGTTTCGTCAAATTCAAATTTAAAATGAATTAACAAATAATTAGAGATTATAGATTATTTTGATTAAAAATTTGAAAATTGGAATTCAAACAGAATCTCAATCTCTCCTCAACCTCCTTAATTTTAGTCATTTGGTATTCAAATTTAAAATTTAATCTAAATGTATTTCGTTAAATTTCTCCTCAATCTCATTTAATCTCTCATAGTTTTAATTATAATTGAATTTCAAATTTAAAATTTAATTCACTTTGTATCTCCCCCTATCATTACGTGAGAGAAAAAAAATGGCCAAGAGAGAGTGAGAGCGAGATCTGGAAATTGCTTCTGAAGTGATGGAAGATCTGAAAGTGGTGTTTTTTTCGTAAACCCCAAGTTAAAAAAAGAAGATGAAAGATTCGAAAATGGTGTTTCTTTTTCGTAAAACTCAAGCGAAAAAAGAAAATAAGATGAAAGATTATGTATAACTCAAACAAAAAAGATGAGAGGTGTTTTGTAACACCCAGCGAAAAGAAGTGAGATGGTGTAGAGAAAAAGGGGATGAGAGAGAGGACGGAGAGAGAATGCATTGTATTAGTGGAGGGGTAGTGAAAGTAAATTGGAAATTGGGTAATGTCATCGAACGCTTAGAAAACATGGGTTTTGAAAACGGTGATTGAAAAACATAAAAGGCATGGGAGAACGCCTATTTCGTCCAATTTCCCAAAAATATGTTTCTATTTTTTTAATTAGAAAAATTTTTGAATTTTTTTTCCTTATTTCAGCTATTGTAATTTTTATAAACAAAAATAAATTTCTTTTTTTTAATTAAAAATATTTTAAAATTTTATTATTCATTTAAAGGTAATAATTTATACTTTATATAAATAAATTTATATTTGTTGAAGGTGAATTTTGGCTGATGGCCACGTGGTACACGGACGAGCAATCCGGCTTGGAACCCGACGGACCTGAAACCAAAATACTCGACGCTGGTGCGATGTCCCACCTAAAATACTCTGACGGTCAAGTCAGTAATTAGAATAGAAATAGGAATAAGACACCATAGGTATTAGTAACAAGTTTTTCACTTACTTGGTGAAAATGAAGATCCTTCCTTTTATAGCCTCGGGGGCCGACCAGAAAGGACGACGGTTAGAGGTGGCAGAGATGCTGTGCGCTGTACGGTCGGACATAAAGGAGCGCGTTTCCATTAGGTGCATAGTGGCTCTACCACCTGCGGCTGTGAATGTGCACGTCGTACCAACAGCATACGTTTCCAGCTACCACTACGTACTGGGTATAATCGCCTGTGGTCCCCTGCTCCTTCTAGCACGGACATGTGTTCAGCTCAGCAACATCTGTCTTGAGAGGGTGACCGTCAGTGGTCCCCCACCTGTAGAGGAGCGAACGCGTGTCCTGCTCGGGTAGGCGTCAAAAACGCATCTCCACTCTTCGGTCGGACACTGCTCCTGCAGACGATCCCATTCAAACTCAACCCCTGTCCACTAGAGGTCTTGCTCCAAAGCGCGGAAGCTGTCTAAGCCGCAGTAGTGGGACTCTAGGAGCTCCGGATTGTCCAAAATGGCTTTAGCTTGAACCAGAGCCACCTCAAGGCTGCCAACCTTAGTAGACTCTGGTTGCAAGGAGTCTAGGGCAATATCCTCGGCCTCCTTGCTCAAGGACAGATCAGACTCCGCCACTGCTTGCCTCTTTTCTGCCTTGAGCAGCCTATCCTTAGTTTCCTTCAGACGTTGCTCCAGCTCGGTAATCCGACTATCGCGAGAAGTCGCCTCGCCCGAGCCATCTCAAGGTTCTCCTCGGCCTTCTTACACGCTATTTTGAAATCTTCCGAGGCCTTCTTGGCGTGAGAGTCTACCTCAATCACCTCAGCCATACGAGACTGCACGTCCCCTTCAAGCTCGCTAACACGCGCCTCAGCAGAAGTCGCATGACGCTAGTGCGGTTCAACTCTATACAAAGACGAGTTTAAAGGGATTGGATCCCTCAGCGGTTCGCGTACTTCGATCTTGTCTTAGAATTACAACAAAGAAAAAACATATAAGCATGAATAAGAAGGAAGTTAGTGATACATACTTTAAAGACACCTCTTCAATGTAGACACCAACGCCACCACAAAGTCTTCCTCGCTATCATCTGGATATTAAGAACTCAATTTGTGGGAATCGTCTTATAATTGAAAGGGAAACAGAGAGATCGAGAGAAAGAATTTCTCATTGGAGTTTTGGAAACTCAATAACCGAGGACCGGGAGCCGTGCAAAGGAATTGAGAGGGCCTCCCTTTTATAGGGAAGGAGGAGTGAGGGGGAAGACACCACTTCCCCACTCACTTCCCCAGTTCCCACCATTCATTAATGGTCATTTTCCTTTTTTTTTCTTCTCTTTTTTTCCTTTTATTTTAATTAAAATAAAAATTAATTAAATCTAATTTAATTAATTTTTTAAAAAATTATTAATTAAATTAAATTAAATCTAATTTAATTTAACCAAATTAATATATCGCATTAATCTAATTAAATCATATTAAATTAAATTAAAATTAAATTAATCAACTATATTAGAATCAAATTATAATATTCATCTCTCATACTTTTGAATCCAATTCAAAATTAACTTTATATTATAATGTATCAACATACATTATACTAATTGCATCTCATATAATTAACCTTAATTCTCTTTAACGAATTTTAACAATTCAAATTCTTTTCAAGGCTAAATGTTTTTAACTATCCTTTACGAGCTAGCAAGGGGACCTAATGGACCTACAAATCGGAAGCTCCAACGATACGAGATTAATTTATTAAACTCATTAACCATATTAGTCAACATTCGTTAACTGTCGGTCACTCCACTAAAGACCCACAGTTCCACTCTTCTCACTGTAGAATATTTTGCGTCCATGGATTTTGACCATTAACAGTAAGTCAATCATTCACGAGTGTTCATAACCACAGCTGGGTCAAATTACCGTTTTACCCATGTGTTACATCTTGTACCATAAGTACCGTTGATCCTTTAATGAACAACCCGGTTATGATCCAACCAATAACCGGAAGTCCCTCTCGGACTAGTGAGAGGGTAGGGCCCCTTGTTCAAGTCCTGGAGTCAGCACTCAAGAGAACACTCATCTACTTCCCCTAAAGTCAGGAAGGAGTGAATTTCATCTTGTGTAGTTATGTTCCCAGCTCCCCGCTCGGTCCCGTCCCCAAAATGGTAGGCATATTGAGCGGCGACTCGAGCCACTCTCACCTATACAAATAATCAAACGACGAGCCCTAATAGGTAGGAGTCCATAACTCACTTAGAATTGAGTTACCTGGTCATCTTATTGAAATATTAATCTATTAGCTAACGATGTTATAGCTAAAGATTAATTATTTCGTGGTCCAGTCCTATACAAACTCATTGTATAGGATACCCTCACTCGCATGTCTTTACACGAACGACCTGGATCAAGTCATTTGTAACTATTACAAAGTGGACCGTATCCATAGTGTTACCAGGATAAGGTACCCAACCTTATCCATATGCTATAGACCATTTAGGTTACTACTAGAACATTATCCACCTGTATATCAAATATATATGTTGTATATTATATATATACTGTATATTGTTATATACTATTCCAGTTACATAACATAACCTCGGATGTTAGTTTATTAGATTTGGGTTAATGAAATTCTATCAATAACAACTTTATTGAATGAATATTTGTTTTATGTTTACAAACCATGAGTTTAAGGCATAAAACCCAACAGAGTTGCTCTCTCCTCTGCTCGCAATGCATCCTCCCAAGCGGTCTGCTCCTCCAATTGGATAAGCTCAACCTGGGCATGAGTAAGAGTGGATCGATCAGCCACACCTAACAAAGCCAGGAGACGTTGTACCTATGCTTGGTGCTTCTGTTCCCGAACCCTCTTAGCCGCTAGCTCATCCTGCAAGGCCAGGGATAGAGCGTGAAAGTGATCGGCTAGCTGATAAAAATGACCCAGAGAGGGTGTCAGGCGGGGAATGGGAATAATGAGAAAGAAAGGAAAGGAGGGAGATCTCACGTGAATCGCGTCAAAGGCCCAATCTCGGCACTCCTGCCAGAAGCGGAAAGGCTAAGGGACAAATCCGTGGTCGAAGGAACAGCGAGCCATATCCTGGGTGGATGCCTGGATGTCACCCATGTACTGGTAAGGGTTCAAAGGAGCGGCTTCATTAGGGATGTCGAAGCAAGCCAGCGTGACGTTTGCCTCTTGTCGAGGGGAAGAATCCACTGACCGAGAGTTCTCGAAGGGAGGATCCTCGAAGGTTGTGTCCTCACCCAGCACCGCGTCCCCAAGTCCCTCTACTCCTCCACCCGGACTAGAAGCATCTCTCACCGCCAACGCTAACCCCTGATCGATAATTGGGGGGGGGGGATTCTAGAGATGTTGCATCACTCGAACTAGGCTCAATAATCTCTGTAACCCAGAAGACCGGTTCCTCAGCAGGAAGGTTAGACGGAGGCGAAACATCACTTAGCCTCACCAAACGACGGCGTTTGAGAGGAGGAACCGAGTCCCCCCATACTTATAGTTGTAATGTACATCTTATGCACATTATTTTTAACCTATAGTTTTAATATGAATCTTATTCATTTTAATTTTATTTGAATCTCATTTAAATAATTTCTCTCATAATATATAGTTTTAATTTAGAATTAACTATATATTATGATGTATCAATATACATATATTTCCTTGAGCAATTTGTACAGTTCAAATTCTTCCAAAAACTTGATCCTCGTTTTACCCGTTATGAGCTAGAAAGGGGACATAATATTGGACCTACAGATCAGAAGCTCCAATGATACAAGATTAATCGATCAAACTCATTGACCAAGTTAATCAACATTCATTAACTACGGGCCACTCCACTAAAGACCCGCAGCTGCACTCTTCTCACTGCACAATATTTTCGTGTCCACGGATATACAACCATTAATGGCAAGTCAATCCTTCACAAGTGTTCGTAACTCAAGTTGGGTAAAATTGTCGTTTTACCCCTGAGTTACATCTTGCTCCTTAAATATCACTGCTCCTCTAATGAACAACCCGGTTATGGTCCGACTAATAACCGAAAGTCCCTCTCGAGCCAATGAGAGGGTGGGGCCCCTTGTTCAAATCCCGGAGTCAATATTTAAGAGAACACTCATCTACTCCCCTAAGGTCGGGGAAGAGTTAATTCCATTTTGTGAAGTTATGTTCTCAACTTCCCACTCGGTCTCGTCCTCAAAATGGTAGGAATGTTGAGTCGGCAACTCGGGCCACTCTCACCCATATAGATCAAAGGACGAGCTCTCACGAGCAAGAGTCCATAACTCACTCAGGATTGAGAATGAGTTGTCTGGTCATCCTAAGAAATAGCAATCTGATAGTTAACGGTGTTACATCTAAAGATTGGCTATTTCGCGGTCCGGTCTTATACAAACTCATTGTATAGGATACCCCCACTCACATTTCTTCACACGAACGACCTGGATCGAGTCGTCTGTAACATTTACAAAGTGGGTCATATCCATAATGTTGCCAGGATAAGGTACCCAACCTTATCCATATACTATAGACCCTTTAGGTTATTCCTGGAACGTTATCCATGTAACAACCCGTATTTTCTAATACGATCATTCTGATAAAATGCGGAACCGTAACTTTCAAGAAACTTTAAGAACTAAAATTATTCAGCGGAAGCAATTTCCTTACAGAAATTTTCTAAACTAACTTAACTAAATAGGAATATGACTTTCAAACTCATGTCAGTACACTAAACTTCACCTTCTACCAGAACGATCATTCAATCCTTCATCTGAAAAACATTTAGAAAACAGAAAAATGAGTACAAAAATACTCAATAAGCAATTTCCATATCAAATTTCGAAATTCATTTTCCTTTCAAAACATTCGTAAACAAAAATACGAACACATCAAAACTTTTAAAGTCCTTTAAAATATTTAATACAATTTTCAAAACTTTCAAAACAAACTAAATTTTCAGAATCAAAGTCTTCAAATAAGATAAAATTTCCAGTCAATCAAAACAAACTTTCATTCATTCAAAACGAACTTTTAATGATTCAAAACAATCTTCCATTCATTTGAAACAAACTTTCATTCGATCAAACTTCAAATCCTTCAAAACAAACTTTCTTTCAATCAAAACTTTCAAAATTCCTTCTAAAACATTTGGTACAACTTTCAAACTTTCGAATAACTAAATCATTCAAACATTCAAAACAATCTTACATCAATTCATACTTTCAAAATCAGAGTGGAAGGTTGCATTATTTGGGTAGCCGACAGAACATATGCGGTTACCCGTCGGTAACACCAATCAATCAGAAGCTTCTATAAGAGTTATCGAATTAAAATCGACCAGAACAGAGTTGTTGAAATAATATCGATCAGAACAAACAGAACGGTTACTTAAGTGTGAGGCCATGTGAGTGATAACACACACATGAATCTTCATTCCCAAAAAATGTCAAACCATAAAAGTGTCTTCCCACAAATAAGCCAGAACAGAAATCCATCAATTCCGAATTAGACTACTAACCCAAGTATGCAAAACGTTCCTCAAAACAAAATCATGGCATATACGGATAGCCCTATCAAATCAATCAAAATATCTTTCAAATAAAATGCAAAACAAATACTTACTTTCAATATTAAATTAATTCAAAACATTGAACTAATTTAAAACAAACTTTATCAATCCTCTAAAACATGATTTCAAATATTTCACAAATAAACAAAATATAAATTTCAAACATTTAAATAAATCTAAACAAAACTTTATCAAATCATTTAAGAATACTTCAAATACTTTGCAAATAAACATAATTTCAATTGTCAAATTAGTTTTCAAATCCATAATAAAATTTGAATTTCATATGCAAGATATCAATTTTAAATCGTCGTATCAAATCCAAAATACATTTTAGTTTTGGAAAAGATATGACAAATCACTTACAATACTTTTCCAAAGACTTACAATACTTTTTGAAGGGATACGGTAAATCACTACCTCTTGCGAAAAATCCTACAAATCTAACTTAACTTTTTCCTTGGGTAGTTGTCAACGCCTAGAAACAACCAATATCCAAAATTAATCCTTAAATCCTATCCAAAGATTTAAAATTCATAATCAAATCTTATCTACCCAATTTTCCCATTCAAAACACTTTTTTATGCAAAATAATTAGGAAAGTATGGATTTGGGGCTACAAAACCAGATCTGAAAACTGGGTTAAAAAGCCTCTAAAAACAACAATAACAACCTTTAAAATTACAAAAATCGATATAAATCAATACGAACTAAATTTACAAAAAGTTTCTCAATAAAACAAGCTTAAAAACCTTCTAAACAATTGAAAATTTGGGGATTTTAAATCTGGAAAATTTTCTTTTTTATAAAATAAAACTTCCAAGAATTTTCCATAAAACAATTAACAATTTACTGATTTTTATAGAAAAATCAGATCTGAAAACTTTTAAAACTTGGTAAAAACATATAATTTTTCATGTAAAAATCATAACAACCAACTATAATTTATATGATACAAATAGGTAAATTTTTTATGCAAAAAGAGTCTCAAAATAGCCCAAAAACAGTCTTTATAAACAACAAGATTCAAACAAAAAATTCTGAAAAATTTTTAGGGCAAAAAGCCTTTAAAATATTTTACTCTAAAAACAAAGACCTCAAAACTTTTCCCAATAAATTGAATTAAAGAACTACAGATCAAGAAAAATAAAACTAAAACAATGAGGAAGAAAAAAAGCTTATCGATCTTTGAGAGAAAATACCAAAATTATTCTTCTCTCCTTTTCTTTTTCTCTTGGAGAGAAAACTAGGTCTAACAGTTTAAGAAAATAGAACCTAGGGTTTAAGGACTTTTATAACAAACCCTAATGAATCCTTATTTAAAAAGGATAATAAAAAGACGAAGACTTAATAAAACTCTTTCTTTTTTATTTTTTAAATTCTAAAAACAAATTATCTTTTAAAAATAATTTTGAAAACAAAAATTTATATTTTTGAGAAAATAAAGAGAACAACTAAATAGAAATAATAATTTAAATATGTATATTTATATATATTTTTTCGATTGTTACAATCTACTTGTATATGAAGGGTATATCAAATACATACCTATTATATCAGAGGTATATCAAATATATACCCAGTATATCAAATATACACCCAATAGATATATTGTCCCGGTTACATGATAATAACCTTTTGGATGTTTAGTTTATTGGATTTTGGACAATGTAATCCTATGAATTCAACAACAAATTGATTGAATAAAACTTTATTGAATATACATTTATTTTTACATAAATACAAACTATGAGGACAACACACCCAACAAGGATCTTCTTTAAAACTTCGACTGAGATGCAAGAGGAGGGGCTCCAATCGGGAACACTGCCAAGAAAAATCAAAGTTTAAAGGCCGCAACAGCAAAAGGGAGATGGAAGCTCTTAAATGCATACCATTCTCCCTGGAGCAGCAGGCCACACGCTCAACCACGGGCCATCACCGACCCACAATCGCCCTCCGACGAGGAACCAATTATCTTTCCAATTCTTAGTCGAGGACAGAGTGTTGAAGAGCGTCCCGCAACGGGAACTCAAGCTGTAGAACCTATGAAAACCCCTGATGGACTTCATTAGGGTCAGGGTGGACAGCAGCGCAAGGGACATCTTTTCGCCTCCCCCCAACTCCGGCCAGAGGATAGCCAACGCCATCAAAATCCCCCATACATTGGGAGCGGTTGCACTGGAGCCACCCAGCAAAGGTCAAGAAAAACTGGGCGAAAAGAGAAAGAGGAAGCCTGACCTCGTTCAAGAACATCTCTGGGTAGAAACTTACCCACCCAAGCAGAGAAGTATTATCCTTTTGTCCTCAATCGGAAGACGCATGAGAACGTAGTCAGGAATACGATACCTAGCACGAAGCTCCGAAATGTCTTGTTCGGTGGCCTGCAATGGAACATGGTTAACAAACGGACGGTGAGCCATCAGAGTGGCGATCTCCTAAGGAGATGTCGAAGGAACAAAGATGCAAAGAGAAAGAGCAATCGTCACCCCACCTGCCAGCAGATTTAAAAAGATCTCTGAGCACCGTTTCGAATCCCAACAGCATAGGGAATCACGGTCGTCGACTCCATCACTTCGAGCACCACGCACGGGATGCGACTGCTCGCGAAACTGCTACAGGCACATGTCCTTCCATCAAGACGGTCGTACGTGCTGATGACCGATCGATGTAAGCACAAAAGCCCGTGGGCCCCTCAGTCTGATTCGTAAAGATACGAACGAAGCGCCCATGCACCATGCCCGACTACAAACACTTGGAAATGCTTAGAAGACATCTGGAGTCAATTCCGCTGGAAACTTTTGATTCCGTAAGTTGTGTTACTATTTCCATACATAGTTTATCTTTGCATCTCTGATCCAACTACCACCATTTCAAAGTTATAAAGTTCTTGGACTCAACATACTGATCACTGAAACTATATGAAACAGATATTAATTCTTGCTGATGAATCCTTTGAGGACTTTGTTGTGCATTCGGATTCACATTCTCTTGCCACTCTTCTCCTTATTAGAGATGTACAAGTAACTATGTTGCTGTCCCAAAAAAATTTCCTGAAACAATTAATCTTGGAATATGATTTGGTATATGTTAAGTTGAATGGGAACTTTCTATTGGACTTTCTGGTATATATATACACTTTTTTTTTTCAAATAAGAAACCGACTTTTCATTCATTAATGAAAAGGAACAAAAATTATATTTTGTCATATTGCAGTGCATAGAAAGATATGAAGTTAGCTTCAACATCTTAGGTGGCTTGCTGGATTTTCTCACCGCTCATGGATCCGAGAAATGCAGCAAGCACCAGACAGGTCAATAATAATTAGTGAAATCCTGCATTATAGGACAAGAAACCTGGTATCAGTTTCTAGAATCAGTGATTATGTGTTGTCTGATGAATTGGTGAGTATGGCACTAGCTATGGTGGCAGAGGAGCAGCAGATTAATCGTGTTCTTGAGGAACTATTTGCAGAAGAGGTATGTGTTCTATCTAATGCAAGTTTAGCGATTCCAAGTGAGTGTTGAAGTTGAACATGATATGGAACTTGAAATGGGTTTTTATTGATTGCAGGGGAATGAAATGTGTATTAGTTGACCAGGAACAAGGTTCCACCATATCTTATTGCACATGGTGGAAATGTGGCATTACATGAAATAGACGGAAATGTTGTATGGTTGAAGCTACAAGGAGCATATGGTTACTATTACTTTAATCACAAATGTTGTTTCTACTCTAATATGGCCTTTTTCAGTTTCTTGGTTACTGTTGTGTTGACAAAACAACATTTGTATATACTTCTAATGTCATAATTGCATCTTCCTTCCATTTGTTGTAGCAATATCAATCAAGTGCATCGATGTTCTACTGCTACATTTCATCAAAACCCTTGAATTTTGCTTGCTTAATTGTTAAGACCACGATGGAGATCGACGAACTCAGAGTCATTCATGTTTGCACAGTTGTGATGGAATAAGTTCATTTTACTTTCTTAGGTACTTGAGGAGATAAGGCCTTACCTTGTTTCTCTTGAACTTGTGGGTATCGAGGAGCCAATAGTTAAAGTTAGGATCACAGGGCCAGCCGCTGAGTTGGCGTGGCAATTGCGAGAGAAGATACCAGCCATAGCGGCACTTCAACTTTTGTCATAATGATATGCTTTAATTTAATAACTTGCATATCTTTTGGGGATATTGTGTATAGTCTTTCGTTACTCAGTTTGCTAATAATAGGTTCTCTTACAATTTGTATGTAAGAAGGTAGCCTCGTGAACAATTTCTAAATTATGATTTGCCTTCTAAGTAGGGAACAAATAATTTGGAAAATTCGATAAACCCATCCCTTTAAACTATGGATTACAATGAATGGCCTAGCTTCTGCTCATGTATAATCCTTGATGGATTAATTGTGAGAAGACTGACAAAATTTGAATTTTTCACCTAAAACAACAGGTGCCAAGACCTTTCTTCTCAATGACAGTACAGTTTAATCACTGAATCCGCACCAGCAGTAAATAACCATGGCTGCCTTGGGTGAAATTTGCAGTCCATTACTCCTGCATTTGATGAGACACAAGCAAATGTGATATTATTAGTCTCTAATAATACGACTCGACTTCTGACCACCAGACTTGTATTTTTGCCCATCATGCATAAAATCGATCCATTTTCATTTACAAATCATACCCACTCCATGAGAGAATTTAATTGATGCAAACGACTTCCTCACCTCTTCCGTTAGTGCTTTTGTGTCCTCTTAGTATTTCCAACGGTACAATAAGGGGATTCTGTGTAAGATCCGAGTAAACCATCCCATGAAAAACATATGCAGTGCAATCATCAGAGCAAGATGCAAACAATGGATACGAGCGATGGAAAGCAACATTGGTGATATCCTTTGGATGGCAGCTGCATCAGTATTCCAAAACAAACGTTACAGAATTTTTATTTTAACAGACAGCAGGGAAAAAAAAAAAAGGTTCCTCGTCCTCCTGCCAACTAATCTCTCTCCATGTGAACATTTCTTTGATGTTCAAATAAATACGACTCATAATATTTCCAAGTTATTCCAATTATTTTTCCATCCAGCAAAATAATTATAGCAGAGCAGTGGGCAAAATACCTGAGAATTCTGTAAGGCTGAGATGAAAGGTCCATATCAAACCAACACAATTTCCCTTCTCTGCTCCCCACGATAACATTATCACCTACATAAAAAATTCCATGTAAAAACTTCCCACGAACTAGAATTTTTTGTATGGAAGCATCACTACACAATGTAATCACATCCACTGAGACTTAAACGTTAGATGTACCAGCCGGATGCACGGCAATCGAAGAAACTTCACGGAGTCCAGTTTCCAGCTTTTTTATGAGCTTTTGCTTTAATAGATCATAAACACGAACATTCTTTTTTGTTGATACAAAGAAGATAGAACGTGTAGGATGAAAAACGGATGTAACAGGAAGCCCATGCAACTTGAATGGAATTCTTTGTGTCAGCTTTCTAGAGAGCTGGTGTATAAGAACTGCTCTTGATTCACGTAATATAAGTCAAGAAAAACTGTTGCACTCTTAACTGAACAACTAAATAATTCTTACCACTTCACCCAACGGACAAGAAAATATAAGATACAAAAGATCCTATATGGTTCAACATTTCTTTAATGAGAAACAACACTTCCATTAAGAAGAATGAAGCTAAAATGAAGCCAATAAAAAAGGAAGCACAAAAAAGGGAGGAAAGCATCCTCAGCAAGAAATGTGCGCCAAGCATGCACAGAAGAGCAGATAGAATAAGCCTAACTGACTTCCTTCAGGAATCAGGCTGGTACAAAAGACACCACAAGACCTGAACTTGCAACGTATCATTTATATCAAGGAGCAAGAGTTATTCAAGCAACACTCAACCTAATTAGAAGAAATTTATGAAGTTTATCTTCTAACAAACTTAGAGTCATGAGCTTTCTTCAAATACTAGGCTGAAAAACCAATCAAGGACTCTGAAAAATAATATTGTGGAAAACAAAGGTCATGAATCAATATGCGAACAGATGTTATTCTCCAAAACTGCAGGTATGAGCAACGAATGTTAACAATATACTTCACATATATAGAAAATTTAAACAATTACCAAGCCTTTTCCATAAACGTACGGACATGTAACTCAAAGTCATTCATATCCAAGTGAACAAAAGATTGATATAACTTCAAAACAAAATAAGGATATCAGCTGGCATCACTGTTGAAAGGTAATCTCCTTTACGATGCCATTCAACTGAAGATACAGTCTGCAAACGACATTCAAGCACAAGGAAATCCAGTTACATTCCTAATTTAAAAAGTGCCACTTGATTCTGGCTATAAGACAAAATGAAACTATTATAACATTTAAGAGAAGGTGAATAGAAAGCACCTTAAAATGCCTCAATCTAATTCCCTCAATCTTATCATCTTGAAGCCATGTTGCAACAGGTGTCTTATCTATACATAATCATCACAAATTAGGACAGTACACTTTATTAAAATAAAAAACAAACAAATTAGCACAATATTCAGAATGACTATGGCATTGAGATTAATCACTATTGCATATTACCAGAATTATCTGTTTCAGGAAGCATCTCAACATGTAGAAGTTCCTTAATCTTTGTTTGAACTTCTCCATCCCCAAAACCAGTGTTTAAAAGTAGTACATCAATACCCCTGCAGAACGTTTCCCAGTCAATTAACAAAAAGAGTGTGATACCATAGTTCAAACATCTTGAAAATGATGATATCATTATTCTTACACAACAACAGCCAGTATCGGAAGCTCAGGCAAAGGATTCCAAGCTACATATTTTACAGCTTCCCCAACCTCCCATACTTTGAGACATCTACCTGTTTCAACTTCCCATATACGAACAGTTCCGTCCAATGAACCTGAACACACAACAGCAGAAAATTGGACCCAAATCTAACAATCATTCTAGTCTCATGACTGAAAAGAATTGAGACCTCTATATTCCCCAAAACCAGTGTTATTCCTACCTGAAGCAATCCATTGACCGTTGGCTTCAGTTGAAATGGAAATGACAACATCCTTATGACCTCTATATTCAAGATAGCATGTAGTCGGATAAGGTTTAAGATCTTTTCGGCTTGGCAGCTTAGGCTTCAAAGATTCAGGATCAATATTAATCTGAAACATGAAAGTATGGAAACAAGAATGATTTTTGTAATCGTTGAGAAATAAAATGACATCAACACAGCCAATGTCTGGTGCAAGACCAAGGAAGCAATGGTAGGTCTTTATTTTTGTATTAAAAAAAACAATAGCAAATCTCATCGATCTTGTTTTGCTTACACGTTTCTTCCGAACACGAGGGCACAAGTATAAATCCAAACAACGTTCAAATGCATCCTTAAGAGCATTGTCATAGGCAGGTACACTTCTCATGGATGTAAACCTGACCAGAACAAATATTATAAATCGATGGATGGACAACAAAAATAAAATAGTTTATTTCCATATATAAAGCTTTATCACCTTCTAGGAATAAACTTCGGCCGATCTTCTTCATACATTAACTGATAAGAGTTTATTTCTTCTTGAGTGGGAATATATTCCATAGAAGGATTATATGATTCATCGTGACCTGTCAAAAAATAAGACACTTACAAATCCACAAATCTAGAAGAAATACCTACAAATCTAAAAATAGAAGGATTATATGTTCCAGATAGAAGTGGTAAACACCTACAAATCTAGAAGACAGTTAAAATAATACCAGGAAATTTGGGTTTTGGTGCAGGAATGTAAGATAAATGTGTGGTCCTCTCTGTGGAGATAGAATCATCACCCCACAAATGGTAGAAACGTGGTTCTTCTTTGGGCTTCTCAAATTTGATATGCCCATTTCGAATTGCCCGAACTAATTGAACAACCTACAGAATCAATTGCCAAAACCAGAAAATGTAGAGAAGAAGACATGGAACCAGTATATGATCACAGGAGGTAAACACACTGGTATAATCAGATATATGATTGTGGTTCATCTAGAGAAGCATTTCTTATACCATAGGAAATTTTGAAAAAAGACCAAAGCAGTAAAACATCAAACCAATTCATTCTATCGACAGAATTTGAAACCGTTACCTTCTTAGCTTCCCACTTCGACCGGATAAAACGCCTCTTTGGTTCAGGTGCATTTGACAGTGGGTGTATGGCATCGTCCCATTTAAACCAATCAACATAAGGCTGCAGTTGGAAAATTACAAAATAAATAATAGGTTAGGGAAAGTATATCATTGCAAGGACTGGATAATCAAACATGTAAGCTAAAAAATTGCACAGGAACTACAGACCGCATATGGATCAAAGTCTGCATGTGGAGCCTTTCCTTTTAGCAATCTTCGTATTTGCTTGACTTCTTCCTTTGTCAACTCTATTTCCTCATCATTATATTCATCATATAACTTTCGCCTGATAGATATTATGATATGGGGATAGAGTCAAAAAGTCACCAAGAACACCGATCGGAATAATAAAACAACTGAGTTGCATACATTCAAATGATAAAAAATATTACATCCGCACATGCCAATTTCTTTTCAATGTTTTTCATGGGGAGTGTGCAGTACAAGAATTTTAAACCACAAATAAAATTATAAAAATTTAGTGGCAAATTAATTTATATCATAGAAGTAACCAAAATAACTGAGTGGTAAAAGAGACAGTTTGTATACCCAAATGATATATAAAGGTCATGAACTCAATCCTGTAATTAATCTTTCTGTTTAGGTTAAAGTAAAGGGCTTCATAAAAATCATTGACTTTCCAGCCAACAGCACAGCCATGCCCCAACTATTCAAGCGAATTTTCAAACAGTGGATTGAGTATAAGGGAAACATGGCCCAAGTCCAATTCACCATCCGAGAATAAGTTCTTACCATAAAATTGCAACTATTATACTTGGATGTAAGGAGCATTCAATAGTAACAAAGTAAGGTTTTATGGAGGCATCTCTTATCAGTTGGAAGTGCCGGAGTGAGTTGTGAATTGTGGTGAAAAGGCTTGTGATGTTCAATATAAAATATTCAAAAATCAAAATACAAATAGGATTTTTGGCTTCCAGTCACTTCCTCAACCACCCAAATTCTCATCTAAGTAGCTTCATCCTCTTTAGAGCTAATAATGCTTCTACTGTAGAACCAAGAGGAATAAAGAGGCCTAAATGCATCATTTATAAATGAAAGACATGAATAGGCATTAAATCCTTCACTTCACCCATTTAGTGAGAAAGTGTGCAAACTCGTTTGAATAAGTGGCCACTTACCTAACATATCAATATCCGACAAGTTTCCCCAAGCCAAATATGGTCATTGAATCAGTTGGGCTAAGATTGGAAAAGATGGGTGTAATCGGCTTGTTAGTTTTTTTTTCTTTTTTTTTTGGATAAAAACTGTGCTTTCATTAAAGCAAATGAAAGTGAAACAAATGGGCGTAAAAAAAGACAGCCTAAAAAAATAGCCAAACTAAAGGAACGAACCCCAATCAACATGAGATTGGCCTAAGGAGACACATGATATCTGAAAAGATTCCAAACCTCCTCCCAGAAACACTCAAACCCTCTAAAAATCTTATCATTCTTCTCAATTCACAGCCCCCACAAAACAACTAAAAATCCTGCCCTGCAAAAAAACGGCCCTTGTCCCAAAACAGGGATGAAGAAGGGCCTCCTCCATCATATCCAAACACCCTCTAGTACAAGCCGCACAAACTCGAAAAGTCTGAAAAAAGTGATCCCAAACCAAGGAGGCATAATGACAACTCCAAAGAAGATGACCGAGATTCTCTGTTTCTCCTCTACACATAGTACTACACTGAGGCCCTTTAAGAAAGGTCAAGTGTCTCAAAATCCAATCCAAAGCGTTAACTCTACCATGTGAAAAATCTAACCTTCCAAAGCGAAGAAAAAGTAGGGCAACCAAAAGGAGAAGAATCCACCAAACCAAAAATAAATAAATAAATGCAAGAAAACTCCTCAAAAGGATTATGGGCCCAAAGGCGAAAAATCCCTCCTACCCAAACTAACCACAAAGTCTCCCATCCAATAAATACAAGAAGGCCACTAAGTCTAAAGTCTCCCTATCAAATAGACGATGACAAAAGCCCAAAAATAAAAGTAGAGGTGTTGCCTAAGGCAAATAATGCAGAGGCCACCGAACAACCCTTCAAAGATGAAAGATGCTATAAGTGAGGAAACAAGGAGCAGAGTGGTCCATCTCCCAACCACTTATCCTCCCAGAAAAATGTATCAAGCTCATCACCCACATAACAATATGCACAAACGGGAAAAAATGAGGAAAGTCATAAAAATAGCTTTCACGGATTTCTAGAAGAACCTTTAGTGTCGTACTTGCTCACTATAACCCTATGCCATAAAGATTCATGGAGGAAAAGGCCACAACCACTTGGCCACAAGGCCCTCATCGCACAATCATAAATTACCAATACCTAGACCGCTAGTTGCAATGGTTTTGACACATCCTCCCACTTAACCAGATGAACGCCCTTACCTTCATCTACCCCTTCCCATAAAAAGTCCCTCAATTTTTCCAAGAGTCTTACTAATTGACACAAGGACCCATCAGTAAATGGTTGGTATGTTTTTGGGTATATATATGATGGGAGGAAAAGAAATTAGGGACATCACACGTTTAAAACGAAACAAAAGCAATATTTAGGTATTGAGTGCCTTGGCTGCTCAAAACAACTCTTAATTACAAAAGCATAAAATGCTTGGTGTCAAAAAAAAACTTCTTCACACAGATAATAAATATCAAGGTGGCGGGTGTAAACATAAATTGATCCCAACAACCAAAAAATGCTCACCAATTTTTTGAGTCATCAGCACTTGCTAGAAAGGATTGTAATTTGTCTTCTCTTTCTTTCTTCAATATTTTCTTTCCAGAAATGTCATAGCCAATATGCTTCTCATCTCTATACCATTCCAAGGGAACATCCCCAATTGTGTTCCTAGGAGCTACCTGCAAACACGTGAAATTTAAGATGTTTATGCTGCTATACTGTAATTGAAAATAAGAAAGTTATAATCACTTTTACATGCTATTGAAATTTACACGCACCTCATCCTCAGATGAATCACTTTCCTCAGCCACTTGATCAGGTATGGAATTGTCATTCTCATTTTCTTGGTCCTGAACATTCTCTAAATTATCATGGCTGCCTGCGTTGACACGAACCTGCAACAGTAACTCCAAATAGTATTAAAGAAAATTTGATCCAATAAAAAATACCGATATAAAGACAAAATGACTTTCCAAACAGAAGTATTTGCTAATAAACAATGCAAAAGGGAAATGGGTGAGAGAGAAAGAGAAGAGTGTCCTAAAATACCATGGATTCCACAGATATCGTAGTATGAGAACATTCAGTCATTAAAGCACGTAACTATCTATTTCAATCTTTTCGAACATCTAAGATTTACACTATTCTATTTTTCCATGCGGAGAGAAAAATGAAATTGCAATGTAATTATGTACCTTATCTGCAGATCTACTTCCCCGAGCTTTTGACAATTTAAGATCTTTAAAACCATCCGAGACATCCTACAATCACAAAATCAAATTCAACCTACTTGATATAAGGGGGAAAAGTAACGAAACAATGACAATAAAGCATTGGATCATATTTCGGGAACCCATCAAAAAACAAATCACGCACACCTGTCACTAGACATTAGAAAACTATAGGTTTCCACTAAAAAGCTTAAAGCAATAGCTTAATGATACGTGCATATTTTAATGTTACGATAATTCCTCGAAATCCAAACAATCAGTTTGCAGACACCAGAGGCAATAGCATGAATGAATAGGTCTAGATGACAGAGAGCTCTCAAGCAGACAATTTTGTTCTCCATTATATACATTAGACTTGAATCAACCAGATATTTTCTTGATAAATTATTCAGCTCAAAAGTCAAAACTATAGCACAAAATTAAAGGGAGTAGCAAAAGAACAGTAACCTTATTATCATCAGAGAGAGAAGCAGAATCAAATTGTAGTTGTGACTGAGCTTCTGAATGTTCAGAACTGTTTTTGTTTTCCAATTTGCTGATTTTGCTTTCAGTGTCTACCTGCTTCCTGTCCAGCTTCAACTTCATTTTTTTTCCCCTCTGCAGAAATGGCTACCGAGAAAGAGGGTAGAGAGGGAGAAGAACCAGGTTTTAGAACGTTATCGTAGACCAATGTTGTTAAAAACAAACAAAAAAATAATAATAGAGGTTTTTGAATCACCTGGTCGTGAGAAGCAGTAGGGAATACGAAGAAAGAAGAAGAAGAAGAAGAAAGAAGAAATTAGGGCGTGGGATGGGCTACGGCGTGGATCAGAGAGAGAGAAATTTAGGTTGGCTGGGTTTGGGTACCAATGGGCTGGGGGGAGGTGAAAAGGCTGTAGCCTCTTTGGTCGTTGTTGGGTACCAATGGGCTGAGGGAGGTGAAAGGGCTTTAACATTTTTAAATTTAAATTTAAATTATAAAATATAACCAAATTTGTTTTATTTTATTTATTAATATACAACACACGATCACAGAAAGAAAACTACACATCACATAAATATACTAGTAATTTAACACGTGCATTACACACGATATCTTAATTTTATCTCATCATATATTAACGTTAATTTTAGTTATAAAAAAATTATGTATCGAAAGTGATTTTTCGATATATTTTAATAATTATTTATTATTTTTAAAATTTAGTAACAATTATTAAAATAAATAGCTCACCATTTGATTGAATAAATTAACTTATATATTTACAATGACTTTACCTATTCATCTTTCTTTTTATTTTATTTAGTTTTTTTTTAAATTAAAGTGCTTAATTACTTCTACTCAATTTTATAATAAAAAAAATTACATAAATATCAAAATAAAAAATGTTTTTAGATTTAGCAGTCAAGTCATTTTAAAATGCATGGTACAAAGAAACACAATTTGATTTGAATTGAATCTCAAAGTATCGTAAAATATATTTTATCTTTTAGAAAATTATTGTGTTATTAGAAAATAATATTCTAAACTAAAATATTAAATTTATCTAAACTTTTTACTATAAATATAATTAATTATAAAATAAAAAGTTATGAATTTTAGAAAACGGATATATCTATATCTATAGTATCTTCTACATATAAAAGTAGGATCCAGAGAAACTTTTTTTTGTCGTTTTTGTCCTTCATTTTTATACTTTTGAATATGAAGTTGAAGGCAAATTGGTCCTTTTACATATAGCTTATTAAAATTTTAAATTACGGTGAGATTAAATGATAAAGAAATAAATGGTAGGTGGAAATAAATGCTTAGATTAAGGATTGCTTCATATTCCAACATTTTACCCCACAAATTGCTCTCATATTGAAAGGTTTAATAGGAATTAATAATTAAAACTGTTTCAAGAAATTCAACTGACTTTGAAAATGAAATTTACTATGGATAAATTAATAATTGTTTATTCAACTTCCTATTAAAGTTGGTAAAATTCTCATATTTAAGGGAGAACGAGAAGGAAAATTTAGCAACATCAGCTCAAATTCTGTTTTTCTTTACAAGCTAGAAACAAGAATAGATTGTCACAAAATTGTTGGTTTTTGAAGATTTTTTTTGTTTGTGTTATTGAAGGAAATCAGCTCTCTATCTCAACGGAGATGAGAAACAAAATGGGTGTGACCATATTTCCTCTATTTGGTAACGATTGGGAATAACATTTTATCAACGTGTACTTCAGAGGTCCAGATTGTCTTTATGTTTCTTTGTTCATGATAAATTCATAGACAAATATTAAGGTAACCCAAATTCCTCAAAACATCGGTTACCTTGTTTGAGTTTTGAAATTTGATATGCACTACTCCTCAACAGATCCTCTCCTTTTAATACCCGTTTCAAATCTGACACAAGTTCAAGATCAAGCTGATTAGGGGTAAATCGAAATTATATTTAACTTTGGATTTTTTTTATTATTTTACCCAAAAGAAAATGTTTGAAATTTTCAATAATTAAGCCAGTGTAGATTTAGGTGGTGAGGAAGAATATGATAGCAAAAGATTGATCAAAACAAAACTGTAAATACACTTTACCTCATTTTAGCCTCAGATTTGGTAGATTGAAACAATACTACAACTTAAAAAATGATGATTTAGGAAAATCACGAACTCCTTAATGGTGAATAACTCATACCATGTACAACTCTAAATCATTGTCTTTCTTTATATTCACATGGTGCACCCTCATAAAAAAAATTGGAATGTAGTAATAATGTGAGTCATATAGGTGAAATGCGTGTGTTATGGAAATTAATAAAAATAGGTATTCCTTAATTACGGCATATTTTAATAATGTGAGTCATTAGTTTTAATTTAATTTAAATTTATTACTATTATTATTATTATTTGAGATTTGACTGGTTAGATGGGGAAAAAAATTAAGTATATGTTAAAAAAAATAATCTCATACTTTAATAATGATGTCTCATATTTTAATAACTTAATGTTTTGAAAATTTGACCTATTACATAGGGTAACAATATTAATTATAGGTTTAAAAATTCGTTTTTAAAAAAATAATAAGGTAACTATTTAACAATATTAATTATATGTTTAAAAATCTGTTTTTTTTTTAAATTCGTTTTTAAAAAAATAATAAGGTAACTATTTAACAATATTAATTATAGGTTTAAAAATTTGTTTTTAAAAAATAATAAATTAATCATCCTATGGTAACTATTTAAAGTAATAAATTAATTTTCTTAAAGGTAAATATTTAAAAATAGTTACAATGGATTGTGATTCTTTTATATACTTAATTTAATTTAAAATAAATAAATTTAAAATAATATATTTTTTCTATTATCTTAAAATATTCTTTTTTACTTTGTACTTAATTAATATAATGTATAAAATGAGAATTTGGGATTGCGACACAAGTTTTTTAAGTACTTTGGATTTTGATTTTTTGGATTTTGATTTTTTGATATGGCAAACAAAGGTGAGATGTGTGATATGGAAATTAATGAAAAATATGTATTCCTTAATTACGGCATATTTTATTGATGTGAGTCAGTAATTTTAATCTAATTTAAATTTGTTATTTATTTTTTTTTCTTTTTTAGATTTGAATTCTTAGATATGGAAACAAATTAAGTATAGATTTCAAAAAATTGTTTAAACCACTAAGGATGTGGTGATTAGGGTTTACAATATTCGTATTTCTAAATTATCCCCATATTTTCGTTAAAAATAATTACCCATATTTTAATAATGTTAGCCATTAATGTTTTAAAAATTTGACATATTAGATATGGTAACAATATTAATTATAGGTTTAAACATTTGTTTTTGACAAATAATAAATTAGTCATTCTAGGATAACTATTTAAAGCAATAAATTAGTTATCTTAATGGTAAATATTTTAAGATCGTTACAATTTTTTGTGATGCATTTTATATACGTAATTTATTTAAAATAAATAAACTTAAAATAATAAATATTTTTTCTTTATATTAAAATATTATTTTTTTACTATGTATTTATTAATATAATGTGTAAGATGAGGGTTTCACTTTTCAAAAAATGCATATACATTTTTTGAAATTATTCGGATGACGATACAATTTTGTTTTATAAATATTCTTAATACTTTGGATTTTGATTTTTTGATAGGACAATAGTGAAATGTGTATGATATAGAAATTAATCAAAATATGTATTCCTTGATTACCACATATTTTATTAATGTGAGTCTCTCATTTTAATTTAATTTTTAGATTTGACTTCTTAGATATGGAAAAAAATTAAGTATAGATCTTAAAAATCAGTACCATAAATTAAAACTACACAATTATACGTGCAAATCAATACTCAAAACTATAAGTACACAATTATAAGTATAGATTTGAGTTATTCGTATAATTTTTCAAATCAATACTCTCAAAATTAACAACAC
The DNA here is from genome assembly GCF_013281855.1 of Momordica charantia. Classification (NCBI taxonomy): domain Eukaryota; kingdom Viridiplantae; phylum Streptophyta; class Magnoliopsida; order Cucurbitales; family Cucurbitaceae; genus Momordica; species Momordica charantia. Next base: position 11,117,132 of record NW_028275162.1, read on the forward strand.
GAATATATGTATTTGTAATATTTACTATAAATTAAAACTACACAATTATACGTGCAATGCACGTGTATTTTACTAGTTTTAAAATAAAAAGTTATGAATTAGGAAACAAATATTTTGATTATGGTGTGAAAATGTTTATTTTATTATCTATTTGAAATGAATATAATACATTAAAATCAAAATATTTGATGTTTAAATTATATCATTTAACTAAATAATAAAATTTAAAAAATTATCTAAAATATAGTGCTCATTAAAATCATAGGCGCTCATATTAAAAATAAATAATAAATAAATATTTATTATTTAAAACGTTTACTAAAATATAATTAATTATTTTTAAAATATATTGAAACTACAAATTTAAATATATTTAAAAATTAATTGATGCATGGTAAAAATTTAAAGAGGTAGAATATGAAAAGTTGAATATAAAAAATTATAAAATTATTTATAAAAATTAATTCTAAGATTTATGACTTTGTCTTGTATTATAATTAATGATGGAACTTCAAAAGTTTTTTTAATTGTATAGAGTTGTAAATTTATTAGAACCAAATAAATGAATGGGTGGAATGGTGATAGCAATTCGGTTTAATTCATCTAATTTTATTTTTACCTAAATACATAAATTTGAAAATTCATTTACTAATTCAATTTTCTAACGCTTAAAATAAATAATATATTTTGCTAACTTTGACCCATATAATTTTTATTTGCAAATTATTAATTTAGTTATTTTCATTATTATTATTGTAAAATAATATTTCGAACACCTTATTATATCATTGAATAAGATTTACATTTTTGTTCCCCTAACTTTTTTGAGATTATAAACCTTTTCATATTTCACCATTAAACTTAATTAAATTTTTTTATTTTTAATTTTAAATTTATATAAATAAATGCAAAACTTTTCATATTCTTAAATTTTTATGGTTCATTCATTTAATCCACTTTGTAGTGCATTTAATTTTTTATCTCCTACACAAATGTTTAGGTTATAACCCTTCAGATTCTTATCATTTGTTATAATAATTTTACAAAATTGTTAATCTTTTATATTAACATACATCTTAATTTGTTATTACAAATCATAGTTATATTTTAGGGTTAAAAATACATTTTTATTAACTTTTCATTTAAATAAAAACTATTAATTGAAAATTATAAATTTTGTGGTGGTTGGTTATAAATTCTAATTGACTCGTAAAAAATATTGAATATTTTATTTTAAGTTAAAAATTTTTATATATTATTTACCTTAAATATTATGTAAATTTGTTAAAAAAAATGAAGACAATATATTTGTATTTTTGTTACTAAAAAATAAGATAATAAACATGCTAAATTTCTTATAGAACTTGAACCTAGAAAACATTTGAGTTATCAAATTTAGAAAAAAAAAATCATACACCAAAATTTTAAATAAAAAAAACATTATAATACTAATTATAAAAAAATATTATCAAATACAAAATCAATCACATAATAATATAGTAATTATAAGATAAAGAAAAACTAAATCAATACACACATTCTTGAAGATAAAAAAAATATCATACTTTATTAGCATTGTAACTACCCAAACTTACAAATTGAAAAAAAAAAACGATACACAAACATTTTAAATAACAAAACATAATAATACTAATTATAAAAAATAATATTAACAAATACATAATAATATAGAAATTATAAAATAAAAATTAAAAAACTAAACTAATACACACATTCTTGAAGATAGACAAGTATCATTATTCATTCAACTTTATCAAAGTAACATTTTTTTTTAAAAGGAGAATTATATTACCACGAACTCGGCCATTCTTGGAAACTTAGGTGTCTCCTTGGCCAATAGTGATGGGGAGATCGATGTATCCTTCCAGAGTGATCGTTTCCCCTGAGAATTCAAGTAAGGGCGTTGACTTTTCTTCAACTGTGTCGTGTTCCAACCCAAGGTAGCATAGGTGGTGAGGGACAAAATATTGGCAGATGCCCATCCATCCACCAGCACTCTTTTGACCTAGATGTGATCGATCAGGGGTGAGATCACTGAGGTATCATTGTGGGGTAAATGAACCCCTTCTAGGTCGGAGTCGGAGGGTGATATGGGGCAGGTCGGCTTCTGCACCTGGGTTTACAGATGTCGTGCTTGACTTCTCAAGCCAACTCATTCCTTTTGTTTCCGAAAATAGTATTGATGACCGCAGGTTGGTCATCTCTCCGAGGTAGTATCCTTGAGTGCCTCCTCTCATCTTTCTTCTCTGCCGAGCTCAATCTCGACTTGCCCACAATTTTTTTAAAGTAGCCATTTTGAATTAGATCTTCAATTTGGCGCTTCAACTCGAAACAGCTGGAGGTGTCATGGCCGTGGTCTATGTCAAAACGACAGTACCTATCTCTGTTTTGCTTTTCGAGATCTCCTCGAAGATTCTCAGGACATTTGAGGAGCTTCTCCATCCTGGTCTCCTCAATATTAGTAAGGATTTCTAAGATCGGGATGGCTGTTGGGCTATATCGTTCGTAAGGTAGGCCTCGACCGGAGCCTGAACCCGAACCCCTATGTTCAGATCGTCCCTAGAAGGGCTGGGAACTTGACCCTTTGTCCTTAGACTTGGAATCAAATTTCCCCTTCTCTTGATAATTCTACTTTTTCTGGTCGGACTTCTTCTCTGTCCTAACTGTCTGGGTTCAGAGTAACTATTGACCGTCAATGATCTTTTTGGCCTTCTGTAAGACCTCAGCAAAGGTGGCTGATGTTTCTTCTCCCATCTTGAATGTCAAAGTCTCATTGGCCCGACCGGTGAGGAAGTAGCACATGGCTGAGTCGTCCGAACAATGTGTGACCTTTAACTATTCTTTTTGGAACCTAGTCACGTATTCTTTAAGTGTTTCGCCTTTCTGTCGAATGGTGGCGAGGTGAGTGGTTGTCTTCTTGTCATAGTGCTGAGAAGAGAATTGGCTGATGAATTCCCTGTTGGAAATTTTAAACGAATCCTAATTCATGATTATTCTAAAACAAAAGCCATAAAATTCCAGAACAATCAAGGTCAAGAATCTAAGCATGGAAGAAAACCAAAATCTATAAAGAGATTAGAATTACCTGAAACCATTAGATAGATTGACCACGATCTGCAAGAAGTTGTGGTTTTTGGTCTTCCTCAACTATGCAACCTAGACCAAATATGGGCAATACTCTCTGTTTGATGGGGAACAGGAGGCTCAAGAAACATAATGTATTGGGGACCATAACCATATATTTATAGGTTAATCCTAGGGTTTCCCATAATCCCCTAGGATTAATGGGCTGGTTTCTACTCAGCAAGCCACACCACTAAATGGGAAGTCATGGGCCCATAATTAAGATCACATGTATGCCTATTAAATAGCCCAAATATAATTGCTCTTTAATTTGTTACCCACAAATGAATTAATTCCAACAATCTCCCACTTGGGTAACAATTTTCTTTATTAGCAATTATATTAATTTAATTCTTTCGTGCACATCTCAATGCTATTAAAATAAACTTCCCTTTAATAACAATCCGGTCCATCTCGTATATCGATGAAGAACCAAAGCGGCTGTTGTCACATGTATAATCACGACTCAACCTTCAATGATCACCACACCAAATATACTCAATGACATGGATCAAGTGTGGAAGAGCAGCATGTGAATTACATGTAATGTAATCTAAACATGTCTATTCTCAACTGGTCCAACTTTATTCTTTAAAGAGATCCAAATTTATGCTTTCTAGCTTTATGTTAAACTACATTTAGAAAGAAAATCATTCAGAGTAACAAAATAAATCATCTTCTTTATTCTGCAGAAAAGAAAAACAACATGTCTAATTTAAGAAAATACAAACTCTCACTCAACTGACATATCATAATTTTTACATCTATATGAGCATTATGCTCGTAAAACTTTTGTGAAAATTCTTAATGAGCGGATCCGCAATGATAGAGTTGCATTTCTTTAAACAAAAATACTCTGAATTTTCTTTATCAACTAAAACTTAAATATTAATACAAAAGCTTTTGTTGCAGTAATATGGAAAAATACAAATCTTTGTCAAAATAACCTAATGACAAAATTTGATGACCATATTCTTAAGTTCGTTGCCACATACAAAACGCTATAAACACAAACTTTAGTGGTGAAAAGGACTAAAGTGACTCTCTACCACGAGATAGTAGAATCCTTTAACATATTAGTGAATATAGCCTCAAAGGTGGATCTAGATGATAACTCAAATTATCAAAATCAAATAGCCTTATGATCTCTAATTAATGATTATGATGAGTGAGCATGCAACTTTTTTTTTCAACAACTTATAACTCTTTAGATCCAATTAAGAGTTATCAAAAATTGCCTTTCATTCTTGATATGAATACTGCAACGGAAGCATATAGACTTTAAGCATGAATTTTTTTTTATTTTACTTTATTATTCAAGGGACCTCTATTGACAGTGAGTTTATCTTTACTAGTGATTCAATATCCCCTAGTGCATAAATCTTTATGCTAGAGAACTTGCAATACCTTTCAACATAGTTTTTTTGTGAATTCTCAATGTTACTTGAGATTGATCTTACAATATCAATTCACAATATAAAAGAGATATGTTCATGCAAGTTTTCATCCTCTAACAAGACCTTTATTATGTCGCAGACATATTACACAAGGTAAATAAATTTACTCCCACTAAACCTGTAATTCATAATTATTACTCCTATTACCTTCCGATATTACATATGATAATATCAATATGTAATGAAAATTATGAAATTGCAGATAAAAAATTCTTCATTGAGATCACAGATGAATATAAACATTTTGAAACTTTGTGTTACTAGATCAAAAGTTTCCAAAATATACAAATTTATTGATTTCATAAATTATACAATTAAAAAACCAATCTTTATATTCATCTGACAAAACTCAAAAAAGTTATAAGTATTGTCATTTACTTGAAATAACTTTTTGAGAAGCCATAGAAAAGATTTCTAAAAAAAAAAAATTAATGTGAGCCTTAAGATTTGAAACCATAACAACTAGATGAGTCTTATATTTGTTAACGTTGTCTTTTAAAAGCAAAATAACAAAATGTAAAATATCTTCGTTGTTTGTTGTTTCAACATATTCTTTATGACATTCATTTTTCCTTTTAAGAGATAAGACTTTTTACTTTATCTTCCCCCAAACTCAACATCCTTAAGAAACTTTAAGATCTCATCCATATTAATTTTAAGTGGGAACTAACTTTAGAAATTATATATATTGAAAGACTAGTGTATCTAGAGTGACAACTAAAAATTTTAAGTCCAAGTCTCGTAAAACCTTGAATTGCAAGTGATTTTAGTTGATTCTTTATTTGGTACACCACTTAAACTTTTTTATAACAAACTTGAGTACTTTCTCCAAATAGAAAGAAGGTAAGGAAAAATGATTTAAGGAAAAATGATTTATCATATTTCTTACCACACCTTTTTGAGCTTTGAATCATTTTATAAACAACATACATCTCAGGTTTGCCTGAAAATATATATTACTTATTAGCTCTATAAATCCTTAAAGGAGTTAGCAAATGGCTTAGACCTTATCTTTTCAATCCATCATATTTCCTAACGATTTCATTCACTACGAATTAATATATGATGACTTTTAAGATATCCAGGAATAAAGACCTCTCCTGTATCAAATATCGGTGCCCTTAACGAGAGTAAATTTAATTTCTTATAACTTTATGCAATGTTGTTAAACATTTAAAGAAGCCATATTGAATAGGCTCTAAATTGATGTTCTAAAATACTAAAACTCTCAATAGTACCTAATTTGACAATTCCAGTTATGTCCCCTTGATCATTCTTAATACAGACTTGAATGTCTGTTTAATCTTGAGAACCAACAAGCAACGAATAGAAATACCAAAGTCTATTCAACACATAATATAAGTTTTCATATGCAAGTCTAGCTCGTTAAATACCTTAAGTGAGAAGCCAAATTTTCTTTATACCTCATGTGGCAATGTGTTTAGAAAATTTTTTGTTTTTTCTTATATATGTTCAGATTTCCTAAAAATATCAAGAGAAGTCCTAAGCTTGATTCTTTTGTGGTTTAGGCGAACATATGTTCCATATAAACCTTAGTACTAACTTTAATTTCTTTCTTTAAGGAAATAAACAATTAATGAGTACAACTTTATCTTTTCTTACTTAACCAATTTTCCTTGAAACATCAGTTATAAGTATCATAACCCACTACATATCTACTGTATAATGTCTCAACTGGTATCAAATGCACAAGTAAATCCTTCAATATTTTAAACTTTGTGCATTAGATTCTTTAGTGTACTCACTAGTGTTCCTTTATTCTTTATTAAGAAATAGTCAACAAAAATTTGAAGTCTATTCCTTTTGTACTTTTCAAAACAATCTTCAAGGAACTTTCCTAATTATTTCCTCATTAAACATAATCCCCTTGAATGTTGCAAAACACCGTCATAATACTTATGTAATTAAGGTTACTCCGACTTTTCAAGATCCCAATTAAACCTTAGAGGGATATTGATTTGCAAAAGTTGATGTGTTTCCGTTCTTTATCAAAAATTCATGCAAGAGGGATCTTGAACTAAGAAATAGATTCTAGAAGCTAAACTAAAAAAGGGTATCCTGAGCAATTTCAATAATCGGGTTCATTGATATTCCTGGTATAGTAGATGCTATCACACATACAATCATACTCAATTCGATGGAATTGTTTGATCTTAAAGGAGATCTTCTATAATTTCGCACGTGAGGGGTTATTTCTTGGTTTCGTCCAGTCATTAATAACTTGATTATTTTTAGATAATAGTAGATAGAAACAACGCTCGTAAGGAGTCCTATTGAAACCAAGAAATATAGGCCTGCCTGCCATCCACACCAGAATAAATGAAGTTTTCCGAAAAAACCTGCTAGTGGAGGAAGACCTTCTAAGGATAAGAGACATAGGGCTAAAGAGAGAGCCAAAAAAGGATCGCAAAGCGAAGAACCTTACCAGGGCTTGAAAATTATTCTTAAATACACAGAAAGACAATTAAATAATATCTAACAATAACTAATTCAATAATAAAATATGCTCGAAATTAACCTTAAGTATTTATAAAAATACTTTGTAATTAAACTCAATGAGGATAATAAGATACCTAACACAAAATTGATAGCCTTCCTTTGGGCCGACAATATCAACTTGCAAGTGGTACTCTCCATGTGGTGATCAAACATTGATAATCAATCATGTCAAGTGAAAGCCTTCCTTTAGGCCGACAATCACTCACATGACATAACTTTAATATTATCCATGTTTATCACCATCTAACTATATGTAGACCTGTTATTTGACCAAACTGAAATCTTCCTTGGGGTCGACTACAGAGTCCATAAATACACAAATCCACAAACATCTGATAATTTTGAAAGATATCAATATCAGAAATTAGAGGCTACTTTGGTAGCATGATACATCAAATTAACACCAACCAAAAGGATCAGACAATTATGCAACATATATAACTTTATTATTATTAATTTTATCTTTATGAAAATAAAACTACCAAAATTATTTTCAAAATTAATAATAATATCTTTATATGCATAATTTAATAATGGGAAAAGTCCTCTAAACAATTTATTAAATCCAGAAATAAAAAATAAAAACTGGATTTTCCCAAAAGGAAGATTATTGATATTATAACTCATCAACAATTCAACATAGGCTATGGAGCACTAATTGCAGCACAATAATCTAATATCAATAATTAATTTCATAATTGTAAGTGTATTTGTTATTTGGCCAAATTGTGACCTTCCTTTGGGCCGATCACAATTCGTATAAACAACAATACTCAAATCTCACAAAATTATTACTTAATTATTATTAATTGTTTCCATATGAAAATAAAATACCTAAGTTATCTTCAACAATTAACAATAATATTTCTAAATCAAAAAATTCATAGAAATTTAAAAATTGTGCAAAATATTGATTAAATTGTTAATTTATTCACCATAATCAACAATCTTTAATTAGCACAACATAAAAGGAAAATCAAATCGACCTCCATATTTAAATTCGCCCAGAATATAAATTGATAACTAAATAAATAATTATTAAAAATTAAATAAATAGCCACAAAAAAAAACATCTGTAAGTTTGCGCACTGCAACATTTAAAATTAGTTGGTGCTAGGGAATTATCTCCATGCACCAGTCGTTATCTTCAAACGACACCTTATTGGAGTGCCGCAATTTCTTTAATTTTTCTTTTAACGAAAACTAAAGATTCACCGTCACAACTAATTTTTTAATAAAAAAAATAAACTTTATTAAATTAGTCAGGGATAAATTCGAACAATTTTCAATGAATTAAGAATTTTAATCATGTGAAAATTGTTGAAACATCTTATCAATCCAAATAATTTTAATAACTTTTTGTTTAAATAAATAAGTTATTAAAAGAACAATGAACTTAACTCTTAAAGATCCAATAATCATCCATGCAAAATTTGCTCTCATACCACTTGTTGGAAATTTTAAACAAATTCTAATTCATGATTATTCTAAAACAAAAGCTATAAAATTCCAGAACAATCAAGGCCAAGGATCCAAGCATGGAAGAAAACCAAAATCTATAAAGAGATTAGAATTACCTGAAACCATTAGATAGATTGACCACGATCTGCAAGAAGTTGTGGTTTTTGGTCTTCCTCAGCTATGCAACCCAGACCAAATATGGACAATACTCTCTGTTTGATGGGGAACAGGAGGCTCAAGAAGCAGGCAATACTCTCTGTTTGATGGGGAACAGGAGGCTCAAGAAGCATAGTGTATTGGGGACCATAACCATATATTTATAGGTTAATCCTAGGGTTTCCCATAATCCCCTAGGATTAATGGGCTGGTTTCTACTCAGCAAGCCACACCACTAAATGGGAAGTTATGAGCCCATAATTAAGATCACTTGTATGCCCATTAAATAGCCCAAATATAATTGCTCTTTAATTTGTTACCCACATATGAATTAATTATTAAATTAATTCCAACATTCCCTCCTTAGCTTACTGTAGGTCAAGATCGACCTGGCCGACAACCTTCGGCACCAGAGCCGAGCAATTCCAATTAAGGCAATCTGGAATGCTCGAAACTTGATGGCGTTGGACGCGTCCTGGAAGTCCATGAAGCCTTCAAAGACCTCAACATAGTCTTTTGGGTCTTTGGACTCATCGTAGGCGTTTTGAACTTTGTCAAAATCAATGCCTCCAAGATGTTCGACGTGAATGGTGATTCTCCCATTTCGCTATCGTCGAGGGTGTTGTCTTTCTTCTCACACTTCGACTTTAGGGCTTCAAATTAGGCATTGAACCTACTTTTCATCAGGTCGAACTCCTCCCTCATGATCACTCCCTCAGGTACAATTGGAGTGTAACGAGATTGAGCCTTCAGGTTCGAGCTCTTCTGCAAGCAAGAAGGAGAGACGTCCACGCCTCAAAAGGCAGAGTTCTTCTTCTTCTTATCGATAAGAACTTTCTTTAGGCAGCCCTCCGACGACTGTAGTCAACTCTATCATTGTCGACAGGGTGTTGATCGTCATTCTCTAAGTAGAGAGAAGGACCTCTGGTCTCGCCTTCGTAGCGCTGGTCCTACCCATTCCCTTGGATCCGTGAATGGTGTCCAGTGCGATTGGCTCGCATTAATTCATTGCAAGTCTCCTCCATAGTGTGCACACGAGTACGCATGTCATCGAGCTTGCGTTGGAGGGTGGCAAGATCCTCTGGATTTGCCGCTTGAAAAGACTTACGTGCCACCTTCTTAGATGTTCCACCTCGATCGCTATGGATCTTACTCGGTCGCGAAGTCGGGGGAAAGGGTGGATTTGTGTTGCGGGCAGACCTGCGAGGGATCAAACCTTGGTTAAGGTCGGACTTGAGACTCACTTAACTCTAAGCACAATAAAATGACCTACACAAGAGGACAAAATCTCCGACGCTCAATTCAGTAAGCAGTTTGGACTTAATAGCAAGTTCGAAGAGAAATTCAATACCTGGGGTAAGAATGAGGCCCTCTATTTATAGATAAGGGGTCTGACAGACCTCACGACCGACGGTTACCTTTATCGGATCTTAGATCGAACCTGTTGGGTCGTGCAAATCGAACCCGAGCAGATCGAACCGTCCAGTAATTATGTTGGTCAAAAGAATGGCTAAGTCCCTCACCTCGGCAGATTCGAGGTAGAGCTGCCGGATAATTGATATCTCTTTGGCCGTATCTACATCCTCCACGTGGCACGACAATTTCCTTCCTCAACCACTTGTCATGTACATCTTTTTCTTAATTGAACTAATCTCATTTTAAATTGTTTTTAGCAAAATATAACTAATTATAATAACTTTTATAATTTAACATAATTCTAATATTTGTTTTTAGATTATTCTTCTAGGGGTGAGTTGTCTATTTCATGAGTTAAAAAAAAAGAAGAAGAAAATATACATTTTTTAATTTCAAATATTTAGTATTGTTATATATTTATTTTTTAGTTACTAATTCTAATTCATAGAAATAGATTTATTAATTACAATTTTTTTTATAACGACACAAATTTAGAACTAATGTAATATGCAATATTTTTTATTTGATGACTAAAGGATGGTTATCTTTTTTTTTTCTTTTATAATATCTAGAATTATATTATAAATAACTTTAGTGAAATAGATTTTGAAATTACTAAAACTTGTACTTTATATTTTGTGTGATTTTTTAAGTTTTTATTCAATTGTATATAAGTAAGATAATGAAGTAGAAATTTTGTTAATATTTGCCCTTTGTTATTAGGAGTATTTTTTAAAATTTTTAAGAAGATATACCATACTTGTCAATTAAAATTTTCAATTGGACATCCTAAATGTCATAATGTTCTTAAGGGTAAAGAATTAAGCCGGACCAAAAATTGAAATTGAACCAAATTAATTTGGTCAATTAATTATTTTGGTCTATTCAAACCTAACTAAACCGCTTAAAGATATTTTTACGTTCAACGTGCTGAATAGTAAATGTATATTTTATTATTATTTTAATTTTACACCAACTGAGCATATAGTTGGCATTTTAATAAGTTTAATACAAGATCATGCTTTAAAAAAAAATAAAAAAATAAAGGAATAGATGATTATATTCAATAACATTTGTATTGAATAAATAAAATTTTGATGACCATTTTTGTAATTAAAACTATGTTTACCTCATATTTCATCTAACCTTTTATTTCTAGGTGCACTATTATACCAAATATTCTTCCTCTCCTTCAATTTCTAGTATTTTTCAATTGTTGTCATTGTTGCCACCATCTTATTGTCCACTGTAACCACATTGCTACTTGTCGTTGTCGTCCACCCCACTAGTATTTGTCGTTGCTACTGCATTAATATTAATTACCATCTTTTGTAGCAATCGTCGTAACTGTTGTTTTTTTCAATAGAAAAAGAATAAAAAAAGATGTAGCACATAATCAAGAAAATAAAGAGGATTATTTATGGGTACTTAATTTCAATTTCTGGTAGATAAAGACAATTAAAGTTTAACAAATTGAGAAAGAGAAACTCACTTGTCCTCACTTCGGACTCTTGTTCTCAATTTTCTCCTTATAATTTATAAATTGCATTATTTTGTCTGAAATCAACCCCCTCTTGTTTGTAATTTTTTGCAACTTCTTTCACCTACAAAATCTAGTTCTATCCTATATTTTGTATTTGTATTTTGTACGTGGAATTTTAAGAGTTGTTGATTTCACTATAATAATAAAGATAATAATAAGTAAATTGGTAACAGTAATTGTATTAAATTGTAAATATAATTAATTTGTAAGTTACAATGTATTAAAAAATATTCCAAAAAAAATGGTTACAAAAGAAATTGTTGCATGGGATGGACAAAATTAAATATTTTTTGCAATTCACTAATAAAAAATAATTATATATTCAAAATTAGTTTGAGTTTATTTGTTTGTAATTAATAAAAAATTAAAAGATGTTGATCTTTTCCACACAATACTTAGCTTCACGATAGTTTCAATGTGGAATTTTGTGCATAGTGTGAATAGGTATCTTCTTAATAATTGGGATATAATGTAAAATAAAAATTTTACTTGATAGACGTTTCTGTAAATCTAAATAGTAACGGGTTTATTAAATCACAAAATTAAATTTTTAATCATTTGCATCCTCACATACCACATTAAGCGACTTAATTAAATAATTATTAAATCTCAAAATTTAATCTTGTTTTCAACTTTTTGCATTTCAAATTAAGCCACTTAATTAAATGATATAATTTAATGTTCTCAATATGTGTAACTAAATTTAAATAATGGCAATATGTGACTATTGATTTTTTTAAATTTCCATACTCTTGAATTTGTAATAAATAATTGAATTAAATGATTTTTCACCCAACTTTGGTAAGAACATAATTTTAATTGTTTAGATTATTTTATTAAATCTCTAAATAAATATTGTAAAGGTAGATTAAAGTAATTAATAAAATATTGTAAGAGCAAAATAGACCAAAAATATTTTTTAAGTTCCTACCATTTTAATATATATATATATATATATATTAACTAAAAATAAAAACTTACGTTACACAATACGTTACGATACACGATACATTAAATTTTAATTACGATTTACGTTCCGACTCACGATTTATGTAGACTGAGCCCAATATCAGCCCATTTCATAACCACATATTTGGGCTCATTTCTACAAAGGCAGCCCAAAGATTGATTTGCAGGTATTAGATTAGTACATTGATAGCCTATTTAGGAATCATAATTACATAAATGGATTGAATTGTATAAAATTTACACTTTTGTCATAAAACAATACTAATTCGATGGTACCCATCAAACAAATTACTAGTATATCCTTTTAAGCATCCACTCAATATTAAATAATTTTTTAAATCTAGAAATGGTAAATTGAGAGGTTACAATTTAAATCCCTTAAAATGTGCTTAATTATACTTTCCAAAATAAAAAAAATCTCAAAACCCTAAAAATCCCCAAAACCATCCATTTTCGAAACCCTCATCCTCCGACTGTCTGTTCTTTTTCCCCGACCGTCCGTCTCTATCTACCTTCCTCTCCGGCTGGCTCCGTTTTTTCTATCGCCCGTCTACGTTTATCCCATTCGAAAGGAGATTTCTGTCCTTCCTTCTTCTCCGGTCGTTTCTGCTTGCTTTCGTCTCCGGGCAGCATCTGCTTGTCTTCATCTCCAGCCGTCTCTGTTTTCTCCGTCGCCAGAGCAGGTCGTCTCGGTTTATCCCGATCGAAAGGTTTGCATTCCAACGGTTGTTTTCGATTTCTGATTTCGTGTGAACTATTGTATATATGAGGATATATATTATAGTGAGTTTGATTAGGATATATCTTATAACTCAACTTGTATTGTTGGGGAAAATAATATAGATCAATCGATCCTCCTGTAAATTCTTCAAACAGGAACTATTTGACTTTCCCCTTCCACAGGCTAACAGCAGATAAGTAAGTAACAATAACAAAGGAATAAGAGATAGGGATAGAAAAGTTTAACACCACACGGATTATACTGGTTCGCCCCTATCTTGGGACTACGTCCAGTCTTCTGCGAAAAAGCAGGTTCAACTATAGTTGGGAATATTACAATGGAGATCTCACCCAAGATATTACTATCTTGCTTCTAAGTACCCTAACAATGGCTACCTAGGATTACACAATTGAAAATACCCTAATTAAAACCCACGGGATACAAAATCCTTTTTTCACACACTGCCCACAATCACTCAAGTCTCTCTTATTTGTACTCTGTACAAATAAAACCTTAACAAAAGGGTTCTATTTATAAGAGGTCAAATATCTCAATCCTTATAGGAAAACAATATTGTAATCCTTATAAGACAATAATATCCTACTCTTTGTAGGAATTGGTAGTAGTGTTTGAAAATCCTTTTCCTTGTAGGACACGGGTCATCTGTTTTGGCTCCATTATCCCAACAATCTCCCACTTGGAGACAAAACATCGATCTTGCCTCCCACTGCAACAACAGTCTCTGATAATCTTGGAAAACTCCAAGGCTTCTACTGCAACAACTTCTGATCTTCTTGAAAAAATCTTCAAGGCTTCTCCTGCAAGTTTAAAAACTTGTAAAACAAAATATCAGAAATCGCTGGTCTCATCTGTCTTTGCCCTAAGGTCGGGCAATCTACGTGGTCTTGTCTCCCAGACGTAAGAGACACAGTCACGTGCTCCCACTCAAACTAAGTGGTGATATCTGAAGCTTCCTTCTTCGTTCTTAAACACTGATTCTTGAAGAAAGAACTTCCTACTGATGACTTGACAACTATATTCAAGCCTGCTGCCAGAATTGAAACTCCATTCTTTACCTCAGCACCTACTGAGTTTATCTTCTCTGATGCAACTCTTCGCTGACGCGACTTCATCAATTCACCCTTTCGTCTGACAACTGGAGATAATCCCAGACAACCTAAAGAACTTGTTCTCGTTCTTTGACTTCCCAATTGTTGTTTCTGAATTGATGGCAGATCCTCCTGATCTGTTCTAGTTGTCTTCATTGCTGGCTCAGTCCTACCTTTTTGGACACCATCTGCAACTTGCATCCACTGTTTCAATGATCCTCTGGCAACACTCAATTGCGACGTGTAAACTGTAGATCTTCTATGGCCAATTGCCACCAACTTAGATCCTTTGGTGAGCTTCCACTGGTTCCCACCAAACTCACTTTGATAACCATCATCGTCCAACTTACCTGTAGAGATAAGGTTCATTTTGATACTGGGTACATACCTGACATCTCGCAGTAATAACTCAGTCCCACTATTGGTCTTCAATCGTATATTTCCAATCCCTTTAGTCTTGGAAAGTCTTCCATTCCCCATCTCACGTGGCCGCGATTGCCTCTTCTAAAAGATGTGAATAATCTTCTGTTTGAAGATATGTGTACTGAAGCTGCGCTGTCTATTACCCACTCCGATGATTGGTTTCCTATTTCTGTGTTGCTGTCAACACAGACGAGGGCATCGTCTACAACTGCATTTGACTCCGCCATATACCTTTTCAAATCCTCTTTTAATATTCTACAGTTTTTCTTGATGTGACCTTTTTTGTGGCAGTGAAAACATTCAGCATCTCTCTTCCAATTCCTCATGCTATGCTTCTGCTGCCTGTCATCAGACGCAACTTTCTCTTTACCTTTTTCGACAGCCAATGCTGAGCCTTGTACGGAAGTAGACTCTTTTCCACTCCCCTTTCTGCAAATTTCTTCAGCAATTGCCGCATCACAAATTTTTGAAAATTTCAAAGATTTGTCTCCTAACGAATTGGACACTGCTGTCTTCATCGTTTCCCAACTTTCAGGTAAAGGTGTTAGCAACTGAATAACATTCACTTCGTCAATAAAAGTAATCTTAACTGATGCCAATTGATTGATTAATTTTGTGACCTTATTTATGTGGGAATTGACAGAAGTATTCTCTTCCATTTGAATGTTAAAGAATCTCCTTACGAGATATACCTTATTATTAGCTGAGGGTTTCTCATACCTATTCTCTAGTGCTTTCATCAGATCTATTGCTGTCGTTTCGTTTACTACGAGACTTGCCACATTCATCGACAAACACAATCTGATAAAGGCAACTGCCTGTTCATTCGTCTCCACCCAATCTTCATCTTTCATCCCTGCTGGTCGTTCCTTTAAAGCTTTATTCAACTTCTTGCAGGTCAAGTAATCCTTAATCTACATCTTCCAATATTCGAAATTGGCCCCATCGAACTTCATGATTCCTTCAAAACCTGACTTCTCTGCTGATCCCATAATCTCTGAACCAAACGCTCTGATACCAATTATTGGGAAAAATAATATAGATCAATCGATCCTCCTGTAAATTCTTCAAACATGAACTGTTTGATTTTCCCCTTCCACAGGCTAACAGCAGATAAGTAAGTAACAATAACAAAGGAATAAGAGATAGGGATAGAAAAGCTTAACACCACACGGATTATACTGGTTCGCCCCTATCTTGGGACTACGTCCAGTCTTCTGCGAAAAAGCAGGTTCAACTATAGTTGAGAATATTACAATGGAGATCTCACCCAAGATATTACTATCTTGCTTCTAAGTACCCTAACAATGGCTACCTAGGATTACACAATTGAAAATGCCCTCACTAAAACCCACGGGATACAAAATCCTTTTTTCACACACTCCCCACAATCACTCAAGTCTCTCTTATTTGGACTCTGTACAAATGAAACCTTAACAAAAGGGTTCTATTTATAAGAGGTCAAATATCCCAATCCTTATAGGAAAACAATATTGTAATCCTTATAAGACAATAATATCCTACTCCTTGTAGGAATTGGTAGTAGTGTTTGAAAATCCTTTTCGTTGTAGGATACGGGTCATCTGTTTTGGCTCCATTATCCCAACATGTATATATGCGGATATGTGGATATATACTATAGTGATTTTGAATGTATATATGCGGATATATAAGTGGATATATCTTATAACTCAACTTGTATATATGCGGATATATACTATAGCGATTTTGAATGTATATACGCGATTTATAAGTGGATATATACTGTGATTTTGAATATATTTTTTGAATATACGGATATATGTTTATTGAGACTTCAAAGGATGATTGTGTGATGTTGAATTATCCTTGAAGGTTGAACACCAATGTGGGAGTGAATTAAGGGAAAATCAATCTTTTTGAAGGAGTAAATTAAGGTTTCGAATGAGTGAATTAAGAGATTTGGGTTGAAAATTAGTATGGGATTGATGGAAAATATACATACATGCGCAGCGGAAGCGAGCAAGGATCGAAATGACAATCTAGATGCATATTACAACCTAGAATTAAACATGCATGATCATACATTATGATGCTTAGAGAAAGATAGAGAAAATTACATACATTTGTAGCTTTTCAAATTTCTTCACTTAGCTTCAATGAGGACCACAAAGAGGTCTTTCTAGCTATTCTCAAGGCCTGGAATAGAGTGGTGTGATTTTTTTTAGAGAAGAGAATTTGAGAGAAATATGGAGCTAGAAGGAGTTTGTAAGCTTTTTGGAAAACATCAAATGGCCAAAGGTTTCAAGAGTTTTCAATGTTTGAACAAAAGCCTTCTTAAATAGGCAAATTACATGCAACTCTTGCATGTCAAAGTTCACCAAAAGCTTACAACACATATTCCACGTATGGCATGACTAAGTGTCAAAATGCATGTCTAAGTTCACCAAAAGCTTACAACACATACTCCACTCATGCATGACATGACTAAGTGTCAAAATGCATGTATAAGTTCACCAAAAGCTTACAACACAAATTTCACTCATGCATGCCATGGTTAAGTGTCAAAAAGTGGATTTTTTTAAAATGTTCCACTCAACAAGTTAGTAGAATTTTCCACCAACTTGGTTAAAAACATTATTTTAATCTTCTTAGTCAACCTTTGACTTTCTCTGATCAAAGTCAACTATTTGACTTTTTTCGAAATCCGACTGTTTGATGAAATCCATGTCTCCGATTATGAATCCGCATTCATAATTTTAATATTTAAATCCTATTTAAATATTTTGACCAAATTTCTCAATTGATATCATATATCAATTTCTTAATCAGATCTTATATGATTAACCTAATTCGTACGATTCGAATTATTCATTCAAATTATTCCAAGTTTATTCCTATATGAGCTAGCCAGGGGACCTTATGCACCTACAGATCATGAGCTCCAACAATCCGAGATTAACCGATTAAACTTTTTAACCTAGTTAACCAACATTTGTTAACTACCGGGTCACTCCACTAAAGCCCGTAGCTGCACTCTCCTCACTGTAGATATATTATGTCCATTTGATATAACCATGATCGATAAGTCAACCCTTCACAGGTTGTTCGTAATTATAGCGGGTCAAAATACCGTTTTACCCCTATAATTACCTCTTGTTCCTTAAGTTTCACTGATCCTCTAATGAACAATGATTTGTAGTCCAACTATCAAATAAAAAAAATCCTCTCAAACCTTTTGATGAGGGTGGCGTCAATTGTTCAAGACTTGGATTCAGCCCTTAAGAGAACAACCTTTCTAATATCCCAAAATTGGGTAGAAGTGAATTTCTTCTTACACCCTATGTCCCTAGCTATCTACCTGGTCTTACCCCTGAAATGGGAGGTTTATTGAGCCACCGCTGTTGAGCTGCTCTCACCCCTGCAGATCTAAAGATAATCCCGAGTAAACAGAAGTTCATAGTTAGCTCAGGATTAAGATCGAGTTACCTAGGCCATCAAAGTCGAGATAGTCAGTTTCAGACAGTAAACAGTGTTATAAAGTAAAAGTGACTATCTCATGGTCCGGTCTTATGCAAACTCTTTGCACAGGACGCCGCCACTCGCATGTCTTCACATGAACGAATTAGGATCACATCGCGTATACTAGCTACAAAGTGGGCCGTATCCATAGTATCCCCAGAATAAGGCACCCAACCTTATTCCTATACTATAGACCATTTAGATTGTTAACTCAAATTTGATCCATATTTATGTCTCTACATAAAGTTTGAGTCTCATGTAACAGTCTAGGATCCTTAGTTTATTGGATTTAGATCTAGTAACAACATTTTATTGGATCAATAACTACTTATTGATTATAACCTTCAATAACAACTTTATTGAATGATAACAGTATATATGACATTTACAAACTATGAGTTTTTGGACATAAAACCCAACAGAGACTCACAACAATTAAAAGATTATGATAATAATTTATGGAATTAAATCTTTTATATTTTAAAAAAATAAATACTATAATAAATGTAAATGCAATAAATAAGGGTAAATTCAGAATTAAAATAAAATCCTACCTGCAGAAATTTAAAAGTGTAAAATTAGAAAATTTTAGATACTTGTATAAATAAGTTTCTAAAACAGTCCTCCGAAGACATTATCTCATTTAGCAATCTTAAACCTTATGAAAAAAAACAATAATTTAAAATTGATGTTATTGGTTAAAGTGGTGGAAATTTAAGTAAAGTATACTGATTTATTAAAAAAAACAAAACAAAACATATATATGCATTAACGAGATGATTATAATATTATTACAATTTATCATATTAACTAAATAAATTTTATAAAGCACTTTATTTATCTATTTACTCTAGTCCTAAACTAGAATATATGTAGCCTAAAATATGTATTTTTAATGGACTAGTTGTTATTTTATTTATTTATTTTTTTGGTGTTGCCTAAAGCTCTCCAAGAATCACAAAGGAAATCTTTATTCACAATGAAAATTTGATTATAATAGCGTACCAATAAAAAGTCCAAAAACATCTATTATAGAAGAATTAACAACCAACTAAGAATTAAAAAAAAAACTAAAACAATCAAATAAAAAGTTAATTGCACAACAATGGGTGGAGATTCGACCTCATGCCCTTGTGGTAGGTCATGAGGTATGTTTCGCCGAGCTAAGCTCATGTTAAATATATAGTTGTTTTAGTTTAACAATTGCAAAAGTTGAGATAAATAAACCATTTAGATGACATGATAATAGTTATCTTATTCACTTAAGCTATGCTTGGATTCTTGGTTAGAATGCAAATGACACAAACACAACAATACAGAGCAGCAATCTGTCAATTTCTAAAAGGACTCGGACACACATAAAATTTCTAAATGCAATCCACGAATAAGCATAAAATGTCAAAGTGAATTACAAAATACATTATTGAATCAACAAAAGTTACAAAAAAAAGTTTCCATACAAAGAAAGTTAAATCTATCCTCTCAAATTTCTATAACATCTTCATCAACACAGAGTTTTCTAATCATCTTTACTATTAGAAAAGGTAGAAAAAAGGGAAAGATTTGAATTTGACTATTGGATTCAACGTGACATTGTAATACTTATAATTTCGTTTAACTTATATGAAGTTGAAGAAAAGAAAAAGAAGTACAAATAGAATTAAAAATGAAATACAAACAAAAAAATTCAGGGAAGCCGAACAGAGTTACAGAGGCGTCGGGGGCAGCAACAGCGACAGTGAAAGTGGCGGCGGCGAGGGCGGACTGCAGCGACGAAATAGCTAGTGAAGGAGTCTTGTGCTTTTCGTCCGTCGAGAGGCAGAAATCAATAGTTGCGAATTTAGGGCTTGCCTTTCTTTTTGTTTTGTTTTGTTTTTTTTTTTAATTTTCTTAAGGTATGAGCTTTCAAATGGGCTGGTGGGATCTTTGTTTTTATGTTAAGAAACAAGAGTTGGATCTAAGAACCTTGCTAACAAACAAGACCCATAGAACTCAATCTCAAAAACCCCAAAAACAAGTTTGGAATCAACCCAAGGAAAGTAAAAATCGGATTACCTTGTTGATCAAATATCTCAAGGCAAGAAAACTTGCTTCTTGTTTGAGATCCAAATCACTCCGCAAGCAAGCACTACAACATATTCGACTTTTCATGACGAGCAATGCCCGTCATTAAAAGGAAACGATGATAGTTAGGTGACCGATATCTATTCGAGTGACCTTGTTTCTTTTTTGATGACAGACGATTTTAATAACGGGTAATGTCCGTAATGAAAAATTTTGTTTTCATGATAGTCATGCCCGTCATGAAAGGGAAACCATGACAGGCAATAACCAACATCTTTACGAGTATCATTGTTTTGTTTTAATTACAGACGTGTTTTAATGACGATCATTGCCCGTCATCGTATGTACGTCATCGTATGTGTGTCGTTAAATGTGTGCTTTTAATGACGTGCAATGTCCGTCATTGTTTCTTTAATAATTGAATAAAAAAATAATATTGTTGGTTACATGCTAGCAAACCAAAAATATCCTTTTTCTCAATCTACAAAGAAATATGAAAATAATATTTTATTTGTATATAATTATTAACTAACTCACAAATAACCATGGAAGAACAATATAATGAATAATGTAAGAGTTTTCAATAATGAATATGAGCAAGTTACACTACTATGCAAAAAAGTTTTCAATAATGAATATGAGCAAGTTACACTACTATGCAAAAAACAATAAAAAAACAAAAAAAAACCTGAAATGCAGTAATAGATATGTAACACGATACTTTATAGTTAATGAAAGCACACATAACTTGAACAAAATACCAACCAACTGAACTATGGACATGAAACTTCCATCACTTCCATGACTCTAAATCTATCACCTCCTTCTATTCCTCTAAATCTATTACCCGCTTCCATTAATGTTTTAATAGTTCCCAACATGTGCACAAAATAAAGTTGTAATTTTGAGAGAGGAAAAATCCACACAACTAGAAAACTGAAGTTGTTTACCATATCAATGCGTACCAAATGAAACTCAAAATTAAGCATAAGTAATGGGTCAACCACCCATTCCTCAAAAGAGAACATTCAACAACAATCCAACACTTCTATAAAGCTTACATATATATTTAACATCCTTTTATACAAAAAAACAAATAGGACCGCTCATTCCTCCACAAAATGGATTCCACAACAATCTAACACTAATATAAACAAAAAAAAAATATTTCCATTTTACTAATACTACTACATAAATGGCAACAATCCAACACTCGTATAAACAAAGTATTTCCATTATACTAATACTACTACAGAAAGTAACTCGACCCAAATACTTACATCAAATAAACAAAATGAACGAATCCATAAGTAGGTAACTCGACCCAAATACTTACATCAAATAAACAAAATGAATGAATCCATAAGTAGGCTTACAGAAATTTTCCAACAAAAGTTGCTCATTCTATTTGAACCTCCTCACACATTAAACTTTCATACACATCTCTTTAAACGAATAAAACAACAATAATCTCACAAAGAACATTAGTTTAATTTTCAAAACAACAATCTTCATGTACTGACCTTGAATAGAGTCACAAGTTTAGTTTTCACAAGCTTGCCTTCCTTTCTAATGCCCACCAATCCCTTTCTCCCAAGATTTTAAGAAAATCAGTTAAAATCTCAAATCTTAAAGATATTTTCGCAGAGAACTAGACAAATCTTTGCTGCATCAACCAATATAACGAGTAATCTAACTATTGAACTGAGAGTTCTCAAATAATATTTCATGTAAACATATCAAATAAAATTGAACCATCCAAATGAATTCTTATTACGATTCTTGCGTCCAAACAAAAATATGTTCTTCGTTTTTAAATAGATGATCAAATGGATGAAGAAGAATAGGATGAATATAAAGAGGTAGAAGACCACAAGCCTAACAAGGAAGAACTAGAATACCTTGAACTAAGGCAACAACTGAAAGAATAAAATAGAAAGTAGTAAAAAAAGGGCATAAAAAAGGACGACAGTTCTCACTTGAAGTCCAACGACAAAAAGCTTTCTATGATAAGTTATAGCCTGTAGCCTGAGCTTGACATGATAAAACTTTTGTCTTTGACACGTTTGTGCATTTTGTTTTTTTTGCATAAACATTTCGTGTTGGTGGATATAGTACTATGGGGTACTGTAAATCATTGAGAAGTCCAGACATCTCACCATCCTCATTATTCATAATATTTGGTTATATACTTAATTCATTGTGCGAAAGAGTTCACGCATTGTATAACTACTAGAAGGGTTTGTTCTTCTCCATGGTATATCCATTGAGTGTATGAGTGTGATATTCTATTTATAAACAAGTGTCTTTCTATTCCATTAATTAAATGCCACTTTACATTCATATAATATATACATGGACATCTTGTTTTTCTTGTATTGTTGATGCGGAGTTTTGCCAATTCTATGAAATGTTTTACTCCTTATACATACTCGGGCGAGAATCTATATCTAACCTTAATCTAATCCTTATTCATTCTTGATGATAATACTATTTAAAGAACCTACAATTCAGTTTAAATGGTCAATGTTGAATCCTAAAAGCAAGGTTGTTAAATCGTGAATTGGAACGTAAATCATAATTGAAATTTAATGTATCGTGTATCATAACATATGGTGTATCGTAACGTATCGTGTATTGTAAGTTTTTTTTAATGTGTGTATATATATATATATATATATATATATACATACATAAATATATATCAATTAGTAAATAAGTTCAACATTCCTTATATATCAAATAGCAAATAAGTTCGACCTTCCTTCTAGTGAATGTTAAAAAGATATCAAATAGTAAATAAGTTCAACATTCCTTCTAGTGAATGTTAAAAAGAAGATTAAGACTCCAAAATAAGTATCAAGAGACATTTAAAACAACAAAATAGCTTCTTTTCTTCAATTATGAACTTCAATATTCTAGAAATCAATATCATCCAAAAGATCATCACTGTCAAATGCATTTTCTCTGTTGCTTTCTTCTTCTACTAAGTCTATTACTTCCTTCCATTTTTCACTTTTATTTGAAGAAAGATCTCTAGGCCCCGAATAAAAATAAATAACTAATGTTACTTATTGAAATTAAATATTTAGTTCAATAAAAATAGTAAAATCATTATCTCTCTTCTGCTTTTGCTACTTTCTGCTTCTTGAATGTCAAAACATTCATTTACGTTCATCCAAGAGGTGTTTCTGGCAATGTTGGATCTTCTCTCTGTAATCCATTCATCATCAGACTCTAAATTTGATAGACAATTAGGATCATATGATTCACCTTTTTAAATTTTTTTTTTGTGCCTTGCTTTTAATTGAAGATTATATTTTACAAAAACAAGTGCACTTAGTCTTTGCTGTTCCAAACGGTTCCTTCTCTTTGTATGCACCTAAAAAATTGTTAAGGTCAATATTGTAAAGTCTAAAACAATTATGTGAAATCATCTTTCTAATCCTTTCTCTTAGTCTCCTAACTAAGAATGAGGCATCCTAGAATAAATAACATACACGATCAAATGTCCTCCAATTTCTCTCACACCCTGTAGCACTACAAGTCATGCTAAGGATTCTAATAGCAAGATTTTAGAGCTCTTTGCAATCTCCTCCAAAAGATTCCCACTACATAGTTTGAATAAAACAAACATAGATATCAATAATAAAATATCTTTGCTTCATTATTGAATATAGAAAACTAGAGTTAATACTTTTTATGCTTTTAGTTTCTCTTTTTACATGGCTGCTTTTTGTTGCGCATCTGAACTGCCATATCAATTCCAAACATGCTTTCTGCATTATGGAATAACTCTAGTTGCTTATCAACTTTTTCTCTGACTATTGGTGAAGGGCACATCCTCTGGATAGTTTGATAAAGTCTCATCTTGACCTCATAGTCAGCATTAAATTCAGGAGTATAATGAAATCTAGGATTTACTTTTTAAAATTTAATTAGTATCCATCTAAGTATGATATTAATGATAGAAATTAGGAATGAAACTTTACCTTGGGTTAAGATAATATGCTGCTGCATGAAGAGGCCTATGAAGTTGCATTGCCCATCTCTTATCAATTATGTCCTATGTAGGTTTATAATGCTTCTGAATATTGTTGAAATTTTTCTCAATTTGTTCATTTGCTCTATCCACTGCTTCATATATGTAGCCCATTGCAGATTTTGCATCACCATCAACAAGTCTTAGCACTTTTACTATAGGAACGACACATTTTAAGCAATACTTTATTGAGGACCAAAAGCTTGAATCACCAAGAATAATTTTCATTATAGCATCCCCATCAGAATTTTTTGAATACGTACTTCTTTGTCAATCTTCAGATCGAAACATTGCTCTCAAACCTATCTTATTTTCTACCAAACTTCTCAAAGTTAAGTAGGCAGTTGCAAATCGTGTTACGCGAGCGCTTATTAATTCTCTCTTTAGTATGCTTTCTCATAAGGTTTAGAACCCAAGAGTGCCAGTAAATATAAACAATAATTTTTCTAGCTTTGGACATTATATCATTATGTAAGCGCATATCTCCAATATCTGATAAAATCAAGTCTAGGCAATGTGCAGCACAAGGAGACCAAAATAAATGTTTATATTTTCCCATCAATATTTCTCCAGCTTTGACATAAACAGATGCACTATCTGTTACCACTTGAACTACATTACCTGCATCAATTTCTTCTAACACTGAATCAAATAATTCAAACAAATTATCTGCATTTTTGTAGATTCTTGACGTATCCACACTTTGTAGAAATACAGTGCCTCTAGGACCATTTACTAAAAAGTTTGTAATAGATCGATTCTTCTCATCTGTCCAACCATTTGACGTCAATGAGCATCCTGTTTTCTTCCACTCAATTTTGTACTTTCCCAACAACTCTATATTGATGGTCTCTACCTCTTTCTATATGATGGAGGTTTTAGTCCAGCACCAAATGAAGCAACTGAATCTAACATAATCTTGAAATAGGGGTCGTTAACTAAATTAAGTGAAAGAGCATTTGAACCAAAAATCTACAAATATCTCTCCAAACACTTTCTCTATCGCCTTTCTTCCATATAGTGTTCAAAGTAACAGAAATAGATTTTTGTATGCCCTTTCCAAAAGCACCTATCATCTTTTTTTTTTGGCTGCTACCAATGTCCGCTTCATCTTCATCATGAAAATCATCTCCATCCTTATTTTTCTTGCTTTCATTCAATAATTTCTTGAAAATATCTCGTACTTCATTTGAAACTTTGCTACTTAGAGCAACATCTTTCCGAGTATGTGCTAGATGATTTTTAATCCTAAAAATACCTCCCCAATAAGAATTTCCACAATGCTTACTTCTCAATTTGAGTCTTCTATTTTTTCTTTCTTCAATTTTAACACACTGATCCCATATTGGATCATTACCTTTCTCCCCTTCTACCATTCTTTTTCTTTGTAGAATAAAAATAAATGGTAAGGACTGGTATAAATTAAAAGAAAAACCTGAAAATTTGTTCTTAAAGTGAGACGAGAATGATAGGGGTGTTGTCATTATTGTTGAGGATCAATGTTGTAGTCAAAATTAGGAGAGTTTGGAACTATTATTGAGAGTTTAAGCAAATGCACAAATAGATATAAAATGACATTGCTAACTATTTTATAATATGGTTTCTTATTTGGATAAATAAATACATACACTTCAAATAAGAATTATTAGACAAACAAAAACTAAAATTGAGCGGTAAGAACTTTTGTTTGTATTACTTAAATTCATGCTTTACAAACATGGAAAGAATCCATACCAAAGTAAAGAAGGACTATTGCTCATGAGAAGGAAAATGTCACCATGAGCTTCATAACTTATTCTACAATTTACACATTGATAATATCTCACAAAATTTGAGGTTTAGTAAAGTGAGAACTATGGGAAAGCTCCCTATTATAACATACAAAGAAAATATTGCACCCAGATCTCACTTTAATTATTACTAGAACAATATTTAAATAAAAACATTGTAACAGACTTCTAAAGCTTAAGCAAGTTCTATGGAATACTAAGTCATTAATTCCCAAATTTCTCGCTTTCTTAAACGAACCTCAAATTTCATTTATCCTTCACTTTGTCCACCCTCCAATTGAAAATATAATGGAAAATTAGACTAAAACAACTTCAGCCAGAGCATAGTATGCCTCTCATAGAAATAAATCTTCTAAATCATTTAGTAAAACTCGTGAAAGTATTATATTATGTCCACTCACTTTTATCAATTACATCCAGAGATTATATATATAAATATATAATCTTAATTATAAACAAAATAACAGTAAATAAAACTAACTAATTAATTGCTAATAACAGAAATAATAGATAAAACATCAGGTAATATTTCCCTACAAGCAGGAATGACTTTCATATTTACAACCAAGATGCATCCCAAGATTAATTGTAAGGCAACAAGCTTGCATCCGCACAAGAAATCCTAACATTAATATTTCTCCTTACAGAAATTTTTTTTACAGCTAAAGTTTGATTTAAATAATTTTTATGTAACTAAATACTTCATTCTTCAAGCTCAATTTGACCGAGTGTTTGATGATAAAGAATGAATTTTGCAATAGAATTTTAATAGAATCTTTCAAGACAACAAAATATTAGAGAAATATTTTTGGATGTTACAAAGCCTTTCAAGACAATCAAGAAATATTTTAAAAACATCCATGTTGTTTTCCAATCTCACG
This sequence comes from Momordica charantia, assembly GCF_013281855.1. NCBI lineage: Eukaryota > Viridiplantae > Streptophyta > Magnoliopsida > Cucurbitales > Cucurbitaceae > Momordica > Momordica charantia. The sequence continues at coordinate 11,144,329 of NW_028275162.1, forward strand.
ATATGAAGTTTTGTAATTACCCAAAATCAGTGAGCTTTTTTTTTTTGGCAAAAAAATGTCTCACATATGGATTGATTTAACCACTGTTTTTGTAGGTAAAACAGAAAAGGTATTTCGTCATTGCAGACTGTCCTTTAGAGTAAATCGAGTGCGGAGATGTTCATTACAACTAATTGTTTCACCATATACATTGAAAACCTAAAATGAAATCTAAGAAGAAGTTAGAGAACACATACCCATAGTGACAACAACTACAATCGGGCTACAACACAAATGAAGTGAGACTGAGGGATCGAGATCTGGTCAAGAGACTAATGAACACGCCGGCAAGGGATGGCTTTGCTCCTTGGTGACTTGGGGTCGCCGCCGTTCGCATCGTCGGATTCGCCGTCGCTTGTCGCTTGAAATGCCTCAAGTCGCGTCGTCGTTCGCGCTTTAGTTTGTTGGGGTCGCGTGAGTGAGAAATGATGCAAAGTGAGAATGTAAAAATTAGGTAAGTTAGGGTAAAATAAAGGGCCAAAGTTGACGAACAATGTTGGTTTTGGGCCTGCATTGAAATTTATATATTTTTTAATTTAATTTTAAGTGCGTTTTGTTTCCTGTCCGTCATAGTTTCCTCCGTGTTTTTCTTTTGACCGGTTATAAAAGTCTAATTTGTTGTAGTGAAGATAGATCAAGTCAGCTCACTGGAATGATCCTAAACATGCAAGCTATCACTAGATTGCAAAATACATTAGCTCTGGGCTAAAAGAAAAGTTCAAAGGCTCATTTCATAACATCTTGATTCTATATTCTATATTCTGATACAAAGAACTGACAAGCTTTTGTATAGCCACATATAAACCATATGAAGAGGCTCAAGCATTTAGAAAGACTCATAACTTACAATAATCGAAAAGACAAGCAAATAAATAGCCTAGAATATGAAAAGCTTAAGCAAATGAAAAGATTAGAAATAAAAAACCACCCTAATAATTAAATCTCGCCTATAATAAATGGTGGATGAATTTTGACCCAATTTTGACACATTTGGATGAGATTTGAAGGCATTTGACTTGACCATGTAAGAGGAGGCTCGTATTGGCTTTTATTTATTTGGATTAAGTTGTAGATTCATATCATTATATGAAATTTTTCTTCCTTGGGTCTTGTCTTAATATTTCTCATGGCAGAAAAATTTAAATTAAAACAAAATGGAGATACGAGCTCGTTTGGTAACATTCACATTTATGTCTATTCAGGAATCGAAATGAAAATCAATCGGAATGGGAATGACATTCTTTTGGTGCTGTTTACCAGAAATTTTATGGGATCAGAATCACAAATCATTTGATGCAGTTTACTAAAACGGTATGGAATTGGATTCAGAATTAGATTTATAATAATTACTAGTATACTCATTTCTTTCTTTTTATAGTTAATAATTTCTAATGTTCAATTATTTATTTAATTGTATTTAATGTTGTTTAAAATGATTTATTATTAGAATAATCGTAATTTAATATGATATTATTAAATCTTATATTCTAATATTTAATAATAATGAATTATATTTAATTATAATTAATAATAACAAAGTAAAATTAAATAATTAAAAAGTTAAATATAAATTTTAAATACCTTTGTAATTAATTTAAAAGTCTATTTATTATTTAATATCAATAAATTTTATTTTTAAGTTGAAATTTTAAAAAATCTTCACACTTGATGTTATTATTATATATCAATTATGTCCATGACAAAACCAATATTGATTCAAACAAGTTAACATAAAAGTCGAAAATAATTCTAATTATCTCATAAAATTCAAAATAATTAGTTATACAAAATATTAGCTTAAGTCGTTACATTACCAAGTATTTGATCCACAAAATGTAATATAATATTTTAAAGGCTATCTTGAAACAACTAAATGAGCAAAAAAAAAAAAAAAAACTGTAACATAATATTCTAATGACATAATAGTCAAACTCCATGTTCTAATAAATTTAGAACGTACTCTTTATTCTCCTCTTCATTCATGGTGAAAAATAATCTTAGCAAGTCGTGTGACCTTGCCAAAATGTTAGTGCCCTTAAAAGTTACAAATTAGATAGTCCAACTATCTTTTTTAACTCATCAGTCACTCGATCTTGCATGTTAGCTACTTATCTATCATTTGAAAGTACTTCTATAAGCTCATTACCAAGTATTTGATCCGCAAAATGTAATATAATATTCTAGAGGTAGCTCTCTTGAAACAACTAAATGAACCAAAAAAAATTGTAACATAATATTCTAATGACACAATAGTCAAAATCCATGTTCTAATAAGTTTAGAACGTATTCTTTATTCCTCTCCATTCATGGTGAAAAACAATCTTAGCCGATCGTGTGACCTTGCCAAAATATCAATGCCCTTAAAAAGTTACAAATTAGATAGTCTAACTATCTTTTTTAACTCATCAGTCACTCAATCTTGCATGTTAACTACTTCTCTATCATTTGAAAGGAATTCTATAAGCTCATCAAGCTTTGGTGCTACTTTTGCTACAAAATTTGCCATGTGTTTGATATGATGACTCAATCCATTCTTTTTGCATGTTTTCCATTCATGACATTCACTTGAAATTTTATATGTGAAATTGGGTTGAGGTTGAGATCGAGGCTGAGAGAATGATGTCCTTTCATCGTCAAGCAGATCGAATGTGTCATTTTGAGTGTCAAAATGTATGCTGGAACTATTGATATCATGATGAGAGTTAGCATCCTCCAATACAATTTCTTTTTCATCATCTTCAACAAGAACTGCATGTTGACTAGTGGTACGATATTTTTCAGATATTTCTCCCAAAGCATAATAGTGTGGAAAATGTTTTCCATATAAATCATCAGCATTCTTATGAGCCTACAAGTAAAAAAAATATATAACTTATTTGAATATTTGAATTAAATATAGAATCTAAAATTTGACTACTTTTACATACCTCAACCCATTCATCAAATGCACTTATTTGACATTGTAATGTCATGAGTTCATCATTCCAACTAAATCCACTTTTATCTCCAAGCAATTCAAATAATGCATTGTATTTGGACTTTAGCGTCTCCACTCAAGACTCAATGTATGGAGATGCCTTTAAGGTGTACGAAGACAATTTTTCTAACATCAAACGTTCAATTTGATTCAAATATCTATTTTTGAATCCATTTTCCGCTCGCCATAAACTACTATGACATAGTTCTTGAAGCTCCCCCACCAACACTGCATCTTCCTTTAGCTACTATCCAAAAACATTTATTCAATCCTCGACCTCTTTGTGTATTAGTGTTATTAGGAGTCATCCCTATATTATCCAAAATTAAAAAGTACATAGAATGAAATAACAAAAGTTAACAAATAATTCCGAACAATATCTCCACATGCTCAAATAACAATAATGTAAAATAACAAAGAATTCCAAATAGTTAATAATCATTTCAAATAACCAAATTGCAAATAACAAATAACAGACATAATGATATCATTCTAAACTTTATTGCCAAGTATTGAACATTTGAGTTGCCAACGTTTGTCTCCACATGCTCCATTCGTTTGAAGCCTCAATCGTACTAATGTAGTTAGTCGTGTCATCTACGACTTCAATTACCAATTCTTCATTGTCAAGTTCTTCTTCTAAAGGATCAATTTTCATATCTCTTATTGTAAAATTATAGAGCATGCAACACATTTAAATGATCATTCGTTGTGTAACTATGTTGTAGAAAGAAGGACTCCTAAGGATTGCCCAACACATCTTTAGTAAGTCAAACATTGTTCAATTACATTTCTAGCAGCGGAATGTTTCATATTAAAAAATTATTCTAGTGTTCTTGGTTGTTGACCATCTCTCTAGTAATTTAATGATATCGTTGGTCCCTAAAAGGTGCTAAGAAACCCTTGTTATTGGTGTAACCAGCATCGACCAAATAATAATAATGACTTACGTAAAAAAAATTCTTTAAATCTTGTGATACTTTGTATCTAAGAAATCTAAAATTATATATGTATTAGGTGAAAATATTATCATGAGGGACTTTCAATGCATTCCTCCTAGTTATTCCATATTTAAGTATCCAACCATGAACCTTTCAAACCAGGTAGAACATAGATAAATTGCATATCAGGGGAGCAAACTCCTAAAACATTGGTAGCAATTTCATTCTTCCTTGTTCTATACTTTGGTTTCTCAGACTCTGGAACATGTACCTTAATGTGAGTCCATCTAAAACACCTAAACAACCCTAAACAAAAGTATTACTATTTGGATTAGTATATAAAATTTTCTAATAAATAATTTAATTCTATTTTGCATACCTTAAACCATTTCCGTATGGAGTCCATTGAATCTTCTAAAATAGGTTCATGAGTCTTCCAAAAATACTTTTGCCATCGAATCATAGCTTTTAGGCATTCATGGAAGTATTTACTAATGGTTCGTCCAGATTTCTTAAAAGTAAAATTCATAATTCTATTTTTTACATGTTGTGTTAGAATATATACAAATATTGCAACCATATCTTCAATAGTCACATTCTTTGACCCTTTTAATTGTCCTTCAATCATAAGGAGAGTATATAACTTATAAAATGTTCGTCTATCCATCCTTAGTTGATTAACACAACTAACATCATTCTCATGAACAAAAGATTGCAAGTGACACACTTGGTAAATTATTCTAGAGAATGTTGGATTATGAAGTTCTCTTCAATAATGTAGACGTTGATGGGCACAAATGAAAATACAAAGTGCGAGCATTTTTCGAAGGATTACAACAAACATATTTATCACAATATTTATTTTCTTCTTCTTTCCAGTAGTAAGTCGAGACATATCTATATTAAAAAAAACATGAGATGTACTCTATAATTAATAATTCATTCTGAAATTGAGTGATATTTAAAGTAAAAGATGCAAAGAAATAAAAGAGAAAAGAGAAAATTAAAATTACAAAAACCTGACTAACGAAATTATAATAATGATCTCACAATATTCCAGCATGCTTCCACATCACAACAATAAACATGTTTATATAATTGCAACAATGATCATATCCAACAATGAACATAACCATAATTACACATAAGGAAGAACACAACAACAATTAAAGTTCAAATGGGTTAAAGTTCGGTCAATACCCTCCCATGATGTCGACATTGTAAAATTAGACAAAGAGTACACATGTCCCATATATATATACATACATACAGAGAGAGAGAGAGAGAGAGAGAGAGAGAGAGAGAGCTTACGTATCGAAAGACGTATGAGAATTGAGAAAGCCATAAGTTCATGATCAAAATTAGCGATGAATTCGTGGTTGCTTCGTCAAACTCAACTTTAGATACTGAAAATTATGAAATCGTTGTCGAAGCTTTTGAAGGGAGTGTGAATTGTTTGATGATTGAGGAATTGAAAGATGTGGCTTCTACTGTAATTCACTAGAGGGAGAGCTTTTTTTGTGAAAATGTGTTAGGGTTGACTTTTATTGCAGAAATATGTGTCGGTAGGTCTATTTAACCACAAATTTGAATCCTTTCCCATCATTATTAGCTAAAAAGGCTTACAAATCCTTAAACTAGAACATGCATAGAACATTTCTGGATAATTTGTAATATATGGTACTTTAGGAAAAATGTGAGGAAAACGCGGTCAAAGTTGGAAGAAAATAATAGAATTCTATTGCAGGAAAAAAGCATCTGCCGATTTTTTGGTCAACATTTCTTCAAAACGTGCGTTTTACTTAATCAAGGGCAGAGGGGTCATTTCCAACGTGTTTGACAACCCAAAATCGTGAGTCCAAGTCAAGAAAGATTTGTTGCGAGAATCTCAACCCATCTCCACCTCAAATGGTGGGAAATTCAACCATTTTGAGGGCCTATAAAAGGAAGCCACTCCCCCTGATGGGATGTGAATCCCGCAGCGGGAGCGATGATCTTCGTTCATGAATTTTGAGAAACAAAATCCATACCATGAAACGGAAATACGGAGGAAAAAGTTATGTATGCCTTACCTTTGAAGAACGCTTCTTCAATGGATTAAACCGATGAACACCACCAATAGAGCTTCCGTGCTATCCTCTGGGTACCGAGAACACGCTTGTGGGAGCGTTCGATATGGATCTAAAGAGAATGGAGAAGAGAGAGCTTGAGAGTATTGTCTGGGAGTTCTTTTCTTGTTGTTTCTTGTTCTGTATGTCTAGCAGAAAAGTTCTACATTCAAAACAAAACCAAATGACGTGGGGAGTTACCCCACATCATTAAACTCCCCACTCCCCTACTAAAATGCAGGGGAGTTAGTAATTAATTACATTAATCAATTAATAATTAATATTATTAATAATTAATAAATTTTAATTGATAATTATTAATCTAATTAATAATTAATAAATTTTAATTGATAATTATTAATCTAATTAATAATTAATAAATTTTAATTGATAATTATTAATCTAATTAATAATTAATTAATTAAATATAATATTAAGTAATTAACAATTAATTATTTAACATTTAATTAAATATCTCATATTTAATTAAACCATATTCTCTCTTGTATAACCTATAGATTTAATGTACATCTCATGTGCATTAATTTTTAAAACTATGAATCCAATTCATATTAATTATTTGAATCCTATTCAAATATTTCTCTCATAATGTATAGTATTAATTTTGAATCTCAATCCAAAATTAATATATACCTATATATAATACATCAATATACATTATATATATTCCCTTACATAATTTGAATATTTCAAATTATTTCATAATTATTGATCCTCGTTTTACTCGTTTTGAGCTAGCAATGAGACCTAATGGACCTACAAATCAGAAGCTCCAACGATACGAGATTAATCGGTCAAACTCATTGACCGAGTTAATTAACATTCATTAACTACAGGCCACTCCACTAAAAACCCGCAGCTGCACTCTTCTCACTGCATAATGTTTTTGTGTTCATGGATATACGACCATTAATGACAAGTCAATCCTTCATGAGTGCTCGTAACTCAAGCTGGGTCAAATTAGTGTTTTACCCCTGAGTTACATCTTACTTCTTAAATACCACTGCTCCTCTGATGAACAACCCGGTTATGGTCCGACCAATAACCGGAAGTCCCTCTTGGGCCAGTGAAAGGGTGGGGCCCCTTGTTCAAGTCCTAGAGTTAACATTTAAAAGAACACTTATCTATTCTCTAAAGTCGAGGAGGAGTGAATTCCCTCTTGTGAAGTTATGTTCCCAGCTCCCCATTCGGTCTCGTCCCCAAAATGGTAGGAATATTGAGTCGGCGACTCGGGTTAGTTTCACCCATACAGATCAAAGGACGAGCCCTTACAGACAGGAGTCTATAACTCACTCAGGATTGAGAATGAGTTGTTTGGTCATCCTATGAAATAGCAATCTGTTAGTCAACGGCGTTACATCTAAACACTGGCTATTTAACGGTCCGATTTTATACAAACTTATTGTGTAGGATACCCCCACTCGCATGTCTCCACACAAACGACCTAGATCGAGTCGTCTGTAACATTTACAGAGTAGGCCGTATCCATAGTGTTGCCAGGATAAGGTATGTTGCCAGGATAAGGTATCCAGCCTTATCCATATACCATAGACCATTTAGGTTATTCACGGAACATCATCCACTTATATATCAGGGGTATATCAAATATATACCTAGTATATCAGGGGTATATCAAATATATACCAAATAGATATACTGTCCCGATTACATGATAATAACCTTACATGTTTAGTTTATTGGATTTTGGACAATGGAATGCTATGAATTCAACAACAAATTGATTGAATAAAACTTTATTGAATATATATTTGTTTTTACATAAATAGAAACTACGAGTTTAGGGTAACACACCCAACACCCCCAGCAGCAAAGCATCCATTCTCAACTTGTTTCATCTTCCTTTCATCCGTTCTTAGCTATAAAGTCCATCCATAGGCTTTAGAGTTACGTTTTAGTTGTTCGTTTCTTGTATTTTCACTCTTTTACTTATCATATTGCCTTTAATTTGAGTTTGCACTTCCGTTCTTCATCTATTCCGTTCTTTTAAAGTTATTAAGCGAGTTTACACTCCCCTCACGCTTGAAAGAGAAGAGGGCCAAGCAAGAACACCTTGTACGCTGCTATTTTTCATTTAAATTCAATGGAATTTTTTTTTTTTTATGTTCTTGTGCGTTTGATTTCCTCTAATTATGCATTAAGTTATTTATTGACTTCTCTATGGAATGCCTTAGTCAAATAATTTGACTTTCGATCATGCTCGAGATTTGACCAGATTGCACTTGGCGCAATCTTGGGTTGGTTTCTAAAAACTTCTATTTACTTATTTTTTCTATTTGACCACTGGGAAATTGATTTATACACTAAAGCCCAACTCTGAGAATGGTGGGTTAGATAAAATAATAGGAAACCAATATGAGATGTGACTTAGACATAAGCACATAAAACACGGTCCTAAACATAGGCCATCTGACCCATAAATGAAACTTAGTTGATAATTACTTTCTAGAATTGTAATCACAACAACCAAAAGCGGTTCGTGAAAGAGTAGAACTCATATTCCAGAGATTTAGCGAAATAGTGGCTGGTACATTTTCCCTAAATTGTGTATCTTCCATATTTTCCATCAAAACTAAGGTAGGAAGTAGAGAGGTTGTGTTTTATTAAACTGCTTGATATTTAAAACCCTAAACAACAACATTTCATCACTATTTTCTTCATAAACCACAATTGCATTTTGAACCATTCACTTCTTTAAAACCATTTTGAAGAGCACAAGTCCATGCGAATTCGACCTTGGATTACTCCCAAGTATTACTTGTGACCGTGTCTCTTATCTTTTTAAGGTAGAGAAAGTCCCAACAAGTTTTTGCGGCCGTTGTTAGGGACTTATTTTTTCAAATTATTTACTTTATAAGTGAATTGTTTCATGTGTGATTGTTGCATGTCTCTGTCATTTGGCTTAATTTTTATATCTAACCTTTAAAGGGAATTTTGTATGAGCAGAGGGTCCGGTTGGTTGAACTTTGATCAAGAAATTGAAAGAACCCTTAAAAAGAGAAAGCATGAGCAAAGGTTGAGAAAAAAAAAAGAGAAAATAAAAAAGAGAAAGAAATTGAAGAAGTGTAGTAGTTGAAGAAGTTGAAAAGAGACCATCGAGATGAATCGAAATCCACGAGATCCTCCACCTCTACAAGATCCAGCTGTGAACAGAGATAGGACAGGTGAAGAAGCAGCAAACCAAGCAGGAGAAGTGCCTAATTGGATCCTTTTAGCTGAAAACCAAGACGTAGCCATGTGGAACTATGTCACTCATGCATTCAATAACTTAAATTCAGGGATAAATAATCCTTCACCCCAAGCCGCACAGTTCAAGCTCAGGCCAGTTTGTTCCAGATGTTACAAACGATGGGCCAGTTTGGAGGATTTACTAACAAAGATCCATATTCCAATCTCAAATCTTTTATGGAAATAGCTAATGCATTTTTAACTTCCTAGTGTATTTGAAGATGTACTAAGACTAAAATTATTTGCTTTTTCTCTCAGGGACAATGCAAGGACTTGGCTGAACATGCTAGAACCAAATTCTATCACCACGTGGGCGGAACTAATGGAGAAATTTTTGGCAAAGTACCATACTTTGACTAGGAACGCAGACCTTCGAGAAGATATTGTGGCTTTTCGACAAAAGGAGAACAAAGCAGTTCAAGAAGCTTAGGAGCGTTTCAAGGAGTTACTCAAAAGATGCCCGAGTCATGGATTGCCCGTGTGTATGCAGATAGAACAGTTCTATAGGGGATTGGATCGTTCATCAAGAATGTTGTTGAACACCACAACCAATGGCTCATTGTTAAAGAAGTCGGTTAATGAGATTGTTGATATTTTGAACAAGATGACGGACATTAATGACCAAGGAGAAGTAGGAAGGTCATTGCCAAAGAAGAAAGCATTAGTCGGAATCTTTAAGCTAAACGTAACAGCTTCAATGCAAGCTCAAATGGCGGCTATGAACCAGATGTTGAAACAACTGACAATGGAGAAGGAAACCAAACTGCTACTTCAGTAGTGATTCTTGAACCATCTCCTGTTTTACAAATTTCTTACATATCTTGTATTTATTGTGGTGATAACCACTTGTATGAAAACTGTCCAGTTAATCCAGCGTCTGTTTACTATGTAGGTCAATGTGCCTAGCGGAATTTCAATCTATATTCAAACACCTACAATCTTGGATGGAGGCACTATCCAAACTTCTCTTGGAGTAACCAAAGAGGAGCTAGTAGCAGTGCGTAAGCACCCGCTCAACAATTTAAGCAAAACTACACCCCTCCTAGTTTCCCCACTCAACTTACGTTGCTGCCACAACAGTACAATCAATAAAGAGCTTAGAACAATACTCAACAATGTGGTAACAATGGTAGTTTGGAGGCCATGATGAAAGAATATATGACAAGGACTGATGCTGCGATGAGAAACTAGAGATGCAAGTGGGGCAGATAGCGAATGAACTAAAATCTAGACCATAAGGTACATTGCTGGGACACACAAAAAATCCTAAGCAAGATCATGAAGGTAAAGAGCAATGTAAGGCGATCATCACGAGAAGCAAACTGAGTTATGATGGACCCACACTTCCAGATGAAGGAACCGAAATAGCTATACCTGTTCCTGCATCAATCTGTACTCTACAACCAGAAGAGGAAGCAGAACCTGTAACTTCAAAGGAGAAAAGTAAGAAAGCCGATAAAAGTAAGCAAGTAGTGCCTTGCACTACTCCGCAGGTAGGTAATGTTAAGATCCCTCCATCTTTCCCCCAAAGGTTAGTTAAAAAGGATCAAGATAATCATTTTAAGAAATTCTTTGAAATATTAAAACAGTTGCATATTAATATCCCTCTCATAGATGCTTTAGAGCAAATGTCTAATTATACCAAATTATTGAAAGATATCATTTCTAGACGTAAGAAATTAAGTGAGCATGGGACGATAACCTTAACAAAGTGTTGTAGTGATGCTTTAGGGAATCCATTGCCTGTCAAGTGTAAGGACCCAGGTAGTTCTACTATCCCTTACTCGATAGGTGGTAAGAATTTAGGAAGAGCATTGCGTGATTTATGGGCAAGCATTAATCTTAAGTCTCTTTCAGGCTTTAAAGAGTTAAATATACGAGAAGCTCGCCCCACTACTGTGACTTTGCAACTAGCTGATAGGTCGTTAAAGAAATCGAAAGGAAAAATAGAAGATGTGCTTGTTATGGTTGATAAGTTTATTTTTCCCGTCGATTTCATAATTTTGGATTGTGAAGCAGATATTCAGATGCCAATCATTCTTGGGAGGTCGTTTTTAGCAATTGGAGACATTGTATTCAATGTTAGAAAATGAGAAATCACTATGAGGTTATTGATGAGCAAGTCACCTTCAATATCTTGATGCAATGTGTCTTCCGGATGAAGTCGAGGAGTGCTCTACAATAGGGGCAACCATGGAGGAACTCCAAAAGATGATTGCAGAAGACTTAGAAGCAAATTTGGAGGCTGCAGACAAAACAGGCGAAATTGCGCCAGCCGCAATTTTGACAAAAAAAAGGAGAATTTTGAGTTTTTGCAGCCAACAGCAGCTGATTTGAAAGCCTTGCAGCCTTCCATCATTGAACCTCCAGAATTGGAGAAGAAAACCCTACCCTCTCATTTAAAATATGCATATTTGGGTTTAAACGATACTTTGCTAGTTATCATTTCTTCGTATTTGACTAATGAACATGAATCTTTGCTTTTGCAGGTATAATCTAAGTACAAGAGAGCTCTTGGATGGACCATAGCAGACATAAGAGGAATTAGCATGACTTTTTGTATGCACAAAATCATCTTAGAGGAAGGAGCCACAAATTCTATCCAGAGCCAAAGGAGGCTCAACCCCAAATTGAAAAAAGTGGTAAAAAAGGAGATAATAAAATGGTTAGACGCTGGGGTGATCTACCTCATTTCAGATAACAGCTGGGTTAGCCCGATTCAATGCTATCTCGGTTCAATGCGTTCCCAAGAAGGGTGGTATGACGGTTATAACCAACGTTGACAATGAATTGATCCCGACAAGAATGGTGACTGGTTGGAGAGTGTGCATGGACTATCGTTGCCTAAACAAGGTAACTAGAAAAGACCATTTTCCACTTCTTTCTATTGACTAAATGCTAGATCGTTTTGTAGAGAAGAAGTGTTATTGCTTCCTTGACGGATATTCTGGTTACAACCAGATAACCATAGCTCCAGAGGACCAAGAAAAGATCATTTTCACATGTCACTACGAGACATTTTCATTTCGAAGGATGTCGTTCGATCTTTGTAACGCTCCCGCCACCTTCCAAAGATGCATGACTGCTATTTTTTCTGACATGGTAGAGAGAATGGTAGAAATATTTATGAATCATTTTTCTGTGCTTGGAGAATCTTTTGAAGTTTGTTTACAAAATTTAGTAAGTGTTTTAAACAAATGTAAAGAGACTAATCTTGTGCTTAATTGGGAGAAGTGTCATTTTCTGGTACGTAAAGGTATAGTTTTAGGTCACAAGATTTCAAGAAGGAATTTAGGTCGATAGGTCTAAGATAGATTTGATTGCCAAATTACCTCCCCTACTATAATAAAAGGTGTTAGAAGTTTCTTAAGACAAGTGGGTTTCTACCGCCATTTTATCAAAAATTTTGTGCAAATTTATAAACCTTTGTGTCAGTTGTTAGAAGTAGATCGACCCTTTGATTTTCATGAAAATTGTGTGAAAGCTTTTGATACACTTAAAGATGCACTTAGTTCAACTCCTGTCATAATTGAACCTGATCAGAACTTGCCATTTGAACTAATGTCTGATGCAAGTGATTTTGCAGTAGGTGCGATGCTAGGTCAGCGAAAATATAAAGTTTTTCATCCTATTTACTATTCGAGTAAGACTTTGAATAGTAGTTAGTTAAATTACACTGTGATTGAGAAAGAGCTTTTAGTTGTTGTTTTCGCATTTGACAAATTTTGTTCATTTTTTATAGGGACTAAGATGATAGTTTTTACTAATCATTCTGCTTTAAAATATTTGTTTGCTAAAAAAAGAAGCCAAGCCTAGGTTAATTAGATGGATATTATTGTACACGAGTTTGATTTAGAGATAAGAGATAGAAAAGGAATAGAAAACCAAGTAGCAGATCACTTTTCTAGGCTAGAGTCTTCTTTTCAACATGATAATTGTGAAATCAAAGAACATTTTTTTTATGAGCATCTTTTAGATATTTTTGAAGTCCCTTGATATGTTGATTATACGAACTATCTGGTTAGCAACGTAATTCCTAACAATTTAAGTAAGCACCAGATTAAAAAGTTCTTTCATGATGTTAGGTTTTATAGATGAAATGAACCTTTCTTATTTAAATTCGGATTTGACAATATTCTTCGCATGTGTATTGCTGAGCATGAACAGAAGAAGCATGTGTATTGCCACAAATCACCATATGGTGGACATTTCACTAGACGTAAAACGACAACGAAGATCATCCAAAGTGGTTTCTTTTGGCCGTCCCTATTTCAAGATACTCACATATTCGCTCAAAGTTGTGACCGGTGTCAAAGATTAGGTAACTTGACATGGAAACATGAGAAACCCAATATTGGAAGTTGAGTTGTTCGATGTTTGGGGCATCGACTTCATGGGTTCGTTCCCACCGTCCTTTGGTAAGAATTATATTACCTTGGTTGTTGATTACATCTCGAAATGGGTTGGGGCTTTGGCCACCCCTACTAACGATGCCAAGATAGTTTCTCTTTTCTTGCAAAAGTTTATTTTCATGAGATGTGGTACACCTAGATGCTTGATTAGTGATGACGGCACACACTTTTTAAATAGAGTAGTGAGTAATTTGTTAAAAAAATATAACATCCATCATATGATTGCTATTGCTTATCACCTTCAGACTAATGGATTAGCAGAGATATCCAATAGGGCGATAAAATCAATTTTAGAGAAGTCTGTGAATATGAATAGGAAGGAATGAGCTATTAAATTTGATGATGCATTATAGGCATACATAACTGCATATAAAACTCTGTTAGGTATGTCCCCATATCGCATTGTTTTTTGTAAAGCATGTAATCTTCTGCTTGAATTAGAACATAGAGCATTTTCGGCTACGCGGAAACTAAATTTTGACTATTTTGCTACAGGTGAAGCAAGGTTGTTACAGTTACATGAGTTGGATGAGTTCCATCAGTTTTCTTATAAGAATGCTAAGATGTATAAAGAACAAACCAAAAAATGGCATGATAAGAAAATACTGGACAAAAATTTGGAACCTGTTGGCTCAATATTGTTATTCAATTCTACGTTAAGGTTGTTTCCAAGTAAGTTAAAGTTTAGATGGTTGGGCCCATTTCTAGTTGAACGTGTTTATCTACATGGAGTTGTGGATTTAAGGGATTCGAAAGATAATACTTTTAAGGTAAATGAGCATCGAGTAAAGAAATACTTTGGTGAGCATATTGATAGAAGTAAAACCTCTGTACTACTAAAAGATCCATGAAAAAACAGTCAGAACAATCCTCTGTTGGTGTTGAGGGCGTTTTTATGTAAAATATTTTGTCATATTTTTGCAAAATTTTTAGACCTTTCTTTATGTTTTTTTGTGTAGATTTCAAATCTAATTTTTTGTTTTTGCATTTGAATTTTGCAGGATCAAGATCCAACCCATCTCAAAATTCTGCCAAGCGCAATTTAAGAAAAAAAATGAGATTTCCGAAATTTGATTAGGGCTTTCATGGGCTTGATTTGGATTATGTTTAAATGGGCTTTGGGCTATTTTAAAATGTAAGAGACCCCATTACTAAACCCTAATATGTTTTAAAAGAAAACAAAAAAAGAAAAGCTCTAATTCCCACATTTGCTTTTTTCACTTCTTCAAAATCCCAAATCTTTAAGAATCCCCAAAATCTCTCACACCTCTCTTTTTCGGCAAACTTAGGACAAGAGTGTGGAGTTTTTCGTGTTGATTGTGAAGTAAAGTATCAAGAACCATGGAAGGCTCCTCCTCCAAACCATGCGACCAGTGTTCGAAATATCGATGTTGATGCAAATGTCGAGGTCCCGATTTTATGGATATGTCGATGGATATTTTGGGGAAAATAATGGAAATTGATGGAAATTTTTTGAATTATCTTTGCTACACATTATCTTGCCTTAAATAGTATGCTGAAAAAGAAGGCATAATTGAAACGATGATTCACTGATGATGCATGGTTTAGTGATAAGTTGAGCCGAACACCTATCGGTAAAGCTATTGAATCTCGCGTATTGAGCAACTCATTTTGGGATCAAGTGCAGACAATTGTTGACATTTTTGAGCCCATGTACATGGTTCTTCAAATTGTGGATAGCAAAGTTGTTCCAACCATGTCGATTATCTATAGTTTGATTGAAAATCTGAAACTTAGCATGCTGAAAAAGAAAGCATGATTGAAACGACGATTCACTGATGATGCATGGTTTAGTGATAAGTTGAGCTGGACACCTATCGGTAAAGCTATTGAATCTCGCGTATTGAGGAACTCATTTTGGGATCAAGTGCAGACAATTGTTGACATTTTCGAGCCCATGTACATGGTTCTTCAAATTATGGATAGCAAAGTTGTTCCAACCATGTCGATTATCTATAGTTTGATTGAAAATCAGATAAAAGGTAGAGATTAGGTCACTAAAATTATTCAGAATTGATGGGATAAGACACTTTCTCACCCTCTTCATGCTACAGGTAATTTTTCATTCTAATTATAAATTATAACTTATATAATTCATTAGTATTCATTAGTATAACTTATGCTCCAATATTTTGTATTTGAATAAATTTACTATACTATATTTTTCAAACATGGTTTTGTCTAGAATGAGGTATTTAAGCCGACAATAATGAAACACCTCTACCTGGGAATCCATATGGAAAATAAGTTAGTCAAATATATTCACTATTTTTTAACTTCAATAAATTGACCATAATTAGCTTTTATTAACGATAGTTGTGTCTAGGTTGGGGTATTTAAGCTGACAGTAATGTAACACCCTTAACTGAGAACTACTTTGAAAGTTTAGTTAAGTCAATTCTATTGATCACATAAATATAATTTTTTTTTATAATCATACATACTTTAGTAATACAAAATTACCAACCAAAGAATTGTATTAATCATATTTATAGGCCACTTTTTGAATCCAAATAATCAATACGGTATGGGTATTGGCGAGGATCCTAATTTACTTGAGGCTGTACACCAAGTGTATAACAAATTATTTCCAATGTGTCCAAAAGCTGGGGATCTTGAAACCGAGGTAATTATAAAACCGAATTGATTATATTTACTCTTATTGATATGAATTCACCAAATACGTTTATTTTTTAATGTAGCTCTTATATGTTAGAGATGCAAAAAAGAATTTTGGTGATCGAGCTGCTATTGCATCGAGAAAGAAAATCGTATTATATAAGTAAAATTAAGAATTATTGCTATTCTATATTATTTATAATTCTATAACATACATGATATATATTTACTAGTTTTTTTTTTAATTATTGTTGATATTATGTTTAAAGGCAAATGGTGGATTATGTATGGTACCAGTGCACCTACCGTGCGTAAGTTGGCCATGCGGGTTTTTTCTTAAATAGCTTCATCATCTACATGTGAGAAAAATTGGAGTACGTTTGCTTTAGTACATGCAAAGCAACATAATCGTCTAGCATACGAGAAGTTCCACAAACTTGTTTACTGCTACTACAATATAAAATTAAAAATTAGAGATATAGAGGCTGAGGATGAAAGAGTAGCAGAAATAGATTATCTTGACTTGCTAGATGTTAGAGCAGACCCCAACGATGATGGTGATGACCCAATTTTTCAATGGGTTCGACCATTACATCTTGATGATGAATTTGGCAATACAGACCCTAAGATTATAAACACGGCTACGAATGCTGGTATCAATGTAGAGGTAGGTGCACATAATGAAACTGACACTTATACTGAGCTTCTGATGAAGGATTGTGTAGAAGCTAGGTATGATACACAAGAACTACATCAGATTCGAAAAGTACTTCATCGAGGAAAACGTAAGAAAATTGCAAAGAATAATGATGATGAGGACGACAACACTGATGATAGAAATGATGCTGATGACACATCTGGTGGAGGAGGTGGGAATGATGCTTGCAACCAGGCAGAGGCGGGACAGTCAAGTAATTTAGGAATAAGTCTTTTTTCATGTGAGGTTGGACTTGATCATGTCACCAAAGATGAGAACCATGGATCTTGGGTGGGTGGTGAGGGGATTGCTATTATTGGTAAAACATTTTATACACATCAAGATGCATGATCTTACTCGAGACGATATGATGATAATTCATTACTCTCGAGTATGAGAACAATGAGTATAAGAAACAATAGCATAAAAGAACAAAGTTATGGTGAAGGAAGTTCTTATTACTCTGGGTATGGTCAAACTGAATACTCGCCTTATGGTTATGACTATCGCCCTCAACCTCGTGATTATGTCATTCATCCAAATTATCTACCAATAGGATCCATATGTGCTTCATATGAGTCATATTCTACTAATTTGAACAACTACCTTCAAAACTTTCATTCTAGGATGACTTGGGGGAACTATTGTAATTTATATCAAAGTTATTAAGATAGTGTAGTAGATCCTCCAAGGTTATCTTTTTTGTGTTAATTAAGTTACCTATTCTACTTCATATATCACCACTATTTGTATATAATAATATTTTATATTTTAAAAATTCTAAGATTATTTCAATCTTTATATATGTCAATATTTCACATATATTGTTCAATTGTGTAACTAAGGAATAGATTGGATTAGAAATTATCAATACAGCAAATTCCAAATCTTATTAGTTATACTTTATACAGTATTAAAATGCGAAGGTTGCATTGAACATACTAAGATTACAATAATCGAGGTTGTGACAAATTATAAATCGTAGTGGCTCAGTAGGAAGAAGACAAAAATAAAATAACCTTGAAAGAAAAAAAATCGACATGTCGACATTTCTTCGACGTGGGGGAAAATCGACTTTTCCCTCTTGTCAATGTCGAGCATGTCGACACGTCAACATGTCGATGTGTCGCTCGACATTTTGAACCCTGCATGCGACAAATAGAAGAGGAAGAAAGTGATGCCACCACCACCTACTTCACCGGGTATGATCCCTCTTGAACCCCTTCAAATCTCTCATGAAAGGATAATTTTTTATTCTAGGGTACAAAGAAAGAAATTAGAGAAAGCTTTAAGAATAAACCCTAGAAAGAACCTATCAATAATTAGTGAAAGTTCTGAAAAAATGACATTAGAAACTCATGTTGCCAGGGTTAATGAGGGAGACCATAATGAAAAGAAATTGGAAGAATTTAACAAGGTCAACCTTAGAAAAATCAATTCGTGGGTGATAAAGGTTCTGATTTAGATGAAAGAATTGCTAGGATTAATGAGAGAATTGATGTTGAGAATAAGAAAATGGATAAGGGGGATGAGGGTATTTGTGCCAAGATAGTGGAATCAAACGAAAAATGGCAAAGGTTTATGGATAATTCAAAGAGAATGAGTGGAGAAATTTAACTAGTATTAGATGATATGAAAAACCGCCATAGGTTGGATTTCCCCTAAAACAACCCCATTTCCATTTCTTTAAATGGGTGGCATTAGCATCTTGGAGGATAGTAGCCTACATATTAAGGTGACTTCGTGAAATCCATTGTCGACATCATTTTATGCTGGGTTGCTACTTAAATAAATTTCTATGAGTGGCTGTGGTTGGAAGCTAATGTTAGTGTGTAGAAAACCTCAGAGGCTAGTAGCCGGTCCACATGTATTCTTGATGTAAAAGTTTTGAATCAAAACGGAAGTGTGCATACTCCTTGGTTTTGTAAAAAGTTTTACGTTTTAGAAAAGAAGAGGATTTAGAATCATTTTTATTTTCAAAACAAGAATGGTTTATGGTTTTTTGGCTTAAGATTAAAATGTTAGGATGCGATAACTTAGAATCTTTGGATTGTTGCTCATTCATCTTTCTAGCATGTTGATTTTTTTTGGATTTGTTGTTGTTGTTTTTACTTGAGGATAAACAAATGGCTAAGTTTGGACGTGTGTTAGGCTTGACTTTTTATTGCAACAATGTGTGTTAGTAGGCCTATTTGACTGCAAATTTGAACCCTTTCCCATCTAAAGGCTTACATATCCTTAAAGTAGCACATGCATACAACATTTCTGGATGATTTGCAATATATAGTACTTTAGGAAAAATGTGATAAAAGTGCGGTCAAAGTTGGAAGAAAATAACAAAATTCTGTTTGCAAAAAGCATATGGCGCTTTTTTGGTCAACATTTCTTCAAAACATGCGTTTCACTTAATGAACGACAGGGTCATTTCCAACATGTTTGAATCAACCCAAAATCGTGTGTCCAAGTCAAGAAAGGTTTGTTGAGAGAATCTCAACTCATCTTCACCTAAAATGGTGGGAAGTTTAACCATCTTGATATTTAAAACCCCAAACGACAACATTTTATCACTATTTTCTTCATAAACCACAACTGCATTTTGAACCATTCAATTCTTTAAAATCGTTTTGAAGATCACAAGTCCCTGCATATTCGACCTTGTATTACTCTCAAGTATTACTTGTGGCTGTGTACACTTGTACGTGTCTCTTATCTTTTGAAGGTAGAGAAAGTCCCAACAAAAATCCTAAACATCTTATTTTGTTACTTCAGACTTCAAAGGAACAGCTCTCACATTTACAAATTATATATATATATATAAAAATTTAGTGTTAGCTCTAAGAACTCTCAGAAACTTTAGGTCTTTTGGACTTATTCATTCACACTATTACCTTTAGTGTCCGAAAATTCACGATATTATCTAATACTCGATATTAAGTTATCAGCTCATTTAGATTATGAGGAGTTAACATAACATACAAATATGCACGTCCCATTAAGATATTTTATTAAAGGAAATTATAGAATGCATCATGTTTCCTAGCATTAGTACTTTATTCTTCCTCATTTTCATATTTTAAATTGTTAAAATCATAATACCTTAAAATCAACTTTTTGGCTCCCATCACACAAATAAGCAAAAATCTATGGTTATCAAATGGATTAATATTAGAAACCGCCTATGTCGAAGATATCCACGTCAAAGTCGTGAATATTTGTAAAACCATGTAAAACCTTACTTTGGTTCTTCTCCATCTTCACACTACAACAAATATCATATACGACAACATCGAAAAACACTATTGTACACTTTTCATAGAATTTTTGAGATGCAATGGTAGGTGATGTTATGGAAAGTCCAAAACTTTCCAAAGCGTTTTTTTCATGTTATGTCAAATGTTATTGAAAGTCTGTCTTTTATTGCATAATTTCAATGTTTTAAAATCTTTCCATAGCGTTGTTCAAAACGCCACAATAACCATCTTATAGCTTTGAAAAAAATGCTATTAAAGGTCTTGCATAGCTTATGTTTAACGCTATGGTAGACATTTCATAGGTATATAGCATCTAATAGACGCTATTATAAAGATTGCATAATGTTTTTTCATATGCCGTGGTAGTCGATGTTATGGAAAATAGCTGACTTTTAATAGTATTTTTTTGTGGTTATACTAATTGTTATTAAAACGTCATGATTATTTTATTATTAACATATAATTAAAACTATATAATGTTATGACGGACTTTTCTTAACTTTGCAAAATGCTATAGAATAGTTTTCATATATTTTTTTTCAACTCAATTTTTAATTACATTTATAGCATTTATCAAATAATATCACAAATTCTTATAGTATTGTTCGAATCACAATTTGAGATACTTTTCATAATTAAGCATGAACGAATTTAATTTCATATACACGCCTACTTTTATTAGAAACTGTAAAGTACATATGACATAAAATCTTCAAATTTCAACCACACATCAAATTAAGTAAATATATAATCTCAAAAAAAAAATTTATATAACTCTTAGAATGCTCTAATACATATATGAAGTATAAGTCAATAATTATCCACATAAATATCTATGAAGTTAAATGAAATACATAAATCTAAATGATATATAACCCACACTCGTCCTGCATTTGAACCGAGAGGGATGTGCTAGACAAATGCTGATGGATCATTAGAAGACCATCTTCCTTCAACAATTACTTTTCCTAAACTGATCCAAGCATGCACTTTACTACTTGAGAATAAGAAACAAACCCTATCATCTGATATATTTCTTATGAAATTGCCTACTCTGATATATTTCTTATGGTAGGTAAGAGTTGTCATTGTCTTCCCTGCAAAGCACATAAATAAAGTATGAAAATGAAAGCAAAACTTAATGGTGTAGGAATTAAGTATATCTGATTACTATATCTGATTACTATATCTGAGGTCCCAAAACTTAATTGTTGTATCATGGGAGTCCGTCACAACTTATGAATCCTGCAAATATTCACATACTATAATAGTAAAAAACACAGTTTTAATAATTTCAACCTATTTTTCATTAAAAATTAATTTTGATACCACCTATAATAATATGGGTGGAGGTGAAGTAAAGATATCTATGGTTAATAAATAACAGTCATACATGAAAGTACTCCAGATGCAAATGCAACATGAATATAAAAGAAAAAATTGATTGTGAGAGATGTAAGGTAAAAGGAGAACCAGTGAAAATATTATACATGGGATTAAGCAACCAACATGGATTTATCCCTCAAATTGATCTTTCCCAATTTGGTGGCTTCATGTAAGAAGACTAATTAGTATGTTAATCACTCATTCCTATTCTAATGTTTGGAGAACTCCATAAATCTATCAAATTATTGAAAACCAACAAATAGAGAATGTCTTAACCTAAAAAAATACCCAATAGAAAACTCCATAAGTACAAAAACTATGCACAAAGAATAAAAGCCGAATAATATTCAAATTTGAATTGAACATGAGATTACTCTAACAAATAAATCTTCTGAAAAACAAAAAAGTAACATCAGACAAATAACCCACCATAAGATGTAGAAAATGGGACCCAATTTTACCTACTTTGAGTCATAAGAAGCAATATTTTGAAACATGGTTGCTTCAACCTTATTTTTGTAGTGTAATACATTTTTCTCATCCCAATCTTACTAATACATTATTCATTTGGTCAATTTTCTATGTGAAAAAACAAAACGTGTTGCCACTACGAGTAAAATATCTATTACAACTTGTCATTCAAACCAATCAAACTTTGTTCAAGAAGTCAATAATATAATTTCTACATTCTTGTATAAAAAAAAATAAAGCAGAAAAGATGTAAAAGGAAATGAGTGACCTTTGAAACTTGAAAGTTGCTTACCGTGCCCGAGTATTTACTATCAGGAGAATGCCTGCATAAGAGTAAGCTTTTTCGAACAGGATTGAAAATTTTCACTACCCTCAGTTTTCCACTCTTTTTATTCTTTACATTTTAAGCCTATTCTAAAAATGCTATAAGTGAGAAGTAGAAAATTGTGAACAATTATTACTTACTATCTCACCACTTTAAAAAAGGAAGCTCAAAATAAGAAGGAAAAGAAGCACTAATTAACAAAATGTGCCCCTAGCAAATGATAAATTAGATACGATGCAAAAGTACCTATCAACAACTCAGATTATTTAATACAAAATCAACAAATCGATATATAAACAAAATGGAAGGTGGAAAAAGATTTATTAGTATACTGAATCTAATCGAAAAGTTATTACATATTTAGGAAGAGAAACGATAGATATGAAGTACCTATCAAGTAGAAATTTACACTTTTTGTACTTCTAGTTCTTTTTTATTAAACAAGAATTGTTCAAAAAATGCACTTCACCTACAAAACTTCTCATAGTAGTATGATGTGGCAATTTTAACCTACTACAAAACTTTCATTAAATGATAGAAAATCAATTATTTCAAAACAAAAATATATAAAACAGCACCATGCTAGATGTATAATAGTAATGGTTCGTAATGCATATAAAGCCGCAATTTATATGCAACAAAAGAAACACCTAACAAATTGTGGTATTGACCAAGTGAAGTTACGAAACTTTATTTGAAATAAGTTCAAATAGATAGCATAAATAGATTTCCTTTGAAGATCCACCCATACATAAATTAAACTAGCAAACGTAGGACTAAAGGGTATAAAAAATTATTTACCACCCAATTGTTTTAAGTTTCGTGGTTGTGATTGTCTGTACAAAGACTTGGAGTTATTAGTAAATAGAACTAAAATTGCTTGACTAAAATTTCTATTAATATAAATTTAACTCAATAGCTTGGTGTTGTAGCCTTCACATCTGGATTTAGATTTCTAGAATTTCTCTATTGTACCACCAAATAAATTTCCTAGTCGAGTTCATGCCAAACAAATCCTATAATAATAGGATATGATATCCAAATGTGTTGAACTAATAGATTTATGAATTAAGAGAAGAAAAATATAATCTATAATCATCATGGTTGCAAAATTATTATTTTAAATTTGGACAGTTAACTATGAAGACTTAATCCACCAAGAGACAATAAACTATAAGTAATCTCTAGTTTCAACTAATCTTACTTATCGAGGAATGCAGACATTTTTGTGACTTTCCGCTTCATATACAAGCACCACTCGATTAAATATGTGTACAATCAATTAGAAAATAAGAAGTTGTTCAATGTTTCCATGTCTCTAAACCTCAAAGCTAAACGCATGGTACAATTCATGGAGATCCAATAATGAAATGAAACATATCCAAGCATACAAATTTTAGATATAGTGAGCTGAATCAATAGAGATCTTTTAAAAGTCCAAATAAATAATTATTTTAAATGGTTTTTTGAGACAACAAGTAAAAGACACGTTATTGAGGACACTTTGTACAGTTTGTCACTACAAGTTCCAACCGAAATTACGTCCTTTACATAAACGAATTAGAAGAAGAAGATTGTACATCAAGGATTCGGGAAACTAAAATAGTTTCCTTTTTCTTTAATCAATCAATATTTGTTAAATTAATGGCAATCAGATCTTCAATCACAAATACAACTTATGCTACACTTTAAAAATCAACAATCATGGAGAATAGATGATAAACAAGGTTATCCTCCTACCTTTGTTTCTGGATGATCAGTGTGAGAGGAAGCAGGAAGTGATGATGACATAGATGGCGGTGATTGGGAAGACGATTTGCATAAGAGACAGAACAAAGCAACAAATGGAGCAACAAACGGAGCGGTGAACAGAGCGGCGAACGTAGCAGCGAATGGAGCGTCGAACATCAGTTGGTTGCAAAGAAATCTTTGTACGAAGAAGAAGTTTCTGAAGATATGTTGAGGGTTTTCAAACTTTTGGGTGACTCTTCCTTTTTTTCAAGCATGATTTCCAAATTTTAGGGCAGACGACAAAATTTTAATTTACCGAGATTTTTCGCCTTTTTTTTTCTGTAGCCTATTTTTTAAAATGCTATCTCCAAAAGCTATAAAAACCTATATTTCTTGTAGTGTCACCTTCTTTCTCGACATTCATTCATGTGGAGGGAAAGAAAAAATGAAGTATAAGCTGGACATGTAGAGATTGGTGCATGTAGAAAAGATGAAGAAAAAGCATGGTAAAAAGAACTAGCCACAATAATGATAGCAAAAGTAAAAGCAAATCGAAAAAGCATAACAGTACCGAACCACATTTATAACAAGAAGCTCTATCCAAGGATGAAGCTCAATTATAACAAAAATTAGGATCTGG
The DNA here is from genome assembly GCF_013281855.1 of Momordica charantia. Taxonomy (NCBI): domain Eukaryota; kingdom Viridiplantae; phylum Streptophyta; class Magnoliopsida; order Cucurbitales; family Cucurbitaceae; genus Momordica; species Momordica charantia. Next base: position 11,169,214 of record NW_028275162.1, read on the forward strand.
TTTCATCTCTGATCATGACGATCTTGGTGTTGTCTGCATTCAAGTCATGTGTATTTGTAAAACCACATGAAGCCTTACTTCAATTATCTCCATTGCCACATTTTTCTCGGTGGTCATTCATGCGGAGAGAAAGAAAAAATGAAGTTTGAACTTGAGCAAGTAAAAAGAAGAGTCACGACAATGAAAGCAAAAGCAACTTATAAATTGCTAAAGCATAATACCCACAAATAAACTTTTGGGCTGCATTGGAAGAAATAAGGCAAAATATGTAGTTATCAAATGGACTAATATTGGGTCCGGCTCACACTTAAGACATGCTCATTCAAGTTGTGAGTATTTGTAAAACCACATAAAATCCTACTTTGGCTATTCTCCATCTCCACCTTCATTTTCGATAGTTATTCTTATGGAGGGAAATAAAAAATGAAGTTGAAGCAGCACATGTAGATATTGGTGCAGGTAGACAACTTGAAGAAAAAACATGGTAAAAAGATTAGTCATGACAATGAAAGCAAAATAAAAAACAAAGCAAAAAAGCATAACAGTATCGAACCACATTACAACAAAAAGCTTCATCCAAAGATGAAGCTCAATTACAACAATTAGGGGTGTTTACGAGTTGGGTTGGGTCAGGTTGAAGCGTTTTTTAGACCAACACTACTTTTCGGGTTGGCCAGATGAGAGAACCAAACTAACCAAATTTCATGGCCAACCCAAGCAATCCCTGCACGACGACGAGCGATGAGTCATAGCTACGGGCAACTAAGAAGCACGGACACGGACACCGGACATAGACGCGGACACGGCGATATGCAAATTTCTAAAAATATAGGACACGGACACGTTAGAGATACGTTATTATTATTTTAAAAAAAATATATTTGCATATGAATTGATTATATAATACTTTTGCATAAATTAACCACACAAATTGAACAAAAACAAATCAAAATACACTTAACATCACAAAATCCATTATCCAACCTACATAAAATTTAAAAAGAAGTAAAATCGGTCTTTCATATAAGAAAAAAAAACTTTCATCATCTCATCTCATCTTAAACTTCCACGATGTCTTCATCTTGATCACCACTAGGTCCACTACCATCACCATCATCGGTAAAAACCACAGCCTCTAAATCAGGTTCATCCAACAACAAATTAGCTATTTCAAGCATGCCAACATCCTCAAAAGAATCAAAACAATCTCCAGCGATGTCCCATAACTTCGTCTCTCCACGTAAATACTTTGGAGTTCTTCTTGATAAAAGACGCAGGTTACTATGGATGAATACCAAACCATTTGCACGTTATGGCATCATCTTCTTCCGTCTAACAGAGTTAATAAATGAGTATGTGCTCCAATTTCTCTTGGAACATGAAGATGACGAAGGTTGCACTAGTAGCTTAAAAGCAATTGATTGAAGGATAGGTGCATAGACACCATGGATGACCCACCAATCTTTAACATCCATAAGATATCTATCAGCCACAGAGTTACAATCGGAAAAATCGTTTGCCTTCGTTGAAAAACTTGCATATTCCAAGTTCACTTTTGCACGGTCTTCTGCACAAAAAAATTTCTTCATACATTTCATCCTCTCACAAGTTACTTCAATATCTTTATGTGGAGGTACTCGATTAGGATCCTCTCTAAGCCATGGCTCACTATAGTACCTAAATATAAGTTTCGAAAATTTTGAACTCTTAGTCCTAGATAAATATCACAACATAGATAAAATGAGAATAGGCAAAAAGATGTAAGAATGAAAATGTACCTCGAATTCAAAGAATGTGTCAAACAATGGAGTTGTGTATTATTCTTGTTCCAATGATTGACAAGAATATTATACACTACATCATAAAAAGAGGACACTTCATCTCCACGTTTTCTTTCGTGTCTATAAATTGCCGTCTTCACCTTTTCAATCATATTATCCCACATTTCATACACCAAATGAAGATTACGTGTATCTTTATCACAAAATTGATAAAATCAATTTTGTCCCACCACACATCATCCAACACCAACTCTTTTACATATCTCGTTTTTCCGACATCATCCTCTCTATAACATGTCCATTTGTCACTAATAACCATGGCTTGCAAACTACCTTTAATGAGTTTAAACCTCTTAAGCATAATAGTGGCTGATGCAAAACATACTTCTGCCACAGAAAACAATTTCAAAGATACAAACTCATTAAACATTGCAAGCTTCATCGAATGATTCATAATAAAATTCTTCACCACCATTACATCACCAACAGTTGTAGCTATCCAACTACATTCTTCATATGCTACCTGGTTGTCTTCAACATTTTTTGCTGCACATATATGCTTCAGTGCCAAATTGAGAGTATGAACTACACATGGTGTCCATGTAATTGTCAGGAATTGTGCTTCAATACTCTGCAGCCTTGCAATTTGCAGCATTATCAGTGATTACTTGGACTACATTTTGAGGTCCAACTTCAGTAATTACTTCCTTCAACAAATTAGCAATAAAGTATTTATCTTTGATCTGACTTGAGCAGTCCACTACCCTTAGAAACATTGGCTTACCATCTGAAATTGCCATAAAATTTATCAATGGTCTTCTTTGAGAATCACTCCAGCCGTCAGTCACAATACTTACGCCCTTCTAACACCATGTGTCTTTAATAGGCTGCAATAATCTCTCAATATTTGCTTTTTCTTTTTGGAGAAGAGTTTTCCTCAACAAATTATATCCAGGTGGCAAATATCCCGACACTAAAGTACTTGCAGCATAAGAAAATGCACCTATGAAATACGGATTTCTTGCTAGATGAAAAGGCAACCCCGAAGAATAAAACATGCTAGCAATTAGTGCATGTAATTGGTCCCTTGATGCCATGTTAAATGACTTTTCTAATGCACTTGGATGAGCACCCTTCCTTTTCTTCAACTAAAAAAACTTGGAGTAACACTATTTCTCAAACTAACGCCATCGATGGTTATGCTTGAAGGTGGTAAACGAATGTTTTTTGGAGTCTTTTGAGTGGCACGACTCTTTGCCTCGTTTTCTAATTTTTGCATATCAGCGATATTTTTTGGTGTAACTTTAGGACAAATTCCAATATCTTGACCACTTATATTCAATAAATGAGCCCTAACCCTTGTATAAGTACTTTTTTTATAACATGGCAAAAGTTATATTGCCATAAAATATTTCCGTCTCCTTCATCCAATTTTTGATGCTTTGTCACATAATGCCAAAGTGGCTTTGAATCATCCTCAATACTAGAATTAGAAATCGGTGGCTCGGTTGGAGTTGATTGGGTTTGATTATTATTGCTAGAGGTTGAAGATGCCATCTAATATTAAAACAAAAAACCGAAAAAAAATCAGCTTTTGACTAAATAACCAACTACTAACTATTAATTAAAAAAAAAGAAAAAAAAAGAAAGAACCTTGCTAGCGGTGGCCGGAGACTGCGGCAGCGGTGGCTGGAGACGTCGGCAGTAGTGGCCAGAGATGACGGTGGCAGAAGTCGCCGGTGATGGTGGCGGCAATTGTAGATAGTGGAGGATGGTGAGTAGGGTTTTGTTGTTTTGGACTTTGGTGTAGCCGTCTAGGGTTTAAGGTTTTGTTGACTGTGGAAGGGAAAAGGAAAACACAGAGCAGAGGTTTCTGTTTTATTAAGTTTTCTCTTTTTTTTTTCAATTCAAAATAAGTTGGGCCTAAGCCATATGGGCCGTGTCCCGTGTCCCTCCCAACATGTCCTCCCGTGTCCCCACGTGTCTGAGGAGTGTCCGAAATAAAAAAAATTGGACACGCCACGTGGCGTATCGGAAACGTGTCAGAACGTGTACGGCCGTATCGATGTCCGATACAGATACTCTACCTCAAATGGAGTGTTCGTGCTTCCTAGACAGGCGACGAGTGGACCTGGTTCACGACGGCAACGAGCGGACCTGGTTCACGGCAACGAGCGGACCTGCTTCATAGCAACGAAAGGTGCATCATAGCTACAAACAACGAACGAGAAGCTCTCCTCCACGGTAGCATGAACGATTTGCTTCTCGGTGACGATGAGCAATCTACTTCATGGTGACGAGCAACTCTCCTTCCTAGCGACGATGAACGATCTACTTCACGGTGACAAGCAGTGTCTTTCTACGTGTGATGGTCGATGACTTGAGATGAAATCAAGATGACGAAGGGAGGAGAAAACAAGAAATAGAAGAGGTTGTTTGAGATCCAAAATTTTGAAATAAAATGAAAGTATGAAACCCTAAGATTCAAAGTAATGAAAGGTTGAGATTTAAAATAAGTGAACGACTGAGATTGAAAGTTGTTATATAATTATATATTTATAATATAAAATAATATATATTTATAATTTTGATTCCATTCAGGTTGAACCGATTTTTTCTAGTCAACACGTGAACTGAAATGAACTGCTCAATTCATAAAACCTGCAACCCAACCCAAACCGAGATTATATATAACCTAACCCGATTTTTTTGAACACACCTAACAACAATAATTCGAGTCTGGATTACCCTTTTATCATAATAAGGTTGATGTTACTTTGTTGCTCGCTTTAATATTATGTTATAGTTTTAACTTTTTCAAAATAATTAGTGTACATGCGTGTGTGCGCGCGCGCGCAGCGTGTGTGCGTGTGTGCATGTTCGTGCGTATGTGTGCATGTGTGTTCATGCGAGTGTGCGTATGTGTGTTCGTGCAAGTGTGTGTATGTGTACGTGTTCATGCGGGTACGCGTGTGTGTGCGTAAGTGCGTTGTGTGTGCGTGTGTGTGTGTGAGTGCGTGTGTATCTCGTTTCATAGAATTACTACTTTCTTCCTCCTCTTCCCATCCTTGTCAGAAGTTGTTAAAGTCATAATTCCCACAAATAAAATTTTTGGGCTGCTTTTGCACAAATAAGTCCCAAAATGTGGTTATCAAATGGACTAATACTACTAGAATTTGGGGTTTTTGTGACGTTATTGAACAGTAAAAATTTTTGAAAACAAAAAGAAAAACGTCACAAAAGTTAAAAAACATGTTTTTGGCGGAAAAAAACAAAGTTTTTCAGATTTTTGACTTTTCGTGACGTTTTTTAACTATTAGGAAAAAGTTGGCAAAGAAAATGTTTTTCGTGATGTTTAAAAACGTCACGAAAAACATGTTTTCTTCTGCCATTTTATGATGGCTAAAAAAATGTCACAAAAAGTAAAAAATCCAAAAAAACTCCATTTTTTCCCTGTAAAAAACGTGTCTCACCTTGCTTTCTCATGACATTTAAAAAAATCAGAAAATGTTGGAAAGTCTCTAGTGATTTTCATTATAAATGTAGCATCTCACAAAAAGTCTCTCCTGGTTTTCACAATAAATGTAATAATTAGAGGAATTCAAAATAAGGGAAGAATTTTGTAGTTCTTCATTTTCTTTATTGATCATGGATACCTAAGCTCGTTGTGCACTTTACTGATCTTATTACATATTTTGCTTGACTTCATATCATTTAGTGTGGGAACCTGTAGAATATTTAATGTCTTAGTTAGGTGACTATAGTTTGAACTCACGATCTTAAAGGCACCCAAAGTTAATACAATTAAAGTAGGAAGCACCCACAAAATAATTATACTTGCTTATCTCATGGTTTCTTATAATACTCCCCTTCATTTATCTTCAATAGATGTTCCTTGTGTTTGTTGGACTAATATTTTGTAGGAAAAAATATACTTTTAATCCTTGAGGTTTGAGCTAGGTGTCTATTTAGTCCTTCAAGTTTTAAAAGATGCACTTTTGGTCCAAGTTTGCAAAATAGTTTTAAATGGTTCCTAATGTGAGTTGACCCTTAGTTGACCTTATAAAATGCTGATTGGATGGTTAAATGTTGACATGGCATGATGACTTGTGAATTTTTTTATATATTATGCGATAAATGTGCCAATGAGTTGGAAAATTGGAAGAATTAAATTTAAAATGGTAAAAGTTAAAATTAAAACTAAATGAAAAGACAAACACCACAAAAGTTTCTTCTCACGTATGACTCCTCAAATCCCTCTTTTCCTCTCATATTTGCTTCTGCACTAAGGAAGTTACATTCTTCCATTGTTGAACAGAAAAATCATATCCCTCATTTGTTGCAACTTTTGGTTTTTGCAATTTTGCGATTTAAATTGGAATCTGCTGCATCTAGAACTACAATTCTTCCTTTCCTCGTGGGTTTATTCAAAAATATTTTATTTACTTTTCTTAGTGTTATATTTTCGGGAGAGTATCTAATATATTCTCATTTATGGGTTTGCTGGTGTTACTATTTTTTTTAAATTATATTTAAATTGTCTAAGTTAAAGTCTTTTTAATTCCATCAATATTAGCTTCAACTATTGTTTTTTTAAAGATATTTAAGCATAAGCTCCATTCTTTTATTTTTTTTGTTTTGTTCGCTCTTTATTAGTTATTTTCCTTGAATATTATAATTATATCGTGTTTAATCTACAATTTTTTTTTCTAGAATGGATAGCGTCGATCTAATATTCCATTATAACGGTCAACTTATTGTAGCGGAGAACTTTGACTATGTTGGAGGGGTTCAGACCATGTTGAGTGTTGATTGGGATACGTTGTCAATTATTGAGTTGAATAATTTGATGACACAAGTGTACGTATTTAATGTTGATAGCTATTGGTATCTCAAGCCTGGTCTACAATTATCTAGTGGTTTAAATATGCTGCATGATGATAATGATATTCTATATATGGTAAACCAAATTCGTGAGAACAAGACATTGCATATCTATGTTAAACATAATCCAAATGAAGAGGTACAACTATTATGTCGGTATCCCACTTTCTCCTCTCAAGTGTCTAGTGAAAGTTATGTTGACTTACCTAAAGATGATCTAGTTTCAGATGGGTCAAGTGAGTCAACTATTGAAATGAATTTGTTTGGAGATTTAAATGATGAAGATAGTGATTCTACTTATGTTTCATCTTCGAATTTGAAATCTCCATATCAATACGAGAATGAGGAGGAGGTGCGTAGCTATCTCGTATTTAGGCCGAAGACTGATTTGCAGCCCGTTGCATTTCAAGTAGGAATGTCATTTAGTACTAGGGAGGTGCTCAAGGAAGCTATCAAAGAATATGCTGTGAAGGGTGCATATAATGTAAAAATGATTAAGAATGATAAAGTATGAGTGAGGGCTATTTGCATTGGTGGGTGTAGTTGGAAATTGCATGCCTCAGTGATACTTAGTGAGCTCACATTTCAAGTAAAAACATACTTTGGCGATCATACTTGTTATCGTGAGTTCCATAATAGAAATGTGAACTCTTTATGGGTAACAAAGAAATTCTTAGATCATTTTAAATCGAATCCTAACATGAAATTAAATGAGATTCAAGAACTTGTTAAAGTAGAGTTTAGAGTTAATATTTCAAAAAGTCAAGTAGCTAGAGCAAGGAGAAAGGCTTATAAAAAGTTGAATGGTTCACCAGTTGAGCAATATAGAAGGTTGCGAGATTATTGTGAAGAACTTATTTGGTCCAATGAGGGGAGTACCGTTAAGATTGAATGTGATAGGCTTGACGATGTGAGTGACTCTATATTCAGACGACTATATATGTGCTTCAAAGCGTGCAAAGATGGATTTGTCTATTGTAGACCATTTATTTGTTTAGATGCATGCCACTTGAAGGGTACATATCAGGGCCAATTGATGTCTTCAATAGGGGTAGACGGTAACAACTCCATTTATCCAGTTGCTTGGGCTATTGTGGAGGCAGAGACAAAAGATAGTTGGACTTGGTTTCTTCGGTTGCTACAAGATGACATCGGACCATTTCAGTCTAAAGGGATCACTTTCATGTCAGACCAACAAAAGGTATTATATCATTTACTTTTTTATTATATTGGCTATGTGTAATGTTTATATTTTTTATGTTGTTGGATAATTTTCTGTTGTTTTAACCATTTTTAACGGGGCTTATTTCCAGCCTTTGATGATTTCTTTCCAAATGTGAACCATAGATTTTGTGCTAGCATTTGTATGCTAACTTTCAAAAGACGTATGAGGGATTGAATCTTAAGAATTGTTTTTGGAATGCTTTGATAAGTACCACAAGGAAAGATTTTGATCGGTGGATGAGCGAAATAGCAAAAGTGGATGTCAATGCTTACCAATACTTGAATAACATTCCTTTAAAATATTGGTCAAATCACTCTTTTGAAACCAAGCTCAAATGTGATCTAGTGTTGAATAATTTGTTAGAAGCTAGAGATAAGCCTATAATACAAAGGCCGCCAGGGAGACCGAAGCGACGGAGAAAAAGGGATACAAATGAGGCCGAAGCGACTCAACATTTTAAGCGATGTGAACCTACTATTCGATGTAGTAAATGTAAAGGTACTGGACATAATTCTCGATCATGTAAAGGACCAGTGGCTAGAAGGAAGAAATAACGAGTAGAAAATACCACTTTCATGGGATTCGCAATGTCCAATATGGTAAATAAATTTCTACTTTCACAGTTCACAGTGTAATTTTTTTAAGGAAATTTCCTCTTTTTTATTTTTGTATAGGTATCTTCACAGCTTGAATCATCAGTGCCAGGATCTTCGCAACCTCGAGCTTATTAGCTTGAATTTGCATTAGACTCTTCTCTTTTGATGACTTTTCTCTCAATTCAGCCAGCGAAAGAGTTAATGTCACTTTGAATGTCAATGAGGTAACCTTTATGAGAAATACCGTTATGGCAAATTAGAACTTTTTTAAGTTTAACTTTTGTTTGCTTTTGTTGATAGGGTATGTAGTTGCTAATGGCTTCTCTACAATCCAATATTGTTCTCACTGACGTCTTTTTTGGAATGATGACTACTACATCAAAACTGATTTGTAGTGGAAAGAATACTACTAATTGTCAGATGAAAGTGTCTGTATTGTTGTTTTTTGGGGTTTGAATTTATATTTTGAATATTAATTAACCGAGTGTATCTTTTTTGTTCATATTGATCATGAATATGTTATTTTCTTTCGTTGGGTATAATTGTCCCCTAGTTTAAATTTTTTGTTTCATCAGATGGTGCTTGATTTTGTAAGTTTTTTATGTGTTTATATCTTAAATTTCAATGTTGCACCAATTTAATTTCTTATTTGTATAAAAGATAAATTACAAAACTTACAAATTTTTTTTTTGTTAACGTATTGCTATAATTTTTTTATGTAATTCTTTTAGCTTTAAAGCTTAGTTTCTGGTGTTGACAGTGCAGTAATTTTTTGGCTTCAGAATTTGGCTTCCTAAAACTCGTTGTTGGTTTTGGTGTGAATTAACCCTATGTGTCATGACAATATGACAACTCTTACCACCTTTATTTAATTCCAAATACTCTTCTATCAATGTGAAATAATTTCATAAAGGTTGCAAATCAATCACCAGTCGTATCTCAACCTTCTTATTAAATTGAAGCATAGATAAGGATAGAAACATAGTGAGCAGAAACATTATACTCCTTTTACAGCAGAATATTGTCTTGAATTTTGCCTTTCTTATGCTAGTTGGTAATCAGATTTGAAAGAGCTAAAACTCAAACTCCAAAACTTTTGATTCAATAACTAAAGCTAACATAAGAGTCAAAGATCATTAATAAAAAAAAATTCAATATCATATACTACAAACAACTTGATATATCTAGAATGAGTATTGTACAGTATGTTACAAGAACAGAGAATCAGGAAAAAAATCCATTATCATATATCATGACTTCTTTTCATGAATCCCTTTTACATTCATCTTGATCCAAATTGCATGTATCTGTAGCATTCTCGACCACTGAAATGAATTTATTAAGAGCCTCGGTTGAGTCCATTGAATAATTTGTACAGCCTAAATGGACGTTTTCAATCTTGGATTTTCTCCAATGTATTCATCACGAGCTTCATTTGAATCCTCCATTGAAAAATAGAAGACAACTCTTAATACTTGAAAGTAAAGCAGCTAGGATATAACCATACCACATAACTAATAGACAAATATGATCAAACTTACACATAGTATGGTAACGATTTTACTTGTTGAGGCCAAAAGAGAAGTTTTTCTCCGTCACTATTTAGATCTCTCAGGGCACTCAGCCTAAATACTCCAATGATCTAGTTCTAAACAAGTTTAGTACATATGCTAAGGGACAAAAGTTTGAAGTATAATTTTTTAGGTGAATCAAAGTCACTCAACTACACCATCGAGCACAATAATCAGATCTCAGCAATTAGTGAGCACCAAGCCATTTGTAAATACATTTATTAATTTGTGTTGTGAAACCAAAATCTCAACAATACAAAAAACAATGTTAATAACCCACCTCTTAGTTGCAAAAATCACTGACCTTCAATTATGGACCATCAGCAATCAAGAAAGAAGAGTCCCGGATTCAGTCGCACAATTCTAGGGCAAAAATTGCAACAGTCCAACAATAGAGAAAAAATGTTTCGAAAATGGAGGGAGAAGGATGCTTTGGAGTTCTGGACATGTCTTTGTAGTCGCAATGGAGAAAAAAGACGATGATAATGGAAGAATCATATTGAAGAAGAAATGAGGAAGAGATTGAACAAATCGTGCGTGAGAAAGAAGATGATAATGGAATCATCATATTGAAGAAGCAAGGAGGAAGAAGAAGAAATTGAACAAATCGTGCCTCGTGAGACTAGAGTAAATTTCTAGAGTTAGTTTTTATTTGATTTGATTTTTAATTTTAACTTTTACCATTTTACCAATTTTCCAACTCATTGGCACATTTACCACATAATATATAAAAAAATTCATAAGTCATCCAGTCATGTCAGCATTTAACAGTCCAGTCAGTATTTTGTAAGGTCAACTAACGGTCAACTCACGTCAAGGACCATTTAGAACTATTTTACAAACTTTAGGGACCAAAAGTGCATCTTTTAAAACTTCAGGGACTAAATAGACACCTAGTTCAAACCTCAGGGACTAAAAGTGTATTTTTCCCCTTTTGTATCTGGAATAGGTGCTCCTTATACTTGTATTAATTCTATTTTAATAATTTGTTTTAGTGAACGTTGCACAAATTTAATTTTTGGAGTCTAAATCTTAAAATATTTTCGTGAAAAGATGACGAGAACAAATGTTAGAGAAATTGTCCATTTTCAAGCTACGTGATTATATATTGCAATTGTTTTTACGTGTTGTGGTGTGTGTACGAGAAGATACTATCATAACTTTGTTGGACCTTGAGAATGTAAAATGAATGTTGGTTGCAAAACATATTATACATGATAATGTTTATAGTCTCTTTAGTGGTAATTCACATGAGTTTATATATGTTTTGTTTGTACTTTGTAGCTAGCTTTGTTTGAAAATCTTTTTAGATATATTACAATCTCTTTAATGGTAATTCACATGTTTGTACTTTCTACCTTTATAGTATAGCCTTTTTGGGTCTTTAAAGTAGAATGGTTGTGTTTTGTCTTGAATTTTGACACCATGGCTATTCCTCCCGATTCATTTTTCAAGGTGTTATAAGGAAGATTGGTGTTAGTCCTTTTATTAGTGGTTTTTGGTTTCTACTGTTCTCTATTTTTCAATCAGATTGTATTGAGCTTATCCTTTACTACTTTTGTTTTCTTTTTCTTTTTCTTTCACTCCTTGAAGAGTTTGTATCTCCTTTTCATCTATCAATAAAAAGTTGAAAAGAAAAGAAAGGTGCATTATAATTAATTTTGGTATATTGTGGTGAGAAAAATAGAGAGTTTTATATCTTTAGCTGGCAGGATATTACAGGTTAATCTTGCTATCAAATCAAATAGGTATCTCAAGGACACATTCAATTAGAAAAGTTTCATACTACAGTGCTAATATCTGATAGTTTGTCAAACTTGGAAGAAGCAATTGGTAGAGGAGAGTATGCAGTTATAAGAAGTTTGACTCGAGTATTGGAGATACTTGGTAATATCACTTAAAACTTTTTCTTTTTCTTTATTCCATAACAAAAAAATGTTTACTTTCAAAAAAAGGTCAGGTTTGTAGTCTCCTTTTTCTTTTTTAGTTTCTCTTCTATTTCTTTTTTTTTTTCAAACAGTAAATGTTACAGATAACTTTACAAGCCCATGATTGCTACATTGTTTGTCCAATTTGAATAGAGTAATGTATTAATTCTTTTGGATATTGGCATTGACTTAATGGGTATTTGTTTGATTTTCATTATATATGTTGATTTTTTTCAATATTAAGTTTCCTTTGATTTTTTAATGTGGTGCTTTTCTTGTTTGCTTTTAGCCTTTGGAGTTTGCCATTATAAATTGCATTCCTTTTTTACTTAACAAAAATGATAGATGAACTTAAATCCAATATGGTCAACTTTCGTAGTTGGCTTAGGTTATGGAAAGCAACTTTGGTGGTGATTTACCTCCGAGAAGATTCAATGGTTACTTGCTTTTATCGTGGATAAGAGTTCATATTTACTTTTAGTAATAGTATGCAAGATTTGTTAATAGTTATTATACTTCTTGTTAGAAATTGTAGAAATTGTTAATACTTTAGCTAGTAGTTGGCTTCAGTTCTTCTTTTGCATAAGACAGAAACTCTTCTCCAATTCATCCATGGCCATCCATGTTGAAAATTATAGTTGGCTTGTAGAGATTGTTAATACTTTGGCTACTAGTAATATATTAGTATCAATTGCTTTGCTTTGCTTGGTCTGTAAATAAGTGGGGGAATTGATTATAAGTACATCTAGGAGGTTGTCATCTTGGGTAAAATAAATTGGTTTGGAGTTGTTTTTGGGACTACTCTTTGTTTCAAAAGAAACATATATATTACGTATTTCCTTGTCATGCTTGCAACAGCAAGTTGCTAATTTGTTTGTTGTTTTTGAAATTTCTTTTAATAGAAATACAATGTATAATCTGAAATTTCTTACGAGAATATTAGGGAGGGGCAAGGGTTTTAATCTAAAGAGTTGGAGTTTTCTCAAATGGTTTGAAATCACAAACATAACGACAATTGACAAGTTAGTGTCAATATTCACCGAGCCTCTTCAACCGTCTATTGATCGTCTTCTTGAACTTCTTCTTCTTCGTCTTATTTTCTGGTAACGCCAGTCATTTCCTTCTTCATTGGCCACGACATCATCCACTAGGTCATCCATCATTGGAGGATGGACTGAGAAATGTGTTGTTCTCCCAGATCCTCCACAATCTCTTACCTTTATCCCTTCCTCCTCTTTTCTAGTTTCTCCTTTCAACAACGGGATGCATTTGAACATCAAGTGTTGCCTCAATGTCAAGTCTTTGAGGGGATATGATACAGGCTTCCGGTGGATGCATTATACAATCCATGTGTTGTTGTTCAACATTCGTAGACTCCAAATGTACTTTAACCTTGGACAGCATAAAACCTATCGTCAGGTCTATATGAAAAATAAGTATTAAGCATACTAGCATTATGCATTACTTACCTATGTGTTCTCGAATAAATCACTCGCCACCACATAAAACCTACGAGAATAAGTGCATGACCATCTGAGAAGTTGAGGAATGACATCGCTGTTTATCCTTATTGCTACTGTGTACTCAACGTCTAGATGGTCTCGTATGCCCATACCTACAATCTCATCAAGTTAATATAATGATGTTGTTAAAGGATCAATACATAACTATATAATATAGTTGAATTAAACCTCACTAACTTGAAATGCGTAAGGCAACCCATAAAGACTATAATTCTTAACGTATGAGGGGTCTCTCGCTGCCTTCTACTGGTACTTCACTAGTTTATCCTTTAGAGCATTGTTTAGGCTCCAAAGAGTCCTTTCAAAAATCATCGTACTCTAATTATAGTTGCAGAACATCTCTCACTAGTCCACAATTCTTAAGAGATTCGTATCCAAATGTTGCTTCATCTCCTTACCCATTATGGCAAGCTCTATGAAGTAAACTATGACAACCTTGACAACATCCTCATCGTTGTCAAACTATGTTCCATAAAAGTAGTCTTCAACTTCGAACACTTAACCCTTACCTTATCATTAAAATATCATACTCCAAGTCTTCGGCTAGAGATATTGTCATCTAACCTATTCATTCTGTATGTAAGCCCAGTGATTAGGTCAAACTCTCGCTTACTAAAGAACACAGTATTTCCAAATAGGTCAAAGCTAATGACATAATGTCTAGGCTCTTTAAACTCTCTAAAAAATCAATGGACCGTTAAATACAACGTCCATGTCCAAAATAGGAGCATAACATGTTTGCTTAAACTGTTGGTTTTTTTACCATTAATCTTGGTTAATTAAATTAATTAATGTTTCGATGATAACAAACACACTTAATATAAATTATTTTTTGCGTATAAAAATTATTGTTATAAAACATAAAATTATTATGAGCTTCAATCTTATTATGTGATTTTGGTGCAAACCAATTTGGAAAACTAAAATTCTTATTAAAATGTACCAAATACAAAGAGGGGCCTCCTTTATATAAGGAGGACTCAAACAGCTTTAAAACAAACAAGTTGGACAACTAAACCAACTGAACAACTAATTCCTAACTAACTATAGTTCTAGATTACATCAGATTGCCTCCCTCTGAAAACAAACTCGCCCTCGAGTTTCTATGAAGCAAGTGTGAACGAGTCTGGAGCTTCGTATGGAGTAATATCAGCAATATTAAAAATAGGACTGAAGTTGTACTGTGGAGGTAGATTTATAGGATAGGCATGAGGTCCATATTGTTTCAGAATCTCAAAAGGACCAATTTTCTTTGTTGAGTTTGTTGTATGATCCTGCTGGTATGCGTCCTTTTGGTAAATCGATCATAACTAGATCTCCCGATTTAAAATCCTTTGGTCGTCTCTTCTTGTCTGCTGTGTCCTTATATTTTTTATTGTTGATTTCAATCTGCTCCCGCACTTCCTGGTTGAAGTTTTAATATCCTTTCCGCCATAGCTTCAGCCTCCATATTGCAATCCACAGAAGAAGGTAAATTAGCTAGATCTACTGTAAGCCAGGGATGTTTAGTGTAAACCACTTCGAAGGGGGGACTTCCCTGTGGTTCTGTTTTGCATATGATTGAAGGCGAATTTCGCATGAGCAAGAGCGAGATCCCACTGTTTAGGTTTATCATTGCATAGACAACGAATAATGTTGCCTAGAGTCCGATTTGTGACTTCCGTCTGACCATCCGTCTGTGGGTGGCTGTGGTTCTGTATTTTAGGGTTGTATCGAATTTCTTCCACAGTGTCTTCCAGAAGTGGCTAAGGAACTTCACATATCGATATGAAACAATAGATGTAGGAATGCCATGAAGACGTACAACTTCCCTAAAAAAAATATTAGCCACATAAATCGCATATGAAGTTTTCTTACAAGAAAGAAAGTGAGTCATTTTGCTAAAACGGTTTACTACGACTAGAACGAAATAGAAACCTTTTTGAGTTTGGGGCAATCCTAATATGAATTCCATAGATTAATCCTCCCAAATTGTGGCAGGTATAGGGAGAGGAGTGTAAATGTTAGTATTTTGAGTGGTACCCTTATTAGTTTGGCAGATAAAACATTTAGAGACATAACTAAAGATGTCTTTCCTTACTTGTGGTTAGTAGAACCGATTTGTGACTAAATATAAAGTCTTATCGCGTCCCAAATGTCCTGCTAATCTGCCAGAGTGTAAGTCTCTTATGAGGGCTTACCGTAGGGATGTGTGTGGAATATACAAATGATCTCCTTTAAAAAGATAGTCTTCGACTATGTGGAAATCGTTAGTATTACTGTGATTGATGCACTGTGTCCAAATGTCTTTAAAGTCAGGATCCTCATTATAGGAGTTTGGAAGGCTAGAGAATGCTATGATTTCTCCTTTAAGTAATGTGAGGAGGGCTCCTTTTCTACTAAGGGCATCGGCAGCCTTGTTTGATTTTCCACTTTTATGCTTAATTAAGAAATCAAATCTTTGTAAAAATGATAGCCACCTTGCATGTATCCTATTGATGTTTTTCTGGGTTGTTAAGAACTTTAATGAAAAGTGGTTTGTAAATAAAATAAATTCTTTGTGGAGAAGGTAGTGCTCCCATTGCTAAAGTGCTCAAACTAAAGCATATAATTCTTGTTCGTATATGCTCCAATTTTTGCGAGCATGACTAAGTTTTTTACTAAAGTATTCTATAGGATGTTGTTTTTGGGATAGAATGGCTCCAATGCTAATTCCCGAGGCGTCTACGGCTACTTCGAAAGGTTAAGTAAAATCAGGGAGACTTAAAATGGGACTTTGAGTAAGTTTGGTTTTGAGATGTGTAAAACTTCTAGTTTGTTCTTCTGTCCATCGGAACTGCCCTTTCTTTATACAATCTGTTAGTGGGGCAGCCAAGGTACTGAATCCTTTAATAAACTTTCTGTAAAATGAACAATACCAAGAAAGCATTGTACATCTTTAATTGTCTTAGGTTGTGGCCATTCGAATTTTGCCTGAATTTTAATAGGATCCATTCTAATCCCCTAGTCTCCAATAAGGAAGCCTAAAAATGAGATTTCAGTAACTAAGAAGAGACATTTCTTTAGGTTGATAACTAGCTTATTTTTTTAAAGGGTAGAAAATAAAAGTTGCAGATGTGTCAAGTGTTCATCCCTAGAGTTACTATATACCAAAATATCATCAAAGTAAACTACAACAAATTTATGGAGAAAGGGAAGCAGAACCTGGTTCATTAACCTTATAAAGGTGCTTGGAGCGTTGGAGAGGCCGAAAGGCATGACAAACCATTTAAATAAACCTTCATTGGTTTTGAACGCTATCTTCCACTCGTCTCTAGGTCGTATTCTTATTTGATGGTAGCCGCTTCGAAGGTCGATTTTGGAGAAGAACAGGGCTCCGCTCAATTGGTCTAAGAGATCGTTAATTCGTGATATAGGAAATCTATACTTAACTGTGATTTTATTGATAGCTTTATTGTCTACACACATTCTCCAAGACCCATCCTTTTTAGGAGTAAGGAGGGCGGGAACCGCGCATGGGCTTAAACTAGGCTGAATATGCCCTTTATCAAGCAATTCGGAAATTTGATCATGGATAACTTTATATTCAGTGGGACTCATTCGGTAATGTGGAAGGTTTGGTAAAGTAGCCCCCGGGAGTAAATCGATATGATGTTGGATATCCCGAAGGGGGGTAATTTCTCTGGTAATTGCAGAAGTTCCGGAAATTGATCAATAAGGTCGCGAACAGGGGATGGAATGACCAATGTGGCTAAAGAATTTGAGGTATCAAATTCCTTCACAACAAGCCCCAACAGGTAACTGTCTCTGAGAAGAAGAAGCAGCTTGCCCCCACAAATATGAAATAGGCTGCCTTTATCCTTAATTTTAATTGATGAAGTCCCATTTAAGGGGAGGAGGACGACTGTTTTCCCCATCCAAGAGAACTCATATAAATTTTCTCACCCCTTGTGGATGACATGCGTATCATATTGTCATTGACGTCCTAGAAGAATGTGGCAAACATCCATGTCAAGGACGTCACAAGTGATTTGATCCTTTGTAGCTCGCACCTATCGATAGAGGTACGGTGCAAATGGTATTAACAAGGGCTTCTCCCCCTTATTAATCCAGCTCACTTTGTAAGGACTCGAGTGTGGAGAAACTTTCAGATTAAGGGCGGAAATGAGTTTACTGGATACCACGTTTTCTGTACTGCTGCTATCAATTATGATGTTGCATACCTTACCATTAACAGTGCAGCGAGTTCCAAACAGAGAGTGACGCTGTGGAAAGGAATCGGTTTTTGGAGTCAGCAAGATTCGTTCCAAAATGCACGACACTTGTTCTCCATCATCTGGTTCAATATAAGCAATGTCTTCATCAGAGTCTGGAGTGAAAGACTGCTCAAGGTCCGGACAATCATCCACAAGATTGACCGATTTCTGTTGAGGACATTCATTTGATAAATGACCCACCTGTCCACACCTGAAACATTTCCCAAGAGTTGGTCTGCTATACGAATCAGGAGGTTTTTTGGGAACCGGATCTGGCACTTTATTATCTTCACTGTTCCTGCCTTTTGTTGTAAGAGATGTACCTGTAGTTGCCAATTTGTCAAGAGTGGACATACCCTTTTTGGAGGTAGAGGCTTGGCCATCAACCGTGGAACGCCTCTGATATTGGTATTTGAATTTGTTAGCTTGTTGCTCTTCTACCGTTACTGTAGTGGCAATGGCTTCACTTAAGTATCCAATCGGTTGAAGCTGCAATTTTTCTTTAATATCAGCTCTCAATCCACTAATAAACCGAGCCACTTGATACTGCTCGTGTTCCCCCAAATTAGTTATTGCCCTCAACCTATGGAATTCCTCCATATAGTCAGCTATCGAGCGTGCACCCTATCGACAATTCTGGTACTATTTAATGAATCTGCACGTAATTGATAGGAAGAAATCTGGCCCGCATTAATTTCTTCATCTTTTCCCACGAACGGATAGGATTCTTTCCAAATCGTTGGCGATTTGTCTCAAGTTATTCCTACCACGTAGCAGCACCACTTTTTAGTTTAAAGGCGATTAATTTCACCTTTTTGTTATCTGGGGTATTCATATAGCTGAAAAAACTTTCTATGTTCTTAATCCACTCCAAAAACCCTTCAATGTGCATCTTCTCATCAAAGGTAAGTAAGTCGATTTTCATCTTATAATCGCCATCTTCATGCAAGTTGTTGTGTTGTTGTCCATTCTATCGTTGACCAGCATGCCACATATATTCTTCCTCTTCATCACTAGAAGAATCAGCCATAGTATCGTGTCGTCGGTAAAAATGGGTTCTTGAGGCATTCTTGGAGTTGGCAGATCATGTTTTTGCATAGTTCTTGGCGCAGCTGTCTAAGAACCTTGACCAATTACGATTTCTGATTGTCGACCCTCCCTATTTTGATCAAATCTTGGAGGAATCTGGTTGTCGATCCTCCCTATCTGATGTAAGTTGATCGCATCTATCTTGTTAGCAATTACATTCAATAGTTGGCAAATCTCTACCACATTCTGTTGGAGGTTTTCAACAGCCCCCTCAACCATTACTAAACGATTGGTTGTGGATCGTGGAGAGAGGACGGTAGTTGATTCCACCTCTTTTCCAGCGAGGGAAAGTTCTCCTGAAGAACCCTTCTTGCCCGCCATTCTTTGAGCCCAAGAAAGAAAGAGCTCTGATACCAATTGGTGCAGACCAATTAAAGAAAACTAGAATTCTTATTAAAACGTACTCAAATACAAAGAGGAGCCTCCTTTATACAGGGAGGACTCAAACAGCTTTAAAATAAACAAGCTGGACAACTAAACCAACCGAACAACTAACGCCTAACTAACTAAACATAGTTCTGAATTACATCAGATTTATTAATAATATATATTTTTGTTTAACAAAGAGTTTTAGTGCTTTGGAGTATCCATATCATAGAGCTTGATACAATGATTTTAACGGATCTTGAATCATCCAAATCAAGCTCAAACGAAGAAGTTATGGACAAAAAAGTTGAAAGAAAAATGCTCGAGAAGCGCACATGGACCAATCACAAGGCAACACGTGGCAACTTGAAAATTTCAGTTAAAAAAAAGAAAGAAATTTAAAAGAAATTTAAAAAACAAACAAGAAGGAAAAGAAATTAAAGAAAAAGAAAAGAGAAGATAAAAAAAATCATGTTTTGTTACCGTTTGAGTAAAAAGAAAAAAAATACAAACGTCAGAGGTGCTGACAAGGACATAGAGGAAAAAAAAGAAATAAGATAAAATTCATTTAGTGGTTGAGAATAATTTATTATATATATTCTTGTTGCTGTTTTTATTCAATTCAATCTCAACCTTTCATCTTTAACCATTTGAAATCCAATGGTCCACATTGATTTTTGTTTTAAATCAATTTCAATTTGTTTCCCGTCCTATTTAAACATCTTTTTTTCCTTTAAATTTATATAACAATTTTCTCCTCATTTTCTCTCCAATTCCTCCATTGTTCATATCTCTAAAAGCTTCAATTTTTGTTTCAATTCTTGTGAGAGATTTCATTTTGAGGATCATTGAGCTTGTAATTTTATTTTCTCTTAGCCATTTGAGGGCTTTTATTTGTAAGAATTTTTCTTACAAATTTGTGAGCAAAAATTTGTATATATACTCTTTGAGAGAGTTTGTGAGATTGTATTCAAAATTTCAATTCTTTATAAAGGTTGCTATTGAGCCCGAAAAAGAGCATTTGTAACGGTTTGATCGTGAATCGTGGAAATGATCGAGTTTGTTCTTGCTCCTGAAAAAATAACATTGTACCGGTTGGACTCTAAGCCGTGGAAAGAGTCGAGTTCTTCAATTGAACACCAAAGAGGAGCTTGGAAAGTGGAGTAGGTCGGTTGTAGTCGAACCACTATAAAATTTTCGGTGTAATTTTCTCTAACCCCATTTTATTATTCATGTTTATGGTCAATATTTACATTTGGATTAATCAGGGTGCTTGAAAGTATTTCTACTTTATTGATTAATTGTAAGTTAAAATTAGTTATTTGTAAAAAGTTTACATAATTGTTTAAATTAGGTCCACCGTGTTAAAAAGTTTATAAATTGTAATTAAACTCTATTCACCCCTCTAGAATTGTCATGCCGATCCAACAGAAACATGTCTAATTGGGTTGGGGTTAACCTGGCATTAACACGGGTTGGTTCTTTCTATATGGGCAAGTTTTGTTGACGAGGTCGGAAACCAGTCATTACGATTGATCTCAAGTCTCAAATCCATTATATCTCCTAAACAAAGTAAAATTAGAAAATTAGATAAAGACTACCTCAATTAAGAAATTATTTTTTTTTAAAATGTCTTCCATTCGAATCAAGGTCCCTTTCTACAATTCATCCTGATTCGAGATGGATCGAGACACAGACAGAGATGAAAGGTAGAAGGGGCCATCTTGATCTAAGATGATCTATAAGAAGGCCACATCTTTTAGCCATTCATCTCGGTTCGGGATGGACGAGACAAGAACCGAGATGAAAGGCATAATTGTTGCCTTCTTGATCCCGGATGGTTGAGCCAAATACTATCCGGACTGCTCATATTCATCAATCCTGGAACGAAATGCACCGTGATTGAATCCAATATTGAATCTAGGATAGAACCCTATGTTCAAAATTTCAAAACGATACCTGCAAACCCCAAAAGTAAATTGAGAACAACTTGGCTACTTCAGTGTCGAAAATTAAAATTCTAACAAAAAAGAACGAAAATTTGCTTGAGATTTTGAGTGCACTAACCTTGCTACCTCTCGAGATCAAAACGATGATGATGTAGATGATGGCTGGGTGCGAAAGGATGTGAGGTTCAAAGGGGATAGATTGATGACGTTGGTGATGGATGGGTATGAAAGTCCGAGAAATATTCCGGGTTGCTTCCGGGATAGGAAAGGAGG
The DNA here is from genome assembly GCF_013281855.1 of Momordica charantia. Taxonomy (NCBI): domain Eukaryota; kingdom Viridiplantae; phylum Streptophyta; class Magnoliopsida; order Cucurbitales; family Cucurbitaceae; genus Momordica; species Momordica charantia. The sequence goes on from NW_028275162.1 coordinate 11,190,634, forward strand.
GGAAGGGATCGAGATCCGAGATAGGAAAGAGTTGGAGTGTTCGTTTTTTTAAAAACTAAGGGTGCTATAGTAATTTTCCTTTTACAAATTTTGAAAGGGTCAAAATTAGGTGGGAAATTGGGGTTTCTAACCCCATTTTATAATCCATTTGGATTTTTGACACCCCACCAAATCTTACTTGTGACCTATTCCATTCTAATTTTTTATATCTCTCCTAATTTTTGCCCTTGTAAAATTACCAAAATAACCTATTAAAAAAACACAAAATTATTCCTCCATCAATCTCTCACCTTACACCCCACACTTTTTTTTTTTAAAAAAAAATTGAATCAAATATGAAAAAATATCAACATTTAAGTTTAAGAATCAATTACGAAATGGGCACCAATAATGGAATCCACAAAAAATCCTCCAATAACTAAATCAAGCACAACATAATCCACCAAAAATATCCAATAACCAACCAAAAGTAACTCCATATACAAGAGAAAAAATCGATAATGAGAGAGAGATAAGTCTTATCGGAAGTCATTGGGAAGGTGTGAGCAATTTTCTATGTTAACAGAAACTCATCTGAAACCATCATCACCGCTCACACACACACAAAAAAAAAAGAAATTGCATGAATCTCAGACTGGGATAACATTTTATAAATCCTAAGACAGGATTGTGCAATCCCGGTCCATGATTGTGCTAGCCTGGTATGGCACTATCTCGGGCCGAAATTCATGTCATTTTAGTTTTTTTTGGGCATTTAAGCCATCTTGCCCTCTTTTAAATTAAATTCCCACATATATGCGATCTTGACCAATTTCTAATCTTCAAATTAAAAAGTTAGATTTTTTCCATTCATAATTAATTATTAAATTAAAATGTTAGAGATTTTTTCTATATTAGATTTAAATTAAAAGGCTCAACTGAGCTCTAAGTTGGAGAGCATCGAGATATATGGGTACAGCACATGGTAAGGTCACAAGAGTTTTCAAAAAGGGTCATAGATATAAATTTATCTATGAAATGGATCATATATACCAATTTCGTTTATGGGAATTAAAAGCTTTAATACCAATTTACTCTTTAGCTTCCGCCATTTCCTTCTCCTCCAATGGCCGCCATTTCCATTTCATTACCGTCTGCCTCTACTTCTTCCCTCTCCGCCTCCAAATTCCCAACTTTCTCCACAACTTCCTCTCTACCATTTTCTTTCTCTTCTGCCTATAATTATGACAACAGGAAAACGGCCCTCTCTCTCAAAAGCATCGCTGAAACCACCTCCGCTCACTCCTTTTCTACAAACATTAATTCTTCTACTTCCAAGATCGTTTCCAGGTATGCACCCATTAATCTTTTCTATTTCATCAATTGCTTTCACATTTCTATCAAGCCTGCTGCGTAGGGATTTGGTTTCGTGTCGCCGGTCTACTCCTTGTTCCCTTCTAGCTCACAGTTTAGGTTTCTTGTAGAAGTTGGAAGTCCACTGTAAAAGGCATATAACGAAGTCCCATATTAGGAACGGGTGCAAAAAGCCGTTTGCATGATCAATCATATCTCATGCTAAAAGAATCACAATAGAGAAGATTGGGATTCTAAACCAAGCAGTCAAACTCTGCTATTACATTATCTTTTCGTGTTTTATTGATTAATAGTGGGAACAAGATATCTGCTTATGTCCCCCTGATGGTTGCTTGATGTGTTTGATTCAAGGTTATGATAGTTTCTACAATGTAACTTTTAGCCCTAAGAAAGAGAGTCCAATGTCCTAGACTTTGTGGGAGGTCACCTGAGGTCCCTACTAGCCCAAAAATTTTTTTTCAGTAAAACAATTTGGGGATATGGCGAATCTCCGACCTCGAGGGAAGGAGTACATGTCAATTACCGTTAAGCTATGTTCACGTTGGCACTAGACCAACCATTTTTTTGGTTATTGTTAGGTTAAATATAACTTTATATTGACATTACATATCAAGCATATGGTGCTGTGCTTTATGTTATGTGTCACATGTTCTGAAATAATAATATTTTTGTGGTTATTATATTTAGTAAATTTTATGCTTGGATGTATCATAATTTAAAGTATAATGTATCTGCACTTGCCATATCATGGATCATTATTCCCAACTAATCAAGCTAAAATTCGAAGTTCTGTGATCAGCGATGAATGCCAATCTTGTGGTTTACATGGGTGATTGATCTTTGTTCTATGTTGATTTTATGTTATATAGTATTGTGATTAATAAAATATTCAAAAACTGAAGAAACATTTAATCAATTTGGTTTAATGACTGTTCAGTTACTTATGAAAATTGAACGGTAAGCAGAATTTAATCCATTGGATTTCTGTTTTGACTTAAATACTAATCTGGTGCATCCTACCATGTTCCCAGGGTGAGACGGCATACAATTTCTGTGTTTGTTGGGGATGAAAGCGGAATGATTAATCGTATAGCTGGTGTCTTTGCTAGAAGAGGATATAACATCGAATCACTTGCTGTTGGCCTGAATAAGGATAAGGCTCTTTTCACCATAGTTGTCTCGGGAACTGAAAAGGTGTTGGAACAAGTTATTGAGCAGCTCCACAAGCTTGTGAATGTTTTGAAGGTACAATATCATCTTTATAAGCTCTCGTATTTAATTATGTTTGTGCGACATATATTTGGCCCTCGTCTTGTATGTTGGATTTGTGTCTCATTTCCTCTGAAACCTTTACCTTCCATTGCTTTTTATTTTTTACTACACTATATCTAGATTTTTCATATAAATAAAAATATGCAGCAAACAGATTTCTGCGATTGATTTGCAGGAAACTGATGCTTGCCTCCTTCATGAGTTGCTCGTCAAACTGTTTCTGTTTATCCCTTCCATTCATGTAGGAACCATTTTAGGTACTGCCTCATGGATACTAATCTTCTCATCAGGTTGAAGATCTGTCGAGTGAGCCACAGGTGGAACGTGAGCTGATGCTTATAAAAATCAACGCAGATCCGGCATATCGTGCTGAGGTAGTTTATTGGTGATATTTGTCTTCAGGATTTCCATTATCAAATGGCTTAAGGCTAGACATTTGATTCATTTCTGCTATCCTTAATTAATATATACATTGTTTGTTTGATTTCATTTTCTTTTGCCTTTTAGATTAAGAGGTTAGTGGAAATCTTCAGAGCAAAAATTGTAGATATCTCAGATGAATCTGTAACAATTGAGGTAAATTTAGGATTCTTCCCCTCGAAAGAACTTCTATAATGCTTTTACATAGTTGTGAGATTTGATCTTAATCTGATGCTTCTACATTTTACCTGTTAAATTGCTTCGGTTTTATAAGTGCTTAAATGATATGGAAAATCAGTAAGACTCTTAACGTAACCCTATTTATTGATATTCAAGTATTTTTCTGCAGTAAGCATCTGTCGCTTATATCCCAAATTTGCTTCCTTTCCCCTTTTTTTGAGACTCCAATTGTTCTATTGTTTTAAAGCTATTTGTATCATATAGGTGACTGGCGATCCAGGGAAGATGGTTGCATTTCAAAGAAATTTAAGCAAATTTGGAATTAGAGAAATTGCTAGAACAGGAAAGGTCAGTAACTTTCCTGAACTTTTTTAAAATATTATTCTCTATTTCCATTTATGTATGATCTAGTTAAATTTTGTTTGGCTGAATATATAATTTTGTCTTTCGTGTGTAAACAATTTTTCAATTTTGTTTTAATATTTTAAAAGTTCCAATTTTTTCCCAACAATATGATCATTTACGAATTAAATCCCAACATCAATAATAGTTTAAGTATTTTTCAATTAAGTCCCATTGTCCACACTAGTTTGCTGATTGTGACGTTAAAATATTATTAAATAGCAGAGTTGAAATTGAGAAATTGTAATTGAAAAAAAAACATTATGGGCAACATCACGTTTAATTTTAAACATAGACTTGTTTGAATTTTTTCTTAAAAAAAACGTGCATTTAATAACATTTTCAAAATAGAGTACTTTTGATAATATATCAAAAAAATATAAATATTTTATCAATGTTGGTAATCAATTTGTCGAGTTTGATCTTTTTTAATAAGTAAAAAATTACCATTCAAAAAGTTAAAATTATTAAAAAACTATAAAATATCTCTAGTACCTGCCTACAAATAATAATTGAAATACATTATCGTGCACCTTTATTTGAAACTAATTATCAAGTTATAAAAGTATTTCTTAACATAAAATGAATTAGGTTAGTTTCTTTACTTGACTAAATCTGAAACATCTCTACAACATCTTCAAAGTCTTGATATTTGAACGTAAAATATTAAATTTTATTTTATTTATAACAACATCGAATATCAAGCCAACTTGAGTGTAGCTCAATAGGTTGAGGCATATACTCTTGACTAAAAGGTTGGAGGTTCGAATCCCCACCCTTGAATGTTGTTGAACTCAAAAAAAAAAAAAAAAACAAGAAAAAACAAGAAAAGAATAAACCAAGGGACAAAAATTTAATGTCAAATCACAACAATTGAAAAATATTCTTACATCAGGGAAAAAACTGAAATTTTCGTAACATTAGGGATTAATAATGTTTCGCAAATTTTTTCTAGCATTGGTTTGGGATTAATAATGTTTGAAAGTCTATTTCTTGTAGATTGCTTTGAGGAGAGAAAAGCTTGGTGCATCTGCCCCTTTTTGGCGATACTCAGCAGCTTCTTATCCAGATCTTGAAGAAATGATGGCCGTTAATGCTTCCATGGGAACTGAAAATAAAGCATTCAACAGTGAACTGAGTGAATCTGGTCCAGTACATGTAAGGGTTCTTTCTGCATTCTAGTTTTTGTCTCGACCAGAGATACGATACGTCATTGCATCTTGTATATTTAAACTATGGCAATATCGTATAACAAGATATATCTAATTATAAATATATCTTTTCAAGTATGAGTGGAGTCAGACTAATCTACTTGAGATATTTGGTATTAAGTAACATTGTTAAGATAGGTAATATTGGAGGCTGGAAACATCTAGGGACTTCTCTCATAAATCCCTTTTCATAAACAGATCCTAAGAACAGCCAATTTCTTTTAGATGATCTCATTAAAGCCGTGTGGAAAGAGATACCTGGAAAAATTCATTCTTTGGAAGTTTTCCCCACTAGGTGTTAATACCTGGCACAGCAGGTCCCAATGAAAATCCTTGAAAATCTCTGAAAATCTCCCTCTTCTATTGGTGTTTGGGCACAGAAGATAACAATCATCTCTTCTTGCACTGCCTTCTCACCCAATACTACTTATGGTGTCTTTTAACTATGTTAGTATCTATTGGTGCTTTCCCAGAAATTTTATTTGATAGACATCATGTGGCAATGTATCTCTCACCAAAAAAGACATCATGTGGCAAATTTTCTGCTATCATCTAGGAAAGAAGTCAAGAGTTATGTAGACAAATGCCTTGAAACGATTATCTGAAGAGTTTTGGTTGGATAGAAATAGTAGAATTTTTCAGGGGCTGGGAGAAGTTTATCTGATATTTGGGAACTTTTGTATTTCCTAGGTGGTTCTACATGGAGTTCTTCATATCAATATTTTTATAGTTACAGTCTGGATAAGCCAATCGATCAAAAATAGTTTTTGTGTCTTTAAGATGGCCTTCCAAGGACCTGTAGCCGATGAGAGGGGTGTAGAGATGGGCTGAATGTTCCACGTGGTTTTACCATATTTTGCTTTAATCACCTTCTTCCAGAGGGCCGTGTCTTCCTTTAAATGCCTCCAAACCCATTTAGCAAGGAAAATTATGTTTTTCAGTTTCCATACTAGTGATATCACAAAGAAAAAAGGAAGTGAGTTAGAAAAAAAGAGAAGAAACCTAGGCCCCTTGAATCGGTTGTTGTGTGATATCTCTCTTGATTAGGTGCAGCCCATTAATCTCCTTGTTACCTTTTCAAAGGAAGCTAAATATGTTGCTATTCCAAAGTATGTGCTACCTTAAATGGCAATGGGAAGGGAGAGAGGTAGTAGGTGGGGAGGTTAGATAGAGTGGCTTGGATGAGTGTGTCTGCCACCTTTGGAATGGAAGGAGTTTTTCCATGATTGAAGGAGTTCTTTTGATTCAAGTTAAATCTATAAGAATAGTGCTAAGGACTCCTCCGTTTAGAGTTCTTAGCCTTAGATGCCAAATTGGCTGGTGTGGTCTGCTTTGAAGATCAATGATGCCTTTTCCTCTTGTTTCCAGTCGTAGAAATCTTAAAGATGGTTCTATGTGCCATGTGGGTGTGAGGCCCGTATAGTGAATACTTATGTTAGGAAGGGCAAAGGGGTAAATTCCCTGTTTGTTGGGCAAGTCTTTTGTACGGGGAAGTACTTATGTTAGGGGTCTATCTTAGAAAAGGTAATTTTTGTCTTTTGGAAGGTTTGTCTTGGCAGGACAGCTCCCAACCCTCTCTAACGGTTGGGTCCCTTGTAAGTCTTAGGGCTCTTGTTCTTGTTCTTATTTTGAATATCAATAAGTAAGGAGATACCTTACAAATTGGTATCAAAGGCTTCAATCCTGGGGAGAACGAGAGGAATGGCGTAGAAACAGCTGGAAGAACATTGTGAGAATAATGAAAAAGAGATGATGAACATCAAGGAAAGTCTGGATAGGTTATCCAACCGGATGGAGGAGATAGATAGGTTATCTAACCAGATGGAGGAACAAGGGAAAGTCGTGGCAATGCTGGTCACTGAGCTAACGAAGTCAAAAGGGGGAATATGTATTCTGGTTCGGAAACCCCAGGAACGAAGTGAAAGCAACCGGAAAGGACGGAAGGGTCTGAGTTGACTCCAGATATAAGGGAGGAGATGGGTCACCTAGGGAAGACAGAAGAAGGTTATTATGACCGGACTAAGTTTAAAAAAGTGGAGATGCCGATGTTCTCCGGCGAGGACCCTGATGGGTGGCTTTTCCGAGCAGAGCGCTATTTTTAGTTGTTTTCTTTTATTTTCTCAAAGATAAACCTTTTTGTTTTAGAAATTATTTTGAAAAGATAATTTGTTCTTAAAATTTAAAAAATAAAAAGTAAAAGTTTTATTAAATCTCCATCTTTTTATGTTAATCCTTTTTTAAAAAGGATTAATTAAGATTTTGTTATAAAAGCTCTTAAACCTTAGGTTTTATTTTTCTTAAACTGCTAGACCTAGTTTTCTCTCAGAGAGAAAAAGAAAAGAAAAAAAGAAGAGTTTTTTATTTTCTTTCAAAGATCAGCAAGCTTTTTTCTTCCTCATTGTTTTAGTTTTATTTTTCTTGATTTGTAGTTTTTTTAATTCAGTTTATTGGTAAAAGTTTTGAGGTCTTTGTTTTTTAGAAGAAAAGATTTTAAGGACTTTTGCCCTAAAAATTTTCCAGAATTTTTGGTTTGAATCTTTTTGTTTATGAGATTGTTTTTGGGCTATTTTGAGACTCTTTTTGCATAAAAAGTTTACCTATTTGTATCCTATAAATTATAGTTTGTTATGATTTTTACATGAAAAATTATATGTTTTTACCAAGTTTAGGTTTTCTATACAGTTTTCAGATCTGATTTTTCTATAAAAATCAGTAAATTGTTAATTGTTTATGGAAAATTGTTGGAAGTTTTATTTTATAAAACATAAAATTTTCCAGATTTAAAATCCCCAAATTTTCAATTTATTATAAGGCTTTTAAACTTGTTTAGTTGAGAAACTTTTTGTAAATTTAGTCTGTATTAATTTATACCGATTCTTGTAATTTTAAAGGTTGTTATTGTTGATTTTAGAGACTTTTTAACCCAATTTTCAGATCTGGTTTTGTAGCCCCAAATCCATACTTTCCTAATTATTTTGCATAAAAACGTGTTTTGAATGGAAAAATTGGGTAGATTAGATTTGGTTAGTAATCGGTTGAATTTTAGATCCTTGGATAGGATTTAAGGATTGATTTTGGATATTGGTTGTTTATAGGCCTCTAAGTTGACAACTACCAAAGAGGAAGTTAATAAGGTTTGTAGGATTTTTGAAAGAGGTAAGTAATTTATCATATCTCTTCGAAAAGTGTAGTAAGTAATTTTCCATATCTTTTGGAAAAGTATTGTAAGTGATTTGCCATATCTTTTCCAAAACTAAAATGTATTTTGGATTTGATATGACGATTTGAAATTGATATCTTGCATATGAAATTCAAGTTTTATTATGGATTTGAAAACTAATTTGGCAAAGTATTTGAAGTATTCTTAAATGATTTGATAAAGTTTTGTTTAAATTTATTTAAAGGTTTGAAATTGATATTTTGTTTATTTGTG